>NC_138341.1:139416058-140016058 GCF_046562875.1 Panthera onca
AGCTGGAGAGTGAGCGGCTTGGGGGTTGAGGAACAGTAGGCCAGCCCCTTCCCCCTGCCCCTTGCCCCCTTCCTTGGGGGAGTCTAGGCCAGAGGGGGCCTCCAGGAGTCCAGATCCAGGGGCAGGACCGGCAGCGCCACCCTCCCTCCCGGCTGGCCCTTTGTTCAGCGCAGCGGCCGTGGGGAGGGGCCTCGGGCCGAGGAAGGGAGGCTGGGGCGCCGCACATCTCCCCATCCTGCGGGGGAGGGGCTGATGAAACCCAACCAGGCCGCTGGCGGTAGGGGGATGGCTCCCCCACACCCGCCTGAACGCCGGGGCCCCAGAACTCCTTCCAAATCGCACTACCGTCTCCGCCCTTCGCTTTAGCCAGGGAACGCGGTCCCCCGGCTCAGAGCACGGCACCGGCGTGACCGACACGGGCGCTCGGACACACAGAGGCCCCCCCCACCGCCCCGCGCCCCCCCGCCGGCGTGCACTCAGACAGAGCCCCCCCCCCACCGCCGTGCGCCCCGCGACCCCGCCGGCGCTCACTCACACATAGGCCCCCCACGCTGCCCCGCGACCCCGCGTCCGCGTCCCCCGCGACCCCCGCCGGCGCGCACTCACCCGCAGAGCCCCCCACCGCCCGAGCCCCCCGCTGGCGCGCGCTCACCTGCAGACCCCCCACCGCCCCCCGCCGGCGCGCACTCACCCGTAGGCCCCCCCACCACCCTCCGCGGGTGCGCACTCACCCGTGGGCCCCCCACCGCCCCTCTCGCCCCCCGCCGGCGCGCACTCACCCGTAGACCCCCGCCCCCACCGCCCCTCGCGCCCCCAGCCGGCGCCACTCACACGTAGGCGTGGTAGACGAACGCCCAGCCGCGCGGCCGCTCCAGCACGTTGTAGAGGAAATTCTGCAGCTTGCGGTAGAAGGCGTTGCGCTTGGGGGGCTTCCCGGCGCCCGCGCCTCCCGCGCGCGGCTTGCTGAGGATGCTGCCGCGCTTGGGGGCCTCGGAGCCGGCGATGAGCAGCGCGCCGTCCCGGGTGGAGTCGGGCGCGCCGGGGTCCAACCCCACGAAGCCCACCTTGAGCTTCTTCTCCCCGCTCGGGCCGGGGTACACGCCGCCGTTGCGCGACTTCTGCACCATGGTGCCGGGCGGCGCCCCGGCGGGCGCGGGCTCAGCGGGCGAGGCGCGCGGGGGGCGGCGCGGGCCCGAGCCCAGGCCCCCGGCCCGGGAGCCGCATGGCCGAGGCGGCGGCGGCGGCGGCTCCGCGCTCCTGCCGGCCCGGGCCGCGCGCCGGGGACGCTGCGGCCGCCTGGCTCCGCCCGCCGCCTCGCCCCGCCCCCGTTAACCCCCGCGACGCCGCGCCGGCCGCGGGAGGGGAGGGGGGAGGGGACCCGGCTGCTCCAGGCGTCTGGCCGCCCCGGGGCCGCCTGGCCCCGCTCCCGCGGCCCGGTGTGCCCTGACGAGGGAATCCGGCCCCCTGGTCGTTCCCTGGCCAGACAAGCGCGCCGCCTGAGCGGCCCCCAGCTCTCCGTGGATCGGAGCGCCTGGCCCCAGTCGGATTCTTACCAGCTGGGCCCCTGGAATGGACGCCTGGGAGCAGGACGGAGGGACGCCCAGGACGGAGAGACAGGCACCGGCTCTTGCCGGACCCTCCGTGAAGGCCCAGCCCACTAGGAACTTATGCTCTTGGCCTCTAGGTGGGCCAGGCATGAAGACCCCTTAGACGCAGGTCCCCTGAGTGTACAGGGAGGCATCTGGAGACACTTCCCAAGAGGTTACCTGAACTGGGCTTTGGAGAAGGAGTCCTGAAGGGAGGCAGCAGGGGAAAGGCGAGGAGGGTTTGCAGAGGCCCCTGCAGCAGGAAGAGGGGCAAAGGTGGTCAGAGAGGTGAGACCTGAGACACTTGCCCCTGGGGGGCCTGGGCTTTCTAAGGCAGACCCCAGAAAGGGCCCGCGGCAGGGGGGTGGCCGGTGGGCCCCAGGGCAAGACACAGGCCGGAGGCCAATGGGGAAACGGATGCCACAGTCCAGGAGGGAAGGTTCTGGACACCAGATGGCACGGAGTCCTCCTGAGGGCAGTTGGCAGAGGTTGCCTCCTACAGCCAGGGAGCCAGGGTGTCCTGGGGGGGAGGGGTCTTTCTAGAACCTGCTTCTGGGAAGCCAAAGGACCCATGCTTCAGCCACTTAGAGGCCCCGGTGCACTCCATGCTGACAGTCCTCACCGTGTCCCCCCCGGAGCCTCCCTCTTTCCCCCGTGGATGGTGTTGGCCGCAGGTGCCTCTCCCGACTGCAACCAGCCTCTCCCCACATTTGCCCGGCACCGAGGGGTCCACTGAGAAAGGCCCTGTGCTGAACCACCCTCACCAGTTACTAGGCTCACAAGCCAGCACGCTCTACCGCACCGGGTCCGCTGTGTCGTTTGCCCCTTTCTTTCTCTTTTTTTTTTTTTTTTTTTACATTTTTATTTATTTTTGAGACAGGGAGAGACAGAACATGAACAGGGGAGGGTCAGAGAGAGGGAGACACAGAATCTGAAACAGGCTGCAGGCTCTGAGCTGTCAGCACAGAGCCCGACGCGGGGCTCGAACTCACGGACCGCGAGATCATGACCTGAGCCGAAGTCGGCCGCTTAACCGACTGAGCCACCCAGGCACCCCTGCCCCTTTCTTTCTATAGCTTTCTATATTCAGCGGAAAACAGAATGGTCAATGCAGGCACAGTGCTCATTTGTAAGTCATCTAGAATGTTGGGGATGGGGTGCCACTTAGGCCCCACATACACCTATGCACACAGGTGTGTCCCAGGGACCACACTCTTGACCCCTACCTCCCTGCCCCTCGGTCATTAGCTACGACCAGCCAGCATGTCCCCAAATGGCTGCAGTTTTCTTGAGTATGTGTACCACCGCTGAGGTCAAGCGCAGGAAGGGGGACCCACCTGGTCACTTCAAGGGGAAGACAATGGCCTAGATCGCAAAAGGAAAGAAGCTGCCGAGACTGGCCCTGCTGCTCAAACTCTGCAGCCCTCGTTTCCCCTCATCCTGTTAAGAGGAAGCCCTGGTTTGTGGGGTGCCACGTATGCTGGGCATGGCCTTTCCTCGGGGAGCCCCTTGTCAGGGTTCGATGTGAGAGTGAAGTGCATCCGTGGTTAGGGTCGTTTCACAGAGGATGAAGCAGCGACTCCCAGGTATCGTTTTTGCAGACGCATGAGCATCGAGTGGGAGCAAAGTCTGTGCCGTCTGGCGTCCAGGACAAGACGTGGGTCTAAGCGTCTACTTTAGAAAGGTGTTTGGTGCTGTTACACCCTGGACACAGGCGAACCACATTTTTAAACGCTATTTCTACTGTTGCATGACATCGTTTGATAGCAGTGAGACCCCAGACCCCTCCTTGGACGCTAGGTGTCTGCTTTACTCATCACCTGCAAGCATTTTTTTAAAAAGGTGTTCCTAGCATTTCTGTTTGTCCAAGTTGTTCACCCATACCCCACCGCGTGCGCACAGACTTCTCTCCTCCGTGACGGTTCCCACCAGGTGACCCGACGTTGTTCCCTGTTGTAGGTGGACTCGGTGAAGCTGACCTGGAGACATCGGTTCCCAGCCTACATCACCAACTTGGTCTCCGTTGTCTTTGTGGTAAGTTCCGGAAGGCTAAGGCGGGAGAGATCAGGGAGGCCCACAGGGAGAGTTGTGTGCTCGCCGAGACCAGAGTCAGGCGTCAACGTGACATTTGTTCTCATCCCAGAGTGTAGGGTGCCCCGAAGGTGGGAGGGGACCAGGATTCCGCAGAGACCCCAAGGGGACCCACATGCCCCAGGTTGCCTTCACAGTCCCCTGGGGGAGACCCCTGCAGCAGGACCACCGACAGCCAGGCTGGAGGGGAGGCTGCCGGGGACGCGCAAGCCCGCTGTTCTCTTGCACACGCAGCTTTGCCTCGACCCTCAGGGGCTGTGGCGCGTGAAGCCCACCTCAAGGCGTGAAGATCTTTGCTTCCTCTGTTTAGGATGTCCTTTCAGTGAGCTGGCTCATTGAACATGTATGCTTTCAGTGTTGTGCCACGTACAAGGATTGCATTGTCGGCAACCTGGTCAACAGTGCCCTCCACCCCTGCAGCCCAGGGAAGCAGTTCGTTGAAAATGCTAAGTTGGGGTGAATTCCATACGAGAGACAGGAATTTCATTTATTTAAAAATAGATGGGAAAGACTTTCAGGCTCAAGCCATCTTTGCCAAAACTGCACTGTGGGATCCAGAAAAGAGAAGTGGAAAAATTCAGATGCACACAGCACCCAGCTCGGGTCCGGAGGGACCTTTCACCAGGACGCGGGCAGGAGACTGGGCTGTGCGCTGTCTTTTCAGCACCTCCAGCTCCGGTCACTCCCCCCAGAACCTAGGGCCTAGCACCCTGCTCCTGGCTCTCCTCTCGGTTCCTCCTTCTGTCCCCACATCACCGGCTACACCAAGCAGCCAAGATCGGACTCCTGAGCTGAGAAACGAACATTGGCCACCGTTGCCATCTTACGGAAGGACAGCTCCGAGTTCTCACAAGTCCCCACCTGCCCCCAAAGCGCTCTTGCATGTTCCCTTCCGATCAGGGACTCACCACACGGGGCTGTGACCCCACTTCCCAGCCTGGCACCCCTGCCTTTGTGTGTGTCCTGCCATGTCCCCCAGAGACCGGCACAGGGTCCACAATGTGTGGACAGTACATATCACAGCTGCCGCTGGTGCAGGCCAAATCAAAGCACATCTGGATGATACCCTCCATGGAGAAGCTACATGGTGACTCTTCCCACAGTGGTCAGGACAGGGAGTGGGCTTGGCATTTCCTGGAATGCAGTCCTGGGAAGTCACGACCCTGGTCTCACAGACAACACGGGACGGCGGGTCCAGAAGACATCAGAGTGCAGGGGAAGTGAGTCTAGAAGGAACAGGCTTCCACTGGCTGCTTGTCCTGGCTGAGGGAGGTCAGCGGTGAGGCTGCACTGGCCCTTCCGTGGTAGAGTAGGGGCTGCTCTGTCACCCTGCCTGTGGGGGCCCTTCTAGTACAGCCCCAGCCTGATGCTCTGTTGACAGACAAGATATTTATGCCCAGGTGTCTGGAGACACTTGAGTTCCGTGGGCCAGTGACCATGGGGACACTGGGGACAGACATTGAAAATCAGACTTCCGTGTACCCACCCGCCTCCTCCCAGTAGAGGAGGACCAAGCTCCTTCCCCAATCGCGGTGCCTTCAGGAAAACAGATGATCCTGGCGGAGGCCCAGAGAGGACACTCCACCAGGCCAAGAAACAAGACTTAATTTGGGGAAATGAGAAGAGACAGGCTCTCAATCTCCTAACCTGGGTCAGAGCTGTTGTCTTAATTCTGTAATTTGGACAACAGGAAGTGCCTACCCGACAGAAAGTCCCAGCCCTCCCCTCCGGGGAATTTTCCATCATTAGGAGGAGGAAGGGCTGAATTTATCCAGTTCATGGGGGAGCAGGACAATAAGGAAAAGATTCAATACGAAAGCATTGATTTTTTTTGAAACATCTCACACTAAAGTCAATGGAAATTTAACGTATAGGTTTTTTTTCAAGGATCAGAGCCCCCAAAAAGCTTCCCCAGCCCCCAGCAGAACAGCTAATCATATGAGGGCTGATTGGTACTTATCAGCCACAGGCCCTTCCTTGCACCAGGAGCCTGTGGTCGCCTGTGACAGTGGAAATGGGCTGGGGAGTGGAGGTGGATCTGGACAAGGTTCTGGGCCTTCAAGGGAACCCCCTGCTCGCGGCCCCACGCCCTCCCACCCCCTTGCCCCCCTCTCCAGGAGGGAACACGGAACACACAGGGTGGCGGTTGGGAGGGGTAACCCCTGGCCTGACCTCTGCCGCAGCTGCCGGCACAGGGAGGTCTCTGGGCATCTTCTCTGGGAGGCCCTGCTTACGGGTCTTCCCTGAAGTGGACCCCCGCCCTTCTTCTCAGTTCTGGTTCCCCAGAGTGGTAGGAAGCCGTGTCACGTGTTTGCTGCCTCCTGTTCATCTCCCCACTGGACAGGCAGTACACACACCCACAGCCCACAGAAGCTGTTCATCAACATTCTGTGAATGACAGTCACTTTGTTCTAGGGCTGGACATCGCTTGGAGCCTCGAGCCAGGATGTGCCCTTGATGACTGCAGCCTGGGGCTTGCGTGGCTCAGGGGCTGCTGGGGTAGACCATGGAGGACATGGGCAGCTGGAGCTCAACGCCATGGAGACTGGCTCCCTGCCATCAGAGTGGTCAGCTCCCCCACACACAGGCTATCAGCATCTGGGCCCTGGCTGCCCGCCCACTGCTGGCCTGGGCTCATTCGAGTGCCCTGCCTGCTTGGCCAGATGTCCAGTAGGCTTTGGACAGAGCCATCTAACCTGGGGCAGAACCCATGGGCTGTCAGAGGCCTTCACCCACCCCTTCACCCAGCACAAGGTCACCACCAAGCCAAGCTAGGAGGAAGGGACAAAAAGGCTGGACTCTCCAGCCAGCAGACCGGCGACACGTCAGCCCAGACAGAGCTGGAGTCCTTGGCCAGCACCAAGGGCTCTGCTGGGGTGGCCCCTGATGACCCACTCTGCCAGCAGCACCAGGCTGCGCCCCAACACCAGGCTGCGTCCCGTAGCATCACGGAGGCAGGGAGTTGTTGCTGCAGAGGGCAGCACTGAGATGGCCCGGTGAGCTCATCTGAGCCCTGAGACCTTGGGCAGACCAGGTAAGCGAGCTGGCAGGGCCCTGGCTCCCTCACTGGTCAGGCGGGGAGAAATGGCTCCCACCTGGTGGGGCTGCGGGGGCACTGAATGGAGCAAGCAGCACAGTGCCCTGAGCAGCGTCGGCTGAGTGGTGTCCGGGGTCTGTGTGTGGGGGGGGAGGGGGGGCAGGAGGTGCCCCAGCAGCCCCGGTTCCCCACTTGGAGGCTCCCTCTCCCCTCATTTCTTACAGACCTCCACACACAGGCTGCAGTTGAAGAAAGTGCTCCATCCTTCCTCCCAGCTCAGGTGTGCTGACCCCATCCCTTCCTGACGTCCTACCCACAGAGATGAGATCCATCAGGCCAGTAGCTGTCCCCTAGGGGTGGTCTCTCTCCCCTAGGGGTGGTCTCGTTCCCCGGAGACATCTTTGTCTAACATGCCTGGGGCAGGTGTTACTGGCCCCTCCTACAAGGCACAGAAAAGCCCTCCCACCGCCACAACAGAGAATTATCTATCCCCGGATGTCAATAGTGCTGAGGTTAAGACACCATGATTTAGGTTAACAAGGTCTTCTTTTAAAATGCAAATATTTCTGGTAAGTTAACCATCCACACCTTAGCATAAAATAGTGCAAATACGTGGATTTTTCTCCCTAAGGCTCCTAACAATACCCAAGCCAAGCGATGAGCATTTTCATGGGAAAGGAGGCAGGAATCTGGGAGGGGTTGGAAAGGAGGGCGCCGCGCCAAGGGCTTTGGGCAGGCGAGCATCTGTGTGAGGGTCCACACAGGTCGGGCTCATCATCAGCTCGTGGTCAGAGCGTAACACAGTAGCCCCGCACCTTCCACGATGCTTTTTTCTAGCTTGATGACAAAACACGACTACTCTCACCCCATCACAGAACAATGGAGTCTTTGCAGTTTCACAGTTCGGAGGCTTAATTTACATGTGTGACTTTGGGCAAGTTGCTGAACCTCTCTGTACCACAGTTCCTCAGCCTGTAAATGGGGCCTAATAACAGTACATACATCACAGGGTTGTTACGACAGTGAGATGAGTTAAGGTTTGTAAAGCATTTAGACCGTGCCTGGCACGAGGGAGACTTCTATAAGCATCAAAGGAAACACAAATGAATCCATCCCAGGGCCGGCTCTGAGTGCATCCATCCCGGCCCGCCTGACAGGCGCAGTTTCAAGTGGCGGCTGGCAGTCGCCAGATCCCGGGGTGGGCTCTCCGGGCCAGGCACCCCACCAGGGCCATCGGGCACTGTGTGCCAGCCCACAGCCCCCAAGCCCCCTCCTGGGAGCCTGGGGGAACAAAGCTCCCCTTCCAACCAGAGCTGCCAGCATCGACCCCTCCGAGTATCTTCAGGGCCACAGCCCAGAGACTGACTGGCACTCGCCCTCACTGACCCCTCCGGGCCCACCCACTCTGCCCAAGGTGGACACAGGATAAGGAGAACCCAGATGCCGTCACCTCCCCCAACCCTGGCTTTGGCCCCCACTCAGACCCAGTCCGGGCCCAGACCCTGCTGTGATGAGGCTGATTGGGCCTCCTTGCCGGCCGCCGCCACGGCCCGACTCCCGGCCCACGAGCCCGTGTCTGGGCTGGTCTTGACTCGAGGCCCCCTCCACCCTCTTTCACCTCCTCCCCTGCTGACCCCCATGGTGAGACACCAGGAGCAGCACGTGAGGCCAGGAAAGGAGCCGGCACCCTGAATCTCCTACTGACACCGTGCTCCGCTCCCACGGACTCACCCCAGCGGCGTTGAGAGCAACTGAGACATCGTACCCCTGACGGTGCGCCCGCCCCCGCTAGCTTCTCCCCGCAGGGCTATGGGACAGAGAGGACTGCCGGCAAGGCCTGGACCCGGCCTCCCACAGATGCCTCCCAGGAGCTCAGCTCTGACTCTGCAGCCTGCCAGCGGCACAGGAAGGACCGGGACACGCGCTCGTGCGTGCACGCACATCACCTACACCCTCAGGCACTTGCACACACACGTGCGCACGCACACCGCACCAGCTCCCGAGGGCTCCGCGACGCCCACCGAGTTCTCCCCACACCCCACGGAGCCACACACGGATGCGCAGAGTTCCACATCCGGGTCACGCACAGGAACGCAGAACCCACACTGGGAACGCGCCAGGGGCACTCCCGTGGTCCCAGTCTGAGCCACACTAGGGCACCCAGGAGGGGACTCACCCACGGCCACCCACAAGACGGTGGCTCTCTTGTGAGGAACCCCAAAATCCCATTGTTGGGTCTGAAACTGCTGCTCAGACCCAAAACTGTCACTGCCAGGGCTACCCTGGACCCCGGGGGACGGTGAGAACACGCTTTCTGCTTTGAGGGGAGGGCGCCAGGAGCCCCGGGCAGACAAGGGCAGGAGACAGATCAGATCTGGCCAGCTCAGCAGGACCCCACAGACTCATGAATTTTTCAGAGGCACCCAAAGTGAAGAGCGAAGCTGCCAGTGGGGTCCCGGGGGTCCTGCTTTAAATTATTCATAGCCGAGCAAGGGTGGTAGCATCTGGCCCCAAGGCCCCGACTTCAGGTGTAGCCTCCCTGAGCCCAGGCCGGAGCCAGCCCTGTGGCCGGCAGGCAGGGCACCTCCCTGGGCCTCCACATCTTCCTCGGCAGCCCAGGCACACGAGCCCTTTGTGAGTGCCACTCCGTGTCCCCGGCTTGGTCCCCCAGGCCTGAGGTTGTGGCTCCCCCACCCCGGGCGGCACCGTAGGGCTGTGGTGCCCACCCTCCCCCCCCCACAACCCCGCCCAGCTGCCCACGGGGCTCCTCAAGCTGACACCCTACCCCCCAAGCCTGGTGGACCCTGCCCCTTACCCTGCTCGGCAGCCCCTGCTTGCGGTAGGAAAGGGCCCCCCCGCCACTGGGGCAAAGGAGGGCCCCCCAGCTCCCTCCACACCCCAAGCCTGCACCCCCACCTGACTCCTGCAGGCCACCGCCACGGCCCCAGCGGCCACTCTGGAGCTGGACAGCAGCAGAGACAGGAGGGGAGCCCGCCGGCCGCACCTGCGAGCACGCACTTAGTGCCGCTCATTCAAACACCTGCTCTGTCCCTGGCGCCTTGCCACCTGCAATGCTACTGAGACCAGGGGCTGTCAAAGTTTGGTCTGGGCCCCTCAGGTCCCAAGAACCTTCTAGAAGGCCCTAGAGGTCGAAACTGCTTCCGTAGTCCTACCAAGACCTTGTCTCTGTCACTACTGTTCTCTCTTATATGTGGAGTTTTCCAGAGGCCGTGACGTGTGATGACGCCACACGTTTGTCACTGTGTGACGGGGTGAGAACCGAGGGCCAGAGTGTCACACGAGAGGCTGTGCGAGTCCCCCCACCCCAGCCCTCCCCTGTGACAGGGGCTCATCTCCCTGCAGTGTCTCAAGCCCGAGATGTGGCCAGTGCCCACCGGACCCCAGAAACCCACCTTCCGAGTGTGGGTGGCTCCAGGAACAGCCTGGGCACTTCCCGCCGTCCTGCTGGCAGAGTTCTGGAGGCAGGGGAGCCCCCTTGCTGGACCCTGGGGAAAATCCCGGGGAGGCGTGCTGCCCCTGTGGAGGCCCAGAGCCACCGCACCCCGCCGGGCTGAGGCCCCGGGTTTCTGCCTCCTCCAGCCGCGATCCCCTGCCCGTCCCGTGGGCCATACCCTGAGCCTGGTACCAGGCAGGGGTGCTTCAAGGCCCGGAGCCCTGCCAGGCTCCAGATCCGGGCGCTTGGACCTTCCTGGGCCTGCCTCCATCACCTCACCCAGGGCCAGCAGAGGGGCTGTGAGCACAGACCTCTGGTGGGCAGGACCTGACCTCGTCCCACCTGAAGTGTCTAGGTGACCAGGACTCCCAGAGGGAGCCAGGTGGCGACAGCTTGGGACAGGAGGTCAGGGACCACTACAGACCATGAAGTGCTTTCACCCCAGTGGGGCTTTCTTTCACTCGTACCCTGTCCCCGGCTCACAGCTTTCTTCGACTTGACAGCCTCCTGGAGCAGACAGATTGCAGGGTCAGCGGGTCCCCCACCGGTGGCGGTAGCCTGCATCAGGAGGCACCTGGTCTCCCAAGGTCGCAGACAAAACAGACAGTCCAGTTTGAATCTCAGATAAAGAACAAGGACTTTTCTGGTGTGAATACTGCATACGACATATTAAAGAATTATCCACTGTTTATCTGAAATCCAAATTTGACTGGGTTTCCTGTGTCTGTGTTTTCCTGCTCAGGCCATCTCCCTTGGCGGCCTCCACAGATCAACCCAGACCCTTCCCATGTGGTTTTGCCCCACCAGTGCCACTGCCCGGGACACAGACTGGGAACCGCACTCTGCCTGGCTACTCGGCCCTTCCTTCTCATCACACGCTGTTCATGCGCCTGCCTGAGACCCATGCTCGCTTTGGGACAGGTGGGGACACACAGCGGCCCCTCCGCGGCCCATCTCTCCTGGCTGGCAGCCTCATCCAGTGTGGTGGCCTGCCTGTGCCCCCGCAGGTTTCCCAATCCCTGGAACCTTGATGGGGCCTGTGAGGCCAGAAAGGGTCCTGCGGAAGTGACTAAATCCTGGATCTCAAGATGAGGAGACTAGCCCGGATTATCATGTAAGCCAACTACATGCATCCTTATAAGAGGAGACAGAGAGAGATCTGACACACAGAAGGGATGCCACGTGACCATGGGGCAGACATTGGAGGGATGCAGCCACAAGCCAAGCCACTTTTGGAGCCACCGGAAGCTGCGAGAGGTGAGGAACAGACCCTCCCTTAGAGCCTCTGGGGCAAACACAGCCCTGCCAAGGCCTGAATTTTGTCCCACTGGTGGTGACTTTGGCCGGTAAGAGAGGACACCTCTGTCATTTTAAGCCACCAGTTTGAGGTGATTTGTTGCAGTGACCCTAGGAGACTCACGTGGTTGGCCTGCTGCCCACCCTGGAGGGGAAGCCCCCAGCCCATTCCCCACCACAGGCAACAGAGTCTGCACTGTGAGCCTGGGTGACCCAGCTGCCCATCCCCACCCCCACCCCGAGCTCCTTCTGCAACACCAACAGCGGGCACAGGCTGGGACTGCTTTCCTGGAGCAGGGATGGGGGAGCAGGGGTGGGCCTGCCATCCCCCCCCCCCCCCCGCCACCCCCAACCTTGATGACCAAAGTCAGGGCTTTCTCTAGGGTTTTGCGCGGCTGGAGCTCCTGGGCGAGGGGAGGGCTCAGCTGAGGAGCCGGGAGCGGGATGTAGGTGGTGGTGCCCCTCCAGCCACAGGTGACTGGCTGGGGAGGAGAGTGAGACGCGGGGGGGCCAGTGTGCCTGACAATCACTGGTTGGGGAGGAGCCCTCAGCTCTCAGAGACCGTCAAAACAGTCAGCCCCCTTCTGTGGATCCGAAGTGACTGATTGTGCTGGATGCCCCCAGGAGGGCATTCCAAAACTCGCCCCCCTCCGTAGCCAGCCAGACCAGCTGCACTGCGGATCGGGCCTCCAGTACTGGGCCACAGCGTGTGTGGGGACCCCCGCCCCACCACCCACCCTGGGTAAACGCGGGAGGCCATCTGGGCCGGAAGGAAGGGGCTAGGAGAGAGCGCAGGGCGGCCCCCGCCCACCCCACCCCACCCAGAAGCAGGCGCACACGGCTCTGGGGTCGCTCAGTTTATTGGTAAAACGGGCACTGAGCGCGGCGAAGTCTGGGCGCGGAAGCGGGGGCGGCGGGGGCGCTTTTCCTCTTAAAGAACTTCCACTGGACCTTGATGGCGAGCATCCAGTCGCTGACCGAGAGCCTCTTACAAGCGGAGGTGCAGACATGCGCCTGGCGGGGGGGCGGGGCGCCGGGCCGGGGGCGGGGCCGGGGGCGGGGCCGAGGGCGGGGCCGGTACGCGGCGCCGCCGGGGAGGGTCGCGCCGCGGGCGCCCGTGCTTCACTTGCCCGCCTTCTGAGCCTTCTGCGCGGACTTGGTGACCTTGCCGGCGCCGCCGCTCTTCTTTTCCACGTTCTTGATGACACCCACGGCCACCGTCTGCCGCATGTCGCGCACGGCGAAGCGGCCTGCGGGGAGAGGGCGTGAGGGGTGGGCGAGGGCCGGCCTGGCCCCGCCCCGGCCGGGACACGCCGGGCGCAGGCGCACTCGCGCCCGCTGCTACCTGCCCAGCAGGGCTGCAGGTGGCGCGGTGCGGCCACGGCCCGAGGAGTGTGGGACGCTAGCGCTATCAGCTTCTCGGGTGGCAGGAACGACTGCAGGACCCGCCCCGGGCGTGTGGGGGTCCCAGGACGCGCGGACGCTCTTGGAGCGCGCCTGGCGAGGCACAGCTACGACGAAGCTGGCCGGCAGCCTGCACAAGGCAGCTCTCGCATAGAGGCCGGTGGGTTATCCCAGGGACGTGTGTGCGGCCAGCCAGCTGCTGTCCAGCTCCGGCAGTCAGCCCTAATGCTGCCACTAGACTGGCTATGGGGCCCGGGGCCTTCATCTACAGAGGAGGACACCATCCCAGAGCTGGCCGGCAGGGCTGCTTCATGCATGGGATGGAGGCCGCAGGTCTCCTGCTAAACTCTAAGCGGGGCAAACTGAAGGACCCCCCCCCCCCCCCCCCCCGCCAAACCCCCCACCCGGAAGTGGTCCTCTGGCAGCCCGGACCAGCCCCACCCAGGCCGCACCTCCCTCCACCACCTGCCCAGCTCACCGAGAGGTGGGTACTGTGAGAAGCTCTCCACACACATGGGCTTCCCAGGGACCATCTCCACGATGGCTGCGTCACCGGACTTCAGGGCTTTGGGGTTGTCCTCCAGCTTCTTGCCCGAGCGCCGGTCAATCTTCTCCTTCAGCTCGGCAAACTTGCAGGCGATGTGTGCCGTGTGGCAGTCGATGACCGGTGAGTAGCCGGCACTGATCTGCCCTGGGTGGTTCAGGATGATAACCTGGAGGAAGAGGTGCACAAGGGCACAAGGCCGTCAGGCGTGCCCAGAGGGGGTGAGACGGCATCGGAGCGAAGCTTTAGGCCCAGGGGCCCAGGTGCTGGCCGTGGGGAAAGGTCAGGGACCCACACCCCTGACATGGACCCCAGGGTCCTCATCAAGCAATTGGCAAACCACAGGAGAGAAACAGCCAGCCAGTGCACTGCATGAAGGGCCACTGGGCAGGACTCATACTGTCTGCACCGGCCGGAGCTGAGGCAGGGGGATGAGAAAAGCGGACCTCAGTTATTACACTTCGGTTATATGTCAAGGAAGCCAATTTTTACACCTGTTGTCACACGAAGAGGTGATCAAGAGTGTGCCGTGAAAATGTCGAGAAGAGAAGAAAAGAAAAATGTAGAGATGTCTCCGGCAATAAACTACTAAAAACATGTTGAGGACTCAAGCGGGACCTCCGTGAGGTTCAGAGGCCGGGCCCCTCCGGTGTCCGCTCTTCCCGTGAGCGTCCTCAGCCCTGATCCAGCCTCTCCAGGCCTGGGTGGCCTCGTTTGTAAAGCGGGGGTCTACGTTTTCCCAGGCGCCAGGCTAAGGGGCGCCCAGCACCGTGCGATGACAGCCCCACCACCCTTGAGGGAACGGGCCACACCGGCCTCTGCAGCCACGCACCTGGGAAGTGAACTGGGCAGCCTCCTGGGGTGGGTCGGACTTGCTGTCCCCACACACGTTGCCTCGGCGGATGTCCTTGACCGACACGTTCTTCACGTTGAAGCCAACGTTGTCGCCAGGCAGGGCCTCGCTCAGGGCCTCATGGTGCATTTCCACTGACTTCACCTCCGTGGTGATGTTGACGGGTGCAAAGGTCACCACCATGCCCGGCCGAAGGATGCCCGTCTCCACTCGGCCCACGGGCACGGTGCCAATGCCTGGGTGGAGGGAAAGAGGGCTGTGAGGGGTGGGGGAGAGGTGTGGCCACACGGGCAGAGTGCAGAGACGGGGGAGACCCCAGACAAGGCGGACACTGAGGTTCAGACGGAACTGGAGGCTCCCCTGGCCTGTTCTGTCGGGAACAGAGAGGACTGAACAAGAAAGAACCCCTAGTCGTGCTGGGCAGGAGCAAAGTGGGGGGGGGGGGGGGAGCATGGGCAGAGGGAGGCCCATCTCGACCGGGGGCGGTACTGTGGGGACCCCTCCCTTCTCTGAGGCCCCTCCTGGCGAGGCAGCAGCAGCAGCACGGGTCAAGGTCATCCACCCAGGACTGCCTGCCTGTCTCGGGGAGCCACCCCCAGAGGGACACTGTGGCACCAGCGTTTCTCATGGATCCGCTGACGCCTGTGTGCCTGCTCAGTGGCTATGCGGGGTCCCCCAGCGTGCGTGCAGGGAGACCCTACTCCCATATCCCTGGCTGTGGTATGACAGACATTGAGGCTGGTGGCTGTTTTCTGTGCGAGGTGAGTGTGACACCCCCGTTCTGCACGAGCCCCCTGGCTGGGGGTCTCCACGGTGCTCCTTGTGGGCCTCATGTTTGCTTGTGGTTTCTCTGTCATCTCACGAATAGCATTTCTCATGCCTGGGGTAGGTCATGTCTCCCACAGGACTGGGACGGTCATGGGGGAAGGGGACATGTGAGTTACCCTTATGCCACCAACTCCTGGCACAGGGCTCAGTGCTTACTTGAAGAGAGAAAGACCCTGGACAGATGGATGAACGGGTAAGGGTGGGTAGGTGTGTGGATGGATGGATGGATGGGCAGATAAATGGATAGATGGATGGGAGGGGTGGGTGGATGTCTGGATGGACAGATAGGCAGATGGTTGGGTAGATGGATGGATGGACAGATGAATGTGTGGGGTAAACAGGCGTCTGGATAGAGATGAATGGATGGATGGATGAATGAATGATGGATGGATGGTGGATGGACAGGTGGATGGATGGATGGATGGATGGATGGATGGATGGATGTGTGGATTGATGGGTGGTGGATGGACATATGGATGGACGTGTGGATGGACAGATGGATGGATAGATGGGGTGGATGGATGGGTTGGATGGATGGATGGTGGATGGATGGATGGATGGATGGAGCATGGATGGGAGATGGACAGGTGGATGGACGGCCCCCAGAAAGTGTGCAGCACTGAGGGACAGGCAGATAACTTGGCCTCCAACCCTCCTTGTCAGGGGCCCTGGTCTCAGGAGCTGGGTGTGAGGGGTAGACCCGGCCAGGGTGGGCTGGGCCAGCTGCCTGAGGTGGAGCGGCGTGTGTCAAGCACTGAACCGTCACTCACCGCCGATCTTGTACACGTCCTGCAGTGGCAGGCGCAGGGGCTTATCTGTGGGGCGTGTAGGGGGCAGGATGGTGTCCAGGGCCTCCAGCAGGGACACGCCGCTGGCGTTCCCCTCCTTACGCTCCACTTTCCAGCCCTTGAACCACGGCATCTGGACAGGAAGAAGGTGTCGTTGGAGGCAGAGACCGCCTCCACCTGCCCCGCCCTGCCCCACAGCCCCAGGGCCTCCCCAGGACTTTCCAGAAATCCCGGTGGAGGCATGTGACCTGAGAGGGCCTGGGGAGCAGGGGAGCACGGGACTCGCCGCTACCTAATGGCCAACGGTTCACCCCAAGCCTGTTCATGCCATCGAGACGCTGCGCAGCCTTGCACCATCCCCAGCCCCGGGCCACACTCCCAACATCACAGAAGCCTTGGGAAAGCAGGTCTGGCGAAAAAACAGCGGGGCCCCTTCCCCAGCCCAGACCGCTCACACCGCACTCAGACGGAGGCGGGTTCTGGCACCCCTGAATAAGCGTCCAACATGGAGCCCAGCCCAGCTCAGCCCCTCTTTCTGGCAGCCCTCAGATCCCTGGGCAGGGCCGGCACCGGAGCGGGAGCGGCCAGAGTCCGGCCAGCGGCCAGGCTAGAGGCAGAGGGTCCAGCCTCGGCCCCCAACCGCTATGCCACCTGTCTCCAGGCACGGCTGACCCGGCATGGCCCAGGGCTTCTCCTGCCTGGAGCCCCCCGACCCACTGGCCACAGGCAGGGAGAAGGGGAGGGGGCCGGAAGTGCTGCCCAGTCCACTCCCAGGGGCTGTGTCCTCCCGGCACCACAGATCAACAGACGGCTCCCTGAGCAGCAGGTCAGGAGCGGGAAGTTCAGGGCTAGGGTGTTCTGTCGGTCCTGCCAGGAGGGTGGGGAGTGGCGGCTCACTGGTTGCTCCGTGACATCCTGTGCGGGACCCACCACATGCGAGCATGCAGCCTAGCGGGACGGGGGCAGGGTCCCCGGCTTCGGCCCAGGGCCCCCTCCACGCCCGCCCAGCTCAGTGTGGGTGGCTGCAGCACTGGCTGGACCAAATGGCCACCCTTCTAGGCCAGCGCCGTCCTCTGCCTTCACCGCGTCCAGGCCCTTGTTCTCACGTTCTGAAAACCACTTTGGGCCCCACCTCGCCACCTCCCGCTGAGTCAGAGTCCCTGAGATGCCGGCTGCGGGAGCCAGAAACTTCCCAGCTGGCCAGCGGAGAGCCGGGCCTCGGCCCTTCCCAGAGCCCAGCCCGCTCCACACCCCGGGGAGACGACAACCAACCCCATAAGGGCAGAGCCTCCTGCGACAGAGCGCTTGGGCCTAGGCCGTGGCGGCCGCTGCTCCCACACTGCCTGCCCAGGGCCGGTACCCCTGGCCAGAGAAGGGGCCTCTGCTGGCCTCATGGGCACAGCGCCTAGGCCCCGAGGAGGCGGCGGCCCGCCAGGCAGACACCCACGGGGCCAGGTGCCCAGGGTCATGCAGGTTAAGGGAACACAGCGGGGCTGAGGGGAGCCTACGGACAGGCCTTCTGACCCAGGGCCCTGGGCTCCCGGGCAGGGTTCCGAGCGGCCCCGTCCCCCCCAGCCCAGCCCCGGGCAACTCACGTTGGGGGAGGGCTCCAGCATGTTGTCGCCGTGCCAGCCGGAGATGGGCACGAAGGGCACAGTGGCGGGGTTGTAGCCGATCTTCTTGATGTAGGCGCTGACCTCCTTGACAATCTCGTCGTAGCGCTTCTCGCTGTAGGCGGGCTCCGTGGAGTCCATCTTGTTGACCCCCACGATGAGCTGCTTCACGCCCAGCGTGTAGGCCAGCAGCGCGTGCTCACGGGTCTGCCCGTTCTTGGAGATGCCCGCCTCGAACTCGCCCACTCCTGCAGCCACTATGAGCACCGCGCAGTCCGCCTGCCGGGCAGGTCAGGCGCGGTGAGCCCCGGGCCCCGCCTCGCACCGGGCCCCGCCAGACAGGTGCCCCGGGACGGGCCCTCGGGGTCTGGGCCTTAGGGGCAGCAGCAGGGGCTCGTCCGTCCGTGTGAATGGCCTGACAGTGTCTGGGTCTGTCTGTCTGCAAAGGCGGCCCTGACAGTGGCCAGCGGTCCTTGTGGGCACCTCTGCCTAGCTGAGATGATGGGGCCCTTAGTCAGCTCTGTGGGGGACTCTGTCCAGGTGTGATGAGGTTATCTCTCTCTCCCTCTCCTCTCCCTCTCTCTCCTTGTGCCCTGGCAAGGGAGCAGAGGAAACCCAGCTACCCCTCAAGGCTCCCGGGCCCCCAGGTGTGTACTGTACGGGTGCCCCCTCGGCCCCCTGCAGCCCTGCCCACCTGGGACGTGCCAGTGATCATGTTCTTGATGAAGTCGCGGTGGCCGGGGGCATCGATGATGGTGATGTAGTACTTGGTGGTCTCGAACTTCCAGAGGGAGATGTCGATGGTGATGCCGCGCTCCCGCTCCGCCTTCAGTTTGTCCAGCACCCAGGCGTACTTGAAGGAGCCCTTCCCCATCTGGGGGGAGCGGGGGGGATGGTTCAGGGAGGGGCTTGGGACTCAGCCCCTGGACCACGGCAGCATGTCACAGCGGAGAGACCTGGGTGACAGCCTCCCTCGCTCCCCACTGGAACCCCAGGACCCCGATCCCATCTCCGGAGTGAGGGAGTCAGATGCAAGGACCTCTGAGGGACACCTCGACCTCAGCCCTGCCATCCTGTGTCCCCAGGTCTGGCCTTTGCCACCTCGATGCTTGCCATCTGAATGTCCACCAGTAGGTGGCGCAAGGGCCTGGGAGTCAGGCCTGCGGAGAAGCCCCCAGGCGATTTAAACCCCTCCCCTGGCTGGGGGCTCCCCTTTATCTGAAGCTGGCGACCCCCGCACCCACAGCCGCACCCGCAGGCGCAGATCGCTGCGTCAGCCACAGGCCTGCAACACCACTGTCGAGGCGTCAAGCCCAAAATCCCTCTGTGATTTTTTTTTTAAGACAAAAAATAAAAAGGAACTTGGATGAGGTTGCATGGCAGGGCCGGGCTTTCCAGCTCTTTCTACAGACAGCCAAGGCTTCCTAGTAGCTCTGAGGCCCCTCCTCCCCTTCCTCGCCCCACCTGCAAACACCTGTGCCCAGCCCAGCGAGGCCCCCGTGCCGGGCCCAGAGCTGTGGTTACTGCCGCCCAGCTGGGCTGATGTGAGGCTGCCCGGCCAGGAGGGCCGCCCTGCCAGGACCCAGATGGGACCCAGCTAGACCTGAATCAGACATCCTGCGAACGCCCACGGCCCCCCCCCCCCCCAGCGCCAAACCCGCAGGGAAGGAGGGAGTGACGCAGCGTTTGGGCCCAGGCGCGGAGGGAGGTGGCCCACACCCCCCCACACACACACACACACACACACACTCCGAGCGAGGTCAGCCCAGGCCAGCAACTGACTCCTCCTGGGCCCTGGCCCCCACCCCTCTGTCATCCAGGAGAGGACCCTTACAGCCCCCCACACGGGGGCTTCTCCCAGAGCCCAGGGGTGGGGGCAGGGATCGCAAAGAGCAGACCCCCACTCCGTGACCACTTCCCACTCGGGGGTCTCTGCCACTTGAGAGAAAGCTCAGTCACCGGGGCCCCTCTCATCCTCACCAGGCAACCAGGACCCCCCCCCCCCAAAGAGTGCCGCCCTGGACAAGCAGCCCTCCCCAGCCCAGCATGAGAAAGTGGAGCTGACGGGCTGGGGCCGGGTGCCCATCAGTGAGCTATTAATAGCCACCCTGAGTCGTGGCCCAGCCCCGGGACAAGTGAGGGCAGCAGTGCCTGCAGCCCCAGCACTCGGCCCCGGGGACACGGGAACCCCACCCGTTCCAGGTTCTCAAGTCCGGTGTGGCAGAGAGTTCCGGAGCCTGCTGTGGCAGGGGGGCAGCAGAAATGCTGCGTCCAGGCCACCTCCCCTGCCCCAGGGGCAGAGCCAGCGGGCCACCCCTCCCCCGCCAACACGCCAACACCAAGCACATCCTCAGAAGGAGGCAACCCCACCTCCCCCCCCCCCCCCCCGTGCCACTCCACCTGGACTCTCTCAGATATTTGTCCCCCACGCGGCTTCCTTTAGGGCTCACGCCCTCGTGCCCTGGAGGAGATCAGCTGTGCCTGGAGTCAGGGACGCGCCAGCCCGGCCTCCAAGGCGGGAAGCTGTCCCCTCAGTGTGGCGAAAAAGACAGGGGCCCCCAGGCTCACCTCCGCTGCCTCCTTCTCAAACTTCTCGATGGTCCTCTTGTCGATGCCTCCGCACTTGTAGATGAGGTGGCCCGTCGTGGTGGACTTGCCGGAGTCCACGTGGCCTATGACCACGATGTTGATGTGGGTCTTCTCCTTGCCCATTCTGCCCGGGGTGGGGGGAGGGGCCGGACCGAGCTGGAGCGCTGTGGCTCAGGATGAGGGGGCTGTCGGGCAGTGATTCTGTGGGGTGGGGTGGGGGACAGGCCACGGAGAGCCTCAGACGGAGGCCAGCAGAGACACTGCCCTGCACAGGTTGCCAGCACACCCCCACCCCTGCCCACGCACCTGGCCCCGAGGCAGGGGCCGCATTCCCACATTTAGTAGGGAGGGAAGACCACCCCCCAGCCTGGGCCTGGCCCTTTCGGGTCAAGTGGCAAGCCCCAGCAGTCCAATCTGCAGTAAATATCGGGGTGCTGTGCCCACAGGGCACCCCCATGAAGGAGGCTAACCCCCCCGAAGGGGGGGGAGGGGCGCCAAGCTGGGCGAGCCCCATGACCGGCCAGGAGCCCGGTGATGAGTCACCCTGCCCCGCTCTCCGGGGGCTCTGTCCCTGATGCTTCTCCCCTACCAGGAGTCCCGGGCCCACTGCTGTGCCCCACCCCCACCAGCGTAGCTGTCGCCTGGTGGAGAGACGGGCAGTGCTCCCCACTCCTCTCCTCCAGCAGAGAGGGAGCCATCTTCCCCTCATCCCTGCCAGGCAGGCTGGCACCAGGGGAGACAGGCTGGGCCAGAGCTCCGACAAGGCGGTGGTGCCCAGACAGGGGGCCTAGAATAGCTTGGGCCCTCCCCGGACCCGGGCAGGGGGCAGACAGTAGGGCAAGGGAGTGGGGTGCCGGCTCTGAAAGAGGAGAGAAGAATCTGACCCCGCAGCCAAGCTCAGCAAGAGCCAGACAGCCATGCCTGCAGCCTGGTGGGGGCAGGGGGGCACCCCCTCCCCCTCTCCCTCTGGTCAGAACCCAGGTCACAGCCCCTGCCCCATCCTGGAGGTCAGTGAAGAAATCTGGGCAGCCCGGGAGGGGACAGGTGCCTGGGGGAGGGAAACAGTGCACCCTAGGGTGCAGACACCAAGCGGACACCCCTAGGCCCACCCGGTGGGGGCAGGGTGGTGAGTGCCTCCGGGCTCTCACTGCCTCCCCCTCCGCGGGCGTCTCCAGCAGCCCCCGGCAAGGACGACCCTGCCCCAACCCCACAGGGCCCCAGCCGGTTCCAAGGTCACGGCAGCAGGGCGATCGCCACCGCCCAGAAGACCGCTCCCCCGCCGCCACCACCGGATAAACAAGCGCCACCACGGTGCCCCCACCCCAGCCCCTGTCGCCCGAGGGGACCGAACCCTGGTGCCGGTCCGGGCGCCTGGGATGGCTGGCCGAAGCCCCGGGCGAGCAGCGCAGCCTGGCCAGGCGCCTCCCTGGCCCCTCTCTGCCTCCAGGTCCGGTCCCCCGAGAGAGGGCCCTCTGCGGAAAGCTGGGGATGGAGCCGGAGACCCGGAGGCCGAGCGTCCTTACCCAGAGCCGAGATCTCAGCCAGAGGGACTAGCAGCGCCGGCGCGGCGGTTTTATCTCTCCGGGAGGGGGTCCACCTATTGACGGAGCGGGCGCAATGCACCGCGCCCCTGCAGTACGGCAATGCGGTACCGGCGGGGGAGGGGGGCGGGCGGGGCCGGGGCGGGGACGCGAGGGATGCGGGGATGCGGGGACGGCGGACGCGCGCGGGCGCGGGCGCGGCAGGGACGCGACAGAAAGATGCGGCGAGGGAGCGAGCGACAAAGGCGCGGACGCACCCGGAGGGAGTGCAGGCAGGGAGGCGCGGAGAGAAGAGAGGGGGGCAGGGGGAGGGAGAGGGAGAGGAGGGAGGCGACGGGAGAGAAACAGCCAGAGATGGAGGGCAGATGAAGCAGAGCCCGAGTGGCCAGGCTCTGGCGCTCCTGGAGAGAGCGAGAAGGCACTGCAGATGCCGAGGGAGGTCTCCGGCCAGGGGTCAGCCCCAGGTACCGGAAAACACAGGTGGGGCCAGGGTAGCAGCAGGTAAGGCCTCTGCCAGGAGGGGGCAGGGACTGAGGTCAGGGACTGAGGTCAGGGGACTGAGGTCAGGGACTGAGGTCAGGGACTGAGGTCAGGGGACTGAGGTCAGGGACTGAGGCCTGGCCTGGCCCTCCACGTGGTTGGTGCCCGCGGAACTAACAAGCCTCCGTTCTGCCTCCTCAGTGTGGCCTCTGCGGAATGGGTCCTTCCCCCGAGACCCTGGAGTCTGCTTGCTTCCAGGCCCCTGTGCCCGGGTGTCTGCCACGGGGCCTCACCCTGGCGCGCCCCCAGTCCGTCCCCTCAGTTCGGCAGAGTGACCTGAGGCCTGAGGCGATCCGCCTCCACCACCGTCCCTGCGAGGCTTCTGGAAAGGACTGTTTAACACCCTGGGCCTCTCTCCACGCAGGGAGCACTCCAGGTCTGTTCCCAGAGCCCACCGGTGCCTCCTGGGCTGCCCTGGTGTGCACGACGGGCAGGAGCCCCCAGGGAAGCAGAGTCCCAGGCCACAGATGGGGGACCTCTGAGGGTCCTGGGCAGACCAGGGCAATGGCCAAAATGGGTTTTCAGGGGAGGGACGGGGAAGCGATGTGTTGTGTGAAAACCAAGCGTACAGGCCTCTCCGCCGTTGGCACCTCTCCCCGTGGCCTCGTCTGCCATCGTCCGGCCACCGCTCCTGTCTTATTCTTCTTAGTGACTGCAGGGTCTTTAGAAATGTGTGTTGAGTGGGTGAGAGCAGAGGCTTGGTGCCCAGCTCCTTGCACGGGGGCAGTGGCTGAGAGAGCCCTCAGAGATGGGACCCTCAGAGGTCGGGGGAGGGGGGGGGTAAAGGGGCCCAGCACAGTGTGGGGGGGGGGAGGGCAAGCAGGTCTCCCCTGCTCAGGGAGAGGTCTCTGAGGGAGGGACAGGCTGTCCCATTGGGCTGTGAGGACGGGGGGCCCTGCCCCACAGGACCAAGGTCTGCACCCACAGACAGACGGACTCCTGGCCCTTTCAGGCAGGGAGGGGCTCACAGATGACTCTGGGCACCTCCAAGTGCTGCTGATACTATCACGCAGGAGCCAGGAATTAAAAATAAACTCCTGGCAAGAAACGGAGACCCACCCCCCCCCCCCCAGCTGCCCTCTATATTTAATGCGTCCCTCCCGCCTGAAGGTTAGCAGGGGTCTGGGGAGACATCGGGATTGGCTGAAGCTGGGATGGGCCAAACCAAGGCTGAGGGAGGCCCAGGCCCCTGGAGACGCCCACCCCCATTCCCCCAGAGGGACCACCAGCGCCCAGGACCCCGGGCTGCCTGCAGACCGCTCCCCGTCAACAGGTCTGGACTGCGCACCTACTCTGGGCTTACCCACAGCCGTCAGCCTGGTGGGGACGGAATCACATTGGGACACCCCTGCCAGGGGCAGGCCGGTGCCGGGAGGTACTGCTCAGGGGAGCAGCCGCTGCCGGTGGGATGCAGCATCCTCCCTGAAGGCCCTACACGCTGACCCCGAGGGGTCTCAGGTGGTTTCTCCAAGGTGCCTCTGTGTCCCCAGGATGCGCCCCGTGCACCTGCAGCAGGGCAGCCTGCAGGGCCCTGGGAGGCTGGGCGCGGTGGCGACACTCAAGCTCTCTTGGACGGTGAGACTGCATAATGAGACACCGACAGTGCTGAACAAGCCCGTACGACTGCAGAGTCCCCAAACTAACTAACACCTCCTCGCCGTCGCATAGCATTTAATAACTACAGGTCACTGAACAGAACCGAACACCAAATACTAAATAACCCGTCTCCAGGCCTTGTGAGTTCATCAGGTGCTGGGTGGGCCTACCAGGCGGCAGGGCACCCACTGACCAAGAGTCAGCTGGGCACAGACAGACAAGCCACAGTGCCCAAGGTCACACAGCAAGGAGAGCGGAACCTGCCGGCAGCTTGGAAGGCCTGAGTCTGGCCAGTGTCACTCCTGGACAGAGGCCAGCCGGTTCCCGCTTGCGCTCCTCCCCTCCTCCCAGGTCAGGCTTGCCACGCCTCCCCCTCCAACTCCCCCCAACCCCCCCTCCCAAATCCGAGCCTCTAGTCACAACGGCCCCCAGAGCAGCCAAGGGGGTGGTTAGGGCGGGGGAGGGGGAGCAAAGAAGGGGCCACCGCCTCACGGCACACCTTCTGTCCCCTCCGGTGGCCCCCAGCTACCCCCAGCGGGAAGCTGTTTGGGGAGACACAGGCAGCCCCCACTTTGACGGGCTGAGGTTTCATGAGCCCGTGGAAAGAAGACCCAGCTAAAATTAACCGTTATCAAGCTGTCAGCCTGGAAATAAACCCTCCTCCTATTGGCTGCTGGTGATGTCACTGCTGGGTTAATAATAACCTGCGAATGCATAACTGACCAGCTGGGCATGTGCCTTCCTGCGGGGCCAAGGCCAGTGGTCACCCTGGGAGCTGCTGCCCGGGCAGTGACTTGGGGGCAGGATGGGGGTCAGGGCTGAGCACACCCTCCAGCCTTGGGGTGTCTCAGAATGACCTCAACTCCTGGCCTCGGGCCACAGGCTCCTGTCTGTCCCCAGGACTTCCGGTGTTCACCCTCACGTGCGGGGTCAGTCACATCTCATCTCCCAGCCTCCCTGGGCAGCAGGACCCTGGACGGCCTTGGGGTCAAGGTCCTCCCTCCCCCAGCTCCCCAGGCTGGACAACCAGGGAACTGAGCTGCCCATGAGTCCGCACATTAGGTGGTGTCCATGGAGGAGGAACTGTCGGCTGCTGAACTCCCCACGGAAAAGCGAGATCGTGGCCCCAAATCAGAGAAGTAGGGGCCAGAGGGGGCGGCGGGCGGGGCCTGGGGGCCGAGCCGCCTGGTGGCAGGGCTGGGGCGGGGCTGGAGGGGGGGTGGCGGGCCGGCCGCTTGCGCCCCAATTAGACCCAAGGCTAGGCAGGGGCCCCACCGAACGTCCAGCCCTGTGATCGGTCCCTGGGCCGAGTGGAACGGGGTGCGGGGCGTGACTTACTAGACAATCTAGGCCCCCAAACGGTCCACCTTAAGAAACCCAGCGTGCCTGGAGGGTGGGAAGCCCCGAGGAGGGGGACGCAGCCCCTCAGGGAAGGGAAGGTCAGCGGCAGGGGACTGCCCTACCCGCCACCAGCCACCAGCACTTGGGGCCGCTGGTCCCCCAGCAACACAGCGGGGCGCTGTTGCCATGGCGAAGGAGCAGCGCTCCACCCAGAGCCTGGGTTAGTGTCATCAGTGCTTGGGAGGGCAGCTTCCTGCCGCCACCAGAGCTCCACCCCTGCCCTGCCCAAGCCCAGCGCCACCACCAGGGAAGGGGTCTGGCGAGCTTTGCCCTCTGAGCCCCCCAGAGTCCGGGGCTCCAGCCTAGCACCAGGAGGAGGGGGGGCCCAGCCCCCCCCATGTGGTCCATGGCAGGCTGGGGGGCCACTGGAGAGCCCAGGGGATGGGTCAGCCTCTCTGGCCAAGAAGGGGCCTCCCCTATGGTGGGGCCCAGAGACGGAGGGAGCCCCTGGGGAGGGTCTACAGACCCACTGCCCACTCCTCAGGTGCTGCAGGGAGAGGCCACAGTGCTCAGTTCAAGGAGGAGTGTCTCCAGGCAGACAACCCTGGGGATCCTGAGGCTCCTTAGCAACTCTGGGCCCATGTTTTCACCTCGTAGGTAGAGCAAACCCTTGGTAGGACAATTGGGAATAACCTGCCTCCAGAGCAGGAGGCCTCGTGGGTGTCTTAGGGTGACTGGCGCAGGAGGCTGTTGGCGGCCTCCATCAATGGTGGAGGTCCAGAGCCTCCCCTGCCCCAGGGGAGACCCCCTCCCTACTGGCAAGACTGAGGAAGCTGGTCCTTGGTTAGAGAAAAGGTTGGGGGGTGGGTGCGGGGACTGTCCTTGGAAATACTTAGAGAAAAGTGCACAAATGACAAATGTACCTGGCCACCCAGATCAAGAAACAGAACACTCCCTCGTGCCCTCAGAGGTGACCACTGTCCTGACTTCCTAGACCGTGCATCATGCTGTCTACTCTCAGACTTCACATACACGGTCTACACGGTAGTTGTTTCTTCTCACTGCCGTACGGGGTTCCGCGTTCAGTGTCGCTCTACGATAAGGTTGCCGTGTGCCGCTGTGTGTGAACTTGTGCGAGGACACCGCGGGGATGGGGTTCGGAGCCACAGGTGTGCGCCGTCATCTGTTCACCGCCTCTTGGCTCTAAACTCCTGCTTCAAAACCTGCTCTGTGATGACGGACAGAATTACTTGAAGTATTTCTGCTTTACGGTGAGCAGATCGTTCCATAGGGCAGGCACTGAAGGATAAATTCACCGCTGAGAGAAAATTGATTGCTCGCTGCCTTTTTTCCTTGCTGGTATGAGGAAATTCTCCTATTTCTTTGCACATCTAGTAATTTTTGGTTGAATACTGAACGTTCTGTAAAGACTCTGGATTCTGTTATCTTCCTCTGGAGACTGTGGGTTCTTATTTTAGTGGCCATTCAATCGCTGGGCCTGTATGGGCTTGTTTTCATGCTTTTTGGTGTTGATTTGTGGAACACCCAACATAACTTCCCTCAGATTGATAAGATTCAACTTTCAGTCTTGGTCCCCCAGCCTTTCATGAGGCTCAGCTTTAACTTTTCTTAGATGGTCCTAGAGTAGACATTACTGTAGGTGGGTACTCTTCTCTCTCTCTCTCTCAATGTTTATTTATTTTGGAGAGAGAAAGAGTGTGAGTGGGGGAGGGGCAGAGAGAGAGGGAGACATGGAATCCAAAGCAGGCTCCGGGCTCTGAGCTCTCAGCACAGAGCCTGACACGGGGCTCGAACCCACAAACCGTGAAATCATGACCTGAGCCAAAGTTGACTGAGCCACCCAGGCACCCCATCTCTCTATTTTTTTTTTTTAATTTTATTTATTTAAGTAATCTCTACCCCCAACATAGGGCCCAAACTCATGACCATGAGATCAAGAGTTGTGTGCTCCTCTGACTGAGCCAGCCCGGTGCCCCTGTAGTCTTATCTCTTAAAGAAATAAGTCAGAAGGTCTCTCCACCCCAGCCAGGTCCAGATACCAGTGGTGCCCAGCATTGGATGTCTGCTGATATTCTGGCTCTGATCTCAACTCACCCCCCCTCCCCAGGATTCATGCCCTGGAGTAACTTCTTCCCCTTGAGGGCAGAAAGAGCCTGTGGCTTGCATCCAGCCAACAGAACATGACAGAGGGGGTGAGCTATAACTCCCTTACTTGGCCTACGTTATTTAAGACCCTGTCTCGGCAGACAGACCGGAACGAGGGATTCTCCTCCTGGCCTTGAATAAGAGAACTACCAAGATACGAGAAGGCCTGTAAGGGGCCACAGGTCAAGGAACCCCTAAGAGCTGTGAGTGGCCTCCAGCTGTCCAGCCAAAGAAAGCAGCCATGTGACCTTAGAAGAGGACCGTGAGCTTCGTAAGGAAACTGATGGCTTGGTGGCACCCTTCTGAAGCCCTGAGCAGAGGACCCAGTAAGCCGTGCCTGGACTCCTGACCCAGGGAGCTGGGTGTGCACAATAAACACATGTTTTGTAAAGCCACTAACCTGTGATCGTTTGTTATGCAGCAATAGATAACTAGTACACTAGGACACAGACCGTAGTGTCTGCTCTCCGTGAGCCCCCCAGGCTCCCCCAGCCAGAAGGTACAGACCCGAGCCGCTCCCCGCGCTTCAGCCGGCCTGCGCCCCAGCCTCAGCCTGAGCCCACTTGGATGACCCTGCGAGTGTGGGTCCGCTGAACCCACCTCCCTCCACCCGCAGCCCTACTCCCTGGGCCCCCCACCGCCTGGGGCGGCTGCCGCAATTGGGTCTAGCTCCACGCTTCCCCATGGACACAGGGCTGGCCTGCCACCTGCCACTTCTCCGTGGCCGGAAGCAGTAGATTCCACACATGTACATTTTTTATTCTGAAATCATTGCAAACTTAGAGAAATGTTGCAAGAGTAGGTGCCCCCAGCGTCGGGCGCCCTTCGCCGGCACCCTATTGTCAATGCCTGCCCATCTGCGTTCTCATTCTCTGTGTGTGTCCATGCAATTCTGTGTGTGTGTCCATGCAATCCTCTCTGTGTGCGTCTATGCAATTCTCCGTGTGTGTGTCTATGCATATTCTTTTTTTCAAGCCACTTGCGAAGGGGCTGTGTAAATCGTTGCCCTCAGCACTCGACTGCGTCCTTCCAATTGGCACAACACTTCAGTCTACAAGCCCTGTTCCGATGGCGCCAGCCACCCCGGCAGCTTTTCCCGGTCTGGGACCGAACGCTGGTTTCCCAAGTCACATGTCCCGATCTCCTCTAATTGGAAATAGTTCCTCTGCCATTTGTGTCTTTTATGACACTGACATTTTTTAAGAGTTGAGGCCAGTTGCTTTGAAGAGTTCCATCTTCTGGAGCTTCTGATGTTTCTGCACAAATGAGTTCAAGTTTTATTTTTCTGGTGGGAATCCCCGCCGAGCAACACGTATTCCCCCAACGCATCCGAAGGGGAGGTGCCTCACGTCAGTTAGTTCCCTGACGGGGACGTCACCCCCGACGACCCAGTGACGGTGGTGGCCACTAGCTTTGCCTGTAGCAAAGTTTTATTTTCCCCTCGTAAGTATGAGCTAATTAATGAGGATGCACCTTGGATTCTGTAGATACCCTGTTCCTCATCGAAATCCTCTTTCAACCCAACACTCATTGATGATTCTTACCTGAATCCATTTTTACTATGGTGGCTGTGCTTTTTGAATTATTTTTTGTTTTTGTCTTTTTAAGTTGTCACACAGAAAAGGGACTCTCTGGGGAATACACAGTTGGATGAATGTTAGCACACGCACAGATGACTGTAGCCACGTTGATCAGGACACAGACTGTCCCATCCCCAAAACTCTCCTCCACGCTCTCGCTTTATGCTTAGATGGTCCTCTTGCCCCGGCGGCCGCTGAGCTGTTCTCCATTACTGTGGCGTCGTCTTGGGAGCGTCATGTGAACGGAAGCTTACACCATGTCCCTTTTGGGGCGGGTTTCTTTCCCTTAGCATAACACCTTGGAGATTCATCCAGGCCACTGTGTCGCAACCCTTTGTTCCTTTTTATCGATGGATAATATTCCATATACAGCGAGAACACAGGTTATCTACCCGCTTCTCCCCTGAATCACATTTGAGTTGTCTCCAGTTGGGGCAGTCATGAATAAAGCTGCCGTCGACATTTGCACGCAAGTTTTTGTGTGAACACATCTGGGTTCCTCTCGGGCAAATGCCAGGAGTAGGGGCTGCTGGGTCGTGTGACAGGTGTCTGTTTAACCTGTTAAGAAACTGCCAAACTAGGGGCGCCTGGGGGGCTCAGTCGGTTAAGTGTCCGACTTCGGCTCAGGTCGTGATCTCACGGTGTGTGGGTTCGAGCCCCGTTACAGGATCTGAGCTGTCAGCCCAGAGCCCGGAGCCTGCTTCGGATTCAGTGTCTCCCTCTCTCTGCCCCTCCCCAGAGCTCATGCTCTGTCGCTCAGCAATAAATAAATGTTAAAAGAATTTTTTTAAATCTTTGTTAGATATTTGATTTGCAAATATTTCCTCCCCACCGGTGGCTTCTCTTTTTGTACTGTATCCACAGCACAAAATTTTCCATTTTGATAAAGTCCAGTTCGTCAACGTTTTTCTTACACAGATCATGCTTTTCATGCTTTTGACATTGGCTAACCCCAGATCACAAAGATTTTCTCCCATACTTTCCTCCAAAGCCATGAAGTTCTATGTGTCCCACCTGGAGACATTACCTGTTTTTGAGTTAATTTTTATAGAAGGTGTGGGATTTAGGTCGTGTTACTTTTCTTGCATAAGGATGTACGTTCTCCCAGTACCGCCTATTGAAAAAATTTTACTTTCTCTGTCGAATTGCTTTCACATCTTCTCAAAACACCGTTGGGCATGTGTGTGGGAGGGCTGTTTCCGGACGCTCTTCTGTCACAGTGATTTATGTCCGTGTCTTTGCCAAGGCCATGCTGACCTGATTACTATAGTCTTATAGCAACTGCCAGACTCAGGCAGCATGTGGAAAGCATGGTCTCTTCAACAAGTAGCACTGTGATAACTGGATAAATACACACGAAAGAATGAATTTGGACCCCTACCTCGTGCCATATACAAAAATTAATTCAAAATGGATCAAAAGCCCGATAAAACTATACAACTGTTAGAAGAAAACACAGGTGTAAATCTTCATGACCTTGGATTTGGCAGTGGTTTCTAAGATGTGGCACCAAATACATGGGCAACAAAAGAAACAATAAGTAAACCGGACTTGAAAATGTTTAGCTTCTGTGCAAAAAAAGGACACTATTAAGACGGTGAAAATGCAACCTACAGAATGGGAGAAAATATTTACAGATCATGTTGGATAAGGGTCCAGTGTGCGGAATATATAAGGAACTCTTACAACTCAATTTAAAAATGGGTGGCAGGGGGAGGGGCACCTGGGTGGCTCAGTCGGTCAAGTGTCCCTCTTCAGCTCAGGTCACGATCTCATGGTTGTTGAGTTCGAGCCCCGCGTCGGGCTCCGTGCTGACAGCTCAGAGCCTGGAGCCTGCTTCGGATTCCGTGTCTCCCTCTCTCTCTGCCCCTCTCCTGCTCACATCTTGTCTCTCTCTCTCTCTCTCTCTCTCTCTCTCTCTCTCAAAAATAAATAAATAAACTTTTAAAAAATGGGCAAGTGTATGAATATACATTTATCCAAAGGAGATCTGCAGATGGTCGATGGGCACACGAAAAGATACTGAACATTATTAGGCACTGTGAACCTATATAACAGATCATCAAAATACATGAACCCAAACTGACATAACTGAAGGGAGAAACAGGCATTCCTACAACAACTGTTGGAGACATCGGTACCCCACTGTCCATAACGACCAAACAATCAGATGGAAGGTAAGGAAACAGGACTTAACATGATGGACCAAGCAGGTCTAAGACACACACACAGAGCACGCATCAGCAGGACACGGGGCGGTCTCCAGCAGAGAGCCGACGACAGGTCCCAGGCTGCATCTTGCTGGATTTTAAAAGATAGATCCACAAAATATCTCCTTGAACCACAATAGGATGAAGTAGAAAATCTACAGGTTTGTAGAAACTAAACAACACACTCTGGAAGAAGAAACCGCTAGGAAACTCCGAAGATACTCGGAGAGGAGAGAAAAGGAAAACATAAGGTATCAGAACATAAGAGACTCGGCTAAAATACCGGAAGGAGGACGTTTATGGCGATAAACACACGTGAAAACACAAGAAAGGTCTCGTGTCGACAATGTAACGTTCAGACTTAGGGAACTAGGAGGAGGAGAACAAGTTAAACCAGAGGAAATAAAGACGGGAGGGAGCCCCCATCACAGCCAGACAGGAGATGCTGACACCAAAGTCCCGGGGACAAAGGGCGAGAGGTGGCCGCCGGGAGACAGGACACGGGACGGGGGGCAGTGGGGACAGAGTCGCAGCTTCGGCGGATGAATCCACCGCGGATGCAGGTGGCTCTGAGGCCGCACAACAGCCGGAGCACATTTAACGCCACTGAACCGCACACTGAAAGTGGCTGAGGTGGTAAATGTTGTTACGCGTATTTTACCACAATAGACGTTGCTTTGAGAAGAAGAAAGTACTGATCCGTGCTGCAGTGTGGATGAACCTGGACAGCACTAGGCTGAGGGAAAGAAGCCAGACACTGATTCCACGGAGACAGACACAGATTGGTGGTTCCCGGGGCTGGGGGAGGGACTGCTTGCTGGGCACAAGGTTTCCTCTTGGGGAGATGAAAATGCTTTGGAACTAGACAGAGGTGATGGCCGCACTACATTGCGAACGTGCGAAAATGCGCGCTCTGAAACGGTGACGTCCGTGTTCTGGGAACTTAGAACTTACCCCCCATGAAAGGATCTGGGTACCGCGATCTTTCCTTGTTCTTAGGCTTCAAACATGTTGCGGTTAGTGTAGCTTATTTGTCTTTTCACACCAACTCTAGGACCTGCTTGTCTGTTTTCACTTGCATGGCCCTAGGTCTGTGTATCAGTTCGGAGGAAGCTGGTCTTCGCTGTGTTGAGTCTCCGTTTACTTAGGTCTGGCTTGACATCTTCCTTTGGCATTTCACTTTGGGCACACACGTCTTGCTAGGTTTATACTTAAGTGCTTCACGGACAGAGGGTAACTATTAAAAATGGTTTTAGGGGCGCCTGGATGGCTCAGTCGTTTGAGTGTCAGGCTCCTGATTTTGGCCCAGGTCATGATCCTAGGGTCATGGGATTGAGCCCCGCATCAGGCTCTGCCCTGAGAGCTTGGAGCCTGCTTGGGATTCTCTCTCCCTCTCTCTGCCCCTCCGCCACTCACACACGCGCGCGCGCTCTCTCTCTCTCTCAAAATGGGTTAATAAACTTTAAAAAAATAAAAATAAAAAAATGGCTGCTTCCAGCTGTAAATTGCCAGCGTGTCACAATATGGCTGACCCCGCCTCGTGCCGGTCACGTTTGCTCTATCCGCTTGGCGTACTTTCCGTGACCACAGAGCATCATGTTGTCGGTGAGCAGGGATAGTTGTATTTCTCTGTCTCAACCCATACGCTTTGTGTTTCTTTTCCTCGCCTGTCGTACCGGTCAAGACTCCCAGGAGGTGTGGAGGAGTTGTAGCGAGAGTGGACGTCCTTGCCTCATCCCAGTCCTGGACGGGGGGTGCAGACCTTCTCCAACGTGTGCAATGCTGAACGTGCTTGGCATGAGTTCTTCGCCAGTGCTCTGTATTAGATTGAAAACCTTTCTGATCCTCGTTTCCGAGCTGTCGTCACGGACGGATGCTGGGTCCGCAGCACACGGTATGAATGCTCCCAGTTGCTGGTAACAGGTGCTTTCGAGCCTGAGTCCGATCATCCAGCATCTGGGCCTCCCAGGCCTGTTTATTGTTTCCCACACCAGTTGAGATTTTCCTGGGGCTTTCATGCCAAGTAATTTTGGGTTTTGTCCTGAAACTCAGAATTCTTGATGAATGAACTCTTTTCAGTTTGTTGTGTGCCTTGAGCACTAAAACGGTTGTTTCTGACAGTTTTTCCCAGGTGTATAGTCGCATTCTGGGGAGAACATTTGTTGACCTCCTCACCCCTTCACGCCCGAAATCTGTAATGTCTTTCATTACTCAATTCATCCTTTCATCAACTGTATCTATTGAATGTCTACTACATGGCCGATTCTTTCTTAGCCATTGGGCGCACGACGGACACAAACTCTCTTCCTGTAGATTTTGTTTAACCAACAAGTAAACAAATTAGGCTATTCCCAGCAGTGAAAAGCACTGTTAATAAAGATCATGTCTAACTTTCACCACTACGTGCTCAGTGCTGGTCTAAGCGTTTACATCTTACAGGCAGGAAAACGGGAACAGCGGTGGGGCTTGTGGCCCCCGAGGACATCGTCCGGCCACAAAAAGTGCCCCCACATCGTTCACCAAATACCAGTCAGCTGTTTTATTTTCTTCTGCAAATGGTGACTCCACCTACAGAGGTGCCAGTGCGTGTGCCGGAGAAGCCTGCAGAAGCTGCTGCCTGGGGCACCAGGGGCTAGGGCTGGGCTGCTGTGCTCCCGGGGGGACCCTCATTCCCCAGGAGTAGGCTGAGCCCTGAGGGCCCCAGCCCTGGCCTCTGGCTTCGGCACAGGTCTTACCTCAGGGCAAACACCTGCGGCCAGGGTGACAATCCACAGGCTCTCACAGCCACAGTGCCCGGCTGTGAGGGGCTGCTGTGAGCCTTGCCTCTCCCAGCCCGTCTCCACAGAACACCTGTTAGGACCGCACGGTCGTTACCCGGACCTCTCATCTCCCCAGAAGGGAGTGGAGGCTCCAGATGTCACACGGCTGTGACACAGTTGGGACTCGACCCCCAGTCCCAGCACCCCCCGGGGCCTGAGCCTTTCCCTGCCACCCTGCGGGAGCCTGTGGCCGCGAGAGGGCCGGCCACTTGGTGTTCAGCAGAGATATCCGCCCACCTTGTGCGACCAGCCCGAGGCAGCACGCACATCTCTGCCCCACTGAGTGATTATTCTGTCACCGTTTCCCCAGTGGCTGGAGGCTCGGGTGTTTCCCGACACAGAACCCAGCCCTGTGCACCCTGAGCACGCGATCACCCTCCAGGCACATGGCCACACTCCCCGCAGAGCCAGCGGAAGGGAAGGACTGACCTGTCCAAGCTCGGGCCGCCCGGCCCAGATACTGAGCGGCTGGCTGGGTGGGGTCCTGTTGCCAGCAGCAGGTGGAGGCAGATTCTACCCCAGGCCTCATGGCCCCAGAGCTGGGGACGCCCCCCCCCCCCCATGTTGGAGCCACACCTGGGGGCCGGCCGGCAGGACAGCGGCCCTGACTCCTCCTCTCGGTGCCTCAGTGGACACCAGACAGGAGCATCGCCCCTCTCAGGCCATGCCACGCAGTCCGCACACGGGCTGGGGATGCACCAGTGGCGATGGGTCCCCACTGTAACCAGGTTGTCCCACAAGCCCCCTTCTGGGTCCCTGACACTTAGTAAGTGGGGGGACTGGCAGAGCCTCCACCCTCCTGGCTCAGTAAATGTAGCTTTTCTGTTTACACTTTAAAGAAAAAAAAAAACACCTCCTTTCAGATTTTCTGTTCTTGAAGATGCCGATGAGGCTGGGGATGTGTCAGCTGGCCCAGCGGACAGCTGGAGGGTGGCCTGGGGAGACGGGACACAGTCCCTGCTGACAGCTCCCGCAGGGCTGGCCTCGGTCACAGGCCACAGAGCCGCCTCGCCTCAGGACTCCTCCCCAGGCTGGTCTGAGTGGGGTGGGGGCCAATGCAGGTTACCCCTGACTGTCGCTTCTCACGCCAAAGACCCCCACTGGCCCCGCGGCCCCCCACCCAACATGCGCCCTGCCTCTCAGTCTCCATCTCGCTTCTGTTCCCAAGAGCCTGGCCTATGACACTTCTACAAGGGGGGGCCCCAGAGGGGAGGTGACCACAGCCAGGTGGCGGCCAAGTGCCCCGCCTGCCCGAGCCCCCAGACAGGGTCCCCGACCCTGAGGTAAGTGACTCTTGGGCATGGCTGGCTTTGCCCTCAGCCCTGGAGGGGGGCTCACAGGCTCTGCCTGGCATCCACACCCAGCACATGTCTGCACCCAGCCAGGGTGGGGCGTCATGTGGCCTGGGGAAGGGCCTGGCTGGCTGGAGCTAGAGGGTCAGTGTGAACGGAAGCAAATCTAGTCAAATTGAAGTGAAAAGCACCAAGTCATAGAAAAGTCACAGAACCGGCGCTCACATGTGAAAGAGGGACAAAATGTCAAGAAGTCACAGCTCCAAGCCACAGAGGCCGGCCTGACCGCTCCGGGTCTCTCCTGTGAGAGTCTGAAGCTTCTGTCCATGCGATGGAGGCAGCCGTGCCTGGGGTTGGAGGTTCTGCAGGAGGGGGGTCAGGACCCCAACTGCCTGGCCCCTCTACACTTCTCCCAGAACCCTCTGCCCCAGATGCCCGGGCCTAAGAAGACCCGAGAAGCCCCCAAGAGGCACAGGCCTGGGTCCCTGGGGAGCAGCTGCGTCAGGGCCCTCACTGTTGTGAGCACAGCTGAAGGAGGAGCTTTGAGGCCTCAGGGCAGGACTGCCCAGCCTGCAGGGCCGTGCCTGGTGTGCCCACTTGGGGGGAGGCAGAAGGACGCCTCGCCCGCCGCTCCCCACCAGGAGGCAGGACGTAGCTTCAACCTCCACGCACCTTGAGCCCAGTGTGCGAGGGGTTCTGGGTCCAGGGCCTGTGTACCTCCCTGCCCTGGGGGCTGTGACAGCACGTTCTCAAGCTCCGGGGACTGAGCCTGGGACTGAGCCCTGGGAGAGCAGGGGCTCCCACTCATCCAGCTCTGCACACACAGGCCTTGCACTGCCAGGCACAAAGTAGGCTTCCAGTACTCTCTGGAAGAACAGACAGACCAGCCTCAGCCGGGAAAGCAACGTCAACACCGGCCTCCAGCACCAAGCCCCTCCCAGCAGAGGCTGGGCAGCCCTTCTGTCCCTGGGAGCCCCAAGCTGGCCCCATCCTTCCAGGTGGCCCCCAATCCCAGCTGTCTCTGCTCAGACCCCCTCCCCCCGCACAGGATGGGTCTGCCCCAGGGATCCCAGCCTGTCCTCCTCCTGCTCACACTGGTGTCTCCCCACCCCCAGGACACTCTCTTTGACCCACCCAGGCCCCCCAGAGTAGCATCAGCTTTTGCCATCCCCCCAACCCCAGCTGCGCCCCTTTTGAGTGACCACCATGCCCCGGATTCAGAGCAGACACCCCACTGCTTCAGAGACTGTGGCCTGACCTCCAAGCCCCGACCCCATTTTCTGGCCATAAGCGCTGTCCAAGGTCCTCAAGCCCTGAAACCACAGTCCTGTTGGAGGCGTGTGTGAGACATACCACAAGACAGTCACACACTCAGCCACAGACCACAGGTCTGTGGGTCTTACTAGAATGTTCCTCCCTCCTGGTCGGTACACTGACCAATCTGCCTTACGAGTGACCCTCGGTGGCCCCGGTGGGCCGGCCTGGACCCTCCCCATCCCAGGGTCTACCAGCCTCCCTGCTCTTGCCCGGCAGCCCTGAGAGCTGGGTCTCAGGGTGTCCCTGCCGGTCCCTCCCCCCATCTCCACCTTCCTCAGATCTCAGCTTAAACCTGACACCCCCTCTGCTGTCTTCCCTTACCGCATTGGGTCCCCCTGCACTCTGGACTGGCCTTTCCACTCCTGTCCGGCTCAGCCATTTGCTCATACTAGATATTCAACAAACCCACGTACTGAGTACCAGAACGGTGCAAGGTCTGAGTCAGGCCCATCTCTGTGTTCTTGGGGGCATGAGAAACCCCTCCCCAGCATCCCTCCCTCGCTTTCTGTGTCTTTACTGTGCAGAGAGTGCAGGTGCTATTGGCCTCGGTTTCCCCCACAGCACCCAGCACAGAGCTGGCACCCAGCCACCCCAGCCACCTTTGTGGACCACAAAACACCAAATCCAGTCATGCTTCAAGCCTCCTAGGAGCTGCCCCTAGCTTGGGAGGGGGGTCCGGTGCTTCTCAGGGGAGGAAGAGTCAGGCAAAGGCACAGGCACCCCGTGAGTTGGGGGGTGCACATGGGCCTGGCCCATTCCAGGCCAGCATCAGGGGCTGGCACTGAAGCCCATGGCGGCACCCCAGCACGGACCCCAGACAGCCACTGACCCACTAACCTGACGGAGGGGCTCGAGGTGTGGTGAGTGTGAGGGTGAGGTAGAGGATGACAAATGTCCTTTAACAATTAAATGTGATTCGCACCAAGTCACACCTAGTTTATGATCCAGAATCAGCCTGACGCAGGGACAGGAAACTGGAGACAGTGGGAGTCGACGAGAGGGGAAGGTCGTCGGCTGTGAAGGCGGCTTGGGGTTGTGGTGAAATGAGAGCAAGCTGGCGGGGGCCAGGCTGTCTCCTCCATGCGTGTGGCCTGGTTGACCCCCTGCGTGAGAGCCCCCCCGGAACTGCCAGCAGGGGACTCACCCACGGGGAAGAGAGGGTGAAGGTGGAGAAGGAGTGGGCATTACCCAGACTGAGCTCCTCTTACAGTGCCCTGGGCCACACCACTGCCCAAGCCAGGTCCTGGTCAGAATGTCCGAAGCCTCGACCCCCCACCCAGCCAGATAAAGGGTCACATCCAGGGGCTGCCAGGTCCCTCCCCTCCTGAGGCCTTGACTTCCTGTCTGCTGGGTGAGAAGTTGGACTGAGGTCCAGGAATCCTGGAGGGGTCCTTGCCGGGGTCTGAAGATGGGGAGGGCCTGGCAGAGGCATTATGAGATCTCCCTGGCTTCTCCCTGATGCCCGCAGGGACTTCTCAAGACCCTCCCAACCATCTGGGAAGAGACACCCAGCCAGGGCCTAGAATGCGAAAAGCCAAGTTTGCCTCTCCCTGCAGAGGGAGGTTGGGGCTCAGGGCCTTTGACGAGGAGCTGAGGGGCTGGGGGGAGGGCTGATTTCCACAACAGAAAAGGAAGTTGTCGTCCTGGTTGACCAACCGGGGTGTGGCAAGGCCCCAGACACTTCAGGGAACATTCTGTGGTTGCCCCAAACAGGGGGCCTCTGTTTCCCGCTGGGGGAGACATCCCCAGATGGCAGTTCTTTACCTCCACTCATTCACATGAGGCCCCCTCCCTGGCCCGCTGCCCTCCCACCCCCACCCTCCCCTGCAAGCTGTGCTCACAAGCAGGGGGATGCTGGCTGAAGCTGGAGGCCTGGGGTGTGGGTCCCAGAGCCACCAGAACTGGGACAGGGACACCCCGGAAGGGCCTCGTCCGCCACAGCCCAGCTGGAGGGCTCCAGGCACCACCCCGAGCCCACGGAGGCAGAGAAGGGAGCTGCTGGGGACCCACATCTGGTTGGAGGGCTGGGCACGCAGAGCAGAGGCCCCAGTCTGTCCTGGGTGACAGTGGGACTGGCTCTGTCCCCAGTGGAGAAGGCTGAGGAGAAAGGCACTGCAGGGGCTGGGCCTGCGTGGCCACATCCAGCGCCCCCACCGCCTCTGAAGGGCTGGAGAGGTCGAGACAGGTTGGACCACCTGGGGTCCCGGGGTTTCAGGAAGGGTGGACAAGCCTTGCTCTGGGACAGGAGAGAGGGTCTCTTTAGGACAGGGGAGGTGGCCGGACAGGCACTGCTCCGGGACGGGGTAGGGAGGTCATTTAACCATCCCAATCCCAGGCCAGGCCGAGACGGGCTTCCCAGGTGGCCCCAGACTGGACCGACGCCGCAGGTCGGCACTTGCACCCTGGCCAGCCCGCGGGAGCCAGGCCACTAAGGGCGGGGCTCGGACGGACCCAGGGGCGGGCCCAATGGGACTGGAGCGGCCCGGGGCCGAGCTCGGGGCGGGGCCTCGCAGAGGCGGGGGTCGGGAGTGGGGGTGCGTCTTGGACGAGCGGGGCGGGGCCAGTCTCGGGGCGGGGCCTCGCCTGGCCTCGCCCCCGTGACGCGAGCGCGGAGCCGCTATATAAGCGGGCGCGGCCGCGCGTGCGCACTCCGCGCGCGCTTCGGTCGTGGAGCGGCCTTAGGCGGTCTCGTCTGCAAATGGGCTCCGTGGCCTAGCGTCCCCGTCCCCGCCACCCGTGATCGCGCGCCGAGGCCCGCGAGGGGTCGCCGCCTAGGTGAGGACCCGGGCGGCGCGTGAGTGGGGTCGAGCGATCCGAAGGGGCGCCCCCGTGCGCCACGGCTGGCGGGACAGACAGACTGGCGGACGGAAGGCCGGACGGCCGGGGGCGCGGGCCGGGCTAGGGCCGGACGGGCCGGGCGGGCTGGGCAGGTGCCCGGAGCCCCGGGCCCGCGGCCCCGCGCACAAAGAGCCTTTGTTGCTCCCGCGCGGCCGGTTCGGGCCGGTTGGAGCCGCCCGCGCCCTGCGCGATGAAGGCGGCCGGGAGTTCCGGGCTCGGGCTCCACCTCCGCTCAGGAAATAAACTCAGCGTGGCGGACTCCGGAGTCTGGGTGGGGGCGGGTACCCGAGTGGGGAACGCCCCTCCCGAGGGCCGGCGGGTGACCAGGGGGGCTCCCCGACCCCTGTGTGCGCAGGCTTCCACCGGCCATAGAAGCGACAGCATGGCAGCCATCCCCTCCAGCGGCTCGCTCGTGGCCACCCACGACTATTACCGGCGTAAGTCAGCCCCCTCGTCCTCTGCCCTACAGGTCCCGTCGGGGCGGGGGGTGGGCCGCTAGAAGCGCTGGCTCTGCCGCTGTGCTGCCAGCAAAGCCAGCGCTTGGCCTGGTGGACAGGGCAGGGGACTCGGGGCCCTGCAGAGCTGACCAGGCCTCTCTTCTCCAGGCCGCCTGGGTTCCACTTCCAGTAACAGCTCCTGCGGAAGTGCGGAGTATCCTGGGGAAGCCATCCCTCACCACCCCGGTGAGCGCAGGGCCACTCCCCTTCGGTGGGCGGCACTATGTGGAGGGATCCCACCAGGAGTAGGCAGGGGCACCACCACCCTACTTTGCCTGTCTCAGGTCTCCCCAAGGCTGACCCAGGTCACTGGTGGGCAAGCTTCTTTTTCGGGAAGTCCACTCTCCCGTTCATGGCTACAGTGTTGGAGTCCCCAGAGCGGTGAGTCCACATTCCTGGGGGCCAGCATGGGAGGTGGGGGCAGGTGGAACCCCCCCTGACCCCAAGCTCTCCCCCAGCTCGGAATCTCCCCAGGCGCCCAGCCGCTCCATCGCCTGCGACCTGGCTCTGGAAGCCGTGAGGAAGCAGCCTGGTGGCCAGCCTGGCAAAGCCAACACCAGGCCCCAGTCCTGAGCGGCCCGTGCCAGGCTGCAGGAGGCGCTAGGCTCATCAGAGCCCGTCCCCTGCCCTCCCCCCCTCCCCTCTCTCCTCCCCTCCCCTCTTCCCCTCTCTCCTCCCCTCCCCCCCCCCAGACTAGGCGGGCTGCGGCAGAAGCACTTGGGTTCTTTTATATCAAAATAACAAAACACCAAAAAGGAAGTCGAGAGAACCCCACTCTTTACTATCCAAGCCACACGCAAGCCTTCCCGACACCCTGTAACCGTGTGCCTTGCACCAAGTGGAAAATAAACCGAGCAGCCAGTAGCCCTGATGGTGTGTGTGACCATGTGCCCCCGGGGCCCGTGGGAGAAGCTGATGTTTCTCAACCTCACTTCCTGGCAGAGGTGGAGAGTTGGCCCTGTTCCCTGGGCCTTCCTGGGTTCCCTCACTGGGGAGCCACCTCTTGGGTCTGGCCCAGGTTCACAGCGGCAAGCCACCACAGCGAGTGTGGAGCCTTGGCACCTGAGAAGGGGTGGGGGGCCTGGAAGAGCAGGCAGTTCAGAGGTTGGACGAGAAGCTCCGGGGCAGCCACTGGAGTCCTGGGCCTCTGCTTGTGGGTTTAGGGACCGTCAGCTGGAGGGACCTGGTGCCCCTGGAAGGACCTTGGCAAGGGCCCCTGCCCTTGACACCCTGGAGGGCAGTGAGGGGCCGGTACCAGAGCTGTCCCAACTGGTGTGCAGCTCATGGGGCCGGACTGTCTCCCGGAGCCTTCCTGTGAGGGTGTCGTCTCTTCTAGCCTGTTGCAGGACGCGCTCTGGGTAGGGTCCCCCAGCTCTGGGGGCGGGGACCCAAAATTAAGACTGAGTCGTAAGTGGTATGGGGGCGTTCCCAAGGGACCTTCCCACCACTGGTGACCCGGCTCTGGACGAACTCCAGCCTTGGGAGGGTGTGGCTGTGTCATCCTCCGCCGGCCTCCATGGGCGGGTGTGATTGGTGGACTGTGTGTCCACACACCTTCAGTGGCCAGCAGGGATTGGCCCGGGTCTGTTGGGCAGGAGGGGGCAGCTTAGGGAGGGCGTGGATGGGGGCTTGGTATGAAGTTAGGGGCCCCACGGGCCACTGAGGGAGCCCAGCCTCCTCTTTGGCCACTCTGCCCCCACTCTGTGCTAGAAACGGCTCAGTCCAATCCAGGGCATCCCGCGTAGCTGATGGCCCTCAAGGGCCTCTGTCCCGTCTGCCCTCATCGTGTCCGGGCAGGCTGCAGGGTCGGTGCAGTCTTACCCAGGCCCCCTGTGCTCCCAAAGCCAGTAGTCCGTGCTGAGGCCTGTAGGGGAGGCCTTCATTCCCACCTCACACGGACCCAGGGTGGGGGCAGGTGCCCAGTCTCCTGGCTACAGCGTCCAGATGAGGCCCTCAGGACTCCTGGTGGCGGCTGCTGATGGCCACGGCCCTGGGTAGCAGACCGCAGTGCCCCACCAGCAAATAGCCCGTTTTCACAGAGCACTGAGAAGGCCATGTCCCCCCATATCAGGAGCTGCACACAGGCCAGGTGACCCAGGGTGAGCCCGCCCAAAATCCAGGCCCCTCCTCATGCCCCACCTGGGGGAGCTGCGCCCTGGTCCTGACAGCTGATGGGCTTTGAGTCAGGACCAGGGACAGGTCCACTCCCTTTGGAAAGAAGAGTGGCCAGGCTCCTGGAGGGTTAGAGCTGGCTGTGGAGAGTCCCGGCGCTTTCCAGGAGCTGGTGTCTTTGAAGGAGCAGACAGGAGGAACGGGCAGCCTCAGCCCCCCGAACTTCAAGGGGACTGCTTCCCCCGGCCCCGGGGCAGGGTGGGCCCCTGGCTGGAGGATCTCCGTCCCCCAAGCGTTCAGCCCGGTCCTGCGAACTTGTCCACAGCTTCGTCTGCCCGTACCCTTGATCCGAGGTCCAGGGCGGCACCCAGGCCCCCCTTCACAGGGCCTCGTGGCCTCAGAGGCAGCACCAGAGGGGTGTCCCTTTCACAGCGGGTTCTCGTACCTGCTGACACTGGAGAGCTTCTCCCGCAGGGCTTTGAAGCAAGGTCTCTGCTCCGGGTCCCTGTTCCAGCACGACAGCATCAGCTTGTACGCAGCGGGTGGGCTCTCGGGGGGACAGGGCATTCGGTAGCCCGAGTCCACCCTCAGGAAGGCCTCGTGGTTGGACATGCCTGTGGCGGGCCGGTAGCAGGGGCTGCAGGGGCTGTCCCCTCACCACCGTCTTCCACCCTCCCGGGGGACCCCGGGCCGCTCTCCTGCGCTCTGCATCCCCTGCACCCTCCTGACGCCGTCTGGAGGCCGCCCCAGGGAGGCAGCCTGGCGCTCTGTGTGGTGCACGCCCCGAGTCCAGGTGGCGGCACCCTCCCACCCTGCCCACGGCTGGGGACGTTGTTGGGGGCCAGTACCTGCATAGGGCATCTGACCCCTGCTGAAAATCTCGTGGAGGAGAATCCCGAAGGACCAGACGTCCGACTTGATGGAGTAAAGCCCTCTTGACAGGGCCTCCGGGGCGGTCCACTTGTAGGGGATGTTGCGGCCGTGGGAAAGGTAGATGTCCTCCTGCGAGCGGAGACGTGCTGGGGCAGGCCACGGGGCAGCCTGCAGGCTCTGGCCCCGCAGCACGGACGCACGTGGGGACGCACGTGGGGACGCACGTGGGGAGCTGGGGTTCGCGGTGGGCCAGAGCAGACTGGGCACCGATGATGGACGGTTGCCACTAGAGGGAGGTGGTGCTGGCACTGGGAGACAGGCAGGCCCTGGGCCACCAGATTCAGGGGCTGGGGGCGGGGGGTGCGCAGGAAGCACTGGGATACACGTGCCCCTCCCAGGTGGCACCCGTGTCCCAGAGGTCGGCCAGCGTGAGCACGAGCAGGGACAGTGCCTGCCACGCTGGAGGCTGCCGGTGTGTTCAAACCATGGGTTCATAGAGACAGCCCGGATGGGCTGGCCACCAAGTGAATGAGGGAAATGCCTTTCTAGAAGTACCCAGCCTCCAGTCAAGGACTACAGCATCAGGATATCAGCCCCTGAGTGGAGGGCCCTGGACTCTGGCCATCGGTGCCCCACCATGCCAGGGGAACTGAGGCAGAACCCACTCGCCCACCGACAGACCCCGCCCTGAGTGGAAGGCCCTGCCACAAGGGGGGTTTCTGGGAAGAGGGAGCCAGAGAGCCAGGCCCAACACCGAAGGAGCCGCAGGGGAGCACAGACTGAAGGGGTCAGGCAGTGGGAGCAAACAAATGAATTCTTGGCTCTCAGGAATTTGGAAACTTAGCTCCGAGGGGGCATGTGATGACCTTAAGGAGTCCCGTTAATTGTCAGAAATGTGTCTGTGTCTGTTTCTGTCTGGAGTCTCAGTGTGCACGTGTCGACCTGGGTCTAACCGTGGAAGGAGGGGACACCGGATGGGGCTGGGGAGGGGGCTCGTTACACCATTTTGTCCACGTTTGTCTTCAGAACCCTCCACGATAAAAGTGTCTTCTGTGGGGGGGACGTTTGCCCTAAGCTCACGAGCCACTCCCACCCTCTCCCCTCGCTGAGCGCTGAACGCAAGACACCATGAAAGAGTGAGCAGGTGCCCCACCCACCCAGGAGCGCCCCACCGGCCCCCCGTGTGGCTTCTCTCTCCTCCGGGGGTCCCCCTGCCCCTCCAGCTCTCAGTCCCCGGAGAGGCCTGCCCACCCCATGAAGGCTGCGCCCCGGGCCTCACCTGGGAGCTGCCGCTACTCTGGCGTCCCGCCCTGTGGCTGCTCAGCCGGCCTCCCTTGAACCCCAGCTCCATGCGCAGAGGGAGTCCTGCGTGCTCCCCGGGCCCTACCTTGATGAGCCTGGCTAGCCCAAAGTCCCCGACTTTGCAGATGTTGTTTTCCCCCACGAGGATGTTCCTGGCGGCCAGGTCCCGGTGGATGTAATTCTGCGATTCAAGGTAGCACATGCCCTCGGCCACCTGTGATGCGAGGTCCACCAGCTCCGAGACGGGCAGGGCTTTCTCGTCAGAGCCTGCAGAGGCCAGGGGAGGCCACGGTCAGAGGGGCAGGGGGCCACGTCCTCCCCTCCACCGGCCCTGTGTGCTGCTGGGACAGAGGGTGGCTGCCCGACTTGAACAGTGCACCTGTCGTGGCCCTTCTGCAAGGCCAGACGTGGTCGCCGCGTGTGCCCTTTGCCCCACTCCCCGGTTCCCTTCCTGGGAATCCACACGGAAGTGTCCGTGCAGAGAAGCTCATCACAACGTTATTCACACGACTAAAAACCTCAGAAAGCTTCAACGAGAGGGGACTCGCTAAACAGGCACAGCTCGTGGGTGCGGTAGCCTGCCGTCGGTGGGGCCGCCCTCTGGAGAAGGGCTCTTAGCAACCCGCCCCAGCTAATTGGCAGTGGCCGCGTGCGCTTTGGGTGTTCGATGAGGTCCAGATGACGAGGTCTGTGAGTCCGCGCATGTTGAAGTGTGTGCGTGTCTGTGTGTGTGTGTGTAGCACATGAGGGCGTCTGTGTACATGCATGTGCAAGTGTATGTGCCCATTCGGACACCAGAAGAAGGTCAGCACCTTCTAGAAAGAAAAGCCATAAGAACCAGGCCGGTGTGTCCCCCAGGCTAAGAGGTGGGCCGGCCACGCCCGGCATTTGAACACAATGGTCTCAGTTAATGGTGAATGGAGGGCTGGCCTGTCTAGTCTTCTCTCACTTGACCTGCGGTAAATAGATAAACGGATGGTGCATTTACCACAGGATATTTTAAATCATTTCTTAAGCAGGTAAGGCTGTCAAGGAGCCCCCGGGCTGTCCCGTCCCTGGTACGGGCGCAATTTGGGTTTTCTCTTTCTTTTTTTATTAAAAATTTGTAAATGTTTATTCCTGAGAGAGACAGAGAGTTGAACAGGGCAGGGGCAGAGAGAGAGAGAGGGAGACGCAGAATCCGAAGCAGACTCCAGGCTCCGAGCTGTCAGCACAAAGCCCGACGCGGGGCTCGAACCCACAAACCGCGAGATCGTGACCGGAGCCGAAGTCGGACGCTCAACCGACCGAGCCCACGTGGATTTCCTCTTTCTTTGTGCAAGTTTCCCATGCCCTCAAGCACATGGCACTTTTATCCCCAGGAAAGGAGCCCCGAGTGCGGCCCCGCGGCCAGCTCACCCCGCAGCAGCTCCAGCAGGGCTCCCCTTGGCATGAGCTCTGTGATGATGTACACGGGGTCCCCCACGGACACCACGGCATACAGCGGCAGAATGTGTTTGTGCCGAAGCTTCTTCATGGCCTGAATCTCCGCCTGGAAGGTGTGCTGGTGCGGGAGGTCATCTGCGGGGGCAGGCGGCCTCCGTGGGTGCGGCCCAGTCCCGGCCTCCTCCCTCCCGCCCGCCCGCCCGCTCGCTCGCGGCAGCGGCTCGGGACGCGTGGGCGCCCTCCCCTGGGCGCCCCAGCACCGCACCACAGCGTCCACGTGAAGGCTGTGCCGAACCCACCACCTGCCGGCCACACACCGGGCTCCGCATTGATGCCCTGTCCCCAGCCTGATGTGGAGTGGCTCACCCTCCGGGTGTGTCCCCACGTGCCCCTGCCCCAATTCCTGAAGCGGGGGGTCCAAACCTCTAGTGGATTCACAGGAGACTTTAGACGAACCCTTTCAGATGTCTAGTGATCTATTTATTTTAATAGCTTTCCATGTACGTTATGAATTTAAAATTGCCTGGGTGCCCGGGGGGCTCAGTCGGTTAAGTGTCCAACTCTTGATTTTGCCTCAAGCCATGATCTTAGGGTTCATGAGTTCGAGCCCCGCATCGGGCTCAGTGCCAACAGCATGGAGCCTGCTTGGGATTCTCTCTCTCTCTCTCTCTCTCTCTGCCCATCCCCACTCGTGCTTGCTGTCTATATCTCTATCAAAATAAATAAAACTAAACTTAAAAAGAAAAGAATTTAAAATTCCCTTTTAAAACAAATGCCTTGAAGGATGCCTGGGTGGCTCAGTCGGTTAAGCGACTGACTTCGGCTCAGGTCAGGATCTCACAGTTCACGAGTTTGAGCCCCAAGTCCGGCTCTGTGCTGGGAGCCTGGAGCCTGCTTCCGATTCTGTGTCTCTCTCTCTCTGCCCCTCCCCTGCTCGCGCACACTCTCACTCTCTCAAAAATTAATATACATAAAAAATTTTTCTTCATAAAATAAACACATTTTCGGTGAAAACATGCACATTGAAAGGAAGACGCCACGTGGACACTGTTGGAGACGACGCGTGCGATGTACATACGGCCGCAGGTGGCGCGGGGGATGCCGGGACGCTTGGCCACCCCGCCCGTCCCCAGGGCGCAAGGCCCGAAGTCCCTGCTGGGGCGCCTGGCCTGGGGCCCACTCACCTCGAGCAATCACCTTAATAGCCACTCGGACCTGGTCTTTCCAGAGCCCTTCAAAGACCTCCCCGAAGCAGCCGGACCCCAGCTTCCTGCAGAGTGTGAACTCCTCCCGTGGCATCTCCCAGTCGTCGCAGTGGGGCAGGGGCTTGGGCTCATGCTGGAGGGACAGGCAGGGTGCCGTGCCCATCACCCAGCCCACCCACTCTGACCCCAGGATGGGAGCCCCTGATCTATCCTCGGATTCAGGGCAACGCCCCAGGGCCCAGCACGCAGCCAGGCTTTCCCAGGAACTGCCCTCGTGACCCCAGCCATGTGCTGCAGACACCCTCACCTGCCCACTCTAGGCCGGTGACATCCACCTGAGTGCCAGTCCCACAGAGCTCTTGGCCCCAGGCTCCCACTGCCCCAGAGAGACTCGGGACTGGCAGGAGCACAGGCCTCTCCCTGGCCCAGGGGCAAGGGTGACCCAGCAAAGGAAGGCACGGCCCTGCCCCCACGCCCCGCTCTGTGGGAACACGGCTGGAGACGGCCAGAGTCCCCGGGGCCAGGTGTCCCCGTGCCCCCTCCACCCACGTCAGGAGAGAGGGAGGCGGGCGACGAGTGGGGGCAGCAGGTGCAGGCGACCCTACCTTCCAGCAGGGCACGGTGAGCCGCAGGCCGTGGGACAGGCTCTGGGCTTTGTGGTGGTCCACGAGCTCGGACAGGCCGGGGAAGGACACGGCCTCGCTGAGGTGCAGCCGGCCAGCACGCCTCCAGATCCTGTAGTGTCGCACGACCTGGCCGTCACGCACTGGGGTGCGGGGAGGGTGGGCTGAGGCAGGGACGCGCGTTGACACGCGCCCACCATCACGGTCCCCTCTCGAGAAGCGCTCGCGGGCCCCGCGTCCCGCCCCCGGCACGCCCAGCGGCGATGGGAGAAAACCCAGACCCAGGACCGCTGGGACGAGCCGCCCCGGACGGCCGAGTGTCCGCCCGCCGGAGGGAGGTCCTGGCTGTGGCAGACAGAGAGGCATAGGCCAGCGGGGCTGGATTTGGGGGCAAGCAGCCCCAGGGTCAACTGCACGGGGGACACAGAGTGGGGAGAAGGGCCAGGGAGGCTGTACCTGAGAGAACATAGTCGGCGCCCGGCTTTTCGCTGACCCTGACCAGGAAGGCCCCGGCTGTGTTGCCCTCTGCCTGCAGCCTGTGCAGAGCTTCGGAGCGGGAGATGCGGCCAAAAAACCACCTGCAGGGCAGGTTGCGGGGGGGGGGAGGGGGGGGGAGGGGGGCAGTCCTGAGCCCACACTGACCTTCGTCCCCTGCCCTCTCTGCCCCCGCTTCCTCCCACCTGCCCATGCTGAATCCCAGCCCCCAGATGGCCCGTCCGGACACCAAGGAAAGGCCTGCCCGGGGAGTCCCCTGTCTGTGGGCTCAGAGCCACTCCTGTCCCAGAGACGTGCCATCCTGTCCCGTGAGAGGGACCACGTTGTTCCGTGACCCTGGCCGCAGACGCTCTGCTGTAGGACTGTGGGGCCTGGGTCGGCGTCTGAGCGGCAAGGCTCTGCACGTGCGCCCTCACACACGCGTACCCACACTCACGCCTGCTCATACACACTGGTGCCCAGGCACGGGCGAGCCCCAGACTCTGGGCTGCAGGGTGGGGTCTGCAGAATTACCCAGGTGATTTCTGCTGCCGGCTGCTCAGCCCTCAGCTCCCCCTTTTCCTGCAGGGGTCCCTGGAACAGGAAGCCCCCGCGGGGGGCCTCGTGAGGGCCACGCCCCACCCTGAGCCTGGCCGAGGTAGCACCTCTGGAGTCTCTCTCGTTGGCTCACCCCTGCAACCACCCTGCTTCCTTCCTGCTTTACAAATGCACTAGGTTCTCAGGACCTCGGGGCCTTAGCACCAATCACGCCCACCTCTGCACGATCCCCGTGGCCGGACCCTGCCTTCTGAAGCTGTGCGGTTTACGACCCTGTTGCTCGTCCCTCTTCAGCAGGAGGAAACCCCCACGCCCGTTCACCGTGCGACAGCACCGGCTCGCAGCAGGTCCTGGGGCCTCTCACGCCGGACCGTCCTGGCCCAGAGCTCGGGGGGCTGTGCGGACGCCCACTCCAGGCTGCCCTTGTGGCCCAAGTTTCCTGGGCAGCCCCTTGGGACCAACCACCACCTCCAGGAGCCTCCCTGCCGGTGATGCGAAAGCCCGTGGCCCACGCCCAGACCCGGCATGTCGCAATTACCTTCCTGCTCCCTCTAACTAGGTCATGCATCTGGTTTGGGTTGTTTGGAAGGTGAGCGAAGCTTTGCTCCCCAAAAGGCTCAGTCCCTGCCTCGGACGCCTACGCAGACCACATCCCTGTCGGCTGGCCCGGAAGCCCACCGTGGACCCTTCTGTCCTGTTTGGGTCCTGGCACCTCCAAGTGACCGTGGGGGAGCCCAGGGAAGGGGCCGCCTGCCTCTGTGGCTCTGTATCCCCAGATGTCGCACAGAGAAAGCCTCGTCAGCTCTCCCGGGACAGCGTGGTGGGGTCTGGCCCCGACTAGGGACCATAGGGAGATGGCGTCCCATGTCCCCCATCCTCACCGGCCTCCCCAGAGGCCGCAGCAGTGCAGAGCTCTGTCCTGAGGGCTGCCCTGCCCTGAGCTCCCGAGGGGCCACAGGGCCCAGAGTGGGGGGGCCTTGGGGTGACCCACGAGGGCCATGGGGACACTCACGGTTCAGACTCCACCGTCTCCTTCTCGGCCAGGTAGCTGTGGGGCACGTAGCCCTCAGCCAGGGCCCTGCCTGCCTCGTCCAGCCGCACAGCCCAGCACCACTCCTCCCCCTTCCTGGCCACGTGGAGCAGGTCCCCGGCCCGGAAGCTCAGCTCTTTGTCCGTCCGGGCCTCGAAGTCCCACAGGCCCACGTACCGGGGGCCCGGGTGAGGCTGGTCCCGGGACACCATGGCGGGTGCAGCGGCTGGACTGGCTTCCTGGCCTCAACACCTGTCACCGGGCTGGTGGAGGCACCACCTGTGGCTAGGAACGGCGGGTGGGGCCCGGGTGGGGCCCGCCCTGACAGGCCACCTCCACCCGGCCGAGAAGCCAGCCCACTTCCTGGTGCCGAGGCGGCTAAGCCAGGCCGGCCGCACCTGCAGCCCGGATGGGCCTCTGCCCTGGGCTCCACCCGTCCTCCTGCCCACCGAGGCCAAGTCAGTCTGGGTACCGCTCCCGCCCACCTGCCCTGGAAAGCGTGCCCACCACATGGTCGCGTGGCTGGACCTGAGCCCCCACCCTCCCGGGGGGGGGGGACGAGTAACGGGTCAGACAGGGCCTCCCTGGGGTCCAGTTTAGCAACCGGGGCTCCGGTGTGAGTGGAACCTAGGTGGGAGTGAGCGACAGGGCGGTTGGAGACCCGTGGGCACATCAGCGCTGCCCGACCCCCGGGGCCACTGGGGCTGAGCTCTCCAGTCACCCCTGGAGCCCCGGTGGGTGTGGCCTCCCATCCCCTCCCTGAAGGCTGACCCCTGGGGGCCCACCACACACTCCCTTCCCCAGACGTCCGACCACCCAGGGGAGCTGCGCCGGCCTCCAAGACACAGGAAAGGGTGGGCAGGCGCCGGAAAGAGGGAGCGGCACTGAGGCCTCGGGGTGGGGGCAGGCGGGGCCAGCCCCCAAGGGGAGCCGGCAGCCAGGGCGCGGGGAGGGCTCCGGGTGCGCCGTCCATCTGTGGTCGGCCTGCCCCAGCCCGCCCCCTTGATGGGAGGTCCGGGAGGACAACGACCAGGGAAAACCAGATACTAAGCCTGATTTCTTGGCACTTCCCTCTTTTGGAAAGGGAAGGCTCAAGAACAGGAGTGTGGTCACTCAGTAAGGTCACAGTCCTACTGGCAGAGCAGGGTGGGGAGGGGGCCCGGCTGGGCGGGGCCTGCGAGGCATCTCCCGCACCCAGGGCTCCAAGGCAGGCCCCCCCCACCAGCCGCGAGGCCTCCCTCATTGTGGGGCCATTTGCTCCAGTCGGCTCCTGGGTACGGACGTCCCGGTTCTGCCCGGGCCACACCTGGAAGCCCCTGAGCACCAAACCCGTCCGGCTTGTGGCTGATGACACACGCCAGGCACGCACCGGTGACCCCCATGCACACCTGCGTCTGGTCCAAGCCCAGCTGTTCCCTCCCTTCCTTCCCTCAGAGGCCACGGCCCGGCCCCACGCCACACTCACCTGCTCCTCCGTCTGTCGCGGGCAGGACCGGGGGGCAGAGGGGGGGAACCAGGGACTGCCACCAAGCCCGCCCATTCCTCCCACCCCCCTCCCCCGTAAGGGCTGGCCCACGCCTGGCACCCAATGTAAGGAGCCCCCGTCCTCTCCCCGCTCAACCCTGACTCACACCCGGGCCCTGCCGTGTCCTCCCTCCTCCCTCTGTGCGGCCCTCCCCTTGGTGACCTCAGCACCCTCCCCTCTGGGAAGCCCCCCACCATCCAGCCCTGCACAGCCTCCGTGCCAGCCGGAGGGCAGGGCCTGTCATCAGTGGTGATGTGGGAAACAAAGGCCAGCTGAGGGCTGAGCACAAGCTACCCCCTCCCCCGCCTCGGGCCCCTCCCCCATGGGATGTGTGTGACTCTCTTCACACTCTCCTGGCCCCCAGAACAAAGGAAAAGGGGCAAACAGATAACTGGTAGAGATCACAGTCACGCAGGACACGAGTCTGTCAGTCTATAACCGTCTTAATGATTTACAAGGAAAAAAGCCATTTTATCAACAGCCAAACTCCCAGGAACCTACGGATTCAATTTCCTGAAGCCCTAACGTCACCTTCCCCTCCATAGAATAGAACAGTTTATATAACCCATCACCCCCCACAACCCCAGTGCGGCTCTTGCTGCCCACAGGTCCTGTCCTCACGCTTTAATAAAACCACCTTTCGCACCAAAAACGTCTCAAGAGTTCTTTCTTAGCCGTCGGCTCCGAACCCCAACACTTCACATCAAGCGGGGCGGGGCTAATTGGCCTCAGCAGGCGCACCCCTGCCTCGAACTGTGCACATGGGCGGTTCTCTCCAGGGGACGGTAAGCAGACTCAGCCGCCTCTGTCCTTCCATCCCACAGGCCTTCGGGGCGCAGCTGTCATCATGGGGGGCACAGGAGTGGAGGGTAAAGACCCTGAGCATAGACCTCCCCTGCCCGGCCCCCGGCCCTCCGTCTGTCTTAGTGACCAGAGCTGGGCAGGATGATTGAGAAGCAATGCTGTTCGTCCCCCCTCCCCTCCCAGCCCCCAGCTCCTCATTCAGTGACATCAACAGTGGCTTGAAATCAGCCTCTGGGGGAGCAGTCACACGCTGGAAACCGCCCGTTTCCTTTTCCCCAGAGACCGGGTTGTGACCCAGTTGCCTGAACACCGTGGCATCCAACCCCACCCCTGCCTGACCCTGCACGGGCAGGCCAGCACTCGGGACCCTGAGCGGCTGAGGTCCAGACTCTGCCTCCCTGACCTTTGCCCCGTCCCCAGAAAGAGCCAGCCAGCCGTACCTTCCCCATGGCCTGACCCAGTCCCTCCCTCCGCCCCTTCAATTCCGGCCCCAGGGAAATGGAAGGGGCTATCACACAGCTCCCGCGGCCGGCACAGAGTCCTGCCAGTGGCCCAGAAGTCATGCTTCCTCTGGGTCCCCGGTCTGGGCACTAGGATCCTGGGCCGGGGGCCTGGGCCGCATGGGGCCAGCTGTCTGTCTGCCACGATGAACCAGCTGGTGGGCCATGACAGCTCCGGGTCTGTTCCGGGGCTGGGGCTGCGGCCTGTGGGGGACGCGTGTCTGTGCGTGTGTCTGAGTCAGCTCGGTGTGCATTTATCGCGTGCCCGCTGCCTTCCCGTGTGCCCAGGTCTGTTCCTGAGCCCTGTGTGCCCAGCGCCTGGGGTCTGCCCGCCAGCCCGACATCGGCCACAGGGGGGCCCCGCAGAACACTGGGAAGTCCGGCCTCCGGCTCTCGACCTGGGAGGGGGTGGAGGGCGTCCAGGGCGGAAGGCCCAGCGCATCCCCCCACCTGGACTTCTATGCCGAGTTCTTCCCTCGGCAGGGACACCGGGTCACGCGGGGCAAAGGCCATCATACCCTCCTGTGCCAGCGGGAGTCTGCGTGTGTCTGCCATCCACACGCACAGTGTGGGTCAGCGTGTGTGTCAGGGCCCTCGGCCCTCGGTCAGAGTCGGCTCCAGGCCGCCGGCACCCGTGTGTGTTGGCGGCCAGTGCTGTCCTGCGGGGACACGCGGGCGGGGAGGAGTGGCCCCAGCCCCTGCGTCCAGCGCCCCAGGTCACGTGAGGGCGGGGTGGAGGCGCCTGCGGGCTGCGTCCAGCGTCTCCTGCAGCGCAGCGAAGGCGGGCCTCTCCTCGGGGCTGCTCCGCCAGCACTCCAGCGTGAGCGCATAGACCTCGGCCGGGCAGGACGCCGGGCGCGGCAGCCGGTACCCCCAGGTGACCTGCTGCAGGGTCTCGTGGTTGCTCAGTCCTGGCGAGGGGCAACGAGAGGGCTGGCGGGGGGGGGCCTCTCTTCCGCTGAGGGCTCAGCGTGGGCGCTTCACCCCAGCTCTTGGCCAGACCCTGCCCGGCCGGCATCAGGCCCCCCCCGCGGCCCACCTTCATAGGGACACTGGCCGTAGGTAAAGACCTCATAGAGCAGGACTCCGAAGGACCAGACGTCCGACTTCTGGGAGTAGACACGGTAGTTGGCTGCCTCGGGCGCCGTCCATTTGACGGGGATCTTGGAGCCGCTGCTTGGGGAGTAGATGTCCTCCTGGGTGAGGGGACACTGGTGGTGGGCGGGGCGGAGTGGCGCCCTCGCCTCCCAGCCACGGCAGGGTCGGTGGTCTCAAGCTGAACTGACCTTGAGCAGCCGGGCCAGGCCAAAGTCAGCCACCTTGCACCCCAGGTCATCACCCACAAGCACGTTCCTGGCGGCCAGGTCGCGGTGCACGATGCGCCTCTCCTCCAGGTAGCTCATGCCCTCGGCCACGTGGCAGGCAAAACCCAGCAGGAGGGACAGGCCCAGGGCCCGTCCCTCCGGGCCTGCGGGGCGGGGCGGGCTATCAGGGGGGCGGGCGTCTGCACTGGTCACCTCCGCCTGTGCCTCAGCATCCTCACCCTGAAGAGGGGGTGAGGGCAGGGCTACCCACCAAGGCTGCAGGGTCACTGTGCTGTGCAGGGACCGCTCAGTGAAGCAACCCACCTGGGCCCCCGGGAGAGACCAGACACAGAGGGGGGCCAAGGCAGGGAAGGCGCGCAGGGCTGGTGACACGGGCGGGCCCCACCCCTTGCGCACCCGCTCAGCCTGGAACCTCGACGCTCCGAGTGCCCCCACAAGGCACAGCACAGGCCCGGGGCCCGAACCCGCTGCGGGCCGGAGCCCTGACAGTCGAGCCTGGCACGCCACGAAAGGCCCAAGCCGAGAAGGGGGCCGACGGTCGTGGCTGCGCAGGGAGAGCTGGGTCACCCGCGGCCCCTGGTCGGGGGCAGAACTCACTGCCCAGGAAGGCCTGCAGATTTCCCTTGCGCATGAGCTCGGTGACGATGTACACAGGCTCGCCGGCCGAGCACACGGCATGCAGCCGGATGAGACGCTCGTGCCTCAGGCTCTTGAGAGTCTGGATCTCCTTGGTGAGGTCTCCCAGCTTCACGTAGGCTGCAGGAGAGGCACCGCTCCAGGCCCCGCCCGTGCCACCCTGCCGCTGCCCCCGGGGCGAGAGGGGTCAGAGGGCAGGACGGACAGGGGCGGGCAGGCCTCACCCACCTGACTTGATGACCTTGACTGCCACCGGTGTGGAGTCGAGCCACAGACCTTCCCACACCTCCCCGAAGTAGCCTTCACCCAGCTTCCTCCGCAAGGCAAACTCGGAGCGAGGCCGCTCCCACCCGTCCTGCAGGAGAGGCTGCTGAGGGGGTGGGGGGCACTCGGGGCCTCTGCCTGCTGCGCCCTGGACAGAGGGGACAGTTCCCCCTGGAGCGCCGGCCTCCAGCACCTGTGCCGCGGCGCTCGCCCTACGCCGGCCTGGCGGAGGCCTGGGGAGCCAGGTGCTGAGCTCCAGGAGTCTAGCCCCGGTGGCTCCGGGCTCTAAGCGGCCCCTTTGCCGGAGGTGGACACCCACCCACGCGCACTCATTACTGTGCCTGGCCAGACTGTCATTAGAAACCAGAGCAACTGGATGGCTGCCTGGCCCCTGGCAGGACGGCTGGTGCGTGGTGGCCCGGGGGCTCCAGCTCTGGCACGGGTGTGCAGCCGGTCCCGGCGTCTCCTCCTACAGCTTCCTCCTGGGGCGCACAGCTGCTGTGGGCACCTTCCCCAGACGCCTCCCCACACTTGTCCCGGCCCCCACCTGTCCCCCCACAGAACTGGGTATGGGGGGGGGGGCACCAGAAGTCCTTGGAGATAGAGACACAGTACCTGTGAGAGCAAACCCGACCCCAGGCAGGGCCCCCAGTGCTCCGGGCCGTGTCAGACCCCTGCAGCCGCGCTCGGAGACCGGCCTGGGCCTGCTGCCTGGCTCGCACCCCCCTCTGCCCTCCCCTCTACGTGTGCTGGGCAGGGGGCGGGGGCGGGACTGGCCCACCCACCTGGGGCACACAGGGCTGCAGCAGCGGGTTGTGGATCAGCTTCCAGTTGGCCTTGTAGTAGGCGAGCAGCTCCTCCGGGCTGGGGAAGAGCCGGCCCTTCTGCAGGTAGAGGCCGTTAGCCGCCGTGCAGATGCGGTAGTGGCGAACGCTGGCCTGGGCCCGGACTGTGAGCGCACAGAGATGAAGCCCTCCTCCGGCTGCTGCCTGCCCCAGACCCTCCCACCAGCCCAACCAGACGGCCACCACAACCTTCCACGGGCCGGGCTCGGAGCCCGCCTCAGGGGCCTCCTGGAAAAGGAGGGAGCGTGGGCAGCCGCAAGCCAGAGGTGCAGCGAGAGGGGCACTGGGGGCTCCTGGCCACAGGGCACAGAGCCCAGGGCACGTGGAGAGTCCGAGAATGAGCGGAAGAAGGGAGGGAGGGTGAGTGACGGCCGGGCGGCTGTGCAGGCCGGGCAGCTCAGAGGCACAGGAGGGAAGGTAACCAGCAGGTTGATGAGCTTCGAGGTGACCAGCTGCAGGTGCCTTCGAGCTCGACGTGCGGCCAGCGAGGCCTGGGGAGCACCCGCCCCAAGGTCAGGGGTGTTCTGGCGCAGGCTCAGCCCGGGGACAGAGGCGCAAGCGGCCGCCGCCGTTACCTGACAGTGAGTAGTGGCCGCGGCTGCTCTCGCTGGGTCGGATGAGGAAGGCCCCAGGCCCGTTGGCCGGAGACAGGAGCATCTGCTGGGCCCGGGCACGGCTGATGCCGCTGAAGTACCAGCTGCGAAGGGCAGGTGGGTGGTCACCAGCAGGCCCAGACCTGAGCGACCCCTGCCCCCACACTGGTCAGAGGCCCCGATGCCCGGCTCCCACCGTCTTCCCAGGCGCAAGGTGCACCCAGGGCCCAGCGCAGGGTCCCGGCCCAAGGTCTGCATCTGCCCCGGCCCTCGGTGCCCAGCCTCTGGAGCCATCGGGGAGGGGACAGGGGGACCACTCGGGCCGGCCGCCAGCAGGGACCCGAGTCAGGAGACAGACACTGTCCATACTCCTCGGCCGCAGGTTCTCCGCTAGCCCTGCTCGTAAAACGACCACCGGCCCCGGCCCCGGCCCCGGCCCAACCTGCCCGGGGGAAGGGGGCACCAGGAACCAGGGCCCCCGGGGAGCGGTCCCAGCCGGGCTGCAGGGGTGTATGGAGGACCACGAGCAGCCGGGCCAGGCAGAGCCCACCCGCCCAAGGGGAGGACAGTGCGGCTGACGGTGGCTTGGCCAGGAAGGCCCTGGAGGAGGCCGCTGAGCCAGGCTGGGCAGGCCTGCAGAGGCGGGAGGGGCTCAAAACACCTCTGCCTCTGAGGGGCCCCGGCCCCCGGCCCCCCACACGCTGAGATGCTCCGAGCACCGGGTGCCCAGATACCAGGCGGCTACACACCCGAGTGTGGAGCGGGGCGGGGGGTGAGGGCTTGCCCGGGGCTCCCCATCTGACACCCCTTTGGGCCGTAACCCACCTGGGCCACACCAGGTGCAGCTCCCTGCTCCACATCCTTGGAAGGAAAATGGAAAGGCACCAGGCCCCACCCCATTGCCTGTGTCTGCCTCCCAAGGCCCAGGTCGGGGAGCCCTACGCCTGAGTCAGGTTCCCACCCTGGAGGCTCCTGCTTCCCGGAGATTCTGGGGACCCCGTGGCAGGAGGCCTGCCTCCTATAAGGGGGAGCCACAGCCACTAGGCGACTAGCCCTGTGAGCATGGCTCCCATCCCCTCTGATGGGGGGAAACTCAGGGTTCTGGGGGCTGGAGGGTGGGCTCTGACCCCCACCTGGGCGGGTGGGACTGGCAGTTATCCCAGGGGTCCCCAGGCATGACTCGAAGTGAGTCGACACAAAGTGGGGGTGCCCTGAAAAGAGGGGACTGGGTGGTCAAACCTGTGCCATCCCAGGCAGGCGGATGCTGCCGGAGGCTGGGGTGAGGCCAGTGCCTGGCAGGAGGGAGACAGAGGGAGGCTGGCACTGGCACAGAGGCCTCTGGGCACCTGGGGAGCTATGGGGGTGGGGGAGCTAGGAACTATGCAGCCAGACCCCGCCTTCCGCAGCCCACCAGCCAGGAGGGCATCAGAAGGGCTACAGAGGCCCCTCCCAGGACAGCAGGGCGGGGGGTCGGGGGGAGAGGAGGGGCAGAAGGGTCCCCAGCCCCACAGCAAAGGCCGATGGCAGGCCAAGACCCTGCACACTCCGAGCTTCAGGCACCTTCTCGGGAGTCTCTCCCCGGGGTGGGGCACTGGCTGAGCTAAGATTGGAGGAGCCTCGTTCTCAGGTCAACCCTCAACCCTGAGAACGAGGCTCCTCCCCTGCCCAGCCAGTCTGGCCCCGAGGACAGACAGCCAGGTTGTCTGGGGCTAATGACACCGTGAGTGTGGTCGGCCCTTTCATCCCAGGCCCAGGCAAACACTCATTACTGCTTCCTCCCAGCACCGCCCCCTCTGACGCTCCCAGCCCTGCCAGCCACCTCTAAGAGTGGCTCATGGGATCTGCCCTCCACACCTGGAGTGACTGTGGGCCCCCTCCCCATCAGAACGGCTGCTTGGTCCCTCCCATCGCTCCCAGCAGGCTGGTCACTGGGTGGGAGTCCCCTCAGGAGGCACCTTCCTAGGACTCGGGCTTTCCAGGCCACATGCAAAACCCCCAGGGGACTGGAGATGGCTTGAGTGAAGTTGAGACCCAGTGCTGGTCTGCAGAGGACATGTCTAGGGCTCAGTCCTAGCCTAGCCGGGCACAGGATAAGAAACCAGTGTCAGCCTAGGCAGGTCTGACAGGGCAGGGGTCTGGGCAGCTGGGCCTGGCTTTGCTGAGCCTGGTCACCGACCAGCTTCTGGCCTGTTCTCACCCAGCACGTCACCTCCATGCATGCCAGGGCTGGGGGGTGGCGTCTCTGCCGCCCCCGGAGGTCCTCCTAGCCAGTGCCACATCTGTCTGGACGTCAGGCATTGCGACGGCCATGACATCCAGGCTGACCCACTGCATTAAGGGGAAAGACAGGTGGGGCCACAACCAGAGTTTGGATCGAATGGTTGAGGCCCGTGCACGATGTCTACGAAGACGGGGCCGGGTGGACCCACGGCTACCCTGTCGTTCAGACCCTAAGCCTGGGCTGAGAGGTCATCTCCTCCTCCAAGCCCTGCAGCGGAGCCTCCACTGTCTGTCTCCCTCCCTCCACGATTGCAGACGGGCGTGCGACCCGCCAGGTGTCCGTGCCGGCCAATCCCTGCCCGTGGAATGCCCCGGCCCTGGGGGCCTCGGGCATGCTGGTGGGGGGGGGGGCGGGATGGGTGAGCCCCCCCATCCACCCGTGTCCCCCTCTCAAAACAAGCTTCTTTGGGAGCAGTTCCAAAGGCCGGGGTCATGTCTGCCCCGCACCTGGCCCAGGGCAGCAAGGAGAGTTCTGGGTGAATGTGGACCAGTGAGGGGCAGGTGAATGCAGACCTCCGACTCAGCATGGCACCCCATCACCCCCTCACCCCCTCACTGCATCTGGATGGCCCTCTGGTCACTTACGTCCTGATCAGGAGCGCAGGGAGGACAGGGGCCGTGTCGTGTCTCCCTTGGAACTACACTCAGGAGCCTAGCCCCTGCCCTCCAAGCAATGGCCACTCGGCTTAATGTTGTGGAGACCCCCAGAGTGCTCGGCTCCCCAGGCTGAATCCCTGTGTGAGGGCAGGAGGGCCCGGCTGGCGGGACAGGGCCCCAGAGCGACCACCGTGCTGGGGGCCCGGCCAGTGGCGTGTGTACACGCCGTGCAGCTTACTCAGCACCGGACCCGACGGCGCCTGCAGGAGCCGCTACCGTCCTCCCTTTTGGCAGGACCAGGAGACAGTCACCGGCGTGCGTGCGCCGCCCCGTGTGCTTGCTCACCGCCGCATGGCAAGGCCTCGTGGGTCCAGGCCACAGGAGGGAGGGCGTGAGGGGCAGGAGGGAGGAAGGGTGGGTCGGGACATGTGATCCTAGGGCTCACTTGGTCCTCACTCCTGTCGCTGCGGAGCAGGCTGATACTCACGGTTGGTCCAAGAGCGTCTCCGGGGTGGCCTTGGCCAGGTGGGTGATGGGCACCAGCCCGGCCCTGGGCGGACCCGAGAGCCTGCGGGCAAAGATGTAGCCGCCCTCCTCCTTGAGGCCATAGAGCCTGTCCCCGCGGCTGACACTCAGCTCGTCGGCGCACCGCGCGGTGAAGTCGTACAGCGCCCTGAAGAGCTGCGCGGGCGCCGGGGAGCTGCGGGGCTCTGCGGCGGGGGGCTCTGGCTCCGCGCCGGCCTCAGGGTCGGGGAGCCCCAGGACGCCGTCGTCCGGCGCGCCCACCGGCCAGATCTTGTCCCAGAAGAAGGACAGGAAGGCCAGGCGCTTTCTGAGGAAGGGCTCCATGCTCCGGGGCGTCCCGGGGCCAAAGCCGGGGCCCTCAGCAGAGGGGCCGCGGCCGCAGGGGTCAGCGGGTGGCGCGGAGCGTGGGCCACAGGTCACTGCAGAGTCCTCCAACAAGGCGCCCGCCTCCCGGGCTGGGGTTGAGACCAGGGAGGGGCGCAGGGTGGCCACGCCACGGCTGCTCCCCAGCTGCTCGTGCCCAGGGGCTCACAGCCGCTCTCCCTGGCCCGGGCGGAAGCGGCCCCGGGGCCTGCCGGGGGGGGGGGGGGGGGGGGGGGGGGGGGGGGGGGCCTCTGGGGGCGTGGCCTCTGGGGGCGGGGCCACGGGGCGGGGCCTCGGGGCGGGGCCGTGGGTGCAGGTGGGACGACGGAGGTGGGGGCGCGCGCAAGAGGTCACGCTCAAGTGAACCACGCGCCCGCCCTCGACCCGAGCCTTGCCCTCAGAGAAGGAGGCACCGCTGCGCAGCGCCTGGCAGTGACCCGGATTTGCTAGAAAACTGTCTGGTTCTTTACGTGTTGACCAAATCTCTCAACATAAAACCCTGCGCAGGACAGGCTCACATCCTTGTCCAGGAACGTCTGCAGCCAAGTCTGAGTCCGGCTGGGGACAGCCTGGGACCTCGCGCAAGGCGGGCAGGCTCCCTGCACTCTGGTTTTTCCCTCATAAGGTGGGAGATGGTGACCGCCAGGGCTCGGTGAGCACCAGAGTGGGTGCCGCACGGAGGATGGGGCGATGTATCTTCTGGGCCCTTGGGGGTCAGGAGACCCCCCAACAGGCACCACCGGGAGGGGGAGGCTCTGATGTCTGACCCCCACCTCAGGGATGTGAACTGGGGTTCCAGTGGCGGAGAGGCCAGGCCAAGCCCTGCCTCTGTCTCTGGGCAGGGTGGGGAGACCAAACCCTGGGCAGCCTGGGGCGGGGTGGGGGAAGGGTGGGGGCAGGTGGGTCCGGGCCCAGGCCTCCGCATGCTCCTCCCCACCCCCGAACCCCACGCTGGCCTCCCCCCAGCTCATCCACTTTAGCGCTCGGAGCCCACACCCCTCTTGTGACAGCCGCAAACCCCCTTCCCAATCCTGCCCTGGATCCACGGCTGGATGTTCATGTGGTTGAGCAGAGCCAACGGACGGGTGTGACCGCTGGTCACTGAGAGGCCGAACAGCCACCTACCCGGGCCAGACCCGAGGCAGACACTCCTCTCTGGAGCCCACCCACTGAAGGGGCCTGGAGCTCCCACTCCACCAGCCGCTTGGCGACCCTGCCGCCACACCCACGACCTGCTCCTCCCATCCCTGGGCGAGTCTGCCTTTCACACACGGGTCCCCTCAAGTCCTTTATGCCTGTGCCGCTCTCCTCCTGGGAAGCCATGCTTCCTGTCTTTGACCCACCTGGTGCAGGGAGGCCTCTTCGGGTCCTGGAAGCGTCCTGCTTGTGCTGACCGTGCTTGGGGTCCAGCGCTCGGAGCACTGGACACAGATTCCTTCTGGTCACTCCCAGTCCCTCCGAGCCCCAGAGCCCCAGGCTCTCGGATCAGCACGTTCATTTGGCGGCCAGAGCAGGCAGGGAGGGTTCCTCCTCATCCTCTGGCCTGGCCACAGGCCTGGTGCCCAAAGGAAAGAGCCCAGTGGGCTGCCCACCCTGTCCCCGCTACAAAGACCTCCAGGACATCCTACAGGTGAGGAAGCAAGGTTCAGTCCACCTCGTCAAGGTCAGAGCAGGGACATTTTCTAGCAGGAACCTGTGCTGGGCGGTGGGGACCCGGCTCACAAAGAATGCCTGCCCCACCTCCCGGTGACCAGGACGGGTCCTCCTCCTCGTCTGCCCCGCGCAGCGGGCTCTGCAGGGAGCACCCCGCGCCTGGCAACCCCTGCCTGGGCCCTCTCCCGTCCCCTCACCCCACAAACCCCCAGACGGCCTGCCGCCCCGGCACCACACACACCCGGCATCAGGCAGCCGGCAGCGAGAGCCACCTGTGTCCGTGTTGTCGTTGGCGGCTCTCGGGGCTCCCTGCCCACCCTCCGGCCTCCAGGTTCTGGGACCCGCCATTCCCTTGCTCACCTCACCCACCCGACACAGCAGCGTCCAGGCCCCCGGGACGGTCCCTGCCCTGACTCTGCCACTCACGCCCTCCATCGGCCCTGACCACAGAGACAGTGCTGGATGGGGTGGGGCGTGTAGAGGTGTGTGAAGGGGGGAGAGGACCCCCGACCCCGGACGGGGTCAGATGATGGTGTTCTAGCCCTGCTGTCGGGCTCACTAGCCGTATGGTCTCGGGTAAGGTGCTAGACCTCTCTGCCTCCGCGTCCCCGTCTCTAAGAGCATTGGGCTTGCAGGGGCCGAGTGGGGGTTCAGACCAGATCTGCCGGGATGAGGAGGGGGGCCCCCCGGGTATCCGGGCCGAGGCTGGCAGCCCAGAGTACCACACCGTGGGTTCGGTTCATCTTCCGGAGGACACATAATGGGGGCCTGCGGTGGAGGTGAACCCTCCCCCCGTGATCTCACTACCGCCGGGCTCCCCACCCTCGCGGCTCCTAGGACCAAGGTGGCGGCACACAGCGCTGGGCAGACTGGTCCATCCGTGCCAGGCACGGTCGCTCAGTGATGAAGGGAAATGTGCCCAGTGGAGGAGCCAGTCCCCAAAAGCATCCAGCTGTCTTACACAGCATTCTGGAAAGGACACGGCTGTAGAAATGGAGATGACGTTAGTGGTCGCTGGGGAAAGGAGGGCTTGGGGTGGTGGCAGAAGGCCACGTGAGGGTCCCTGCGGGATGGACCAGTCCTGCTCTTGTTGGGCCACCGTCACTGTCCTGGGTGGCCCTTTGTGACAAGATGTTCTGAACGGGACAAGAGTATGTGGACTGTGCTATACTGCGTGGGAATCTGCAACTCTCTCAAAACTGGGTTTAATTCTTCACTAGAACTTAAATTGAAATTTGAAAAGAAACAGAAGAGGCTAATTTTTTAAAGTTAAACAGAAAAAAGGGGGTGGGACACCAAGGAGACGGCAGAAGTCCCAGACATGCCCAGGACAGGGTGGGGGCAGGGGCGTCTCTGTCCCCTCTGCGGGGGCCGGGCGTCTCCCTCCCCCGCCCCCCTTCCGGTGCCAGCCTCCCCCTCAGCCTTCAGACAGCACCCCCCTTTCCAAATGATCCAAATAATCCTCAGACCCCCGAATAACAACACCAACAGCTAGCATTTACTGAAAGCCCAGAACAGAGAGAGGAGGGCGGAAACGCACCCACCGGCCCCCCTCCAGGTCTGACCTCCTGGGGGCGCCATGCCCAGGCCTGGGCCTGAGGATAAACTGATGGACGCCCAGCCAGGGGAGCCTCCTCGCAAGAGTGGGGTCAGCCGGAGGGGAGGGGTGCAGTGGAGGGAGGCTCTGGACCCACCTCTGTCGTCCCCCGAGGACAGAGACCCGGGGAGCATCCCTCCCTCCCCCACCTCCCTCCCTCCCTCCCGCCTCTCCCAAAGGGGTACAACGAGTGTCTTGGGTGTCTGAGACTGACTACTGCCTGAGGGAGGCCCCAGGCTTGCTGAGAGAGCTCAGAGGTCCTGAGTCCAGCTGGGGGCTACAGATGGGGTCACGGAGGGGGCTGAGAACCCCTCTGACAGGCTCCCTGGAACTGTGGAGACCCCGTTTGTCCAAACCCAGGTAGATGAGCAGCGCCAGCACCCCCGCACTGTCAGAGGTGGGAGAGGAAGCCTGCTGTCGCAGGAAAGGCTGCTCTGATCCCTGCGCTGTTCCCTGCGGTGACAGGTGTTCACTCCGAGGTCACTGCTGCTCCCCCCAGGTCCTCCCAGGGCTTCCTGGAGCAGGTCTCAGGCTGGGACACGAGCAGGAGTCCTCTTCCCCACTAGCACTCCCCCTCCCGCCCTCCCCCCCGGCTCTGGCAGCCCCACGTGAGCACTGTGTCCACAGGACTCTGGGACAGGGGCACTCGCAGAGGGACGGCCAGCCTCAGTTACTCCTCTCCGGGGAACCCTACTTTAGGCTTGGCTTTCGGAATAGCCACTCGAGGTGGTTCTCAAGTCAGGGCGCAGGGCGCGTTGCCCCAGGTTCCTCAGGGAGGGAACGAAGCCCCCAGATAGTTCCTGGCACCTGAGACCAGGGTGGGGGGCGGGACCGGAGGCTGACACCAGCGGCTCCTGTCTGGGTGTTGAGACCAGAGAGCGCCCCGCCCCCGCCCCCGCCCCCCTCCGGCGACGTCTCACCGCATCCCTGGGCCCTGGGCTCCCGCTCCACCCTGTGAGACGGGCGGGGCGTCACAAAGGCCCGCGGTCCCCATGGCAACCCGCGGGCCTCGGAGGTGCGCGCTGGGCGCACAGTCAGCCGCGTGGTTCTCTCCGCTCCGGGAGGCAGGGCAAGTGGGCGCGCCAAGAGGCTGGGCGCGGGCCGGGGAGGCGGGCAGGTTGCTGGGGGAGGCGACGGGGGAGGTGTCTGGGGGCTTCTGGAAGGCCCGGGAGGGTGTAGGTCTGGGCGCCCGGCCCCGGGCGCAGAGCGGCCCCTTCCCCGGAACTCACAAGCAGCCCCGCGGCGCTTTTCCGACTGACAGCCTGGGAGGCATCCCTGAACCGGTGGTCAGACCCAGGGGCCAACAGGACTCGGGCTGGGATTGCTAGAGGCACGCTTCGCTGCATCCCAGTACCTTTCTGGCGGTGCCCAGGGCCTGCTCTCATTTCTGCGCCCCTGGAAGGTGGCCTCTGGGGAGGGAGGCAGACTTGGGTCCCGACCTCACTGCCACTTGGCAGGTGTGGCCTTGGGCAGGTCACTCAACCTGTGAGCTTTCTTCATAGTTCATCCAACCCTTGGGACAACCTGAGGTCTCCCACGTGGTGCTGACCCAGCGGCTATCTCACTGCCCTGGGGGTGGCCGGGACCCGGGACGCCAGCCAGGTCGCTGGCACCTTCTCCAAAGAGCCCCAGCGTGCAGGGCCAATCCTTGTGTCCCGGTCCTGGAAGGACAGCTGCACCGGCCCCTCCACGGCCCCCCCCCCGGAGGTGGGAACCCAGGCAGGAGTAGCACAGAAGGAGAATCAGGCTCTGGAGTTGACGGCTGGGGTCAAACTCTGAACTGAGAGCAAACTCCGAAGCGTTGCAGCCTCGGGGGTCCCATCTGTGAGATGAGGTCAGGGGACTCACCACTCTGAGGGGTTTTGCGTGCAGTGAGCTCGTCAAAGGTAGAGGGCGTGGACTTGGTAACTAGGAGCCGGCGCGATTGTCCCTCAGAGCCGAGGCTGGGGCCACCCTGCCACCCTCGCTGGCTCCAGCCACCAACTGGCCTTGTCTCCGGGTGAGCCCTGGCGCTGTGCTCTGCACCTGCAGCCGGGCACGGAAGGTGTCCAGGCCAGTGGTGTCCCCAAGGGGGAGTCTGGTGCGGCGCGCACAGGATCACACCGCGGCCCCTCCACTGTCCCGAGGGAGCATCTTCACCCCCGCAGACGAGCAACTGAGACCTTGGCCAGGCCACGCAGCTGCTCAGTGGGCTGGGGTTTCTGCCCCGGAGCTCACTGTGTCAGCTCCTCCCTGTGCCATCACGACTGACCGTCGGTGGAGCGCCGGCCCCTCGGTGTCCAACTTTATGCCCGCCTGCAGCCTGCCGGCCTGGCCCTCCATCGGCCTCTTTGCAGAGGGCCGTGCTCTCCCCGCAAGCTCCCCTCCTCCCGGCCCAGGGGAGGACAGGGGGCCCCGCAGGGAGGGCAGTGGGCCCGAAGTCACCCCCACACACAAACGCTGCCCTGAGCGAGCCCCTGGGCGGGTGGCGGAGGCCAACTGCGTTCAGCTCACACCCCGCCCTCCGCCCCTGCTCCCAGACAATGAGCTTCCAGGTGACGGGCCTGGGCCCGAACGAGACGAAGCTGGACAGTCCCCCGTCCTTCCTGGACCGGGAGGAGGCGGAGGAGGCTGACGATGCGCGGCTGCTGGAACCGGAGGTCTGGAGGACCTACATGGAGCGCCGCACCGCCCTGCGCGGCTTCCTGACCTCCGACCTGAGCCCCCACCTGCTCAGGCGCCACCACGCCCGCACGGAGCTGCTCAAGAAATGCTCCTACTACATCGAGATCCTCCCCAAGCACCTGGCCCCGGGCGACCAGAACCCGCTGCTGCTGCCCACCGCCACGTTCCAGCTCATCGACCCCTGGAAGTTCCAGCGCATGAAGAAGGTGGGCGCGGCCCAGACCAAGATCCAGCTCCTCCTGCTCACGGACCTGCTGGAGCAGCTGGACCGCGGCCGCGCCGAGCTGGGCGCCCTGCTGGGCTCACCCGACCCGCAGCCCTTCCTGGCGGGCTGGGGGCTGGTGGAGCGCAGGCTGGCGGACCTGGCGGCCGTCACGGACAGCTTCCTGGCCATGACGGTGCCCGGGCGCCTGCACATGAAGCACCGCCTGGTGCCCGACGTCGGTGCCGCCAAGATCCCGCACATCCGGCTCATGCTGAGCACCAAGATGCCCGTCGTGTTCGACCGGAAGGAGTCGGTGGCCCACCAGGACTGGGTCAGCCTGCGGTGGTTTGCCACCATCCAGCCGGTGGCGCCGGAGCAGTTTGAGCTCCGCTTCAAGCTGCTGGACCCGCGGACACAGCAGGAGTGCACGCAGTGTGGCATCATCCCCGTGGCCGCCTGCACCTTCGACATCCACAACCTGATGCCCAACCGCTCCTACAAGTTCACCGTCAAGAGAGCCGAGAGCTACACGCTGGTGTACGAGCCCTGGCGGGACAGCCTCACGCTGCAGACCAGGCCGGGGCCCCCCAAAGGGCCCACCCCCAGTCGGCCGGGCAAGGCAGGCCCGCCCCTGACCGCGCTTTCCGAGAGATGATTTTCTAATATTTATCCACTAGTGAAGAGGAGTATAAACACACACACGCACACACACACACACACACACACACCATTAAAGAAGCAAACCTGCTTACGTTTTAGAGGCAGCGGCAGCCGTGTGAGTGCTTCTTCGGACTCCGGCCAGCCTCCCCTCCAGCCCCAGGCCCCCCAGGCTCCAGCCCCCTTTCCCGGGTCGGGCCCGGGGCTGGACCTTCCAGGAGAGCCGACCCCTGGAGAAAGGAGCATCGCCCCAGCGAATGGCTACCACCGCCAGTGAAGGAGAGCTTCTCCGGGGCTTTGTCGCGTGGGCCCAGCCGCTCCCACATCTCTCCTTCCCGCTCTGTCACAACAGCCCGGCTCTGCCCGTCCTTTCCTGTGTCCTTGGCCCGTCTCCAGGGGGTACAGTAATCTCGATGGGGGCAGCCATGCCCCATACTACTGCTCCCAGCTTCACTGGAGTTGGCACCAAGGCCAAGAGGACATTTTATTTTATTTTATTGTAAAATATATGTTAAGTTTTATTTATTTTGAGAGCGGGGAGGCAGAGAGAGGGAAGGAGAATCCCAAGTAGGCTCCACACTGTCAGCACGGAGCCCAGTGTGGGGCTGGAAATCACGAACCGTGAGATCGTTGCCTCGATGGTCTGTCCTCGCCCTCCGGTGTGGTCATCTGACCACCAGTGTGGCCATCTGACCGCCAGTGTGGCCAACAGCTCGTTCCCTCCCGGTCACTGCTTGGGGCGGGCGAATGCGTCTGGCTCCTGCCGCAGCTTGGCTGGGCCTGGGGCCAGGGTGGCCAGCGCCACGAGTCACGGCCGAGGGGGACTGTCGGGACGCTGACATCTCATGAGCTGCCCGCCCGCGTGCCGTGGTGGTCACTAGGACAGTGGGCCCTCTGAGAACATAGGGCAGGGTGACCAGGAGGAGGGACTCTCTCCCCCACTGGCAGAGAAGTGGTTTGGACAGAGGCAGGTTTGGACAGAGCAGGCCCCCAACTGGGCCGGAAAGGCCCCAGGACCTGCCCCCCAGCCATAGGCCATGCTCTCTGAGAGGTAGGGTGGGTCCTCCCAGGCGTCCGCAGTTGCTGACCCACTGTGTGCTGCTGAGGCATGGGTGTGCTGGCCCACATCATCCAGGGGCTCAAGTCAGACTGTCACACACTCTGTGACATCATGTGGCTATGGGGCGGACACTCCTGGATGTTCCTCAGGGTCTGGTCATCCCAAGGCTTCCGGGGGGTGGGGGGCTGGAGGGTGTTCCGGGCAGAGCCAGGGTGCTCCTAGCAAATGGCGGGTGGTGAGGCAGGGCACAGGGTAGAGCGGACGGGGCAGGGATCAGAGATCAGGGTTTGTGCGGGGTCACACCGTCCCACCGAGAAGGAGGCGGGCTGGGGTGGGGGGTGCCTCCAGCCCTCACCAAGGAAGGCAGCTACACAGAGGCCGGCCCCACTCAGGTCCCCGCTCTGAGACGACCGCACCGCGCCGGCCTGGGGTTCCCGAGTCTTTGAACGGCCGCACACAGGGCCAGGCGCTTTTTCTGAGCTCGGGCTCGCTGGGTTCGCTGCCTCGAACAAGATCGCCCCTAACTCGAAACCACGACTCTTCTTGGGACGAGGCTGACCCTCCACCAGCCACCGGGCTCGCGAGCGCTGCCTCTGGGCGCAGCTGCCCGTGCCCTCGGGTCGTCAACGACCCCTCCTCTGTGAAGCCCTCCCTGACTCCAGGCTGAGAGGTTCTGACTTCCTGCCTCGGGGCCCCTGTCCATCCTCCTTTCAACTGCTTTTCACCAGCCAGGAAAACTTCTCTGAGCCTGGATGGCTGCTCTTCCAGGTAAGGCCGCGTGGCCCCTCTGCAGTCCCACAGTGAACACACGGGCCTTAGAGACTCCTTTTCTCTTTGATTCTCTGTGACTTCCAATCCCTGCCAAGACCCATGCTGGCATCTAGGGAGGCCAGGGCCCTGGCATGCCTTCCTCCGCACAGCTGGTGCTGTGGCTCTGGGGGCTCGGCCACAAGCATGCCGAGTCCTGAGTAGCTCAAGTTGGCCTGGAGCGAGTGGGCGTTGGTCCAGGGTCAGAGCCTGGACCACGCAGGACTCCAGCAGGACTGGCAGCCACAGGGACTCTGGACTTGGACTGTGAAGCCAGCCCTGCTCGGGGTCAGAGTTCAGTAGGCAGGCCCTGCCCCAATTCCCTGGACACAGCTTGGGGCTGTAGCCCACCCTCACCAAGTCAGCCGCCCCCCGCCCCAGCCTCCTCCGTTCTGGCATAGACGCCACCCCCTCACCCCACCCCCACCCCCCACCCTCCCGGCAGGCCGAGAGCTGTGACGTGGCGACGCCAGCTTCTCTGAGCTCGCTTGTCCGGCATCTGGCTCCTAACTCTTGACAGACTGGGTAGCCACCCTGTGACCCAAGAGGAGGGGCCACCCCTCCTTGCCCCCCGGTAAAACCTCAAACACCCAGAAGGGAGAACTTTCAGAGTGGTCTTTGTAATAAAATTATTATTCAATCATATAACACAGAGCCAAAGAAAAGATATAAAAATTGGAATGTAGACATTGGATTTGTAGAAAGCGCGGAACGCAGAGACATCCTCCCCCCTGCCCCTCCCCCGCCAGCCGAGGGTTCAGTAAGGCCACAGAGAGGGCACACCCCTCCTAGAGTAAGCGGCTTGTTTGCAGCAAACCCTCAGGCCGTGGGGACCGTGGAAGTGGGGGGGGGGGCGGTGCTGGGGTCTGGGGTGGCCTGAGGTGAGGGCTGATATTGAGGCAAGAGGTTTCCAGAAAAAGCAGGATATAAATACACCCTGAGAGGCAGGTGAAGGTCCTCAACCTTGCAAAGACAGACTCGCAGCACAGGTTGTCCTGAAGGCCCTGAAGCAGGAGCAGGCTTGAGGTTGTAAAGGGGAGGAAAGCTCAGGGTGAAGGCACAAGGCTGCCCATCCCGGGGCGCTCAGTCCCAGCCCCACCCACACACCACAGGGGTACCGCCCAGTATAGGCGGGGCCGTGCGGGCATCTGGTTCTGCTCTGCCCTTCCTCCTGAGAGGACACAGGGCTGTGGGCCCCAGTCAGGTGGGGCAGTGATGACAGAGAAAAGGCCCTCTCTTCCAGGGAGGCCTCTTGGCCCTACGTTTGGGCGAAGGACCTTGTTCCAGTAATAAAGACACTGGTTTTTGGTTTATTTAAAAATAGAAAATAGGGGCACCTGGCTGACTCGGTAAAACAGGCAACTCTTACTCTCAGGGTCATGAGTTCAAGCCCCACATTAGGCATGGAGCTTACTTTAAAGAAAGAGAGAGAGAAAGAAGGAAAGGAAGGATGGAAGGAAGGAAGGAAGGAAGGAAGGAAGGAAGGAAGGAAAAAGAAAAAAGAATAAAGAAAGGAAAGAAAGAAAGGAAAGAAGGAAGGAAGGAAGGAAGGAAAAAGAAAAAAGAATAAAGAAAGGAAAGAAAGGAAAGAAGGAAGGAAGGAAGGAAAGAAAGGAAGGAAGGAAGAAAGGAAAGAAAAAGAAAAAAAGAAAGGGAAAGAAAGAAGAAAGAAAGGAAAGAAAGAGAGGAAAGGAAGGAAGAAAGAAAGAAAAGAAAGAAGTGAGAAAGGGAAAAAAGGAAAAGCTGAGCTCCACAGCCAGCGCCCAGTGTCTCAGGGATGGTGTTCAAAGACCAAAAAGTAGCCCCAGCAGGATTTCCTTCTGACCCCAAGCCTTCCTAGTAACACCAGAAGGTCCAGAGGACCTCCCCGAGCCCCTGACCCCTGAGATGTCCCCTGTCACCAGATTTCCAGCTGCAAGGCTCAGCAGGGAGAGAGGGATTCTTCCTCCCCAGTGCAGGCGCACAGCACATCGGCATGGTGGGGCCTGGCCTGCTCTCTGCCCTGGGGAGAGGCCAAGACTCCAGAAGGAGATTATTGCTCAGAAGTTGGCCTCAGAAACCCAGTCCGATAGGCGGGGTGGCCACAGTGCCCACCGAAGGCACACGGGATGCTCCTGAGTGGTGCCTGACTAGGGAACCCTCAGAAGAGGGCACGGTCTTTTCCTCCAAGTCCTGGCAGCTTGAGAGCGGTGGGCAGGTGGAGAGGGCTCTTCAGGGAGACACGGCTGGCCTCTTCCGAACTCGCACCTGGTTGGCGGGCACAAGGCTCCGCTGGGCCTCGCAGAAGTCCAGGAATCTACGCCAGAGAGGGCAACAACGCAGGAGGCGGTGGTCTCCTGCAGCGGTGGGGAGAGGGGAGACGAGTCCATGGTAGACCCCGGTCCCGCCCCAGTCCTCCCCTCCCCCAGCCAAGCAGCCACCACCCCCACCCCAGGGAGGAGCCCCGCCCCCGCCCCGCCCCCCCCCCACCTCGCCCAAGAAGCCACGCCCCCAGGAGGAGCCCCGCCCCAGCCCTCCGCATCCCCAGCCAAGCAGCCACTCCCGCAGGGAGGAGCCCCGCCCCAGCCCTCTCGCCTCAGCCAAGCAGCCACGCCCCCAGGGAGGAGCCCCGCCCCCGCCCTCCCCACCCCCAGCCAAGCAGCCACACCCCCAGGGAGGAGCCCCGCCCCAGCCCTCCGCCAGCCAAGCTGTCCCACCGATGAGGCAGAGCCCCTCTTGGGCCCGGGTGATGGCCACGTTCACTTGGTTGGGGTCCACAACAAAGCCCAGGAACTTCTTAAGCCAGCTCTTAGTCGGCCGCTGGTCCAGGTCACTTTCCTGGCACGTGCGGACCGTGCTCACCAGCACGTAGCGCCACTCGCTTCCTGCGCAGTTGGGCAGGCATGCTGAGGCCCCTGTCAGCTGCCGCTGACCATGCTGCTTGCATCCTCCCTCGTGACCCGCTGGCCCACGTGCCCCCTGCCCCAGAGCCACCCTCACCCTGGCTCTTGGAGATGGAGCACACAGTCACTCCAGCGACACCCTCCCGCAGGAGGCTCTTGCTGATCTCCGCAGCCTGAGCGTTGTAGGGAGTGAGAACTGCGATGTCCTTGGGGTCCACTGTCCTGCCCAGGGTCATCTGTTTGGCAATGCGGACCTGAGGGACCAAGAGGGTGTTGTCGAAGCTAACCCTGGGCACCGGAGCCTCACCTGTTGCCTCGGTTCCTCTGCCTCCTCCTCCAGGAAGCCCTCCGTGACCAAGGGGCAGCAGGAAAGTCCTCACTGACACTCACCACCTCTGTTACCTCCTCCAGGTTGGCCTTGGAGTTTTCATTCCCTTCGTCTGTGGACACCAGGAGGCTCTGTTCATGGCCTTGCACGTGGCCAAAAATGACAGGGCAGCTCTCCTTGTCAATGTGGCCTAGGATGCTGGGTGGCCGCCTCAGGCCCTGCCAGGTCTTCAGCTTCCCATTGTAGAACTCCATGGACGGGAAGGTACAGATGCCCTCGTGCTGCAAGGCAGGGCATAAGCCAGAGCAGGTCCCCCGTCCAGCTGTCCTGGGGCCGAGGGCCGGGGTCTCGGGGGGGCCTGCTGTGGCCCCAGGACCAGGCCAGGGTGGACACAGGAGGTAGGGGTGTGGGCAGCAGCACCCGTGGCACCCCTGGCCTCGGGTCACATCTTGGGCGGGAGGGGCAGAGGCTGGGACGGGCTTACCATGCGGTACTGTATGTCCAACATGTAGGCCTCCGTGTGATACCTCTCGAAGAGAGACCGGTCCAGCCCCAGATTTTGCAGCTGCTCGTTCTTGACCACAGGCCGCAGCTGCTTGTGGTCCCCGAGAAGAACCACCTGGAGGGACAGGCAGGTGTGGTCCTGACACCCCCCAGACCCAGAGGTACCCGGCTCCGTGGCCGCGGCCACTCGGCCATGCCTGCGGTGCTGCCCTCTTAGGCGAAAGACCACGCCAGGGACGGCTGCCTGGGGCTTCCGGCTCCCCGCCCACCTCACTCACCTTCTCAGCCTTCGAGAACTTCACCAGCGGGATGAGGGTCTCAGGCTCCGTGGCCATGCCGGCCTCGTCGATAAGGATCTGCCGGACGTTGAGCTTCTTGAGGCCGGCCAGGGCCGCACATGAGCACGTGCACAGGATGACTGTGTGCCGGTCCAGCTCGAACTTCCGTGCCTTCCCCAGGACATTCCTGTACCTGCGTGCGGTCACCGTGTGGTCATCCGGGGACACCGTTTCCCCCTCCCCCCTCCCTCTGCCACCTCCACGGCAGAGGACAGACTCCACGCCCCTAACTGCTTACCAGCTGAGATCCTCCTTGGAAAAGATCTCCCCTTTCTGCAGCCGGGCGTCAAGCGCCCTGATGTCTGGTGCGTAGGGGTTGGAAGCCTGCCGGATCCTGTGGTGCAGGGTGATGCTCCTGGGGTGCGGGGGGACATCCGTGAAGCCCCGCGTTAACCCCTGTCCGAGACAGGACGGTGGGGCCTTTTGCCTCCACCCACAGGCAGACAGCGGAGAGACCGCACCTGAGCATCGGGTTGGGACTGCCCTCCCGAGGGCTCTTCTTGGGCAGACGCCTGCCGCCCACACCCGGCATCGGGAAGTCCGCAGCCTCTGCCTGCTCACTGTACACTCGAAGGGGCTTCAGCTCCGTTCTCCTGCTCAGGAGCAGTCCTGGGGGCAGCGGGGCATGAGGGACCGTTCCCCGGGGCCAGCACCCCCAGGCAGAGCCCCCACACCACCAGCCCAGCGCACCTGCCAGGACGTCCACCGACTTGTTAGAGGGGCCACAGTACAAGATGCAGGGGCCCCCCGGCTGCTTCTCCTCACTGGGCGGGGCACAGGCCCCCACCTGCTCCTCGTTTGACTTGTGAAACCAGAACACAATGTGGAAGCCCACCACCGTCTTCCCTGCGCCTGCGGGCAGAGGGCACCATGAACAGGGTCCCCCGGGCCCGCCCCGGGCAGCCGGAAGCAGCACCTCCCCCAGCGTGAGCCCCACCTGGAGGGCCCTGGATCACAGTGAACTGCTTCTTCAGAGCCTCCCTGATGGCCCCATTCTGGCTGGGGTTCAGCGTGTGGCGGCCTCCGGGGAGGTCGAACGCCTGTTTCTCCAGGAGCCTGCCGTAGGTCCCTAAAGAAGGGCCAGGCCTCCCTGAGCAGGGGCCCAGGGCAGGGCTCAGGCACGACGAAGGGACATGGGGGAAGCCGGAGGGACCTACCCCGGCAGAGGGTCTGCTGGCAGTGCGGAGGGATGGGCTGGCCCAGGGCAATGCTGATGACCAGCGGGGACGCGTCCTTCAGCCCACACACGGCTTCTTCCTTGCGGCTGGGGGCAGGTGGCAATGAGGGTGGACACCGGAACCTCCACGGGACTCCCCCTGGGGAGGGGCCGCAGCCCCACCAGCTACGCCCTACCAGCCGAGGGAACCCAGAGTGTTCCCCACCCACCCCACCCACCGGCCTCTCCCTGTGGAGGCCACTCACATGTCAGGAAGCTGCTTGGGCAGCACCTCGACGGTGAATGGGGTGCCAGGCCTCAGCACCTCTTCTGGAACCTTCTCCATGGCCATGTGCTGGATGGAGAAGTGCACCTGCTTGGGGATCTCCTGCCGGTCCGCCTGGCTGTCTCTCAGGTCCCAGTCTTCTGTCAGCCCGTGGGCCACCCACGTGTACGTGTCGGGGTCGATGCTCAGGAAGGGCCCGAGGCTGCTGGGCCCGGAGGACGGGGCGGCCGGGGGAGGCTGGCCGGGTCCAGCACCGGGCCCAGCCGGCAGCCCCTCGAGCCGGACGCACAGGTAGCAGTGCCTGAAGCTGAGGTCGATACAGTGCTCGCTGAGGAAGGAGGTTTCCAGGCAGAAGGCGCCCCGCAGCCGCCCCTGCGACGTGCGCTCCCAGGATATGCGCACGTGCTGCAGCGTGACCGAGTCATTCTCCGAGACCGCGCTGGTGGCCGCCTCCAGGGAGCAGAAGGGCCCCCACACGCGGCAGTGCTCGCCCACGTCCGAACACCGGTCCCGCCCCGCCTGGGGCATCTGGCCCGAGAAGCAGTCGCCTGGCCTCTCCACGTGCTCCAGGCAGAGGGTGAGGCCAGGGGCCACAGTCCACAGCTGCAGGGTCGGTGCCAGGAACCCGCGCTGCAGGCTGGCGCCGAGCTGCACCTGCAGCGTGTCCCCCGCGCCCAGCTCCCGGGCCACCTCCACAAAGTGGCCACAGTGGCTCCGCCGCACCCGCCCCAGCTCCCGCCGCTGGGGCTCCGCCGCACCTCGCTCCTGCACCAGGGCGGCCGCCTGGGGCCACCGCTGCTCCTCCACCAGCCGCAGCAGCTGTTGCCACAGGTCGGCGTCCACAGGCCAGGTGTGCGGGTCCAGCAGGGTGCCGGGCGGCGGGGAGCACGGCCTGCCCTCCTGCACCGAGTAGACGCGGCGCCGCCACGAAAGCCGCAGGCCCGGCCGCCTCGCCAGGCAGCAGGGGTGCTCGGCCAGCTGCAGGGCGCGGTAGAAGATAGGGCAGGGGTCGGGCAGGGTCTCGCGGTTGGCTGGGAAGAGCAGCTTGAAGCAGCGGGCGCCCGCCTCCACGTCCACCGCGAAGCCCAGCTTGCTGCGCGACTGGGTCTTGAGCTGTACCGCCAGGTGCAGGCTCCGGGCCCGGCGCTGGTAGCTCTGGGCGCGCCCGTGCCGGTAGCTGAACTCGTGGCACAGGCCGCCAATGTCCCGGGCGGAGTAGGCGGAGCCGCCATGGCCCAGCGCCAGCAGGATCAGCCGCTGCAGCACCACGTCCAGGTACCTGCGGATGGGGGAGGTGGCCCACGTGTAGCAGTCCACCTGCAGCGCGTAGTGGCCGGCCACCGGCCGGCCGCCCTCGCGGGAGCGGCCGAACACGGAGCGGCCCAGGGCCTTGCGGAGGTCGAGGCCCACGGGCGCCAGAGGCGGGTGCACGTCGTCCGTGGTGACGAGGTCCGCCAGGCGGTCACCGTCGTGGGCGCGGGCTGCGAGCTGGACGTGCCTCCACAGGGAGGCCAGGAGGTAGAGCCGCGGCGGGGGGGGACCGCAGCCCCCCAGGTGGTGGCGGAGGTGCAGCGACAGGGGCACCAGCTGTCCGTGCTTCTCGCGCAGCGCCGCGAGCTGGCGGTCGCTGGGCGCGGGCTGCCAGCGCAGCGGCGTGACCGTCCGCGTGCGCTCGCTGCTCACCAGGAGCTCGGCCACCAGGCTGTTGAACTGGATCATGTACTCTTTGACCATGACGTGGGCCGCACGGAAGCCCAGCGCGCAGTCCTCGGTCGGCTGCTCGTAGTGGGAGTCCGTCCGCAGGCGGTGCCGGCGCAGCACCCGGGACAGGTGGCACGCGGCCGCGACGCAGGCGTCCACGGAGTCCAGCCGGGCCGGCAGCTCCCGGCCCGCACCCGGGTGCCTCTTGATCGCGCGCTCGGCCTCCTCGTACGACAGCTGGCGGTCAGAGCGGATCACGGAGGGCGCGAAGCGCAGGCTTTTGAGCTGGTCGCTGCCCTTCTCAACGGTGAGGAAGAGGGAGATGGCCAAGCGGTCCTGGCCCGGCAGGAGGCTGAGCACATCCCGGCAGAGGCCGTCGGGCAGCATGGGCACCGGCTCCCGGTCGGGGGCGTAGAACGCGGTGCCCCGCCTGCGGGCCTCCACGTCCAGGGCCCCGTCCCTGGGGACAGAGCTGGCCACGTCAGCGATGTGCACGGCCACCTCGTACCTGGGGCCCAGATCTCGGACGCTGAGGGCGTCGTCCAGGCAGCGGGCGCCCTGGGGGTCCACGGTGAAGGTCAGGAAGCCGCGGCAGTCCTCCCGGCGGCCGGGTGCCCGGTGCTTCTTCGAGGCCCTGCAGGCGGAGGCCGGCTCCGGCGGGGGCTCCCCCAGGCCGTGCTCCAGGTCCAGGACGCGGAGGCCCCGCTCCCAGGTGCTGGCCTCAGGCAGCACCTCTAGGACGATGCCCAGCGGGTAGTAGAAACGCTGCCGCCACAGGACGATGCGCACGCGGAAGAACCGGCTGCTCCGCGCCTCGGCGGTGAGCCGCTCGTGCCCCACGCGCTGCACGCGGCCGTGCAGGACGCGGTGGATGGGCACCCGCAGGGGGTCTTTCAGCTCGGCCACGAAGATCTTCGTCACGGAGCCGTCGATGGGGGTCATGATGCGGGGGTCCCACTCGTCCATGCGGCACACGAACGCCAGCTCCCGGTGCTTCCTCTTCAGCACGCCCACCACGCGGCCCTGCGGCCTCCCCGAGGCGCCTCTGTCTCCGCCCAGGACCTCCACCAGCACCTCGTCCCCGCTGAAGGCCATCCCACAGCGCAAGCGGCCCCTGACCTGGATGGGGCCGGGGTCCACGCCGTCCAGCGGGACGGCCGTTGCCCGCTCAAAGGTCTCCTGCACGAAGGCACAGTGGCGGTACAGCTCGGGCTGCGAGCGGAGAAGTTTCCGCAGCTTGGCCCGCGGCAGGTTCGTGTACCCCCAGGCCTGGTGCGGGGACTCGGACCTGGCCACGGTGTCCAGAAGCCCATCTTCCCGGACGGTCACCGCCACGTTCCGGCCTTCGTCCAGGAGCTCCTGCAGGATGGAGTCATCGGCGTTGAGCTCGCTGTCAGGCCAGAAGTCGGACTCGGAGTCCTCAGGGTCCTCGGGGTCCCTGCCTTCCGTGGCCATGCATCCTGCTCCCGCATCCCCGGGGGCCACGTCGCCCCTCGCTGAGCTCTCTGCTGATGTCGTGTCCTCCACCTCCGTGTCCCCCGCTGCTGGGCGCCCCCCGGCCGCAGACCCCGACGCCGTATCCCCAGCCTCTGCCGCCTGTGTGGCCGTGTCTCCCGCCGCCGTGGTCCCGGACAGGAAGGTACCGCCTTTGGCCACCGCCCCTGGCTGCACCTTTTCCACGGCTGTGCGCGCTGTAGCTGGGCCCTCGGCTGCCCCCTCCTGGGGGACAGTGCCCTGCGCCACAGCTGCCAGCATTGGCTCCGCTCCGAGGGCCCAGTGCCGCCTGTGGACCACGGCCTGCTCGATGTGCCCCAGCGACAGGCCCTCGGGGCAGACGCTGCGATGTTTCACACACTCACAGATGAAGCTCTTCCACAACTTGCTGCAGGCCCCGAAGGAGCAGAGGGCCACGGCGTCCCCCACAGCCACCAGCTGGGACTGGGCGCGGGTCATGACGGTGTTGAGCACGCGGGCGTCCGTGAAGAAGCCCAGGGCAGGGGCCTCGGGGCTCCGCAGGCTGTGCGGGCTGTGCACGGTGCTCAGCACCACCACCCGGAACTCGCGCCCTGCGAGGGGGTGCCGTCAGGCCGGGCCGGGCTCGAGGGGGGCCCCCGACCTGCCCGCCCCGCCCCCAGCACCCAGCACCCAGCACCCACCTGGCAGGACCTCGAAGCTGCCCACGGACACCTGGCCCAAGTCCCTCTTCCTCAGCTCCTGCCTTAGCGCGCTCACCTGGAGACACACGGCCGGAGCAGCAGGCCCGGGTGAGCGCTCTGTGTGCCGTGAGGGTCCCCGGCAAGGGTGGGACACTGGCCCCCGCACCCTGGTGCCCTCGAGCCGCCCGGCCCTGGCACCAATCACATGGTGTCTGGAAGATTAAGTCCACGGCCACCCTCGCAGAGGCTGAGAAGGCCCACCGGGGCGGGGGCGCGCGGGTCCCCCAGACCACACAGGGACCCCCCCCCTCCTCTGAGCTGCTCCGACGGGAGTGGGGAAGGGGGGCTGTCCCGGTGGCCGGGGCTTACCTGGGCGCCGTGGGACACCACACAGATGTGCCTCTGCTCCCGGCGGCCCCAGCAGTGGGGCCAGGAGGCATAGATCTCCTGCACCTTGGCGATGACCTGGGCAATCTCGGCTGTGTTGAGCCAGGACGTCCTTGACACGTCACGCTCAGGGTTGCCCGCCACGTGGCAGAACGCGAGCGGGTAGTGCTGGGGGTGGCGAGGAACCTTGCCACTGGCGTGGATGGGGCTGCCCTTGGCCACGTAGAAGTGACGCGAGACGAAGCTGAGGATGGCCTCGGTGCTGCGGTAGTTCTGGTGGAAGATGACGCGGCTGCGCCGGGCCACCTCGTGCGCCTCCTGCTGGTAGTGCTGGAAGAGGCGGTACAGCAGCGTGTGCCCGGCCGCCTGGGCCGGGGCCACGCTGAAGAGCTTGGGCGCGACCTGCATGTGGTCGCCGGCCAGCACCACGCGGGTGCGGGGCGTGGCGTAGCGCAGCGGGGTGAGGGCCTCGCACTCCAGCATCTGGGCGGCCTCGTCGATGAGGATGTGCGAGAAGAAGCCGGCAGGCACCCTGAGCTCGCGGGCCTGGGAGGTGGTGGTGATGACGATGCGGTGCCTCTCCAGCTCCGCCCGCGTTGGGAGGCGGAAGGCCCGGCCGTCCTCCGTCAGGCAGCAGTACCGCAGCGTGGCCGCGTCCGTCTGGCTGGGCGGGCGGTCCGTGTACATCACCCGCAGCGGGGTGGCCTCAGGGTGGCCGCTGCTGACGTGGCCATGGAAATGCTCCTCGATGTAGATGTCGGCCGCACTGAGGGGACAAGGGCCCACGGGGCCTCAGCTGCCGTCCGCTAAGACACCTACAGTGAGCCCAGCCCAGCCCGGATGCCAGGAATTCAAGAGAGGCAGACAGACCTGTGTCCTGCCCCCACGGAGCGTAAACGTCAGTGGAGGGGACAGACAGACAGAGAGACAGGGAAGGTCAGAGCCGGACGAGGGGAGACGGCAACGGCACAGAGGGTCTACGTGGTCAGGGAGGGCTTCCTGGCGGGGGGGGGGGGGGGGGTGAAAGAGCTGGCCGTGCAGAGAGGCAGAGAAGGGAACAGCCGGGCCACTGCCCGAGGCAGCCCAGGGTGGCCAGAGGCTGCGGCTGGCCCTGAGCTCAGCTCCCAGTTGGCTGTCAGTGGGTGAGCAGTAAGGTTGGGCGTGGCTGGAAGGGGCCCTGAGGCCAGCGCGTCCTGGGGACGCGTCACAGCTCTGGGGCATCTCAGAGACCCAGGGACCCCCAGGCCCACCCCGGGAGGAGTGGTGGGGGGGAGGGCTCTGCCCAAGCAGCAGGAAGTGTTGGGAGCTAAGAAAACCATACTGACCGCGGGAGACAATCACAGCTGAGACAAGAGTCTGTGTTTCTCTGAAAGACCACAGCAGAGCCCCCCTCTCCCCGGGGAAGTGCCAGGTGGGCCATGCCGGACCCCCTACCCGCTGCTCTCTCTGGCTCGGGGCCTTTGTGGAGGCACCCGCCCCTCCCCCAAACAGCAGACCCTGACCCCCGGGGCACCCTGTGCTGGGCCTGAAGCACAAACGTCCCCTGTCCCTTTCGGCCCAGGACCAGTCAGCTATCAGGGAGAGTCCCAGGGATCGGAGTGACCCTGACGCAGCCCAAGGGCTGCACCGTGCTCCCCCCCCCCCGCCCCCCTCCCCCCAGCATGCGCAGAGCAGCCAGAGGAGGAAGCTCCGCCAGGCAATCCCGGCAGCTCTCCTCTGGAACCAGCTGCCCGGACCTCCAGGGAACCTGAGAACCCGGGCTCCCCTTCTCCTGCAGCGACACCCCCACAGCGGTGCCCTCGCCCCAGCCCAGGAAGCAGGTGGCGGGCAGGTCCCAGGGGAGGCTCCGGGCTCACCTGTTGGTGTGCGTGCAGATGAGCACCTTGGTGTGCGGCTGCCGGATGACCTCCAGGGAGGCCACGGCCAGCGTGTAGGTCTTGCCGGTGCCGAAAGGGCCGTAGAGCAGCAGCGGGGCGACGGGCCGCACGCCCCTGGGGCTGCTGCCCGCGATGAACGCCACCGCCAACTTCTGCTTCTGGTTGCCGCGCAGCACGGGCAGGGCGGGCAGGGGGCGCGGCAGCTCACAGGCCGGCAGGTGGGGCAGCACCAGGCGCTCCTCAGGCAGCGCGTCCACCGCCTGGTGCCAGAAGCGGAAGGTCAGCGGGTCGGCCTGGAACTGCACCTCCAGGACGGGGCTGGTGTCGGGCTGCAGACCCAGGGCCGCGCAGCAGCGGGCCGGCAGCAGCAGCCACAGCGCCCTCTCCGAGCCGGCCTGGGCCTCCAGCCGCGCTTCGAACACCGTGTCGTCAGGGGCGGGCACGGGAGCCACCAGGGCGGTGCGGACCGCCCGGCTCAGCAGAAAGCCCTGGTCTGTGTCTGGCGTCAGAGGGGAGGGCGTGGGCACCTCGGCGTAGAGGGCCCCCGGCGGCGGGAAGACCATGCCCAGGGCCGGCGTCTCCAGTACTGTCCTCAGGGGCACCGGGCCCCGGAAGTTCAGCCTGGCGGGCAGGACAGGGGTCAGCCGGCCGGGGCCACGGCTCTGCGGCCGACGCCCCGGCGCCACCGCCCGCCCGCCCGCCCGCCGGCCCACACTCACTTGGCCACCAGCTCCTGCCGAACGGCTTCCTCCTCATAGAGAAACTGGTGCATCCTCTGCCGGTAGTTGGTGCAGGAGATGGGACCTGGGGCCAGGCCGCCGGGGCTGAAGTCGAGGGCCAGGTCAGGCACCTTGTACTTGGCCAGCAGGGCCACCTGCTCGGCGGTCCGCTCCACGCCAGGCACCACGTGGCGGCTGCCGCCGTGCCAGCGCTGCAGCTCCTCGGTGCAGCCGCGTGCCGGCTCCCCCGGGAGCCCCGGGCCCTGCGCCTGGCCCAGCCGCAGCACCAGCTTCCGCAGCAGCGCCGGCCTGCGGCCAAAGTCGAAGACCACCCACTGCTCGAAGGAGCCGAAGGAGGTGCTCTGCACGCGCACCTCCACCTGGAACCTGGCCGGCGAGGCCGCCGGCACGCGGAAGCGCTCGCCCCGTGCGTAGAGCCGGCCCGGCGGGAGGCAGGGCGCCACCAGCGAGAAGTCTGCTCCCAGCTCCTGCTTGAGCAGCGCCACGTGCAGCAGGGGCTCCTGGGGGAGGGACTCGATGGCAAGGTGGCCCCTGGACCCCACCCAGGGGTCAGAGACCAGAGTCCACCCTGCTGTGCTCCCAGAGGGGTGCTCGGCCCGTCCGATCCTCGGGGTTCGCCTCTGCAAGTGGGTCACCGAGCTGGCCCAGGCGGCCCCCACGGACGCCGAGCAAGGTAACGGTGCAGCACAGGAGGCTCAGGGCGCAGGTGGTAACCGGCCCGGTCCTCGTTCTCTGTGCCGGACAGCCCACCAAAAAACCCTCACGGGGCTCGGCCCAAGCGGCTGAGGCTCGTGCTCCGGATCACAGACACGGGCGAGATGTCCGAGGCGGCAGCTCAGACCCCAAACCCCGACCCCTCACCTCAGAGCGGACGTCGAACATCCAGCTGTGCTGCGTTTTCTTCTCGTGGGCCTGATGCACCAAGGGCTGGCTGCAGGTGATGAACACGCCGTCCACGGCCCCGGCCAGCTGCACGGAGAAGCCCGGCTGTGGGCAGGTCGTTCTGGCCCCAACGAGCCCCACCCGCTCACGAGGCCCCACTTACCACGAGGACCTCACTGCTGCTGTGCTGGTACTCGGCTAGCAGCCGCGCCTGGTAAGGCACCAGCCCCTCCTGCCACGCGGCCTGCTCCCGCAGCTCCACGTTCTGTGCCCGCTGGATCCACTCCTGCAGCTCCTCGTCCGAATGCGCCTTGGTGCAGATGTCCCCGTACTCACAGAGGTCGGATCTGGGGAAGGGGAGGTCGGCAAGCAGAGGGGTGTGAGCCCTGGCCGCCAGATCCTGGCCTGGAGGTGGGGGAGGGGCACCTGGGGGCAGGGCTGGGGGAGGAACGGGGACCTCCTCCATCCCGTGCCCACGAGAAGAGGCCTGAATGGACCCGCCTTAGCCACGCCTCAGAGGCCGGGGTGGGGGTCAGCGGGTAGGGAACACAGAGGGGACAGGAACCCCCCGGTTTCTGTCAAAGGCGGGTTCGTCCTCTACCGCACGCTCCTTACTTCGGGCAGAGCTCAAACTCGGAGAGCCCGGCAGGCGGGCTGCGGTGTTTCCAGGGCACGGCCGGGTCCAAGGCCACCATCCACGCGTGCTCCAGGGAGGAGCAGTGGTTCTCAAAGGCCTCCTGGGAGCAGCAGGTGACCAGGCAGGCGCGGCAGTACAGCTTGGCTCCGGGGGGCTGGCGGTGGGGAGCCGTGTGCTCCTCCCCGCCGGGGCCGGGGGTCGAGAGCAGGTCCCGCCTCTGGAGCCCGTCCAGCTGCTCTGCCTCCCACACGGCCATCTCCACGGCGCTGTGTGCGTACTGGCAGCGGGCCGCCCCGTGCCGGCAGGGCCGCCCGCGCCCCACGAACCTGCAGTAGGCCAGGGGCTGGCCGTACTGGGGCTGCGGCCGCACCTCCACGACCTGCTGCCTGCGGCGGCCCTCGGTGCTCACGTGGCTCAGGAGCGAAGGGCAGGCTCCGTGCTGGGGGCACCGCCCCTGGGGGTCCACGGGGCAGAGGCGTGGCGGGCAGCCTTGGAAGCAGTGGGCACAGAGCAGCTGGAAGCGGCCGCCGTACTCGGCACGGATGGCGTCGGCCGGGCTGCGCGGGTCGCCCTGGGCCCCGCTGCCCTGCAGCTCGCACTTGAGCCACAGGCGCCGGACGTCGTGCTCGCGCTCGAAGGTCCAGACCAGCGCCTCCTCCGGGCTCCGGGCAAACGTGCACTGGTGGTGGTGGCGCCGGCAGCCCAGCCCCGGGCTGTAGTAGCGGCACACTTCGTAGCGGGCAGGCCGCGGGAAGCTGGGCCGGCGGTCCACCTTGCGCCAGACGTGCTTCTTGGTGGCTCGCTTGAAGCGGGCCAGCAGGACCTCGTGGCGACAGCTGTGCTCTACCCTGCGCAGGAGGTAGGTGCTCTCGTTGAGCCGCTGAGTGCACCGGGAGCAGCCCAGACACAGGTCCAGCTGGGCGCACAGCCTGGCCAGGGACAGCTCCTTGGCGGCCGCCGAGCTGCTGGGTGGTGGGCCGGGCCCTGGGGACGCCATCTCCGGCCTGGCTCTGTGGGGTGGCGTCCGAGGCTCACGGGTTCAGCCGGCGGTCTGGGGCTGTTCGCTCACGAGGAGGAGTCTGGAACGGGAGCAGCAGGGAGCAAGGTCGGGTCCCGAGGCCAGGAGGTCCACATGCGCCCAGGTGGGGGCTCAGACACACTCTGCCTCTCGGTCAGGCAGGGGCAGAGGAAACAGAAGCAGGGAGAACCCCGTCCCCCAGATGGGAGGAGAGGGCTGGTAGGTCCAAGGAGCTGGGCCCCATTGACCTTGACCCAACCAAGACCCCTCCCCTGCTGAAAGGTCTCTGGGCCCTGCTCAAAAGGAGCCAGCTGGCTGGCCAGTGGGAGGGAGGTTGCCCCGGCGACAGGAGCCCTGCAGGCTGGCAGAGGCTCTGGAGGCCCCTGGAGGCTTGGGGCTCCCCGGCAGCCTCCCGCTAGGGCCCTTGTATTGAAACGCTCGCTCCTGGAGCACTGACTCATCTGAACACAGCACCTCCCTGTTCTGTGAGATGGTGCACCCTGCACCTGCCTACGAGGGGAGACTGGGCTCCTCCCCGTGGGGGCAGGGGCGGAGGCAGGCGGAACCTTTCAGAGGCCGGCCCTGCCAGACAGGACAGGACAGGACGGCACATTTTCCTCCCAGAGGAAACAGGGATGCCCAGGATCTAGAACTTTCACAGGAAACTTTGAGGACAACACAAAGACGTTTTAAAAGGAAATGATTGCAGCCCCAGCCTTGAGCGGGAGAACCCACCCCACTCCAAAGTGAGTCTTGCGTCCACCTCCAGAGGGACCAGGGTGAGAACCCAGAGCCAGGTGGATATTCAGAAATAGGAGGACCTAAAGGGGTCCGGACTTGGGGTCCAGAGATCACGGCCCCTCCCCAGGCGGCCAGTGTCGCGGCTTCTCGGGGCTGGGGGCTCAGAGGTAGCTTCTGGGTCCCCCCACCACCTCACCACCCCAGCACCCCCTCGGGCGGGGTGCGGCCTCCCCTCCTCTCCCTCTCGCACGGGGATCCCACAAAAGCCGGAGCCTGGAGGGCACTGGGCAGCCGCCACCTGGCGGGGGAAACCCCAGGCCCGGCCCCCAGCCCCCTGTTCACCCTCCCGGCCCCCCGCTCACCCTCCGCGATCCTGTCTTCCCCGCAGCCCGGTGCACCGATCCCGCCCCGCCAAGCGATCACTTTCGATTCTGCCCCCAGGGTGACTCAAAGCGCTGACGCCCCATCGCGGAAATTACCTCACCGCCCCCCACCCCGCCCCCGGCACCGCCCTCAAGTGACAGCTCGTCTCCCCGCCCCCGGTGAGGCCCCGGAGCGGCTGCGACCCCCGCCTCGCGTCCCGGTGTCCGGAGCGCACAGACCCGCCCACCCGCGCGCCGCCTGGGGCTCGGGGAGGATGGGATCCTCCGAGGTTGGCAAGCCGTCCCCTGGGGCGGGGAGCGGGCGGGCGGGTGGAGAAAACCAGAAAACGAGAAATCAGAGCAAAGGGGGAAGGTGGTCCCAAGAACCCCGGGTGGGTGGCCGCTGACTGACCCCGGCAGCAGAGACCTGAGCCACAGCGCACCTGCAGGGAGAGGGCTGAGGGCTGGGGCAGTGACCCTTTCCTAAAGGGCTCCATCCAGTCTAGGTTAGAGGGGACCTGCCTTCTTACCTGGCGATGACTCTGGAGTTCTCTCCAGCCCCTTAAAATACTCAGGACGTGTTTGGCCCATGCCAGCACCAGGACCGAGGGAGGGCTTCCCCCTTCTAGACGCGGGAAGCGTCAGGAGAATTTTGCAGCTTAATCGCATTTGACCCCGCAACTTTCCCTTGAGGGAGACAGGTCTCCCTTGAGGAAACAGGCGCCGTGGTCACTGGCTGAGGTTCAGCAGCTAGCAGCTAGCAAAGCACCCGATCCCCCCACCATTACCTGACGTGACCCCAAGGACCCTTGCTTCCTGGATTCATATCCCTGTAGAGTCTCCTTGAACAATGAAGAGAGCTAAACCATGGCAGCAGTGTGACGACTGAGGCCGCGTCACAGTACACGGTGCTTCCTCCCCGCTCTCGGGCCGACTGTGGGGGAAGCCAGCCTCCACGGCGGGGGGGCACTCAGGCAGCGGCCTGTGGAGAGTCCCATGCCAAGAAGGACGGAGGCCTCCCGCCCAACCCGGACCGGTAGTTGGGAACGTGTGTGAGTCACCCTGCGAGGAGACCCTCCCGGTGAGTGCAGCCTCGTGAGAGCCCCCACGCGTGAGCCACCGGCTAAGCCACTTCCAGCCATGAGCTAACCGACGTTTAATGTTGTTTTAGGTCACGAGGTCTGGGGGTGATTCCTCACACAGCAATGGGGACCCGATACAGCGATATTGTTCCTCAGTGAAACCCACCTCTATGGAGCCAAGGTCAGCGTCGTGTTGGGAGCGGCCAGTCAGGAAGTCGGCCGGCTGCACCATTAGCAATCACGCCAGAAGACTTGAGATACACAAGCGTCAAGTCAGAGGACAAAATAGAGGAGATATCCCATAAGCAATGGCAACAAAAGGCCCAGGGATGAGCTTAACAAGAAATATGCAGGAAAACTGAAACGTTCCCAACAGACACCATAGAAACTGGACCAGAATACCACATTCTTGGATGAGGGACTTAACATCGCATAAAGACATTAATCCTTCCTAAACTTATGTATGGATTTAATACCATCTCAGTAAACATACAAGGAAGAATCAGGGGTGGACGTGCTCGTTTTAACTCATTAAGGAAAGCGTAACACAAACAAGCAAGAAGAGGAGGGAGGATTATGCCAAAGAAGGAGTCACAAAAACTGAAGAAGGGAAAGAGTCCCAAACTCATGTTACAAGCCCACACTCACCCTGGTACCAAAGCCGGATGGATACCACAATGAAAGAAAATCAAAGACCAATTGTCCTGATGAACATAGATGCAGACATTCTCACCAAAATATCAGCAATCCAAACTCAACAGCACATTAAAAGGATCATCCACCATGACCAAGCGGGATTTATCCCTGGGACGCAAGATGGTTCAACATCAGCAAATCAACAAAAGCGATACATCACATTCACAGAAGGAAGGATAAAAATCGTATGGTCGTCTCAGTAGATGCTTCTCTGCATGTGACACAACACTGCATCCTTTCATGATAAAAATGCTCAACAAACCGGGAATGGGAGGAATGTTCCTGGCATAACGAACACCATATGTGACAAGCCCACAGCTAACATCCTACTCAATGGTGAAAAGTTAAAAGCCTTTTTTCTAAGATCAGGACCAAGACAGGGATGCCTTCCGTCACCGTTTCTAGCCAACATAGCACTGGAAGTCCTAGGCACAGCAATTAGAGAAGAAAGAGAGATAAAAGGCATCCATATCAGAAAGGAAGAAGTAAAATCATATCTGTTTGCAGATGACATGATATTATATGTAAAAAATCCGAAAGACTCCACTAAAAAAAACTGCTAGCACTAATAAATTAATTCAGTGAAGTTGCAGGATACAAAATCAACATACAGAAATCAGTTGTATTTCTGTACACTAACAACAAACTATCTGAACAAGAAATAAAGCAATCTCATTTACAATAGCATCAAATATAACGAAATATTTAGGAATACATTTCACGAAGGAGGTGAAAGGCCTGTATGCTGAAAACAGTAAGACACAGATAAAGAAATTGAAGAAGACACACACAAAAAATGGAAAGATATTCCATGCTCATGGATTCGAAGAAATGATGTCCTGAAAATGTCCATACTACCCAAACCGATCTACAGATCCGATGTAATCCCAATCAAAATTTCAATGGCATTTTTCATAGAAATAGAAAAAAACTATCCTAAAATTTATTTGGGACCACAGAAGACCCCAAATAGCCAAAGTAACCCTGGGAAAAAAGAGTAAAGCTGGAGGCATCACACTTCTTGATTTCAAGCTCTAAATACAAAGCTATAGTAATCAAAACAGTATGGTACTGGCAGAAATAAGGCACACGGGCCAGAGAAACAGAACAGAGAGCCCACATGTAAACCCACACATACACGGTCAACTAACTTTTTATAAGCGTTCCAAGAACACACAATGGGGATAGGCGCAGTCTCTTCACCAGATGGTGCTGGGAAAACCAGATGTCCACATGCAGAAGAATGACACTGGTTCCCTATCTTACACCACTCACAAAAAATAACTCAAAGTGGATCAAAGACTTAAATGTAAGACCTAAAACCACAAAATTACTAGAAAAAGAAAACAGGGAGAAAGATCCTTGATATTTGTCTTGACAACGATTTCTTGGATATGACCCTGAAAGCACGGGCAGGGAGCACTAAACACACAAGTGGGGTCACATCAGACTAAAGAGCTTCTGTTCCACGAGGGCGCTATCAGCACATTGAAAAGGCAACGTACAGAATGCAAAAAATATCCACAAACCATACATCCGATGAGCGGCTAATATCCAAAATTTGTAAGCAGCACATACAACTCAATAGCAAAAATAAAGAAATAATCAAATTTAAAAATGGGCAGAGGACCTGAATAGACATTTTTGCAAAGATGACATACAAATGAGCACCAGACACATGAAAAGATGCTCAGCATCACTCACCGTCAGGGAAAACACAGATCAAAAGCACCAGGAGACACCTCACACCTGTTGGGATGGCGAATACCAAAAAGACAAGAGATAACAGGCGTCGGTTAGTGAGCATGTGGAGAGGAGGGAACCCCGCGCACTGTTGGTGGGAATGTAAACTGGTGCAGCCGCGATGGAAAACAGCATGGAGGTTCCTCAAAAAATTAAAAATAGAACTACCGTCTGATCCGGTGATTTCTGGGTATAAATCGGGAGGAAATGAAATGAGGGTCTCCGAGAGCCATGTGCACTCAAGTGCTCCCTGCAGCACTGTTCACAATGGCCAAGACACGGAAACAACCTCAGCGTCTGTAATCAGATAAATGGGTGGAGAAGACATTAATTGAAAACGAGTAAGAGGATACTAGCCCTACCAGACATGAAAACATGCTGTAAAGCCACTAGGAGTGTATTCCGGGAGTGCAAGCGGGCAAGCGGCTCAAGGCGGCAGAACAGAGTCGGGAACACGACTGACTTGCACACAGGCTTCCATACACGATGGAAGGCGGTGTGTCGGGTCCCCAGGAAAGGAGGTTCCCCTCCACCCAGGTTCTGTTAGAACTGCTGGATTTCTAACCATTCTGTTAGGACAACTGCTTAGCATCTTGAAACAAAAATAGGGCAGGGGGATTCTCTACCCAAGACCTTACACCACAAATAAAACAGCAAATGGACCAAAGATTTAAACAGGAAAAACAACAACAACAACAACAACAACAAAAACAGCCATAAAGTCACTAGAAGAAGCCGAGGAAGAATGTGTTTATTTGTTAGTAGTCTTGTGGTGGGAAGGCCTTTCTCAGGAAAACCAACCCAAGCAGCCGGTGCTCCCGTCTCCTCCCACGTGGTTCATTGACTTCTAGTTGATGGTTTGAAATCGGCCATGGAAATCAGCAAATGCTTTTTTTTCCTTCTCAGAGAACCAGTAGTTAACCATCTACCAATGCACCATTAACACATTCAACCACAAAAAAAAAAAGGGAAAACAAGAGTCAACATCCAAACACAAACTGACAAAGAATTATACTTCATATCACAGCTAAGAGCTCTAAATGTAACGAAACCTCCTTTTGAGGAAATGCAAGTTCCAACTATATAATATTTTCCACCTCTCCATCAGCAAGGTCCCCAGACATGGCACTGGCGGGGAGGGGGTGTCAGAACTGGAACCACAGTGGCAATCGGGCAGCACCGGGCCAGAAGCGCCAGGACACATCCGTCCAAAGGCTGACGGACGCACGTATGCAGAACCAAGTCTACACACGGCGTCTGTGGCAGCCTCCTGTCTAATCACAGTGGCCGAGGGCGCCCCGGTGCGCGTCATCACCAGCATCCCGTCCCTTGTGCCACCAACTACTCTGAGGCCATAAAAGAGGAGGCATCTCAAATGTCGTGAAATGCAGTTTTTTCCAAGATACTTTGTTAGAGAAGAAAATTGAGGTGTACCACAACGCACCTTGGGTTTTTAAGAAGAGAATTAAAAACTATATAAAGTTCAAAAGTCAGTTACAGAAATCAGAAGTAAACTGCATGGCCAGGAGAGGAGGGAGACTTAGGTTTTTCCTTTACTTTTTTGGACATTGGAGTTTGGATTCAGTGCGCATATTCCTTAAGCAAATACAAAGGCAGAGTGTGAAAGGCACCACATTGGGTACTGAATCGTGGGCTCTTGCGAAGTAACCATCCTCTCTGGTCACTCACATGCCGGGATGACAGCCTCTCCCCTTCCGGCCCTGCAGACCATCCAGATGTCGATGGTGCCAATTTCATCTCCAAAACCCAGACCCACACAGCAAGCCCCAGCCTCTTCCCCTGCACGTCAGGCAGGCCTGTCACACTGCACTAGGCCCACACTTTCCCCTGCTCCTCCAAAAGCCTCCCGGGTTTAAGAAATGAGCACCCCAACCTCCCAGGTGCCCGGGCGCCCTGGACCCCTCCTCCCACTCCACCTCCAGCCATCAGCCAATGCTGCAGCTCCAAACCCAAGCCGCCCCAGAAAGCGTCGACGCCTACAGCAGCCTCCTGGCTCCCAGGTCCCCGCTACCAACATAGCATACCTTCCGACACTCTGCTCCGCTCCGCCAACCAGTAAATGCAGCGGGACGAGTTCGGAAACGGATGATGTTTGCAACCTTGACAGTGACAACCGAAACAGATATTCATATTGTCTCCAAGTGTCTCCCCTGGGATGCCTGATAGTTACAGTGGAGAGCCCTCTCCTGCCCTTGGGACCAGGCACAGCAGGCGCCGGGCGCCACGCAGGAAGGGACACCGCCCCCTCCTGTGGTTCCAGCCCCAAACGCAAAACCTCACGCCAATCACAAGGAAACGTCACAGACAAAATGCCTCCTCAGAAGCGTCCAGGCCGTGAGAGACCAGGAAGAGCTGGCCGTTCGAAGAACCCATATCCGTACCTATGGAATTATAACCTATGGTTAACAAAATGTGAATGTGGGCTGAGAACCAGCGATGTGTAAGTTTCCTGGTTTAATGATTGACAAAGGACGTGTTCTTAGGAAACAGGTGCTAAGGGGCGAGGGTAAAGGGCATCATGTCTGCAACTCACCTGCAGACAGCTCAGAAATCACCGTGTATTTATATAGTAAACCAAATGGGACAGGATGTCAGAAACTGGTGAATCTAGATGAAGAGTGTATACAAGTCCTTTGCACTATGTTTGCAACTTGAGTGTAAGTTTGTTTGAAATTATATCAAATTAAAAGGTAAAAGCCTCCACCCAACACCTCCCCCCGTTAAGCAGCCGTCCCTCATCCAGCATGTTTCCTGGTGGACGTAGCCTGGCCCTCGCCTCCTGTGGCCCTCCTCCATCACCAGAGCCGCTGGGAAAGCCCCCACATAACCCTGCCGGCATCACTTGGGAGTGAGGGGCTCGCAGGCCTCGGGGCCAGGCCTCAGTTCACCTGCCTGGTCCTCAGCTACCCCTAGCAGTCTCCGTTTAAGAGCCACCCAGAGAGAAATTTAATACCCAGGTACAGTCCCCCAAGGACCCTCCCAGGGACTCACCCAGGGGTCCCACCCAGAAGGTCACACCCTGGCCTGGGAGCAAGAAGGTGATTGAGTCTACGAACTGGAGGGTCCCAGTTTACCCTGGGGGTGGGGAGGGGACAGCCTGGAGGGCCTCCTAGCACCATCCTTCCCTGGGGAGCCTTGGGATGAAGGCCTCTGGGGGCTGCATCCCACCAGACCCAAGGGCCGGTTGTCCCAGCTGCACTCCCCACCCCGACCTACAACGGCTCTGCACCACTGTCTGTGCACCCCCACCCCACACTCAGAACCCTTCCTGGAGCCCCCCAGGGCAGGCCTTGAGCCCCAGGAGAGTGAGCTTTGTGTTGCTGATGAGATGGTCACTGTGAATATTTAGGACCATCTCACCAGGAAGGTTGAGGACAATCCCCAAATCTCCCTTTTGTGCCCCCAGGAAAGCGGAGGCCTCGCTGGGGGTGGGGCCACCCTATCCTCTAAGGTGACACGCTGGGGGCAGGTGGAGGATGTGTCTGCACTCCCAACAAAGGGAGGAGCTGCCCCTGATGGGAACTGGTGCCCTGGAGGCAGACCCAGGCAGACCCCAAGCCTCCCACCAGCGCCTGACCTCTCCCCCCACCCCAGGGGCTGGAAGCCTGGTGTGCTGTCGGGTGGGCTGTACCCGCCTTGACCCCCAACCCACTGGGGGAAGAGAGGGAAGCTGAGGCTCCGTGCACCGGCCCCAGCCGAGCAGGCTGCAGGATGGGAGCAAGGTCCTCGGAGGCCAGAGCCCCGGGTCTCCTCCGAGGAAACACAGACGTGGCCAGAGACTCGAGTCCACACTCCCGACCTCTGGGCGTCATTCCTCAGCATGCAGCCAGCCTGCCCTGTTGCCTCCCAGGTGAGGTCCAGTCCCCAGCTACCCCATTGCCTGCAGGACCCGGGGTGGTCACAGGGGTTGGTCGAGTAAAGAGAAAGTTCATGACGATGAACGCACACTGCGTGGCAGGCAGCGGGCAGGCGGGGGCGACAGGGGAATTTTCCCTGCAATCCAGAACAGGCGGGACGCTGGCCACGTGGCTGTAAGTGTCCAGAGAGCCACGGGATGGGTGCAGCCGGCAGGCATCCAGGACTGACCCGCACCCGGTCTTCTCAAAAGGGCACCGAAGCAGGGAAAGGGTGGCTTTCCAGCCACTGGTGCCGGGACAACAGGTGGTTGAGGAAGGAATGGACCCCAGCCCTACCTCACATCACACGAACTAAGAGCATGGGCCATCTAAATGTCAAGGCTAACGTGTGAGGCTTCTGTAAGAAAACAGAACAAATCATCACAGCCTTGGGGTAGGCAAATATTTCTTTCAAAGGACATGAGAAGCACTCACATAAAAAAGAAGGTTGATAAACTGGATTTCATAAGTATCAAAAATTTCTGTTCTTCAAAAGATACCAATGAGAAAAATAAAAAGGCAAGCCATTGACTGAAAGAAGATATTCAAAATACACGTATCAGATGAAAAGATGCGCGTAGATTATTTTTTATCCTTAAAACTCAGTAATATTTTTAAAGCATGGTTTTAAAAAAATGAACAAACTAGGGGCCCCTCGGTGGCTCAGATAGTCGAGCATCCAACTCTTGGCCTCAGCTCAGGTCATGATCTCACGGTTGTGGGATTGGAGCCCCATGTCAGGCTCTGCACTGACAGCTTGGAGCCTGTTTGGGATTCTCTCTCTCCCTCTCTCTACCCCTCCCCTGTTGGCTCACATTCTCTCTCTCTCCCTCCCTCCCTCACACACACACACACACACACACACACACACGAACAGAATCTTTGAACACACACATCACATAGGAAGATATACAAATGACCGCAAGCACGTTAAAAATGTACCCAACACCTCTGGTCACCAGGGAAATGCAAATCAAGTGAGATGCCACGCGGAACACAGGAGAATGGCTGAGTTTGAAAAGACTGGAAGCACGTGGCACCGTCACACAGCACTCAGACATCACCGGCGGGTAAAATGGAGCAGCCGCTTTGGAAGACAGTTCGCTGGGTTCTGATAAACAAACATCTACCTGTGAGCCAGAAATTCTCCCTGGTCTGCTACCCAAGAGAAGAACGGCGTCTCCATTCTCATTCTTGGGGGGAGCTCCCCCTGCTGGTTGCATGGGGTGGTGTCAGTCTGTCCTCGAATTGTGCCCGTGGGTTCCTGGGGGCTTTATTCATTGCTGCCCAAAACCGTAAACAACGCGGATGTTCTTGGTGAGACTACCAGATAAGCAAATTCTGGTGTGTGTGTTTTTTTTAAGTTTATTTATTTATTTTGAGAGAGAAACATGGGAGGGGCAGAGAGAGAGGGACAGAGAATCTCAAGCAGGCATCCACACTGTCAGCACAGAGCCCGGTGTGGGGCTCGATCCCACGAACCGTGAGATCATGACCTGAGCCAAAGTCGGGCGCTTATGCGACTGAGCCCCCAGGCGCCTCCACAAATTCTGGTGTGTTTATATAATGGGATGCTACTCAGGAAACCACAGCGTGGCAAGCAAGCTTACAAGAGCACGAACGAAACCCAACTACGTTCTGCTGAGCGAAAGCCGTCAGGCCCGAAAGAATATGTATGTATGTATCTATCTATCTATCTATTTACTTTTTTTTTTTAACGTTTTATTTATTTTTGAGAGAGAGACAGAGCATGAACAGTGGAGGGGCAGGGAGAGAGGGAGACACAGAACTGGAAGCAGGCTCCAGGCTCCAAGCTGTCAGGACAGAGCCCGATGAGGGGCTCAAACTCATGAACTGTGAGATCATGACCTGAGCCGAAGTCAGACGCTTAACCAACTGAGCCACCCAGGTGCTCCTCAAAAGAGTATTTAATATATGCTTCCATGTAGATGACGTTCAAGAACAGAGAAATTATTACAACACCAGGGCAGTGGCACACAAATTCATCATACTCTCCTGGTGCAGGTACCCTAAGAAGAGAAAAGTTGCTCGAATCTGATCTGGAAATCCGTGGGTCCTGGCCGAGGCCACGGCAAAACTGTCTTACGGAATCCTGGTCTCTTGCAGAAGAGCCATTCCAACGGAAAGGAAACCATTGGATGACCCCTTCCCTAGGTCTTGGCCCCAAACAGAGAATAGGACCCAGGTGTGGCCCCGATGGAGAGAAGCTGATGACGGCACAGTATGTCCTGGTAAACGTGGCTGCGTAACAAACACCCCAGAACTCGGTGAAATCAAACGGCCATCCATCACCCTCAGGAGGTTTGCAGGCCAGTGATTAGAAGAGACCCCGGGTCCATGGTGTCCAGAGCCTCAGCCAGAAGGAGCCTCGGAGCGATGCTCCCCACTCTGTGTCTGGGACCTGGGCTGCACCCGGCATTCCTGAGGGCTCTGTGTGTCTCTACGTGGTCACCTGCTCCAGGGCAGGCGTGTTCTGAGAGGACACGGCAGGTGGAGGTACTGTTGCCTTTTGCCGGCCCAGCCTCATACAGCATGTTTTCTGCCACGTCCCGCTCGTCAGAAGTGAGCCACTAAGGCCAGCCCACGGCACGGGGAGGGAAGTCGACTCCAACTTTTGTAGGAGGAGTGTCACAGAATGTGTGGATACGTCCTAAAGCCACCACACGGAAGAGAGCCGAGTTGTCCACACAGTCGGAAAAGAGCGAGGAAGGAAAAGGCAGAGCCAACCCAGAAGAAAGCCCACAACAGCTCCTCACAAACACTCCAGCCTCTAAGACAACCTGGTAAGAGACAGGATGCAAACGCATCAGTAATTACAATAAACATAAAGGACTACATTCTATCAAAGGATTGAGAATCTGAGATTGGCTTTTGAAAGAAGGAAAGGAACACAGCCACTTGGCACTTACCAGAGATGCACCAAAACACAAAAACGCAATATGGTCAAAAGTAAAAAAGGAGGGGCCCCGGGGGGCTCAGTCAGTTGAGCATCCGACCTCAGCTCAGGTCACAATCTGGTGGTTCACGAGTTCGAGCCCCGCGTCGGGCTCCGTGCTGACAGCTCAGAGCCTGGAGCCTGCTTCGGATTCCGTGTCTCCCTCTCACTGTGCTCCTCCCCCTGTTCTCAAAAATGAAATAAAAACATAAAAAATAATAAAATAAAAAGGGAAAAAGATACTCCAGGCATCTACCAACCAAAAAATAAATGCTGACATAGCAATATTGATTTCGGACAATCTAGAATTTAGGGCAAAGATTAAAAACGCCCCCAACCTAGACATAGGAAGGCACGCTGCTTAACAAAAGAGGGAATCATCCACAAAGAGTGTTTCTCAAGCTTTTTGGCTCAGATCTGCAACCAGAGTTTCCAAAGTGCTGCTTTTGCCACCCAGGCTGCAAGGCCTGTGGTCCCTGGTGGGGGGCCAGGGGGGCTGAACTGCAGGCGGAGCTCAGAGGGTTTCAGGGCAGTGGAAACGCCCAGCGAGACACTGCGATGGGGGCGCCTTATACATGCGTCCAAGTGCACCGAAGCTACGACACGGAGAGCGACCCCACCGTGAACCGTGGACTCAGGCAATGAGCTGTCAGTGCAGGTTCATTGGCTGGGTGGGGGCAGGGGGCATGTACGAAATCTCTGTACTCGCACTCAATTTTGCTGTGAACCTAAAGCCACTCTGAAAATAAATATTAATAATAAATATTTTAAGTGTGTCAAACAAGTTCACCGTTTAAAAGTGGGGTTGTAACTCACCTCTCTCAAGAAGGGGACAAATCAAGCGGACAGAAAAATAAATAAAAAGACAGCAATGCTCCACAACACAATGAATGAACTTGATCCAATAGATAAACACATTTGGCCAAGAGAAAATACGCATTTTGTCCTCAAGCACACATGGCCATTTTCAAGAATGGATGTGGTTCCAGAGCAGAGATCCAGAGAGTCAAGGGTTCAGGCCTCTGGTCCCCGCGGAGAGGCAAGATAGAGGTAGAGGGCCTTGGGGAGCGAGGCTCATCTGATTTAGGTCTCACTCAGGGCGGTAGCTTAGACAGGTAGAGCAGGAGGCCAGTCCGAGGGTGGCCTTAGCAACCTGTGACAACACTGTGCCTGCCCGGCAGGGTGCCCCACGAGCAGGGAAGAGGAGGGGCTCTCTGGAGGGAGAGCCCAGGGCCCGGCCCGGCTCATTTCCAGCCCCTGGAGGAGTGCGGTGCCCCACCTGACAGGAAGCCCGGGGAGGGAGGCCTGGGGGACATTTGGGAGAGGATGGCTGCAGGAGAGCGGAGGCCCAGGTTCTCGAGCCACGGGGCAGGCCCTGGACACAGGATGGGAGGCCCAGCCCAGCGGCCCTGCTCCCTGAAGGACACTTGGCACCTGGATATCCGACACTCATTTGGAGAGCGCCTACCGCCTACACATCACTCTTCTCGGTCCCCGAGTTCTTCTGCCGGCTACCCCCTGATGTGTAACTCGGGGCTCGAGGCCCAGAAGACGCTTAGTAAATACACGTGGAGGCATGCGCGTGCCGGCGGCGCCCTCTCCGGTCCGGGTCGGAGGGCGGCACTACATTCCCAGTGGACCCTCAGCCAGCCCCCAGGAAGGGAGGAGGGGGCCCTCTGTCCGCCCCACCGGCTGTGCCAAGAGGCTGCACTCATGCCCTCTGACCCTCTACAATATGCTTGCAGGGATCACAGAAGGGAGGGCGCCCCGCGACCCCGGGAGGGTACAAGCTGAGTCAGAAGGGCCCGCCTTGAGCCTGCAGTGGGAGCCGCCCTCAGCTCCACAGACCCCTGTCGCCCAAGTCCCACCCTCTCTGGCTGCGACCCCTCCCCCCCCCCCCCCCCCCCCCCCGCCAGGGCCCGGCACCGGGTCCTGCTCCCCGGCAGCCCTCCCTCCTCCCGGGGCGTGGGGAGCCAGTGCACGTGCATGGTGGGCCTCCCACACCCACACTGAGCCAGAGAAGCCAAGCGGGGCTCGTTCCGTGCGACCCCCCAGTACATGCGGGAACTCTGGACGCAGAAACCGTGCTCTGCAAGTCGGGGCCCTCGCTCCCCCTGCTCCGGGCGCTGGGGGCAGAGGGTCCCCACCGGACACCCACCCTTCTGAGGGGTGGGGCGCGTCTCTGTGCAGCACATCAGGAGCTGACGGGTGTACCCACCGCCCGTCCGGCTCACTGGGGCCCCTTCTCATGGGGTGTCTGCAGGCACACCTCACATCTGCTCAGGCGAGCCTCCCGAGACCCCACCCCTGAGATGCTTTCCTACCGCCCACTTTCCAGCAATGGGCTCTCCAGGCCACCTGAGCACGGACACCGCCCGGACCCCCTCTCGTCCTCTCTGCCCGTGGAGACGGCCGTGCCTCTCACTAGTATCCCCGTGACAACTTTCACTCTGACACGTCTTGTCCAGGCGGGTCACAGGCCACGGGACACAGATCCACAAGCAGGAGCCTCCAAGCTCCACCACGCCCAATTAGCGGATGTCCCCGGGGCGGGCTCCCACACTGGCAACTCCACAACTGAGGACTGCCCTTCTGGGCTCGCAGTGCTCCTGCGGTCTCCCTGGAAGCGGGCCACTGCAGAGACCCCCGCGCCCCACGCCTCTCCACCAACGAGGGCGCGGAGGAGCCCTGGGCATGACGGGACGGGCTCCTCCTGAGAGGAGTGGGGAGCCTTCAAAGCATCTGTAGCGGGAGGCCTGGTGGTCAAGGGACCCCTAGGAAGGGCGGTGGAGGGCAAGAAACCAAGGACAACAGACCCCACAGACGACTGCGGAGAACGCCTCGCTCCTGGGGAGCCCGCACGGGCCCTCCCTCTCCCAGCAAACATCCCCAGCTGCCCGGCCGGAGCGCCCGACCAGGGCCAGGGAGCTCGGTCCACACCCCGGCCCTGCCACCCTCTCCTGGCTCCACCTTCCCCCACGTGAAAGCAGGGGTCAGGCGGGTCCACTTCAGCGTGGTGGCCCCGAACTCTCACCTCGGGAACCCCTCCCATGCAGGACCCCGAGGCCCGGGCAGGGGGGCTGCCGCAGCGACACCATGAGGTGAACCTGACCGCCTTTGGGCGTGTGGATGTGCGCCACTGTCCGCGGCCCACCCACCGCTCAAGGACATCATCACGCCCCTTGGCCTCCAGTAAACTGCACGGGGAGGGTGGGGCGACGGGGAGGGCCCCCAGACCACCCTCTCAAAAGCAGGCGGCAGGCCGAGTGCGCCGTCTGCAGTGGGCACACGCCTGCGCGAACTTGACCCGCATCGTAAGAGTCGGACACAAATTACGAAAAATGTTTTTACTTTAAATCAAAGTACCAAGCAGATACTTGCAAAACAACGTACAAAGTAGAACCCGGATGCTTCCCTGCCCCAGGCACCGACCCTGCCCCCCAGAAGCAGCCTGCGGTTCTGGCCCCAGGGGACTGGAAGGCGCGCTCGCACCCTCCCGGGGTGGCACAGGTGCCAGGCAGGGGGAGGGGCTGCGGTCATTTCTGAAGCTCTGGTGTGAACTTCCCTCCAGTGCCCTGTGGTCTGAGAGCAGGGGTGGCAGCTTCAAAGGGGGCGGGTGCGCCCGACTTTGACAAAGGCTCCAAGAGCAAACCGTGGTCTTATCAGCCACATAGTTTCCTGTATGGTCTGAGCTGGTGCAGACGGGCAGGACTAGCTGGGCTGTGCCCACACCCGCGGGGTCACACTGCCGAAGGCGCCAGGACTCAGTGGAGAGGAGTGTAGACACCAGCTGACCCATGACAACAACAAACTAGTTCGCAACAGAAAGAAAACGGAAAAAGACCACCCCAGTGGCTTGACTCGGGGGCCAAGACCCGCTCAGGTAGTTCTGGGGCACCTGACAGATGGAAGGACGGACAAACAACCCAGTTCCCTTCAAAGCACAAAGTGGGGCAGTGGCTTGTCTCTGGAGTTCCCCCCTGCCTTCCCCTAGAGAAGGAAGGGTCTTCAGCAGGCAAAAGATCTGGAGGGTTGGGGGGCAGGGGGGGCACGGGAACCTGCCACTTGAAGGCTCGGGCCTGCCGTGGGGCCCTGATGGAGAGGGCGCCAGGCCTCCAGGGGACCCCTGCCTGGTCCTCCTCCTGGGTCTCAAACAGACCTGCTGACAGCCCATGGCGGCCGTGGCCGTGCCCGTGGGCAGTCTGGGCCTCCCAAGTGCCCTCAGGCACCAGTGTCAGCCAGCAGGGGGCCAGGGAGTCCCAGGGAGCCCAGGGGCCAAGCTGTCACGGTGGCCCCACCAGCGGACTGAGCACAGGGGTCGATACTAAGCCCCCACAAATCTTCCTCCGCCCCTGACTTATTCTGTTTGCAGCCTACCACCCCCCCCCCCCCAGGGACCAAAGCCCCAGGGGCACAGCCACCGTCACACTCCCCTGGGGTGGGCCTGCTGGTGCTGACAGCTCACAGCAGGAACCACGAGCACAGTCGCCCGCGGGCCATCCCTATGGTCCTGTACAAAACACTCTGGAACCCAGAGCGAACTCGGGAAGCCTAGGCACTCAGCATTGTTTAGTTTGAAAATGCTATAAATTTGACTCTTGCAAGAAGCCTACTAAACAATTCACTTAAAAACACCCACAGTGCGTGTGCAACGGCCCCTGGTGCTGAGCACCTGCCGGGCAGAGGGAGGTGGGGGTACTGCCCCGTTCTCACCCCAAGGCAGATGGCAAACTCAAGCTGTCAGGGCCCTGGGTCCACACTCCAGTCCCAGCCCCCCCACCCCCCACCCCGAGACCGGGGCCACGCGCAGACCCGCAGCAGCACCCACGCCGTCCCGGAGACAGGGGGACAGGGTGCCAGGCCACACTAAACCTACAGAAAACTGTGGGAAGAAACCAAATCCATAGGATCCATGGGTTTCCACACTTGGGGACGGTTCCCAAGACATGTGTTAGCGACACCCCCTCCCCCAGCCGGCTCCGGCCCACCCAGGGGCCCCTCGCACCCACAGAGTCCGCACCCCACTCCCCGGCTCTGCCTCCTCATCCTCTCTGACCGGCTCCTCATCAGGCCTGACGTGTCAACAGTATCAACAAGCAACAGATGGAAAAATGTATTTCCCAAGAAAGAAGGGGGAGGAGGCTCCGAGCGGAGGGCTGACCGCACAGGTCTGTTGTGTTCGATCCCTTTTTCTCGCCGTCTGTTTTGGTGTTTCCTCTCTTTGGTTCAGCCCGACGTGGCCCGCAGGGCGCCGGCACCGTGCTCCCGCCCGGCCGCGGCCTGAGGAGAGGCGGCTGGCCCTGTGCCCACGGCGGGCCTCGTCCTCCACCCACGTCTACTTGTGCTCACGGCCTTCTGCCATGGCGGCCACCTCGATGGTGGCAGTGTGCTCCTCGGGGCCTGAGGCGGCCACGGCGCTCTCGACGGCCCCTGTGGGCACTGTCACGATGGTGCTGCCCCCGGGCGACACCTGGGCCACGTTCTGCAGGGTGGGGCCCAGGCCGGGCAGGGTGAGCAGCTGTAGGGGGCTCACCACCTTGACCACAGTGCTGCCGTCCTGCATGGCGGCCGTGCTCAGGACCGTGAGGCTGGACGCGTCCGGGTGGATCTCCACCGTGCTGGGGAAGGTGGCACCCGACGAGGCCAGCACCGTGTAGCCCCCGAGCAGCGGCGAGGCTGGCGAGCCGGCGGGAGCAGCCTGCGTGGGCCCCTTGCCCAGCGCAGGGGACGGCAGGGCGGACACTACTTTGCCGAGCGGCACGCCGGTCAGCTGGGAGACTGGCACGCCGGGGCTGAGGGCGATCTGGGCAGACTGGGTGAGCACCTGCGAGGCGATGGCGGCCGGCCCGGACGTGGCCCTCGCGAGCCGCGGCCGCTTCGCGGGGGGCGGCAGGGAGACAGGCGTGAGTGTCATAAGCACGTTGCTGAGGTGCTGAGATTTGTGCTTGAGTTCCTTGGCTCGACGTCGGTGCTCATCACACTGCTGTTCCAGGGCTGCGGGAGGACAGGGACAGAGCGTCACCGTGGGGATGGGGGGGGGGGGCGGCAAGCCTAACGGGGGGATGGGAGCATCACTGCAGGGACACGGTACGCAGAGCAGGGACAGGGAGGGAACAGAGTGTCAGACCACACACACCCTGACCAGGGGCCTGTGCTGGCACCACAGTGATGCTCTGTCCCTGCCCCACCCCACCCCGCCTCCCACAGTGACATTCTCTGTGGGGCCTCCACTGACTGCCCCTCTGAGCTGCCGGACGAGGGGACAGACCTTCCCCATCCTAACCCTCCAAACTTCGTAATCTCTGCGCGAAAGGTCTTGTGACACGGTAGGATAAACAGCAGGTCAACACCCACACATAAGCTCCCCAAGTGTAGACGCCGAGGGAGACCCGGAAAGACAGGCACAAATGTCAGAGGTGACTCTTAATCACCGCCCCCCCGCCTAGTTCTCCCCGTAAATAGCCGGGTGTTGAATTCCACACGCTCCGGCCCCGCGTCACGGCTTCCCTGCATGACAGCGCGAGGCTCTGCTGGTCTTTCCCGACTCCCCGGCTCTGCCTCAGGCTCTCGGGCTCTCCCACAGTCCCTATCTGGGGCTAGGGATGGCCGGGCGGCCACGGGACGCACCTGCCAGGTCCCGGGCGTACTGCTCCCGGGAGCGGTCCATCTGGCACTTGTGGCTGGCCAGCACCTTCTTCACCAGGTCCAGCATGCCAAAGTTCTGCACGATGTTGTTGAGGAGGACGGCATCTTAAAGGGCAGGGCGAGCACACGCTGAGAACGGGGCCTGGCCTGACAGAGGAGTCCCAGGGACACACGGCGTCCCGCACACGGCCCTCTTCCGCCACCAGATGCCCAACCACGGTGAAGCGGGGGCAGGCTGCATATCTGGCACCCTGAGGCCACCAAGCACTGCCCTCCCCCCACCCCCATAGAGTGGAAGATGCCAGGCAGACACAAGCCCCTTACCTCGGAGCTGCAGGGGAGGGTCCTGGACCCGCTGCTGCAGGCCCTTCATGGTCTCCATCAGCTCCTGGTGGAACTCATGGATGACCTCATCCAGCAGACCAGCATCCTTGAGCCCTCGCCAGAAGGAAAATGTGTCATCTGTGGGGGGCGGAGGGCTCAGAAGAACGCACAGAGCAGCCCCTGCGGGCCTCTAACCACAAGCAGGGGCAGAGAGCTGCGGATCAGGGGCCGAGGCCCTGCAGGCAATGCTCTGAGCTCCACACCGGCGCCTCCTCCAGGAGGCCCTCCAGCCCGCCTGCACCCCTCCCAGGGCTGCCCTGCATGCGCCGCCGCCCCCACACTGCCACCCACCAGGAGCCCGCCTGCCGAGCAGGACCCGTACCTGCGATGGCCGTGGTCCAGTCACCGGGGTCCTCACAGGTCTCTATGGTGATGGTAGCGGGAGACCCGTTCACTGCAACCCAGACGGAGCCACAGTGAGCCTTGCCTGACAACGAGAGGCCCTCCCAACCCGCCATCGAAACGCCAGCTCTGAATCTCCCCCTCGCACCAATTTTCACAGAATCCGCAAACACGTGTACCTGCCTGTTAAACTTCTTAATCGCGGATGTCTCCAAACGCACACGACCAAGAAAGAGCTAAGTAAGCCTCCCTGACCCCATCGCCAGCTTCCGCGACTGCCCACTTTCTGCTCTTCTGGCGGCATTTACGCCCTTACCAGCACCCCCAAGGCCCTCGACACGGCCCTGCACCTCCCTGGGTCAGGAGACGTGGGACTTTGAGAGGGACCCGCGCCGCCCACACTGGCGCACCCTCTGGTTCGGTTCTGGGGCCCGCACAGCTGCGCGCACAGCTGGCGCTTGGCCGCGTGGGGCTGCCTGTGACAGAGGCCTGGCTTCACACAGACCTGTGGCCTAAGGCCGAGGCTGCGTCAGCTCCCCAGCCTCACGCAGGCCTCTTCTACGACCAACAAAGATGTCCCGCTAGGGAATATCACATGCTTAGAATAATTTGGGGCATAAATGGATCTTTTCCACAGTCCGGATGATACACAATCTTTGACTAATCACACCGCTGGCTCAGGCTGAACAAACCACCACGTGGGTGAGTCACAAAGAGCCACAGACGGGCCTGTCCCAACCGTCAGGCGATGACAGGGTTCAAAGAGCTAAATCTCAACTAAACCCGACGTTGCCTGCCCGGGACACTGTGGTTTTGTCTGGAGCGCTCAGAGCCTGGTCCTTTCCTGGAGACGAGATCACTCACCCTGGCTGACTTTCATGAGGCAGAGCAGACCGTCTGGACCCACAACCCCACCGCCTCGTAGCAGCCCTATTCTCGTGAGAGCTACTGGCCCACCAGCAGTGGGGAGAGGGCTGGGCTGGGACTCAGGCCATCCCCACGCTGCACCGTGCTATCCGAGAAGCCAGACCGGGCCCAGCCTGGGGCTGTGCCCAGAAAAAAGCTGAAGACCCGAGGCCCCACATCGTTGCAAACCGGAGCCACCGGAGCCTCTGACCACCAGCCACCGACGTGTTCCTGGAGCTGCCAGGAAGGGCTCTGCAGTCTGGCCAGCCCGTCGGGAGTCAACAACAGCCTCACCATCGCCCTGGGCCTCTCCCACCGTGCTCCCAACATCCCTCAACGGGCCACCGTCTTGTCTGGCGACGAGGACGGCCCCTGGCCACAAGGCAGCACACACAGCCCGACCCCGTAGAGAGACAAGGTAGGGACAAGGCAGGTGACCTCACTGGAGGGGCAACCCCAGGCAATTCTCACCAGGCCACAGCACAGGGGACTAGGGACCTAATTCACTCTAACTTCAGCATCAAAAACAATTTCTTCCCAACAGCTAGAAGGCCTCCAGCGAATACTTAGTCCATCCACAGGGCACAGCTGCAGGCGTCAACGTGGAAGGTCACGGACACATCAGTCAAGACCCAAGTTGCGGGAAACACGCACGTGAGCAGAGTGCCAGAGGCTACGGGCTGTGCAGCCCCGGGGGGGTGAGGCGGGAGGCTGGGCCGGCCACGTGGGGGCACCCCTGAACCGGTCGGGGCTGGTGACGGGCACTGGACACCTGTGCTACTGTACTTCACAGGCTTTTCCACAAGTGAGTCATCGTATTTTATAACGAAGATGGCTGAACAAGAAAAAGTACCTGAATCTTGTCAACGAAAAGGGCAACTCAGCTAGCCTCTCTCAGGGAGGAAGGGGGCGGTGCTGACAGCGTGGGCCCGGAGGGACTAGCCGAGCTGGGGAGGGGAAGGCCAGGCTGCCCTGCCCAGGAGCGGGTGTGCAGAGGCCCACCTCCGTGGGACGGCCGGAGTGGGACTGGATCAAATCGCCGGCAAGAACAAAGCCTCTGAGGGGCACCTGGCTGGCCCAGTAGGTTGAGCGTCTGACTCTTGGTTTTGGCTGAGGTCACGATCTCGCAGTTCATGAGCTAGAGCCCCGCATCAGGCTGCATGGACAGCACAGAGCCTGCCTGGGGTTCTCTCTCCCTCTGTCTCTGCCCCTCCCCTGCTCGTTCTTTCTCCAAAGTCAAACATAAAAAAGAGAAAGAACAGAACAAAGCCTCTGTGCCAGTGCGTACCATCGGCCGTGGCGGGTGTGAGTGGAATGTACTCGGCGGAGGTGGGGCTGCTCAGTGACACGCGGGCGCCCGAGAGGTCGATCTTGGTGCTGCGGCAGGTGTTGGAGCAGACCTTGTCGTGCTGATAGAAGTCCAGCTCCCCGGAGTCCATGATCTTCCTGTGGCAAAGGAGACCAGAGACTGAGGACGCGGCCAGGGCTCCAAGTGTGCGGCTGGACCCGAAGGGGACCTCACTGATGTCCCTTGACCCGGCTCAAGTGTCCTCAGGTCCTGGAGGCAAGGAAGCGAAAGCTCGGCCCGGGGGCAGGTCCCAGGAGGGGCAGGTAAACTGGCCAACTGAGGACACGCCCCCCACCAGGTGGGCGGTAGGCGCCACTGAGGCTCCAGACAGGCCTCTCCAACACCCTCCAGCCAAAATTCTGTTAGCCAGCGTGGGGACTGCCTGCCGCAGAAGTGGAAGGTCCGTGGGGACCGCCACCCTGCTGCCTGGTGCCCAGGAAGAGAGAGGAGGGCCCCGCAGGCAGGCATCCCGGAGATGCCCACTCAAGCAGGGTGGGGCTGGGCCCTCCAGGGATGTTCCGCTGCCCACTGGCCCCGGGGCAGCACCCACGGCTACCAAAAGTGCTGACAGTGCACCCACAAGGTGACCGTGAGGCAGAAGAGATGCTCAGGAGCGGCCCGGCCCCGTGCACGCACAACAGGGCAGGGCGGTGTGAGCACCTCTGGCTTCTCGCCGCCCACTCGAGGCAGCTCCCTCCCCAGCCTCGGTTTTCTCAGGAGAGCACAGCATGTCCCCCACCTGCCAGGGACAGCCGTCCCAGGGAGGCCCTTACTACGGCCTCTCTGAAGGGCCTGGGTTTAAGTTTGGGGATGTCTCGACTCACCCGCCTCAACCTGTGAGAGGGTGAGGTGTCTCCACGGGACCTCTGCACTGCTGGGCCTTTGACAGCGTGCCTGACTTCAAGGCTTGCAGATGACCCAGGGCGCACCTCCCCCCGGGGCCTCTTCCAAGGAAATAGCCCGTGGCCTTCTCACAGCTGGGCCACCGCGATGCTTTCTAGAAAGTCAGGGGCTCGCTCAACGGACAGGGTGTAGGGGAGAGTCATGAGCGCTGAAGGAAGGGACCCGGGGCCAAGTGCAAGGGTGCGAAGCGGCAGGCCCACCGGGTCTCTGGCCGCCCGGACGGCGGTTCCCGGGCAGACTGAACAGGGCGGCGGTCCAGGACTCAGCAGAGGCTACAGGCAGTCCCATGGCAGCAAACACAGCTGACACAGCTTCTCCCGAGAGTAAACACGTGAAGGCGAGCAGCCCCTTCAGCAGCACAGTGACCCGGTCCAGCTATCCCAGACACTGTCCCAGACAGCAGCGGCCCCCAGACAGGAGGGGCTGTGTGGCGAGCACAGGTGGGGGCGGGAACAGCCAGCAGAGGTGGCCTTGGCCCCATCAGGCGGGGTGAGTTTGTTACCGCCCAAGCAGGAAATAGGAAACACGAATACTGGGGATCTACATTCTTGGGGGACAAACTTACAGCCTAGACTCTGTCCTCAGGGTTCTGAGAAGGGGCACCACCATTCCCGTTTCATGGTGACAGGCAGGGGACAGAAGTCCATTGGGGACGGGTCACACACACCCAGGGTGGCCGGCAGAGCGGGCACTGGCCTCGCAGCTGCCTGAGAACTGGCCCACACGAACGAGCAAAAGGCCCCTTGGGGGACTGAGGCACAAACTCCAATCCTCTCCTTTCTGGGACTCGATGTCACTGAAGGAGCGGAGAGCCAGCCCAAACCCTCCTCCAGGTTCCTGATTAACCCTAAAGGGAAAAGGAGGTCTAGGAGCAAGGGAGACCTGACCAAGAGCACACCGCCATCGACAGGCAGGCACGGGTGCCGACCCAGCACAACCTCATCCAATGACAGGAAAGGTCAGGGAGCTACACGAAGACCGACACGTGGCCCCCGGACTCAGGTGTGGTCTAGACGGGATCCCTGGAGGCAGGCCGGCCAGGCCAGCAAGGGACGATCGGCCAGACGGACATGAACCACGGGTCAGAGACACAGGCCCCTGATCAAGCGTGCCCAGAGACACAGGAGTACCTCCTCTGTCATGGCAGCACACAGGGAGGCGGTGCGGGGACAGCAAACTGACACAACAAACCCACAGGCCTGAAAGCCACGTGCAGGCAGGGATTGGGCCGGTGCTGTCCCTGGGCACCGCCGGGTCTCATCCTGTTTACAATGTGCCTCAGCTTAAAAAGCTCAAAACCCAGGGCACCCAGGTAGCTCAGTCGGTTAAGCATCCGACTCCTGATTTCAGCTCAGGTCATGATCTCAGGGTTTGTGAGTTCAAGCCCTGTGTCGGGCTCTGAGCTAACGGCACAGAGCCTGTTTCTCTCTTCCTCTCTCTCTTTCTCTCTCTCTCAAAATGAATAGACTTTAAAAAAAAAAAAAAAAAGCTCAAAAACCAGCAAAAGAGCAGCGGAAAGGCAGCTGGCGGGTTTGCGCTCCGGCCCCACGCAGGCCCTCACCTGAGCATGATGCCGTTCATCCGGATGGCCCTCTTCCAGTCCTTCAGTGTGGACTTGCCAGCCAGGTGCACAAACTCCTTTGGGCTGATCACGTGCTCGTCATACTGTGGAGGGAAGCGCAGCAGAGCAGGGTCAGGACGACCTGGGGTGGCCCACCTCCCCGGCCCGACCCTCTGCCACAGCCCAGCCGCAACGGGCACAGGGGGACAGGGCGGTGGTGTGGCTCCGTGGCCGCTGGCTTGCTCTCCGTCTGACAGTTAGGTCTCAACCAGCCGCGATCTCGACCCGGCGGGGAAAGAACGATTCAGGGGCTGGGGCGGGGAGCTGGCCTCCGGCCGCCCCCGAGCCTGGGGAGGAAGCTGGGGGCCTGGGCCCTCAAAGGAGAGCTCAGAGAGGCAGTCCCCTCCGGATGGGACTCCGCAAACCCGCTTGTGCGTGATTTGTTCCAGTAATAACGTATACACGCGTGACACGAAAATGATACAAGACGGGGTGCAGGGGGAGGTGTGAACTGTTGCCCTCCTCCCACCCCGGCCCACCCTCCTCCTGGAGCACATGTCCCTCACACTGGTGCACACACATCCACTTCAATGTCAGGGTTCTGGGGCCAGTGTCACCCAGGGTCGGAGCTCAGGTGGCCTGAGAAGCTAAAATATCTTATTCAATCTTGTTAAGCAAGCAATTCTTGGAACCAAAAAAATCAGAATAAAACCGCATTTACTCAGGAAACAAGCAGGCAGGAGGGGGGGGGTCACCGGGTGTCGGCAGAGGTGGAAACGGAGGTGCCGCTGGGCCTCCGCTGCTGTCTGGGCTCAGGCCTGGCCGGGAGCAGCCTGCGCATCCTGCTGGGAGCACAGAGCACTGAGCATCTCCGGCAGACTCAGGGCAGACTGGGGTCACGGCCAGTGCAAGCCGCCTGGGGCCCCCTGCCGATGGGAGGGGTTCTCTGAACTTCCCGAGCATCTGCACACTTCCTTCCACCGAGTCCAGGAAGCCACTCGGCCCCTCACCCAGCCGGTCGGGGAGATGGGCTGCGAGCCCAGGCAGCAGAGTCAGAATACCTCTCGGCCGCTGCCCAAGCCGGCAGGAAGCCCACGCTGGGCTGGGCCGAGCCTCTGCCCCGACGCCTCCCACCCCCTGGACAAGACACCACCTCTGTCCCCCTACCAGGCGTGATGCCCTCTCCGTCCTCCCCCAGGCGTGACATCAGCTCTGCCCCCCCATCAGGCGTGATGCCCTCTCTCCCCTCCCCCCAGGCCTGACATCAGCTCCGCCCTCTCCCCAGGTGGGACACCACTGCCCCCTCCACCACCCCACACGACGCCATCTGGGGCCACGGTCTCTGGCCCACCTGGCCTCACCCACCGGTCCACCTCTCCCGGGTCTCGCCTTTCCTCCACTCTCGCCTCCACACGCTGCCTTTGCTCCTCTCCTGCCACCGTCTGGGCTGACCGGCACTGGCAGGCTTCCCGAGTTTTGTCCGCCAGTTGGCAGATCGCACGCCACTCTGAGGGTGGGTGCTGCGCCCACCTGTGCTGTCAGAGTCAGGAGCCCGCTGGCCCCACTGCCAGGCAGCCATGTTTTCTCTGTTTTCGGTCTTCCTGCAACGTGTCGTCAGAGCAGGAGACACGCTTGTGCTCGGATCACCCACACGTCTCTACTTCCTTCGCTCGTCACACCCTCTCGCACCTAAGGACCCCTACGTGGAGTCGCTTTCCTTCTGCCTGAAGCACACTTCCCAGGACACCCTTCAGCGAAGCCTCGCTCGTGGCAAACGCAATCTCGGCGCAAACAGACGTTTCGTCCCCTCCAGTTTTTAAAGATGATTCCGCCGTGCGCAGCTCTTCTCCCTCACGCAGGACGCAGGACGCAGTGCCGCCGCCCTCCGGCCACTCTGGGGACTTCCAGGAGCTCGGCCGCCAGCAGACTCTTGCTCCTGAGTAACCGTCTGCTCTCGGCTCTTCTGGGGTCTTCTCTGTGTCTCAGTCTGCAGTTCCATTACGATGCTATCTGTGCTAAACAGGTTTTGGTTTCTAACTTATTTTGCTATTATTTTGAACTTACAGAGTAAACGGAAAACTAGCACGAAGAATGTGCGTCTGCTCCTCCCAGGTTCCCCAACCCCCCCACCTGACCTTTCTGCCCCTGCTTCTCGTCCACTCCCCTCCACACTGTCGGCGGGGGGAACTGTCGGCTCAGGTCCTTGTTCTGAGTTCCGCATCTATTTCCTAAGAAAAAAGGTTCTGGTAGGGAAGCACCACTCCCCGATCAGGAAATTGCCACTAATATTTAGTATCTAACTGGGTGGCTTGGTCGGTTAAGCGTCCGGCTCTCGTTGTGGCTCAGGTCATGATCTCACAGTTTGTGGGTTCAAGCCCCGAACTGGACTCTGTGCTGACAGCTCGGAGACTGCTTGGGATGCTCTCTCTCTCCCTCTCTCCCTGCCCCTCCCCTATTCATGCGTGCACACTCTCTCTCTTTAAAAATAAACATTAAGGGGCGCCTGGGTGGCTCAGTCGGTTAAGCATCCGACTTTGGCTCAGGTCATGATCTCGCGGTCCGTGAGTTCGAGCCCCGCGTCAGGCTCTGTGCTGACAGCTCAGAGCCTGGATCCTGTTTCAGATTCTGTGTCTCCCTCTCTCTCTGACCCTCCCCCATTCATGCTCTGTCTCTCTCTGTCTCAAAAATAAATAAACGTTAAAAAAATAAATAAATAAATAAATAAATAAACAAACAAACATTAAAAACCGTACACACACAAACACACACTTGTAATCCAACCAACAGGCAACACGCAGAGTTCACGAACTGCCCCAGTAACAGCCTTTGTAGCAATTTATCCCAAGGCACCACCCTGCCCAGACGTCACACCACACCTGCTCCCTGAACAGCCTGCCTTCATCTTCCTGCCCTCGACATTTCTGAAGTACATACGTGAATTTTTTGTGGACTGTCTGTCCCTCATGTCTATTCATGAGTAGATCCAAGTTATGGATTTCTGGTGGGAATACCAGAGAATTACTGCCCATTCGATCAGGAGCCCTGTGACGGAGGTCCCCTCACTTGGTGAATGAGCCACCTGCCAGGCTTCCCGTGCAGAGTTGCTATTTTTCCTCTACAGTGAGCACCCAATTGATGGGGGCTATCCTGAGACTGGCAAACACCCTAACTGGCTCTCAGCAGCCAGTCTGGGCAGACAGTCTTGGGGCTGAGGCTCCATCCATCTCCACGTCTGTTAGCAGGCATCCCAACACGAGGGCTTCGCTTCTATTTATCTGACATAAACACCATAAAACATACTGCAATAAATACAGACTTACAGACTCTTATCTTGAGTTATAATTCAGACCATCATTAATTATCTCGCTGTTAAATTGTCCCAGATGGAGCCAGGCCTTTGAGTTGGCATCCACAGCTGTTTGAAATTTGGTTGTTTTTTTGTATTCATTTAGTGTGGGATCTGTTAAATCTCTTGGACTGTGGACTGCGATCTTTCTTCTATCGTGAAAGCTCTCAGACCCTTCTTTTCGCCTTCCAGAATTCAACCGATGTATCAACTTTTCTTGAGACTCTATTCCCTCTTTATTTATCTGGATTGTATTCTGGATAACTTCCTTACTCCTACCTTCCAGTTCACGAATTATCTCTTCAACTGTGTCTAATCTGCTGCAAAAGCTACCCACTAAAGTTTCTATTTTGTTTCATTCCTAGTTTGTTTTTCTAAGTACGTTAATGCTTTTCTCATGTCCGAGCCTCTCTTCCATTTCTTGAGATAAATTAAACCTCATTTAATGTTCCATGTCTCAAAATTCCGACACCTGAAGTGTCTGTGGGTCCCGGCCTGTCCATGGTCTCTGGGCATGCTCGCTTGGGTGCTTGTCTCCCTGCAAACTCAGTTTCACTTGTTTCAGCGAGCTGTTCCTCCCCAGAGACTTCGCTGAAATTACTCAAAACCTCCAATAAAGACAAGTTTTTCCAAATTCCAAAAGGGAGTTTTCATTTGCTTCTGTATGATTCCTGGGGGAGCTGCCAGTCGCTTACAATTTTCAGACCGTATGGTCCCAATGTGAATGCTCCTCAAGAGGGTCCCTCTTTCCCTCAGTGCTAAGATGGGGGGCAGGAGGTCCCTGTCCCAGGGACAGAGGGGGGCCGGGGGCATGTTATTAGTGGTTTGCCCCAACACCGAGGGGAGAACCCCTGAAAAGTAACAGTATTCCAGGGGACAATCCCTGCCCCCCACCCACACAGCTGAGGGGAGCACTGGGCCCTACAGGGCGGAGGCAGTCAGTGTGAGGCCAAGGCTCTGCAGGCCGAAGCTGGAGTGACGCTCTGCCTCCCTCCACAGCCCCACCTTTACTCAGTGCCTCGGCTGGAGTATTCCATCCATTTGTGCCAGCTTGAGGAAGCATCTGGAAGACGCTTTAGCACACACCTCATTCAACCTGCCAATAAGACAGCTCCCCCCTCGGCGACTGTGGTGCCCCCAGCGTGAGCACGGCCACTTCCCCAGCCTCTCCCCACGGCTGCGCTACAGAAACAAGGAGTCAGTACCTCCTGGTGGTTTCCCCTATGACCGCAGCAACAATCCTGTCTGTCCTTGAGGGCTTATGCCTGCTCCTCTGTTCTCCTGAGCATATGGGACCGCCGCCTTCTGCGCCACACACGGCACGGGTCACGCCCCCGCCCCTCCAACCCCAGCGGGGTCTTCCTTTGTTTGCTTCAAGGCTGCTGTGCCGCGAGGGCCTCCCTCCCCTGCAGCCTGGCACACGTGTCTGCGTCCTGGCTACGTCGGAGCCTCACCTGAACACACTTCACATTGATGCCCGGACACACAAACTTCCTCCAGATCAGGTTGGCCCTGCTGTCCCCGCAGGTAATGGGGTACACGATTTCAGCCTCCAGGCCCTCCTCCTCTTCAGCCACCTTCACTTCTCACAAGGTGCATCGACAGGGAAAGGGGAAAGACAAAATCAGTTACAACCTCTCCAAAGTACCTCCTGCAAAAGCACAACAGCCGCCACACAAACACCAGACATTAAGGTCCGGGGGGGACTGCGACAGGCCCAGGTGGGCAGCGACATCACTCATCGGTCCCTCCGGGGTTAGAGTTTCAGGCAAAGTCACAAAAAGCGATTTTATGATAGTAACGTGAAGATAATCATGTTCGAGTGTGGTTCAACTGAAGAGCCACTTAAGGAAATAAAATCAAGCTTTACTTGGAATCGTTCTAGAGAAACTGATTCCGTTCTGAAGACTTCTGAGGCCTTTGGCTATTTGCTGCCGGTCACAACGGCAGGGGCCTCCGCCCCCCACGGCTGGGAGGACTCTCGGGCAGGAGGGCCCCTCACGATCAGAGGACTGTCGTCGGGCAAACCCTCTCCTGACCCGTCTGCGGGCACAGAGGCGGGAAGGCAGGCTCCCTACCTAACACGGCCTCCTTGAGCTGCGAGGATGCTGTGAACGCGGCCGCGGCAGCCGCCGCTGCATTTTCCGTCTCCATACTGTCTTCCGCCAGGTCGCCCCTAGGAGGGAGGGACACGTCAGCTGGCCCCAAAGACAGCGTGCCTGGCGCACCGTCTGCCGGCATGCCGCCCCTTCCCTGAGGCGCCGCAGGGTCTCAGCAGTGGCTGTACCGGTCAGGGACCCTGCGGTGACGGTCAGTGCTGCTGCCCCAAGCGGGCATTTCCCCGAGTGTCCCCGGGGCCACCGGCAGGGCACATCTGTGGAGGCAATCACATCTAAGTGGGAATTCTAAATCTCCTCTTCTTCCTTTAATAAAGCTGTTTATTTCTATTCTAATGACTTCACGCGGTTACAGAAACTGTCAAGAAACGCGGGAGAAAGAAAGAAAAAAGGATGGCCCGCAGCCGCCCTCACGTTCCACCACACGACTTGCGTGCAGATCAAATGCACGAGGAAGCGCAAACCACAGGAGCGTTAAACGCAGAAGAAAAGGAATTAAACGGTTTGAAAGCAGTGAAGGATTTTCTCAAATACAAAACCCCAGGAATAAAAGGGAAGGTAAGTTTCCCTTTAAAAAATGCAGATAAAAACTTTTTGTGGGGAGGAGGGGGGAAACACCACGAACAATTTTTTTTTTTACAGAGAGAACCAGGGGAAAGGACGCAAGGACAGACAGCTTGTTTCCTGCTGTTATCTAAGGAACCCTCAGATTGCCACGACGGCATCCGAGGAAAACAGGCCACGAGCTGGAGCAGAGACCCCGACCCGAGGGGTATGCGTGCAGCATACTCGAGCCGGGCCCACCTGCGCAGCAGGGCCTGGGAAGCCAGCCGGGGGCCTGCACGGGGCTCCCCTCCAGGGCGGTGCACGCCCTTCTCCACACACGGGCCCCGTCGGGAACGGCTCCCGGACGCCCGCGCCCTCCCCTGGCCCGGAACCCACGTGGCCGCTCTCACCCCCCCCAGGGTCTCAGTCAACACTCCTGACTCAAATGCCCCCAGCCCTCCTTCCTCCCACAGGGTCGGACGGCCACCCCTGCGCTCTCCTCTCCCCGCCTCTCTGCACATGCACCTGTTCCCGGCCAGGCCCCCCGAGAGCAGCACGCCGACGCTGGGGCCCCCGCTCCCCTTTCGGCCCACGACGCCCAGTCAAAGCCACTCTGCGTCTCCGAGACCTCACTCCACCTCCCGCCGGGTCAGGACGAGAGCTGACGAGAGCAGACTCAGAGTCCGTGGTCTGGGGCCTACGAGGAGCGGCTCGTACGTGAAGCATCACACGGACGGGACACCGGCGCTCCTACCAGGACACACCAATTCAGGGCAAGTGTCTTTCCAAGCCAGAGTCTGGAAGCAGGAAGGACAACATCCAAACAGGGAGCAGGCCCCTCCACACAGGAGAACCGGGACCGTCCCCCAGAGAGAGCGAGGAAGGAGAGGGAGGCAGGGAAGCGCCAGCCCCGGAGAGCTCGGCGTGCCACACGCAGAGCGGTGGCCCACCGCGGGCCACGTGCACATACAGCAGGCCACCCACAGGGGCCACCCTGGGGAAACCCAGCCGTCCGGCCCCCACCACGACCAACTGTGCCCTGCTCTGTGCCCGCCCACCGCACACACCCCGCAGGCAGGAATCTTTAGTTGGCAAAGTCATTGGCGTTTGTCGTTCAAATTTCATTTGAAAAACGTCCACCTCACTTAGAGCAAATGTTCGTGGGAATGGCTGGCTATCTACAAAATGCTACTCGCTTCTTCCCAGGTGGCCCACGTGCCCGTTGCCGGGGCAGAGCGGCGGGTGGGTGGCAGGCCCAGCGGCCTTCCCTAAGCGAGGGGCACTCCCAAGCTCTCCCCCAAACACCCGGCCCACAAAGCAGTTAACTGGCCCTTCACCCCACCCTTTTCTAAACACACAGCAAGGGTGAATCTCGGCTTCCATGCAGTAGGGTAGAGGGTAAAATTTGCCACAGGAAAAGAAGAGAAATATCTTTAGGTCCCTTGAGATAAACCTGCCTCCGCTGGGGCGTGGGGTTTCCTCCCCCAGGGAGAAGCCACATGCGGCCCCTCCTTTCCTCCGTAAATGACCAACCATTTGGTCATCTGGGCCCCTGGATGGGGGGAGGAGTGGGGGGGCACACGAAGCCAGGCTTGACCTGGACCAGAGCACCTCGGCGAGAATGGCTGTGGGTGAGGGCTCCTTACAGCATCCAGGGCGCCTGCCCCGGGGGAGGCAGCTCAGCCTTCCCCAAGTGAGTGTCCGCTCCTGACACAGGCCGTCCTGAATCCAAGGGAGGGGGCTCGGGCGCCGCCTCCTGCTGGGGAGGGCAGGTCACTGCAGGGCACGTGGACGAGAAGCGAGAAGCGGTGGTGTCGCTGTCTGGAAACCTGCCCTCACCGCCTGCCCGCAGCTGGGACACAGACCACGTAAACACTGACCAGAGTAAACGCGAGAACGTAGGCAGGAAATCCAACAGGAAGGCCCTGCGCTTCCAGACACAGTTATACCCTCTGTCGGTGAAGCCCTGAGTATCTGGACACGGAACCCAGCAAGCCGCCAAGAGCCGGCCCTCCCTCCATCCCATCTGCAGGACAGTGGGTGACAAAGGCCGGGTCTGGTTTCAGCCCCGACGCTACGCGAGTGAGGCCGGAAGAGTCTCCAGGCCCGGTCCGTAAGGTGGCCGTGCAGAGCAACGGAAACACAAGCATCCTCTGTGCCAGTGACGGGAGTCGGCGCTCAGGTCAGGTCCTGGGTCCAGAACCTTCCTCTCAAAAGTTCTGTCGGGCAGGGAAAAGGCCACGGCTCACCCCTGCCGCAGCGTGGCACCGACGGCAGTCTGAACGGGTCACACACCGCAGAGCGGACACCGACAGCAGGCCTGCCCCAGCCCGGGTCCCTCTGGCAGGAAGCACGAGGGGGCCACCAGTCCCCCCCCCCGACCCCCGGGTGACCTGCTCCTGTATGTCAGCCCTTCCAGAGGGGGCAGGGGTGACAGAAGGCACACAGGCAGGAGCCATTCTGCCCCATGAGGCAGCTCCCTCAAGTCAGACGTGAACTTTCTTGCCGATGGCTACTCTCTTTGCACATCTGCCACGAGAGAGGAGGAGGAAAAGACAGTTTCGTGGGGTATGTCAAGAAACTCACTGGCTCTTCAACCTCATTTTGCAAAAACAGTTCCCAGTTGTTCCCACTGTCCACCTTCTCGGAAGCCACATGACCACGCGTCTCCAGAAACGAGAACCACGTGACCGTGCTGACGCAGGAGGAAAAGGCAAAGGTAAAGCGCTGTCCCTGCCTCCTGGCTGACGTGAGGGCTCCGCTTCTCCTCCGACTCTCTACTCACACTGACACGCGAGTCCGGTTTGGAAGCAGTCAGTCCGGGAAACTCCGGACGCCCCCGCCCTCGCGTGATGCCCAAGGCACCCACCAGGGCCCGAGCGGCCCTCAAAGGACAGAGGCCCTGTCTCACCCGTGAGGAGCCAGGTTGGTCGTCACCAGCACAGTCTTCACCTCCTCCACGCCGCTGCCATCCACCGCGGTGTCCGGCGTCGTCACCACCACCACCTCCTCCATGTGGACGCTCACATCCGGGGTTGCCATGGCTCAGCAGGAGACGACGCCGGGACCGACACGGTCCTTCGCCAGGGTCCCAAGCCCTAGAGGAAACAAGGCAGGGCACGGGGTCTCAGGTGGTCTCTGTGTCTGCACAGCGGAGCTCACAGCACCTCCAAGAGCCCCCCTTCGGTCCGGGCCCGCTAGTTTGGGACAGAAATGACAACAAGAGGGCTCCTCCAGGGCAGACGGAATAGCACGGCCACAATCCCTGAGCAGGATGCAGGGAGCCGGCACGCGCTGGCCCAAAAACCCCACGGTCACACAGCAGGGGCCAGGGCAGGAGACCAGGACCCAAGTGGACTCCTGTGGACGGGAGTCCCCCCGGCCCCAGTCCAGAGGCAGCTTGCATTCCAGAACTGGGCACAGTAAGTATCTGGGGACAAGTCCAGTCTCCAGTCTGCAGAAATGGAAGGGAAACCCACACAAGACAGAAAAGGGAGAAGGGCCTTGCTCTTATTATTACTTTTGCTGCTACAGGCTCTGCCTTCAGGCCAGCCCCAGTCCCTGCTAAAACTGTGATGCGAGTAGCCCAGCAGCTCCTAAAGCGCTGAGGGCCTAGAGGCACACTGGTCCAAGGGCTGGGGGACCCCACTTCTCTCCTGCCCCCATGCTGACGCTTGCCCAAGGCAGACCCTGTGCTGAGGTTTCACAGCACTGAGGACACACGAGAGCCACAGGTCTCTGGTCGGAGGAAGGGGACCCTGGGGTCAGAGTGTCGGGGAGGCTGTGCAGAGCAGGGAGGTGTGGAAAGGGTGCCTGTCTGCGAGGGGGCCTGACCCGAGGTGGCACACCCAGGGTTTCGAGAACTGACTTACACGTCAGCTCCAAAGAGCACAGCACAGGCTCTGAAGACAGAGCTGATGTGAGGACGCTGCCCACAGAAGGAGCTCAAAACCTGCAGCCTGAGCCTGACCAGGTCGCTTTCCTGCTGCTACAGAAATGTAACATTCTCTCTGAGTTAAACAAGACCCAGAGCCTCACAACACAAGACTCAGAGCATCCAGGATACAATCCAAAATTTTCTGACATAAAAAGAAGCAGGAGGGGCGCCTGGCTGGCTCAGTTAGTTAAGCATCAGACTTCAGCTCAGGTCATGGTCTCGCAGTTCGTGACTTCTAGCCCCACGTCGGGCTCTGTGCTGACGGCTCGGAGCCTGGAGCCTGCTTCAGATTCTGTGTCTCCCTCTCTCTCTGCCCCCTGCTCGCTTGTGTTCTGTCTCTCTCTGTCTCTCAAAAATAAATAAATGTAAAAAAAAAAAAAAAAGAAAGAAAAGAAAGAAACAGGAAAGTCTGGCCAATTCTCAAGAGAAAAAAATAATCCAAAAAAGCCCAGTCTGAAATGAATCGTCAGAGACTTTAAAGCAGCTGGTGCACCAGGCTTCAGGAATGAAGCCAGATATTCTGGAAACAAACAGAAAGATAGGAAGTCTCAGCACAGGGACAGGAGTTACAGCCAAATGGAGATCTGAGAATTAGAAACATAATAACAACAGAAATACAAAACTCACTGGATGGACCCACTATCAGAATAGAGACAGGAGAAGACGGAGGCAGAACAATGAAATGAACAGAGCCCAACAGAAACTACCCAAGCTGGCCCACAGGAACGAGGTGGAAAAACAGAAGGAGCAGAGCCCAGGGAACGTGGAAGCGTAGAAGACAGCTGGGCATCTGCAGCACGGAAGCCCCAGAAGGAAAGAAGAGAACAGCGTGAAGCTGGAAAGATGGTGTGAAGAAATAACACCCGACCGCTTCCCCAGTTGAGTGAAAGGTTAAACATGCGCGTTCAAGTAGCCCGGCAAATGTCCGACAGGATGAGCTCGAAGAAATCCGTGCCCAGATGGCAGTCACACTGCTGAAAACCAAAGACAAAGTAAGAACGTTTGAAAAGCAGCCGGGCAAAAAAGGACGCACGACCTGTCGAGAGCAACCCAAGGGGCCACAGGGCGCTCCCGGAAAGCCACGGGCCAGCGGGCAGGGGCGCGTACACCGTGCTGGCAGAGAGCTGTCCGCCAGGGTTCTGCCAGAGTGAAAGGATCCTCCAGAAATAAAGGCAAAACAGAGACGTTTTCAGCTGAAGGAAACGTAAGAGAATTGGTCACGAGGAGACCTGCTCCAAAGGAGCCGTTCTGCAGACAGAAGGGAAATTCTACAGAGAAATCCCGTAACTTCGAGAATGAGAAAAGACCAACGGAAACGGTGACTATCTGGGGAAATACACACTACACTACGTTCTTTACACGACAGCTCGAAAGCAAACACTCCACGCCGTCTGGCGGGACTCGCGACGCACACGACAAGTAACACGCAGCACGCACGAGGGGATGGTGGGGTAGGGGGCTTCTCCGTCCCACCTGAAGCGGGGAAATGCTGCTCGAAGCACGCTGTGAAAAACCGAGTCCTTCAAAAGGTGAACGGAGAAACACATGGTTCGGTTTATGTTCCGAACGACAGAATATTACTCGGAGGTAAAAGCAAATGAGCTATGAAGACACACAAAGACACGCAGAACCTTCCTGCACGCTGCTAAGCCAAAGAAGCCAGTCTGAGAGGGCCACACTGGGGAGACAGTGAAAAGATCAGCGGCTGCCAGAGGTGTGCGGGAGAGAGGGCTAAAGGTGACGCACGGGGGACTTGAGGGCAGTGAAAACACGCTGTATCGCTGTATCGGTGGCTCGGTGGCTACGTGACGTTATACATTTGCCAAAACCTCACAGCACGTACGACACCGAGGTGAACCTAACGTAAACCCTAGACCACGGCGGTCCTGATTCCGATGTGTCCGTGTAAGTTCACCCTTCGTCAAACACGCACGGCTCCGAGGGAGACGATGTGCTGTGCCACGGGGTCCTGGGGCAGGGTCTCCAGGGACGGGACCTGAAGGCCGTCTTCACAACGCCTTTTAGCCAGGAAAGCTGCCACAATGAATTCATTGACACCGACAGACTTCCTCCCCGTCTCTAAAATATAACTTCTGTGTTCTAGATTTCAGCTTTGAAACCAAATCTTTTACACAAACATGAATAAAAGTCTACTTTAAAACTGTACTCAAGGGGGGCGCCTGGGTGGCTCAGTCGGTTAAGCGTCCGACTTCGGCTCAGGTCACGATCTCACGGTCCGTGGGTTCGAGCCCCGCGTCGGGCTCTGTGCTGACTGCTCAGAGCCTGGAGCCTGTTTCACATTCTGTGTCTCCCTCTCTCTCTGACCCTCCCCCGTTCATGCTCTGTCTCTCTCTGTCTCAAAAAAAATAAATAAACGTTAAAAAAAATTTTTTTAAATAAATAAATAAAACTGTACTCAAGGGGCGCCTGGGTGGCTCAGTCGGTGGAGCGCGTGCGACTCTAACTCAAGGTTTTGAGTTCGAGCTCCGCGGTGGGTGCAGAGATTACTTAAAAAAATAAAATCTTTGATTAATTAATCAATCAATTAATTAAAACTGAACTTAAAATATCGATCTTTGGTGCTAATTTCTCAGGGTTTAGCTATCTTACCAAGCGAGGACCTCTACTTTCATTGGGAGAGCTCCACGGGGTCACAAAAGTCACACTTCAACCGAAACTGCAGAAAGGCAGGAACCTGATCTACACGTCGGTGTCCTCCCCCAAACCCCGTGTCCTCCCCCAAATTCCCAAACTTTGCAGAGGACTAAGCAGCATAAACGCACAAAACTGAGCTCTTGCCTCTCCAGTGGCAACTGTATCAAGTTTCCAAAACAACACACCCGGAAGTCACTCCACAGAATGTGGCTCAAGTCCTTGACGCGGGGAGGTAGACACCGAGCAGGCACTAGGGTGTCATCGAGCCCCCAGCACAGGAACCGCACCTCCCCAGAGGGTGAGCGTGACCTTCGGAGCCCCTAGCACCGGGTGGACTTGGGACGGAAGCCCGGGTCTACTCCCAGGGCCTGGGTTCCTGAAGTGTCAATCAGACCCCAATTAATTGTGAGGTAAGATACGAGGAAACGTTTTTTTAAATAGCATTCTTGAGCATAAATATATAAAAACGACACAAAACTGTTAGTGTCTCATCAGGACATCAGGACATCAGATTCAGACCTGGCTTCCCGAGTCTTCTGCAAGATCACAAATGTTTTCCTTTGACAAAAACACCACTAAGAACACAGTTGAGGTCACACGTGGTGGCCTTCGGGCGCCATTAGCTGGATTCTCCCAGGGTTTCCAAACTTAATGAGTTGCCAACTTTGTCAAAGTTCACGGGGTTCACATAAAAAAAATCCAGATTTTCAGCTGCCTTGTTCCATGGAGGCGGTCCCTCTGGTCCTTCCTGCCTTTCTGGGAGCATCTGGGCCTCACCTGCCCTCCTCAGGGAGTCACAGACCACAGCTCCCCAGCGTCAACCACAGCGTCCCCGTCCTACCCGGCCAGGCTGCGCCAGACACGCCAGCGTGCGGCCCCCTGCACACGTATTTGTCTTCCGGCTCTGAGAAGGCATCTCGGCGGCCCCCTTTCTCAGTTCAGGCATGAAATGGGTTGTGATTTTAAATCCTAGACTTGAATGTAGTTTTGTAGTGTTTTAAATTCATAGAAACTCTGCCGTGCTTGTACGCATATATACAAATTCCTCCCCCCTCCAGGATGTCTTCCCCCAACTTTTTGTAAATGTTTGTTTTTTCGGGGGGGGGGGGGGCGGTGCAGACAGAGAAGAGTCAGAGAATCCCTAGCAGGCTCTGAGCTGTCAGTGTGGAGCCCAACTCAGGGCTCAGACTCACGAACCGTGAGATCACGGCCTGAGCCGAAATCAAGAGTTGGACGCTTAACCAACTGAGCCACCCAGACGCCCTGCCTCCTCTTACCAAAAATTTTAAGATACTTCCTATGAAGAAACAATTCCGGGACAAGCAGTCTGCCTGGTTCATCTTGTTATGTTCCAGTTGTATTTAATCCATGGATTTCACCGTTAACAAGACCAACAGACGCTGCAGTAGGACGTCAGGCACTGTTGGTGGGAACGTACATCGGTGCAGCTACTGAGGAAAACAGTACAGGGGTTCCTAAGAACCACCCCCTGACCGGACAATCCACGTCTGGGTACAGATCCAAAGGAAATGAAATCAGTGCCTCCCAGGGAAATCTGCCTTCCCGTGTTCCCAGCAGCACGGTTCACAGCGGCCGCGTCGTGGAAACAACCAAAGGGCCGCGGAGGGACGAGTGGGTAAAGAAAACGTGGTGTCCGTAGGCGGACTGTAATCTAGTGACGACACGCATGAACCTGGAGGCCAACACGCTGGGTGAGGGAAGCCAGGCGCAGGACAAACCCCGCATGACCCCGCTTCCCTGAGAATCTACAGAAAACTCAGGGGAGCAGGGGCCGGGCGGAGGGAACGCACGCCGGCAGCAGTTCAGGCTGCGCACCAGCAAGTGCAGACATTACAGCACAGCGCGGTGCCCGCCGTCAACACGGACCACGTACTGGAAAATTCGCCAGGGAGGTACATCCTGCGTTAAACGTTCTCATCACGAAATAAGAGGGTGGGAGGGAACCCCGTGAGGCGAAGGACAGGATGGGGTAATGGTTTCCCCGGCGTATACTTATCTCCCAATTCATCAAGCTCTATTAATTGTGCTTATCAATTAAGCTCTATTAATTTTCTGTACGTCAAAGCAAGACTGATGTAACCGACACTTGTATTTGAGGCTTTAGCGGACAGAACCTGGACTCCGTGTAAAAGTCAACCAAGTGAACTGCAAAGTTAATCAACTTTGTTAACAGGTCGTTACTGGCGCTGGTCCCCCGCCTACACAGTACGGGCCCGCACGGGCACGGCCCACGGGGCGGGGCGGGGACCGAGTCCACACGGCTCCCAACCGACGCTGGCCGCGGAGGGGGCCCGCGTGGCCGCGGCGCCCACCGGGCGGGGAGGGGACCCGCGTGGCCGCGGCTCCCACCGGGCCGGGGGAAAGGGGGGCGTCCAGAGAGCTCCCACAGGACGGGGACCGGAGGTCGGGGGGGGGGGGGGGGGGGCGTTTGTCAGCACCCAGCCCGAGGGCCATGCCCATCGCCCCCCAGCAGCCCGCCCGTCGCCTTCCGGCAAGATGGAGGCGGACGCCGCCGCCGACGCCGCCTGACGCGGGCCCGTGACGCCCGTGACGCCCGTGACGCCCGCCGCGCGCCGCCGCCCCTCCCCCGCTCCCCTCCCCCCGCCGTAACGTCCTGACGCTCCGCAGGGACCCCTGACTGGACGGCGGCGCGCGGCGGAGCGAGAGGCCTCGCCGCGGGGGGGCCGCGGGCGCTTACCTGGGCCGCGGCCGGGCCTGCGCGGGCGCCGGCGGACGGGCGGCGGCGGCGGCGTCAGGAGGGCGGCGGCGGTGGCGGCCGCGGGCTCCGCTCCTTGTTGGGGATTCGGCGGCGGCGGCGGCGGCGGCGGCCCGGGCGCGCGCTTCCTAGTTGACGCAGGCGGCGGGGCCGCGCACGCAGGGCAGGGGCGGGCCCGGAGACTTATTTGGCGCTCGGCGGGAAGGCGTGCAGCACCGAGAAATAAGGCCCGGCGGGGCCGGCCGCGCGTGCGCCGGGTGGCGGGCGGAGGGTGGCAGAGGCGGGACGCGGGGCGGCTGCGGCGGCACCTTCGCCGGGTCCCGCCCACCGGCGCACCTGCGGGGGTCCGCCCACACAGCTGTGGGCCCGGGTCTCCCGGGCGGGAAGATTCCGTAGGGAGACCTTTTGGAGGGTGGGGGCGGGGGGGGAAGGTGTACGAACGGTGGCAGGAACTGGTGCAGGTCCGCTTGTCATCTCAAGCGTGTGAGAGGCTCCCTGTCCGGAGGCGGGCTCCAGAAGAGCAGCTTGCGTCTGTGTCCTCCCGCGTGTCTAGTCGGAATCCTGTAATCACCAGGCTTTCTTTCTCATAGTAACCCTTAAAGGGGGCTTTCAACATTCTTTCTGAGTCCGCGCTGCGCCATACAGTGTTCTTCTGTCGACTGCCACCCCCCCAGCCGCACTGTCCTGTCTCCACTGGACACGCCCTCATTTACATTTAAGTTAATTAAAATTCGGGGCCTCAGCTTTCACTGAGCCAAGAGACACACGCAGATGTAGGGTTAGGGAGCTCTGAGAATTGCTCGCGTTCACTCTAATTACTTTTAATTACAGGTAAGGCCCATGCATTTTCCAGAGCGTAAGAAGATAGTAAGCATTACTCAGTTTTTATGGGGTACCCTTGATTTGGGAGCCAGGTACAACCACGCTTGCTGTTTGATTGAGAGGCGCAGGGGGAGGCCTCAGAGCGGTGGATATCTAGCTCCATCTGCTCCGTCCAGAGCTGGGCAGTTGGGAGGCTTTCTGCCCTTGGCCGGAGGACGCCAGAGGAGTCTCCGCAGCGGTGCGGTGTCCCGCGTGTTCCTTGGTCCGCCTGCGCTCCCTACCTGCCCCGGGCAGTCGGGGTGCAGCACCCAGAGGGTGTCTTTGGCCGCCCACTCAGGGAACGGGGCGGACAGCATGAACTCTTCTGATGTGGGTGTGACTGATTTCTCTCATTGCTAGCAGCGGCCAGAGGACCCCACCCCCTCATCCCTGCGTGCTCCCCCTGAGGGCACAGGGAAGGCAGGAAACAAACGCCTTGTTCAGAACCAAGCATGAACCCGTGATCAGTCTTCAGTAGGAAGATCACTGAAGACCATTTCCCAAATTGGAGGTTTTCAAACAGACTTCATTTCAGTGATGTTATAATTGGGAGAGTGGCAGTTTCATTCTGTCTTCAATAATTTAGAGTGTACTTAAACCAGTGATGGAAAAAAAAAATTTTTTTTAAAGATGATGCTACTGAGGGGCACCTGGGTGGCTCAACCGGTTGAGCGTCTGACTTCGGTTGAGGTCATGATCTCATGTGTGGTGAATTCAACCTCCGCGTCGGGCTCTGTGCTGACAGCTCAGAGCCTGGAGCCTGCTTCGGATTCTGTCTCCCTCTCTCTCTGCCCCTCCCCCGCCCCTGCATGCGAGAGCGAACTCTCTCTCTCTCTCAAAAATAAATAAACATTAAAAAAAATTTTTTTTAAAGATTAAACTATTCAGTTTGTGCGAGTGCTGTTGTTTTATTATCTGGTAAATATGAGAATACACGCGCAATCTGTGTGTCTGTCATTTATCTGAGCTTCTTTGTCCTCACGTTCTTGAAATAAATGCCAATAAAGTCAAAGGGAGAATGCTCAGAAGGGCGCTGGAGACGGACGGATACCATGCTCCTGTGGTCCAGGAGAGAGCGTGCACGTGACAGTGTGCCTGTACCAGCTGCCTGGTGCTGTGGCCATCAGCCCGAGTCCAGGGGCACCCAGCATCCCTGGTCTCTGGTCTCTGCGTTCGGGCTGCTGCGTGACCTTCATCGTTCCTACCATAGGCCCTCAGGCTCAGCAGTGGGACCTGTGCTCACCTTTTTGTCTCCCAAAGAATGAATTTGCAGCTCTGGGCTCTGCTTGGCCGACAGGAGAGCAGAATAGAACAGCGTATACAGGGGGTTGGGGTGGTGATTTCTCCCCAGGAACACCCATGTGAGATTCCCAGCCCACCGCAGGCTCCCAAGGGGAGGGGAGATTTTGCTCTCGATTTATTACAGAGGAAGGCAAGTCACACTGTCTTGCAAGCCACTGACTTCAGACCTTCTGACGATGCCTGGACCCCATGGAGGCCATGAGACTATGGGTGTCATCCAGGCCCAAGAATGCTATGGGGTCACCATGCCCCACCCCCTACTCAGGCTCTGCTTCCTTCGGCTCCTGACCAGACAGGAAAGCAAGACAAAGACAGGCTCCAGTGCTGCCGGCAATCAGCTGATCTGATCTTTCCCTCCAGCACTGCAAGAGCGCCTGGGGGGGAGGTGGCTCATGCGCCGGGAGCTTCAGAACCACACATGGGGACGAGGCACACGCAAACTCAAGAGCAGTGGGCTGACAGAAGAGTATGGAAAGTTCACATTGCCTCCAACTACAAGAAACTGCCCCATATCACGCTTTGGTTTACTATTAAAGAACAGTCTATTAATAACACATTTTCCTTCAACCACGGATCTGAGGCCAGATTTTTTTCATAGGCTTCATTCTCACTAATTTTTTTTCCCCTGAGAAAGTGTCACTTATTTGTTTGTTGTGGCTGTTTACACTTTTTATTGGTGCACGAATGTACATGGGGGACGGTGGAGAGAGAGAGGGAGAGAGAAAATCCCAAGCAGGCTCCATGGTGTCAGCACAGAGCCCAACTCGGGGCTTGATCTCATGATTACGAGATTATGACCTGAGCTGAAATCAAGAGTCGGACACTTAACCAACTGAGCCACCCAGGAGCCCTTGTTTTTTTTTTAAGCAAACATTGTTAGATATTTGTGCTACAATATCACTGTATGTTTTCACCAGGTCACGAAAATCAAATGTAATTTTTCAGGATCCAGTTAATATCCTAGAGCCCTTGTCTTTTCTGTTGTTTTTTCACTTTGATTTTATTTTACATCTTTTATGCTTTTATTTCACTTTTGTTTTACATTATTTTGTCATTTTCCATTATATCTTAGGGAACTTCTAAAATTAAGGGGTTTATTTCGCAAAAAAAATTTTTTTTAATGTTTATTCGTTTTTGAGAGAGAGAGAGAGACAGAGCGTGAGTGTGGGAGGGTCAGAGAGAGAGGAAGACACAGAATCCGAAGCAGGCTCCAGGCTCCGAGCTGTCAGCACCGAGCCCTATGCAGGCTCGAACCCACGAGCTGTGCGATCATGACCTGAGCCAAAGTCGGTTGCTTAACCGACTGAGCCCTCCACACACCCCAATAGGGTCTTTCTTTCCTTAAGTGCGATTATTACTTTCACTAATTTTTTTTACTTGGGTAGAGTTGCAGCACAATACTGTTTCTCAAAATGTTATGTTAATATGTAATGGGTGGATCATTTCAGATGAATTGCTCTTTTTTTAATTTCTGAGTTTTAATTTCTAACATGGTAACTGTGAATCTGCACAATCTACATTAACAGAAAGTTTATGAAACCAAAAAGTTGGAAAGAATTTCCCAAAAGCCCGGTACGGCAGTGCAGCCACAGGACACAGAAGCACAGCTCCCAGAGGCTGTAAGTGTGTCAGCTTCAACACTGCTGACGACGCACGTCCTGTCTGCAGGAAAGCAGTTTTGGTGGCTCGAGGGTTTTTTCTCTGTACTTTTGCAGTGAACATGCGACACGTATAACCAGAAAAAACATTGACGTGATACAATAATGCCTACCTTGTTTTCCTCATGGTGGACATTATGAAGATCAGAAACGTTTTAAAATGCCCTGAAAAATCATAACTTACCCTATGTGCATAGTCTTACTACCACGGAAGTTCTCCCAGGGCAGGGGCTAGGCTTTCAAGTCAACACCATTCTCTAGAGTGAGGCACACACACACATAGTAAGCACTTGCTGAACTCATGCTGAATATACAAATAAATGCATGAATGTCTTTTTTTTTAATGTTTTTATTTATTTTTGAGACAGAGAGAGACAGAGCATGAGCAGGGGAGGGGCAGAGAAAGAGGGAGACACGGAATCCGAAGCAGGCTCCAGGCTCCGAACTGTCAGCACAGAGCCCGACACGGGGCTCGAACTCACGAACCGCGAGATTGTGACCTGAGCCAAAGTCAGATGCTCAACTGACTGAGCCCCCCAGGCGCCCCTAAATGCATGAATGTCTTAAAGTTAATTATACTGGGGCACCTGGCGGGCTCAGTCGGTGGAGCACGTGACTCTTAATCTCAGGGTTGTGAGTCTAAGCCCTACGTTGGGTGTAGAAATACTTAAAAACAGATAAACCCTTAAAAAAATAAAGCTATGAATTATATGTCTGCAACTTCTGGTTGCGGCTGAATTGTGTCCCTCCCCAAAATATGTTGACATCTCAACTCCCGGTAACTCAGAGCGTGACCTTACTTGGAAATAGCGTTGTTGCAGGCGTCGCTGGTTAAAACAAGGCCATATTGTATTAGGCTGGACCCCGAATCCAACGTCTCGTGTCCCATAGAGACACGCACAAAGGGGAGACGGCCATGTGGCCACAGAGACTGGCATGACACATGTACAAGCCAAGGGATGCCAAAGATTTTGAGTGTTCAGCAGAACACCAGCTCTGGTTCCCGATCCCAGGGGAGAGCAAAGCTCATCACAGCACCAGCCACTCGGGTAAAAGTCCAAACACTTCTGCCCCTGCATCCTGGCATCGGAGTTGCCAAGGAAACCATGAAGCAGCCGGGCGCCGAGAGCAGTTTACTCATGCGAGGAAGAGAGGAAGAGAGGAAGAGATGGTGGGGTCTACTTGGGTGGCTGGTCCCCACAGCCCCACCCCTCCTGTGCCGCAGGGGGAAGGCCCCACCCCCTGAGAGCCGGGGGCCTGCCTGACGGTGCAGGCACGAGCAGGACTGAGCTCGAAGTGGGGAAGTGTGTCCCGCACAAGTTCTGTGGGCTTCTTATTTGTTGGAAAGAAGGTTCCAGGCCCAAAGCCCATTCTTTTTTTCCTTTTTTTGTAAGTTTTTAAGTATTATTTCTGAGAGACAAAGAGAGACAGATGGTGAGTGGGGGAGGGGCAGAGAGAGAGGGAGACCCAGAATCCGAAGCAGGCTCCAGGCTCTGAGCTGTCAGCACAGAGCCCGACGCGGGGCTCGAACTCACAGACCGTGAGATCGTGACCTGAGCCGAAGTCCCACGCTTAACCGACCAAGCTGCCCAGGCGCCCCTGAAGCCCATTCTTAAGTGGTGCTGCTTGGGACTGAAAGGCTGCCTTTCCCAACAGCCAGAGCTAGGAGAGGCCAGGAGGCTTCTCTGGCCCAGGTTTCAGAGGAAGCACGGCCTTGTGACCCCTTGATTTTCGGCTTCTGGCCTCAGAACTGTGAGCAAATACATTTCTGATGTTCTCAGCCCCAGTTTGTGGTACTTGTCACCGCAGACCTAGAAAACTAATATCAATGTTGAAGAGCGAAACTTCTTCAGCGAAGAGAGAGACGGCCGTGGTCGGTGCTCGCTTCTTCCGCCCCCACCTGCACGCGGCCACAGCTGAGCTCACCCGAGGGGAAGCCTGCGAGAGGCTGCAGGAAGGCCCTGCCTGGGACAGACCTCTCTCTGTGCCGCCATCTGGCCTGTTTTGCTAGACGCCGTATTTTGGGGCGGGGGCCCGCTGCAGCCCCCAGACACTGAGTGAACACCAGCTGTGTCCACAACACACGGGTTGCTCAAGACAGGACGCCTGAGGCGGGTATAAAATACGCCCATAGATCCTTTGACACACTTCCTCTCCACAGGTGGAGCCTGACTCCCCTCCAGTGCGGGCTCTTCTTGGTGATGTGCTGCTTCTTTTTTTTTTTTTTTTTTTAATGTTTATTTTTGAGAGACAGAGAGAGTGTGGGTGAGCGGACAAGGGGTAGAGAGAGGGAGACACAGAATCCGAAGCAGGCTCCAGGCTCTGAGCTGTCAGCACAGAGCCAGAAGCGAGGCTCAAACTCATGAACCGTGAGATCACGACCTGAGCCAAAGTGGGACGCTCAACCGACTGAGCCACCCAGGCACCCCGGTGACGCGCTTCTGACAAAGGGCACGTGTGTGCTCCACCCAGGATCGGTTCACGCAGCTCAGGCGGCTCGCCCCGAGGGGACCAGCCCTGGGAGAGTTCATGGGGAGAGGACCTGAGGCAGAATCTGCGTGAGCGGGCCGACTTGGGGATCCTCCGGCCCTGTCCAGCCTGCAGGTGACCAGGGCCTTGGCCGATGTCCCAACCACGACCTCAGGAGAGACCCTGAGCCGGACGGCCCAGCTCCTGAGACCCTGATTTATGGACGCTGTGAGATGAGGGGTGTTGTTTCAAGCCACCACTTGGGGTAACTTGTTCCACAGCAGTACATAACTAATAGAGGACTGGCTCCCCAGAAGGGCTCCTGCCTTTCCTTTTCTTTGTTGGGGAAAGCGTGATCTGTCCGTGAAGGATTCTTCCATGCTGTGACTGTTGCAGATGCCATCTGCCCCTCGCTGCCTGATTAGGGCCCCCCTAAGAGTTGAGAAGCCCTGGTCTGTGACCAGCCTGGTCCTCTGGGAACGCCAGGCTCCGTGGCGTGCGTGTGTCTATGTAACCAGAATACAGCTGTGCGGAGCTTATGCCTCATGAAAATATTCTCAACACGCTCCCTTTCTCTCCCATTGTCCCCAGGCTTCTGATGCCTCTATTTCTCGTGGAGCTGTGTGTCCAGAGTCTGCCTTTCCCACCTGTCCCCGGGCAGGGGAAGGCGAGGATATGGTTCCCACTGTGTCAGCCTGGGGAAGTCGCTAGGACTGCCTCAGGGGAGGGCCAGGAGTGTGGGGGAGAGGTGACGGGGTCTCCCTGGGTCCTGGGGAGCAGGCACCTACTCAGGGCCTGGACCTGAGGCCCACGTGTGGGCCTGAGCAGACGCTGCATGGACACCCACCAAACATGCCTCCTCCCTAGCGGAGGGGTCCCTGCTGGGCACCCCAAATGGCTACGTGGGTCCCATGGAACAGGCCGACGACCAGTCGAAGTCCAATGTCTTCTCGTTCTCCTTTTGCCGCTCAAGGAACCCGTTTTCTGTCTGTGAGCGATCAGCTGCGCAGTGGGGTCCACAGAGCCGTGGGGTACATCCCTGGGAGGCTAGGACCCACCCACACCTGAGTGAGACCCACAGGACGGTGCAATGAGCAAGACAAGCCTCAGACCTCAGGCCCCCATGTGCCCCCCATCGCAGCAGCCGTTGGCCCCCGAGCCCGAGCTGCCAGGACAGTCCCGCTGCAGCCACAAGTCCTGCCCCCTCCCTCACACTGCCACTGTCGCCTGGGGCTCCAGCGAGGAAAATGGACTGGTGTGTCATTTCCACACTCACCTCTTAAAGCCCCAAGGTCGTTAGAACTGTCGGTAATTGTGATTCAAACAAGCTTGATAAGGGGCTTTAGTCGGAGCTCTACACTAAGCATTCAGGCACTCACGAGGAGTGGCCCTGAAGCCCGTGTGACCCCACAGATGCAGGATGCACAGGGCACAGTTCAACTGCTTCTCAAACACACGAGTTTTTCTGTCTGTAATCATTCATTTGATTTAATTTAAAGTTCACTTTCACTACGTGGATGACGTCGGCACAGCCACACTGGGCTTCCAGCTATGCGAGGGCTGCCCCGGCTCACAGATCCAGCCTTCCCTTCTCTTTCCGCTTCCCCTTCTGAGTCCCACAAAAGCCACATGTGGGTTCCAATCCTAGCTAGCCGCTCCCTCGGAGGCCGTGTGGGCGGGGATTAGGAGAGTGGGTGTGGGTCCCTACTTCCTCCTAAGTCTATGGCAGGGAACCTGTGTCTACTGTGCGCTCTGGCTCGGCCCTAGGAGACCACCAGCAGTGCCCCCGTAGGTTTCTGTGGGACGGATACGGGGGCACTGGGCGCCGAACCCACCTGGTTTCTGAGGTGCCGGCTCTGGGTCCTGCAAGAACCTGCAGTCTGTCCCCTCACGCTGGCCAGCAAGAGGATGGTCAACAGGGACCCTGCCCTCGGTGCTCAGCTGCGGGATGGGGCTGCTATGGAGAAGGGCAGGATGCCACAGTGACACAAAGACTGGACACCGCCCGTGTCCAGCAGATGAAGGCCTCACAGGCCAGCGCTGGGGCATCTGGAGATTGCACCCCCGGCTGAGGGAGGGGAAGGAACCCAGTCCAGGAAGGTCTTGGCAGGAGAGGCCTAGGGCCACGTCTCCAACCTGCAGGTTGCCCAGAGGGGGGCACTGGTCAAGAACGTCAAGGTTCGGGGCGCCTGGGTGGCTCAGTCGGTTGGGCGGCCGACTTCGGCTCAGGTCATGATCTCGCGGTCTGTGAGTTCGAGCCCCGCGTCGGGCTCTGTGCTGACAGCTCAGAGCCTGGAGCCTGTTTCAGATTCTGTGTCTCCCTCTCTCTGGCCCTCCCCTGTTCATGCTCTGTCTCTCTCTGTCTCAAAAATAAATAAACGTTAAAAAAAAAAAAAAAAGTCAAGGTTGGAGTAGGCAGGAAGGCGGTTTGGGAACCCTGTCCCCCAGCATCTGAATCTGCAGGCAGCTGGGCCCCTACTCCCTTTGCTGTCTGTTCGCTGAGGGGCACTCGTGGCTGCCACTCACTCACGCCTAGCCACACCTGTCCGGAGGCAAGCCTGAAAGGCCCATGGCCAGGAGCATCATGGGAGCGTCTTTCTACCAGAGTGAGGGCATGCGAAGGGGCCAAGACTCAAAAGAGCTCCGAGGACGGGGTTCCCCAAGGGTCTGTGAAGTCCAGGGGGAGAAGAGCAGTGATGATGGAGGAGGGCTTTCCCCACATGGGTACTGGGCCAGAAGCTCTAGGAGGGCACTCCTGGGAGGAGGGGCCAGCAAGGGGTGCCCACAACCCTCTAGACCATGGCGGCTCGCTCCTGGGTCCCTGGTGGAGAATGCCCACTCCCTGGGAGACTCAGGCCAGGCCATATCCCTCCCCACTCCCACTTCAGCCACAGGCAATGGCTGTGGCCTCCCAGGTCAGCCCAAATTGCCCCCTGAAGACCAGGTGGTCTCAGAGGACTCCTCTGCGACCACAGTAAAAGGCTGCCAACCGTACCCACCAATTCCAAAACATTCCACTGCACAGACGGCTTCCTCGGCTGGCCGCAGTGACAGCATGCCCTGCCCCGAGGTCCTTCTTTCTTCCTCTGTCCCCTCCCACGCGCTCAGGCCCTCTCCCACCGAAGACGGCACAGGTGGTGTGCCTTTGCCTATCGGCGGGGAGCTGGCTCAGAGGATGTGCCCCAAGTGACAAGGTGCTCACAGGACAACCCAGCATAAGGACCCACATGTTCCTGCTACCACCACTGGATTTATTGAGGCTGCCACCACGTCTGCTAAGAGGGCCACCAAGAGGGGACCCAGCCACTGCCCGGCCTGGTGCCTGAACTGAGGGACTGTGTGCCATGTTCTGGTGGCTCCTCGAGGGAGAGCCTGTGGAGAGTGACAGGCCACAAGGACTGGACAGCTCAGAGCGGAAAGAGAAGCATGAGCTAGGAGTGCAGGGTGGGGAGGGGGCAGGAACCAAAGTTGCATCTAGACAAAGTGGGACAAGACGAAACCAGAACCCGCGTGTGTAGACGTCTCCTCTCAGGATCCAGGCGCCTCTGGTCCGCAGCCCCTTAGCCGGACATCTCCTCTCGCTGCTCCTTGTTCCTGCGCACTTCAGCTGCGTGCAGCTCCTGTGAGGACAGGTGGAGGTGGGCGGGGCCCTGCGCCGCGGGGGGCGAGAGGGGGGCCCGCCCCTCCCCCACACCCAGTTTTCAGGGACCCTCCCAAGTGCGGGAGAAGCGACCAACGAGGGCACCTTAGCGACCAGGACTGAGGGTCAACAGAGAGCAGGAGGAGGTGCGCGTCATCCTCTGAAAGTGTGGCCCGAGTGCGGGGACTGGCCCTCAGTGCGACTGGGGTTGCGCCCAAACCACAGAGGGGGAGTTGGAACTCAGGTAACTTCCTTGGGATTGCGGACTCCACGGTGTCCCCTGGCACCAACCTGGTTCCACCCTGTGGTCTGAAGCAGAGGCCACTCCCGGGGGCTCCGGCCAGGGCAGGGCCTCGCCTCACTCTGGGCTGTCTCCTAGCTGGACAGGGAGCAGCCGGGGCGCGAGAGCGCTGGTGGTGCGGTGGGCAGGGGCCAACCGAAGGAAGGGGCTCGTGGGTGCTTCCCCGGCCCCTCCCCTCTTCTGGTTCAAACCCGGGATACGCGTCCTTCCGGGCACTTCCAAAACAATGACCACCCGTTTATTATTGCGGTTATCGGCCCTGTCCCACCGGGACTGGACAATTGGCCTTGGCTGTGGCACTGCGGGAGGCGCCCAATAAATGCAGGCGGAGCCCGCCTCTCGCGGCCCGGGATCCACCCCGCCCCGGCACCGCCCCCTACGTGGAGCCCCGCCCCTCCCTGCTTTGGCACGCCCCCTCCCGGTCCCGGTCGCGTTCCCGGCTCAAGCCCCGCCCCGGCGCGCACCTTCTCGCGCAGCCGCTCGCGCAGCGCCGCCAGGTGCGCCTCGCGGATCTCCTTGCTGAGCTCCATCTTGTAGTTGAGCTTCTCCTCCGCCAGACGACTGAAGTTGTTGTTCTCCTCCAGCGCCTTGTGCAGCACCTCGCGCTCGTGCTCGCGCCGCTCGGCCAGCTGCTTTAGCACCTGCGCCTCCTGCGTCTGTGCGGACGGGCGGGGGCGCGCGCGTGGGCGGTGGCCGCCCGCTCCGCCCCGCCCCCAGCCTGGCCCCCCCCTCCACCCCCCCCCCCCCCCCCCGGCGCGCGGTCTCGCCCCGCCCAGTGCCCTCATTGCCCTGCCCTGCTGCCCACTGGACGCGCGTCCTCCAGGAGCCCGGATCTACACTGTCCTGCCGTCGGCGAGGGTGTCCACCTGGTCCCGCTTTGCCTGGGACTTCCTGGGCTTTAGCATCGCAAGGTCCGCGTGCCCGCAGAACCCTCGGCCCCAGACACACCGGAAGCTGCTGACCCTTTCTGTGAGTCCTCAGCTCCCAGAGCTGCCCCTCCCACGATGCTGAGTGAGCCCACGCAGTAAGAGAGGCTCTGTCCCGCTCGCTGCCGCCTCCAGAGGTCCTGATGCACTCAGGGAATGTTGGAGGAGCAGAGCAAGTTCAAAGCTTAAGGGCTGTCACTGAGCCTTCACCGTCTCCTCTAAAAAGTAGGTGCGTGATGCGCACCAGGTTCTGAATTCCCTAAGGTGCGGAGAGCTGTGCACGGGCCCCCAGAGCTGGGGAGAAGGGACTGGTTGGGGCAAGGAGCCCGGGACTCCTGGCTCTACACTGTCTGTCCTTATTTGGGGGAGGGGCTGCTTGGTGAGGGTCAGAGACCCAAGGATGATCACCCACACTTCCTTCCTTCTGGGCCCACCCACGTGCCAGTCACTACTAGCTAACCCTAGGAGGCCTGGGTCCCCAGGTTTCACTGGGACGTGCTACAAGGGATCCAGAGCCACTGCCCCTGCCCAAGGGGCAGCCCTCAGCACTGCACTCCTGAGGGTACCCCTGTTGTGTGTGTTTCAGTCTCCATGGGGCTGGTGTGAGGGGGAGGGGTGGGGAGGGAGGCTGGGGCCCCCTGAGCTCCCAGCGGGTCTGGGCTTGCAGCCCCCGACACATGGCAGCCCCTTTGTTCTCACTTCTCTGCCCCGGAGAAAGGTGCTAGTCTAGCCTCATGTCCCAGGACTCCTCCTGGCTGTGGCCAAGGACATCCCCTCCAACAGCATCTGCTTCCTATCTGTCTCCGGCTGGCTGCCATTGGGGATGCCTCATCCTCCCTGTCCCATTCTGATCTCCCCAGAGGCGATCCAGGGAACCATGAGACCCTCTCCACCCCAAGCTAATAGCCAAGCAGCAGCTTGGAGTACCCCGTGCCTGGAGGGCTCTGTCTGTGCCCATCCAGGCCTCCTGGCCACCTTCCTCAGGACCTGGAGGCAGGGGTGGGCTCCTCACCTTCCTCCGTTCCTCAGCTGCCTCCAGCCGCTTCTGCAGCCCCTCCAGGGAGGTGTCCTTCCTCTTGGGGGGAGAGGAGAGCACTGGGCTCTCAGGGGACAGGTCAGAAGGGGACTTGAGGATGACCTCGAAGCTCTGGCCAGAGGCCCTCTTGTCCAGCTGCTTCACCTCCATGTCTGTAAGATCAGACGGGGACTTCAGGATGCTGAGGGGGCCTGTTCCCAGCACACATCCAAGTCAAGGGCTGGGGGAGGGAGCACGGCTGCTCACGTGGGACTCCCAGGCCTGAGCCCCCAGGACCACCGCCCCCATCAGAGCTTCCCTCTCCAGAAGCCAACTAGGGGAGCATGTGGGGGAGGGGGGTTGGAGAGGCCACGGGGCCAGGGAACAAGGTAAGGAGGAGGCAGGCACTGGTCAAGCAGGACCTGTCAGTGGCCCGGGGCACACTCACCCCCATACTGGTAGATGGTGTTGGGGTGCGGCTGTGAGTAGAAACAGGAGCAGATGAGCGACAGCACTGACAACTCCTTCATCTTCTCCTTGTAGGCTGTGGGCATGAGGCCAGCATGAGAGGGCGCCACGACCTCACCTCCTGGCGGCCCCCTCGTCCTCTCCCGGCATTCTTCCCATGCTGTGTCTCTCGGGAAGTCTGTTTATCTCACTCTCTTTTCTGTTCCCTCGCCTCTCTACGTCTCTCCTCTCCTCTTCCCTCCTCTCCCCACCCCTCCCAGAAGTTGACGGTCTTTCCCTGGCACCCCTCCCTGTGTCCTGCATTGTTCTCCCTGCTCCAGGCTCCTTGTGCTCCCCTCCCTCCTCTTCTCTCTCTTGGCATTTCTGTTTGTCTCTGTTCATCCTTCTGTCTCCCTCACTCTCTGTCACTCTCTGTCTGTATCTTTCCACATCTCCATGACTCTGTCACTGTATTTTCCCAACTCACCCTCCCTGTACTTCCCCCTCTTTACTTCCTCCCCTTTCCCTCTCGCAGATACTAACCGCCACATCAGATGTGGTGCTTCTGCAGGCAGCACTTTCTTGGGCTGTCCACTTGGGTGAAGCCCTCAGAATTCCTCTTATGCACCCCCCAACACTTACCCTGACAGCATTGCAGCCCCCCCCCCCCATCCCCCAAAACCTGGCTCTGAACAGGCCCAGGCTTTCTGTTCTTCTAGGGCCAGAGGGTAGGGAGCTGTCCGTTCAGCACTAACACCTGCCCTCTAGCTTTGCAAAGCAAGTGCCCACAGCCAGTGTCCCCAGTGCCCAACTAGAAAAGGAGGCCATGAGCCCTGTCAGAAGATGGAGGAGCCCACTGTCAGAGCGGGAATGAATGAGCTATTTGTGGTCCATTTGTGACAAGCCAGACCCCAAAGTAGACACGTTGGTCAGGTGTCTCACTAGTGTTTAACCATCTTCAGGTTCAAGACTGTCCCCCTGCTCAACCGAGATGATACTGGACCCAAGGGGTGAGGGTGACTTGTGCAAAGCTCCTCAAGTACAGTTCAGGTGGTCTGTGTTCTTTCCACAACTCCAGCATGTCACAAAGACCAGGAGGCTCAGAGACCCATGCCCCCGCCTCCCTGGCTAGAGAAGCTGGGACAGGTCTCCAGAGAGATGCTCCAGAGAGGGAACATGGCTTCTGTGAAGGAAAAGCTACCTACAGGGCTCTTCCCAGGGGCAGACACCAATTTGGACAAGTGTTGAGGTAGACAAGAAAATTCCTGATCAAATTTCACACGAGACAATGTCTTTAAGTTGAGTTAATGTGAAATTGGGGAAAGTGCTGGTGTAGAAACAGGAAACAGGACAGAAATCATCAGCCCTTGTCTGAGGGAATAGCTCACAGTGAGCAGGGTTTTCTCACAATCATTTCTCTGCAGAGAATGATGTTATTTGATCTAAATGTCCTGATGATCCAGACTCCTCTGGAGAGAGCCCGAGAGACCTTAAAGGGAGCACAATGAATCCTGGGCTGGCAGCAGGGAGAGCCTTTAAGGGGCTTGGAGGGGAAGCAGGGCAAAGACATATCTTGGTAAGTGGGCCAGACGGGGGCAGGCTTCCAAGGGAATTTCGGCCTGAGTTGCCAATTTTATTTTTTCACAAGCAGAATCTATTTGTGCATTTTTGTGCTGTGAAAAGTTAATTTTAAAAAGAAGGCAGAGGGTACATCACAATACATGTGCTGGGGAGTTAGAGAGTGTAAGAGCAGGCAAAGCAGCCCTTCAGAAGCAGCAGACCAGGAGGCATTTGGGCATTTGGAAAGGCTGGGGAAGTCACCAGCCCTGTGCTCAGAGGCAAGGTCAGGACGGGAGCAAGAGGGTATCTGGGTCAAAGGGACACACTTGGGTCCTGGGAGAGGCCAGGAAGGAAAGGGCTCAGTCTAACCCTGCCACCACCAGCCTCCCTGGCAAGAGACAGTGCTTCCCCTACCTCCCAGGGAGTCCTTCTGCACCACATGTGAAACCTGCAAATGGGTCTACCATACAGGCAGGAGCTTGGGGCCTCGCCGCTGCTCCAGCTCCTCTCTGCCTTGAGGCTGAGGTTTTCCTGGGAGAAGGAGCTGCACGTTTATTACAGAGGAAGAACAAGTTCACAGACAAATGTCACCTCAGCATGAAGGGAGGCTGGCGGCAGTTCAGGGAGCAGGATGGGGAGGTTTGGCAGGTGTGAGCACCACATTGTTAGGATAGAGGGGAGAGGGATGGTAGGGCTGAGACTGAGTCAGAGCTCTCTGAGGTCACAGCTCAGCCCAGGGGACCAGTGCCAACTGGAAAGTGAGGGACTCTGTCCTACAGCTGTAAATAGGGGTGCAGCTCAGTGTCTGATGGTCATGGAGATTCCCTGGGCTGGTTTCTCCCAGGCTGATGGCCCAGGGGGAGCTTCCTTCCCTGAGTAGCCAAGTGGGAAGGGGCACCCCCCAGAAGGGGGCTTTGGGAGTGAGGCTTGCTGTGTGGTTTGGCTACAAGTTGGAGGGGACTGGACAGCAAGTGAGGAAATTGGCAAATTTGCAGAGAGTGAGCCAGGAAAAGCCCACACATGGGGCCAGAGAGCAGGGCTGGGCCCAGCGGCTCTGAACACAGGAGGTTACACCTGTGTCCTCAGAGCTGGCGGGCTTAAAGACCATGTCTCATTGCAGAGGGAAGAGGTTGAGGGCCAGACCCATCTAGGCACCTCTCCATACAGAGAGCTCAAGTCAGGAAACGCCTCTACAGCTTGGAGGCATGCCCTTTCTCCCCCCTCACCAGGACCCTTCTCTTCCCCATCACTGACTTCAAGGAGTCATTAAAAAACAAATCTCTGCTGTGAACTGGATTGCTTTCATCTCCCCCCTCCTCTTCATTGTATTAAATGGCAAATATGCAAATATGCACATTGGCCTTTTGGATGCTTAGATCCCAGGTGAGCAAGAGTTAGAAGGCACCACCTCAGCCTACAGTGGCATGGTAACAATAATGACACCACTCATAAGGTGGGCGTGTGACATCCATGCGCATGACCCTCAAGACCAGCCAGCCCAGGTGGATACGCTTGTCAGGCTCATTTCTACTGAGGGGAAAAAAGAGACTCAGAAAGCAAGGGGCCCAGCCAGAATCACACAGCATGCCAGGATGGGAGCCTGGTCATGAGTCCCAGCCTCTGACTGTACTTTTCTGCTTGGAGCCTCATGGTGATGGTGCTAGGTGGTGTCTAGTCAGAACTGGGAGGGCAGGGGGCCCACAGATGCCTGCTCACCCCTAGAAGGGTCCTGGAGGCTGCTAATTGCTTCTTCACAGATGAAACTCATTGCCATCCAGGCTGCCCCTCTCACTAGCCAGAGTCATATGCAATGTGCTGGGAGCCCAGCATGGCAGGAATTGCCGGCAGAATTCACCTTTCTCTGAGCAGGAAACTCTGCAAAATGTGGCTGCAACAGTCACACTGCCCAGCACAGACTGGGCACGCACCTCTTGTCAGGCAGCAGGCCGAGCACTGTTCCTGCAATATCTTGCTGTCTCTCAGAACAAGCCCAGGGGAGGTGCTGTCACTGCCATCCCCATCCACATGCAGCCCTGAGAGTTTAGGTAGCATGTGCAAGGCCTCCCAGCTCAACAGAGTTGCATAAGGAGACAGATATGAGCAGGAGTCTACAAAAGTGTGTGAAGAGCTGAGCATCTGGGAAGGACATCAAGAGATGGCCACCTGTCTGCTAAAGCTGTGTTCACTCTCTAGAGAATAAGGTTAGCTAGGGTGCCCATCTCCGGGATGGAGGGGAGGGTAGGGAGGGCCACCTGTCCCCAGGTGAGTCTCAACAATATAGCCCATCAGCAGGCACTCAGCTTTTCGGTCAACAGAGGAAGAGAAAGCTAAGGTCAATCTTGTAGTGACTATGAGATCATAGCAGACAATGACTCTAGTCACCAAGGCCAAATGAAGCCCACCAGCAAGCTGGGGCAGACAGGCCACTGAGGCCTGGGAGATCAGCTCCAATCAGAGAGGTCTCTTAACAGAGAAGCCATAGCTGGGGTTCACTTAAACTGATTTTGGTCACAATTACTGGTGCGCTCCCATAGCCACTCCTGGGCCAAACTCCTATCAAACTTTTATGAAGATGAGCACAGGTAGGTACACGTGTGGGCTGTGCTCTACCTAGGGCAGCACCAATGGTGAAACAGGAAAGGCCCAGCCCCATGTGACTCTGTCCAGGGGACGTTCTCCAGCTGGCATGCAGCACATCCATGAGGCAGTGGCTGTGCTGGACAAAACGGATGGTGAAAAGGTAACTTGGGCACCCAGAAAAATCCTGGGGCTAAGCGTGGGTCAGCAGGGCCCCAACAAGGCACTGCTGGTATCGGGGCTGTGAGGTCAGTGTCGGGCCGACCTCTGAGAGGCATCAGTGGTGCCGTTTTGGCTATTTCCCTTCACCACCTAATCTACCTGCTTATCTGTCAGACAGATGGCAGGAATGAGGCCTACTGAGGGCTTTTACTAAAGGGGGTTCTTACTGAAGGGGGTGAGTGAGAGAAAAGGCTGAGAGCATCGCCCACGAGTGGTTGCTCTGTCTCCCACTCAAGCACAGATCCTGAGCAAGGGCCTGAAGCCTGAAGCCCCACCTCAGTGTAGGACTGGGGTAACACTCTGGCCATGAGAAGGACAGACTGCCCTCAGTTCCTGGAGGGGGAGGTCTCATTCTGCCCAGAGCGGATCCCAATATCTCTAAGGATGTCAACAAGAGAGAGCAGGGGGCGGATGAAGACCAGATGGACGGACCCAGTGCAGGAGGGGTGTGGTCAGTGACACACATGTTCCCCTCCTGGACAAGTGCAGAAGTCACCTGGGGCCTGGAGCCCAGGAGGCCTAAGAGGCTGGGCAGGGCTGGGCACATGTGAGTGGGTGGAGCTCTGCTAAAGCTGTGTTCACTCTCTAGAGAATAAGGTTAGCTAGGGTGCCCGTCTCCGGGATGGAGGGGAGGGAAGGGAGGGTTGGGAGTGTGGTTCCGGACGGAGTGGGGAACGGGGTGGAGGTTGGGGAGGGGGTGCTGCCCTGCTGTCCTTCCACATGGAGTGCAAAGATGAAGCTGGTTTTGGGGCTCAGAGCATTCCTGGGGACAGCAAGCCCAACGTCCTCACATCCAGGGTCACCTGCAGCTCTCCTGCGTCCAGTAACTGCCCCGTGTCCACCTCTCTGCCAGAGCTCCCCTCCTGGAAGGCCCCGAGGGAGGAGGGTCGCAGCCTTGGTGGTGGGGGGGGGGGGAGGGGGGGGGGACCGTGGATCCGCAGCTTGGGAGGCGGGGCGGTCGGGGAGGGAGGGGCAGACCCCTCCTTGCTGGAAGGGCTTGGAAACTGCAGCAGCCCCTCCCCCCATGCGAACCCTGCTGCGCAAAGGGCGGTGGCTTTTTTCGACCAGAACGGGTGGCACCTTGTCGCAGAGAGCGGTCCCCAAGCCCGCAGCAGCGAGGGGAGGGGGCGGTGACGCTCGACGGGGGCGCGGCTCCCCGCTCGCTCCCCAGTCCTTCCGCAGCGTCCCTCCAGCCCCCAGGGCGCTCCTTTGGCGCAGGGAGGGCCCCGGCCCGCCAGCCCTGGGCTAGGGCTCCCGCAAAGAGTCCTACCCTCCCAGTCCCCAGCCTCTCCAGCGCGTCCACCCAGGGGCACCGGCCCGCGTCAGGCCCGGGAGCCACTCTGCCACAGTCACGCCTGGCCTGACACGGCGGACACGGAAGGGGCAATGAGCCTCCGAACCTGACGTTCTCACCCTGGGTGCTCCCTTGGGCGCCGCCCCTGCCCAACGGCCCACGCTCGCCGCACCAGCGCCACAATTCTTGCCCTTGGGGCACCAGGTCGTCCCAACCCGCTGGCCTGAACTCTGGCTCATGCGGGTTCGGCCCGGCCGCGCCCCGCGCTCTGAGCGCGGGGTCTGAGATGTGGAAACAGGAGTCCGCCAACAGCCCCTGCTTTGGGCGAGGCCAGACAATGGCCTCAGCTCAGACCCGCCGCCGCCCCAGGAAGCCCGCGTGCCGGGCGCCTACCGGACAAGGTGCTGGCCATGGTGCTGGCGGCGGCGGAGGCTGCGGAGGCCGAGGAGGCGCGGGCGGCGGCTGGAGCTGCAGTCGGCAAATGCTGCAGTGCTGGGGAGGGGAGAGAGCGAGGGAGGACGGGAGGCGGGCGCAGAGAGGGAGGGAGGCAGCGAGGGAGAGAGAGAGAGAGAGGGACGGAGAGAGAGCGCGCTCGAGAGAGGGAGAGAGAGAGAGAGAGAGAGAGAGTGCGCGCTTGAGCGCCTGGCTGGCTGTGGCAGGGCAGCCGTCAGAGAGAGAGAGGAGTGAAGACAGGGGAGGATGGGAGGGGAGAGACCCGCCTGGGACGAAGGGTGGAGTATTGCAGCCAGATGCCCATCCTCCCACTGCTTACCTCTTGGACCCACTGCTGCCCAACGTGGCTTTGGCTTTGTGCAGGCTTGGGGGGATGGTGGAGACATTCCCCGTTCCCCAGGGTGGGCGTGGCAGGAGGGGACAGACCCCAACAGCGGAGGGGGGGGGGGCGGGGATTGGAGAGCTCTTCACCTGAGCCTGGGAGGTGCCTTCTGTGTGCCCAGGCCTGTGCTGAGGGGAAAGTTTGTCATAGACAGTGGGGGTGGGGATTGGTCCGGAAGGCCTCCAAGGAGCATCCCAGAGGATGAGCTGATTCTGAGGCAGAAAAGAGGGCAAATGGGGATGGTGAGGCCTAGATCAAGGGCTTTGAAGGAAGACAGAGATGCGTTCCAACCCCAGCTCTGACACCCACTAGCTTGGTGACTGGGGCAAGTTTCTGACTTCCTGTGCCTCCATTTCTCAAATGTAAGATAAAACAATAATGGCAGTCTCCAGATGATGGAGGAGAAGAGGGTACACCCTTGGTGAGTGCGTGGGGGTCATGCCTCCCCTCCTCCTCTGGGCTTAGGGTTCTGGTCGGTACCCCAAAGGGAGAGCCTGGCAGAGATGGTGGGTCCTTTCTTGAAGTGACCATCTCTCCTCCCTTTGGGGCTGGGAAGTCAGAGAGATGGAGTGTCATTCCCATTTTAGGGACAGAGCCACCGAGGCCTGGAGAAGTGCTTGCTCCACAAGCAGCTAAGTCCAGGAATAAAACTGTGGGAAATCTCAGGAGCCCGCACAGCGGTCAGGTAGACACACACAGCTAAGTACAGGAATAAAACTGGGGGATCTCAGGAGCCTGCACAGGGGTGAGGTAGGCTCAGAAAGGGAACTGACAGGAACAAACCTAAGGGTCAGAGTCAGCCTGGAGCAGGCCCAGCAAGCATGTATACAAAACACACCTTGAGATACACACACAGCGAGTGTGTTAACATCTGTCTTGTGTTCCACATAGTGTCTGACCCACATGGGTATCTCACAAAGCCCGTAACAGCAGGCTCAATTCAAATTTGTTGACTTGATCAAGACCTCTGTGCCTGCTGGGCGGGGCAGGCTATGGCCATCCTTCAGCCTTGGTGTCCATTCCCTCCCATCTTTCGTGGCTAAGTTCAGTACACGGAATTTGTAGGTTATAATTTGTAGGAGGCCTCGCAGTCCCCATGTGTGGTTTGTGACCAGGCAGCTCATGCATCAACTCAGGGTCTCAGGGTCCTCAGCTCCAGTCCTGCCCAGGGGGCTCGAGTCTCTGGGCCCTGCCCTACCTTCCTTGGACTTCTGGAAGCACCAACACCTCTGCTTTTAGAAGACAGGGGTGTGTGGACCTGAAGAGGAGGACTCCTGGCTCTGAGACTTGCTAGCTGCTGGCTTTGGGCAATCTGCTAACCACCTAGCATGTTCTTTGTGAAGTGCGGATAATAAAAGAACTTATCTCAGAGGCCGTTAGGAAGACAAACATGTCAATGCCTGCGTGGATGGTAGTGAAATCTGTTTGGAGTGAGTACTCAGCAAGTGTGTGGCCAGGTCTCTTCATCTTCTCCAATCTCTAGCTGAGAGTCTAAGACAAACACTGCACACCCCCTCACAGGTGGGACAGGTCGGGGGTGGGGGGTGGATGCCAGTGGTCCACGTGCTTCTCTAAGCACGATGTCTCACACATCTAGGCATTAAACAGAGCCCATGAGAAGCTCTGATGTCAGCATTGCCAGCTGGCTGGTGCCTTTTGGGACAGGCTGGGGTCATCTACAAATACCTACAGCCTACAGAGCTGTGCAGACCCCTTGGTCCCACTGCTGACTGCCAGCCGGTGCTAGGTGCTGGGGAGTCAGGGGGGTCCACCCTCACCAGTCGGGGGGACATTGGCTAGAAAGTCGGCCGAGGGTCTCCAGGCCCGAGCAGCCCTTGGGGAGAAAAGGGGAGGAGGGATCACAGCTAACCAATCCGAAGGTTTGTGCAATTGTCTGGACCATCCAGGTGGCTCAGCCCAGGGAGGAGTAATGGAATGCAGGCTCTTGTGGGGAAAGCATCGAGGGAGGAGACGGCTGGAACCCTAGGTTTCTGCCTGCGGGCGATGGAGGTGCCGTTCCCCAGGCTCAGGGTCGACGGCGGGGGCAGGGTGGGGCCTGGAACCGAGCGCGCGGACCCCTCCGCAGCGGAACTGTTTCCGCGGGAGCGACGCGCAGCGGACCGGAATTAGGGACGGAAGTGCAGCGCGTTCAGTGACGATTGCGCGCCTCAGCCCGCCAAGTCCGAACCGGCTGACGGCGGAGGAGACGCGGTGTCGGTGCCTCGGTAAACTGGGGTAAATTCCTGGGGACCCCGGGTCGTGCAAGGCTCCCCGCGGACACAAGTTGGGCCGTGAGTCGCACAGACCCTGGAACAGATACTTCTACCCGAGCGGCGCCTCCCGAAACTGCAGCTCCCGGCAGGCCCCGCGCCACTTTGCGCCCGCGCGTCGGCCATTCTGCCGCGCGGCCTTTTGGGGCCGGTAGTTTTCCTGTTCTCGTGGCCTGCGCCCCGCGCCGCGCGGAGCCGGTTCGCGGGCGGTGGTTCCCCTGCGGGCCGGGCTCTGCAGGGAGGGCCGTCATTCGGTGCTTACGTGAATTGTCCGTTAGCCCCAGTGTCCAGGCGAAACTGGGACTGGACGTTGAGGCCGGCCCAAGCCGGGGGTCTGGCCTCTCCAGCTCCGCTGGCGCTAAGTGAATTACTGCAGGCGGAGCTTGTGGGACTGCCCCCGGGCTCCAGCTCTCGTCGTTTCTGTGTGTCTGGCCGACTCTCCCCGAGGAGGACCCAGCTGCGCGGGGCGGGAGAACGAGGCAGGGCTGACGTGTAGGTTCCTCATCTTCCCGAGCTCCTTATGATAGGACATCACAGGCTTGCCTTTGACCTTGCAGGGGGGAGGTGAGGTGGCTTAGCACTCCAGAAAGGCCTGCTATAAGCAGTCTTGCCGTCTCTGCCATAGGGCTTCCTGCTGGGAGCAGGGTCACGTCCCAGCGCCGCTGGCTGGCATCACTTACCCGCAGTGGCGGAGATCCTGAGATGTTCGGAGGGGTTTTGTCTCACAGCCTGCATATCAGCCAGCCTCAGTGCCTTCCTGAGAACAGGCCAGTATGCCCAAGATAGCCCTGAATGGCGTGACAGTGGACTTCCCCTTCCAGCCGTACAAATGCCAGGAGGAGTACATGAGCAAGGTGCTGGAGTGTCTGCAGAAGGTACGGCTGCAGATGGGGGGCTTTGTGCCCTGGGAGTGGGTCCACCTTCCTGTTCACTCTTGCTGGGCCCTGCCGGGAATGAGGTCTCCCTCTGGATACAGGACTCAGTCATAAATGGGGCTGGGGTTCTTGGAAAGACGATAGGGAAGTAGGCGGAAAAAGACACTTTTCACTCCGAAGGATAGTCGTGAGGTCATAGGCTTGGGAGCACCCTGAGGCCCACTTGGGGATCCAGGGGAAGTATTTCCACATGGAGGGATAGTCAGTGCCCAACCGTCATTTTGGAAGGTCTTCAAACCCCAGGGGTGTGCAGGAAAGTTGGAGGGGTGCGGGCTGCTTCCTGCTGGCTTTCTTGGTAGGCTCTCTCACACCCTCCTGAAGCTCCCAGCCCCTGAGGGGCTCCTGACTGCTGTTCTGGACACAGACTCCTGCAGTGAGGAGCCTGGTGCCCAGTCCCGGGAGCGAGGGGCACAGCTTTGCTGATGTGCCTTTGGGTGTCTCCGGGTTTGCGGCTCGGGCTCCCGCCTGTCCATGCAGGTCTACATAGGTCGTCAGGTTCTGTTCACACAGTGCGAACGTCTGCATGCAAAGTCGCAGAACAGTCTTCTGTCTCGAGACTCGGAACCTAATTAGTCAGTTTACTACTTATGTTACGCGGAAAAATACTTTAGGTAATGTTCTGCAAGCTGTTTGTTAATGAGGGCTGAATTAACCCGGTAGCTTTCGGCTTTTGGTTTGAGAGTGGAAGCACTGTCCCGTTGTCCACTGTTCCCCAGGCCTTTCGCCACCTGCTGGGTGGGCTCTGCCTGCACAGAACTGCCCCAGACCAGTGTCAGGTGGGCGGTGTGGTCTGCACTGCCTCTCCCTGCTTCCCCGTGACCTTGTTCCTGACCCCGTTCAGAAAGTGAATGGCATCCTGGAGAGCCCCACAGGCACGGGGAAGACACTGTGCCTCCTCTGCACCACGCTGGCCTGGCGGGAGCACCTCCGTGACACCATCTCTGCCCGCAAGATCGCCGAGAGGGCGCAGGGAGGGCTTTTTGTCAATCACACCTTGTCCTGGGGAGCTGCCGCTTCCGATGGGGACAGCACAGGTGAGGCTCCTCTCGGCCGCTCTGGGGCTCCGTAGAGAAGAAACGCGGGGACAGAGTGGGCAGGTGAGGCTCTGGTGCAGGGCTGAACAAGGAGCATCGTAGCTGCTCCGTTCTTTCCCAGCATCTGGCCGTGAGCCTCAGGTCGGACCCATGTGTTCACACCGCGGCCAGCCACATAGCTCGTTCCCGGGGCTGGGTGCGCAGGGTCGAGTTGGCCACGTGCCCTTGGGTTAACAGCCTGCGAGAACATTGTCTGCTGGAACTGTGACCTGCCCTGCTTCCTTGTGTCTGGGCAGCCTGCTACTCGGACGTCCCAAAGATCATTTATGCCTCCAGGACCCACTCGCAGCTCACTCAGGTCATCAGCGAGCTTCGGAGCACCTCCTACCGGTAGGGCCAGGCGGCACTCACCCCTGCCTCGGAGTTACGGGGGGTTGGCCTTGGCCAGGTGGTTGATGGTGGCATTCTGCCTGGACCCTGCCCGGAGGGTACTGTCTGCTCCGCGTCCAGGGCCGTGTGCGGGCCAGGCTGACCCTGCTGCCCACTGCTTATGAGAAAGCGGCTGGGTTAGCGGCAGCCTGAGGTCCTGGAAAGCCGTGTGGTGTCAGCTGCGGGCGCGGGTCACCGTGGCAGGCACGTGAAGGGGGCGGCTCTGCCTCTGTCGGAGCCCTGCACAGCTGCGGGGGTCCTGGCGTCCTGCCCCAGCCTCCTGGGTGGGGGAGCACAGAGTAGGTGGGGTCTCCTCCGTCTGCCCCGCTTCCCCTGCCTTGTCTCCTTGCTCACTCTGGGCGATGCAGCAGAGAGAGTGCCGCCCAAGCCTGGGGTCCGCTCTGGCCCCAGCCACTCCCTCTTGTGAGTGAGCTCTGTCTCCCGCCGTGCCCCCCACAGCGCATGCTCTTGCTGCCGGATGGCGCTGGGGGCTGGTGCCCTCTGGTTCTTGGACCCCACGGCTCTCTCTTCTGCCAGGCCCAGGGTATGTGTGCTGGGTTCCCGGGAGCAGCTGTGTATCCACCCCGAGGTGAAGAAGCAGGAGAGTAACCACATGCAGGTGGGCTCCTGGGGTGGCTCTTTCCCTCGGCTGTGCCCGCGCGGGACAGCCCGGTGAAGAGCTGGTGGGGGCAGGGCTGGGACAGGACTCGCTCTCCACACATCGGGCAGGGTGCTCCCTGGCTGGCCCGGTGCGCTGTCCTTTCTTGACCACATGCCCGCCGGGCCCGCTCCCTCTTTTTCCCAGATCCACTTGTGCCGGAAAAAGGTGGCCAGTCGTTCCTGTCACTTCTACAACAACGTGGAAGGTGAGAGGGGGTTCGTGGAAGCCACTCCTGCTGCTCGCTCAGCGTACAGCCAGGTGGGCTTGGAGCACGTGCAGCCTCTTAGGCCTCGTGGCCTGCTGGCTCTCCCCTTCGGGCTCCAGAGTGGCCGCGGGGGCTCAGTGAGGGGCAGTGGTCCGAGCACTGTCTCCTGGCCGCGGGCCTGCCCTGGGTCATGTGCAGAACGGCTCATACGCCGGGGCGGGAGAGGCCTCCATCCCAGAGGGACCTCCTGGCAAGGCTGGCCTTGCTGCGGTCTGGGAACTGGGATTTCAGGGCTTCACCATTCCCTGGTAGGGGCTCTCAGGGCCTAAACTGTTGGTGCAAACAACATGGTTTATGCTGAGCAGAATCTGGAATTGGGGTGCTCTCCAGCCAGGGCTGCCTACGTGACCAGCCCCCAGCAAAAGCCCTGGGCGCTGGGCCTCTGGCGAGCCTCCCGGTAGATAGCATTTCACACGTAGTCTCGGCTCATTCTGGGGGAGTTAGCTCGGGGAGGGGGTTCTGGAAGCTTCTACGTGGTCTCCCGAACTCCACCGGCTTTTCCTTCTGATTTCGGCATGTGTCCTTAGAGCGTGGCTCCCCTGAGTCCTGGGAGTGCTCTGTCCTTTGGTGCTGTGTCGGGGAGTGGGCAGCCTCTCCCAGAGGTGGCTGAAGTGACTGGCACAGGGTCATGACAACAGCTGGCCCTAGTGTGGCTCGATGGGTGCATGTGCAGGTGCCCACGGCCTTGGTGCATACTGCTTCCTCTCCTCGGGCCCAGAGTGAAGGGCTGGCGCTGGTGCCCTTGACTCCAAATCTGTCAGATCTTTGCTTTTCCACAGTGGGGCTGCCCCTCACACCTGTCAAGGACTTCTGGAACCAAAAGCAATGGCAGAGGGGCTTCTTTGGGGTGTGGCCTTTACAGTTTCCTGTCTGCAGCTAGAGCTCTGTGGCTTGTGTGTGGGTGGGGGGTGGGGGGGTCCCTGTTTCTTGCCTCTGGGTTGGGACTCAGATTCTGGCACAGAGGCGACATGGGCCCGAGAGCAATCACAAGACAGTGGTGGTGCTTTGGAGCACCCAGCATGCCAGGGCAACGCTTGCTCCTGGGGGCGGGAGCCGGGGATCCCCCACCCCCCAGTAATTGCCATCCCTGGGCCCCGTTCCCGGAGCTCGCTCTGCGCCACCTTCTCGTTTGCCGTGTTGTTTGGTCTGGTGGCACCGAAGACCCTTGGAACGGCAGCGAGCACAAGCCTGGCCTACGGGGGACTCAGACGAGCGCAGCCGCTGGCCCCGTGGCCCGGTGTCGGCTCTGGCCCTGGTTCGGAGACTGCTGACCGACTTGTTTGTGTTAGGGCTGTGGGTGTTGGGGTCGCTCTGACGGCATCGTTTCCCCATGACCTTACTTACCTTTTGCTCACAGCCCTCCGCCTTCAGTTCTGCTTCTGCGTGGGCACTGCAGACAGGCTCGTGAGGCCTGATGGCGTCCTCTCTGTTTTACCCTGTTGTGGCCGCCCTGACTTCCCTCCCCATATTCCAGGCAAAGAGGGTGGCGTGCAGGTACCCTGTTCACGTGCCACAACCTTTGACAGCTCCTGATGGAACTGTCCCCGCCACCTTCCCACAGCTGTTTGTGGGTCAGCTCTCCACTCTCCAGCCCTCACCTGCACTTCTTCTCAGCTGCACTGTCTACACTCGCACCGACGACACCCGCACTGTCTCCCCCTGCACCGTCCCTACCTGCACCGTCCCCCCCGCACCGTCCCCACCTGCACCATCCCCACCTGCACCGTCTCCCCCTGCACCGTCCCCCCCCACACCGTCTCCCCCTGCACCGTCCCCCCCGCACCGTCTCCCCCTGCACCGTCCCCCCCTGCGCCATCCCCCCCGCACCATCCCCACCTGCACTGTCTTCCCCTGCACCGTCCCCCCTGCACTGTCCACACCTGCACTGTCCCCCCCTGCACCGTCCCCCCCGCACCATCCCCACCTGCACCGTCTCCCCCTGCACCGTCCCCCCCGCACCATCCCCACCTGCACCGTCCACACCTGCACCGTCCTCCCCCCAACGTCCCCAGCTGCACCGTCTCGCCCTGCACCGCCCCCCCCCCCTGCACCATCCAGGCCTGCACCATCCCCCCCTGCACCGTCTCCCCCTGCACCGTCCCCCCCGCACCATCCCCACCTGCACTGTCCACCCCTGCACCGTCCCCCCCGCACCGTCCACACCTGCACCGTCCCCCCCTGCACCGTCCCCCCCTGCAGTATCCCTTACCTCGTCTGGTGGGTGCTGGAGCAGGGATGCGTCAGGAGTCCAGAGGTGGGTGGTGGGAGCTGCGGGGCACTTTCAGCCCAAAGCGGAGTCCATGCTGGAGCTGGCGTGTGCTGGTCCTCTGGGCTGCAGACGCCCCCCGCCACGATCTCCCCGGCCCTGCACGGCAGAGTGTGGGTGCCGTCCCATCTGCCCTGCTGGCTCCAGCCTCCATCGGTCCTCCCCTGATCCCCAGCCTCCGCGTCTCGCTCTGGTTCTTGCCGCACGCCCTGTCCGAGGTCCGTGTCTCAGCCTCCTCTGCCCTGCCGTGGGACGTGAGGGGGCATTCCCAGAAGCTGCCCAGCTCTGGGGAGAGTGAGCAGAGACTGCAGGAGGGGTCTGAGAGGAGGAGAGGCACGTGTAGGAGGAAGAGAGGTGCGGAGCCGGAGTGCTGCCTGGCCTGCATCTGGGGAAGCAGGCGAAGGGCCCTGCTGGCCGCCCACGGCATCTGCGTGCCGGGGTCCGCGCTGGCTGGGACCCCTTCACAACCCACACCCCTGCCCCAGGAAGGTGTCCGGGCTCCGGGCTGGCCTGCTACGGAGCCTGTGGTTGGCTGCTCTGTTGCTGTGGCGGTGCCAGCTTGCAGCTTCTCTCCCTGCTGTCCCTGGGGCCATTTCGGGGTTGGGTCACTGTGTTCCGGCTTCTGCAGTGGACTGGGCCCGGTACCTGCCACAGTGGGGCCGGGAGCCAGGAGCCCAGTTCCACAGGAGGCTGCCCTGGGGCCCTCGGGTGTTTTTTTTAGAGGAGAGCCCTGGTCCTGCCAGCCTGGGCGAGGGCTCCCGAGCGGCCGGGTTAAAGCAGCTCCCCAGAGGGTTCCTGGGGCCCTGGGAAGGTCCTGTGCCCCTTCTGGAGCACCTTTCTGCCCTGGGCCACCTGGACAGCCAGCAGGGTGTGGTGCTTATGGGCTGCTATCCCGAGGGAGGGGCCCTGGGTCTGTCAGGTGGGTTCTGCCTTGGGGCGCCCCATCCTTCCTGTCTGCCCTGCCTCTGCTCTGTGCTTCCTGCACTGTTGACGTTTGGGGGTGGGGGCGGGGAGAGAAAGCAACTTGGTGCCAGACTGAAGCCTACTAGTAAGACAGATGCCCCCAGGGCACGGCCTCGAGAGTGTCTGGGATGGTGGTGACGGGCTGTGGGGCTGTGCACCCCCTCCAGCCCCATAACCCCCAAGTTCCCAGGGGTCCCCTCTCCTATTTATGCGTCTCAGGCCAGCAGCCACCTTCTGAGGTACAGGGCAGGGCTCCCTAAGGATCGCTTAAGGTCTGGGGTCCTTCCCAGGTGACCCTCAGGCTCACAGGGCAGGAGTTCTCTCTGGTGAGTCCCTGGCGGGGGGGGGGGGGGTGCCCCCGTCTTGCCCTGAGGGAGAGTCTTGGGGTGGCCGTGGCCACTGCTCACTATGTGGGAGCCATGCTGTTCTGGGCGTCCCTCTGGGGTCTGCGGGGACTCAGTGGGCCTGAGGGCACGTCTTTACTCCTGCCTCTTTCCCCAGAGAAGAGCCTGGAGCAGGAGCTGACTACCTCCATCCTGGACATTGAAGACCTGGTCAAAAGTGGGAACAAGCACAAGTAAGACCCCTCCTAGCCAGGCAGCAGCCACCGCGTCCTCCGGGCGGGTTCTGGCAGGACACCATGAGCCGTGGTCCTCGTTGCCTCGACTGGTCATAAAGCTAACAGTTGCTCAGTGTGAAAAACGGAAGCGTCTCTGAGGAGCACAGGCAGGGAAGCCGTCACCGCCGTGCTGACGGCAGCTCTGGCCTCCTGGAGGACGCACTGTGGCTTCCAGCAGCCGGTGGGCAGCGCACCTGCCCTCCCCACTTGGCCCGTTCCCACAGAACATGCTTGCCTCTCTGCCGTATGTATCAGCCTCCTACGGCTTCAGGGCTCCAAGTTGTGCTAAGATGGGGTTCAGCGTTTTCTTTCTGACTGCCTCAGCTCTGTACCCAGGAATAGCATTGGGGTTTTTGTTTATGTAGAAATTTATTATTATTTTTTTTTTTGCTTTAAATTTTTTTTTAACGCACATTCACTTATTTTTGAGAGGGCGTAAGCAGGGGAGGGACAGAGGGCGAGAGACACAGAATCCAAAGCAGGCTCCAGGCTCTGAGCTGTCAGCACAGAGCCCGATGCGGGGCTTGAACCCACGAACCACAAGATCGTAACTTGAGCCAAAGTCGGACGCTTAACCGACTGAGCCACCCAGGAGCCCCTGTTTATGTGGAATTTTCAATCGGTGACCCAGTCGAAGTCCCTGGTCAAAGACTCAGGTGTGAGTTGTGGGCCCTCCCACCGTCCCCAGGCTCCGGCTCCTGTCTGGGCCCCGTGCAGCCCGAGGGCTCCTTCCTCACGCCTGCCCCGCAGCAGGAGCCCCTCCAGAGACCCGGTCCCCTCTCTGTGGTGCTCACGGCGCCACCTCCCTGCTCCCCACAGGCTGTGCCCGTACTACCTGTCTCGGAACCTGAAGCAGCAGGCTGACATCATCTTCATGCCGTACAACTACTTGTTGGACGCCAAGGTGAGCCGTCTGCTCGCGTGGCTGCCGAGTGCTGACGTCAGCGGGTGTCCCTGGCCTCACAGGGGCCGGCGGGGCCTTTGCTCGTTCAGTTCCTGAGACTAGGCCCTTCCTCAGGGCAGCAGGCGGGTGTGGCTACAGTAGCCGCGGTGCTCGCGTCTGTCAAAACCCAACCACACACTTAAAACGGGCACTTTGTTTATGGAAACGTCAGCTGCAGTGGAGACACAGACGTTCTAGTCCTAGACCCCACCCACGTCACCCCGTCCCACCCCGAGGGAACGCTAGGCCGAGCCCCGCTTTGCGCCTTCTCCGTACCTCGGCTGTGTGGCGAGCGCGGTGTGGGGTCGCGTACCTGCTCCCTCGTGCCGTGTGTGTCGCCGGAAGGGCCACCTGAAGTCCAGCTCAGCGGGGGGTGGGTGGAATGGAGGGGACTGCCCGCGGCTCCGGCGGTGCGGTGGTGACGCTTGGGGAGGAGGGGGAGGGCCGGCCCACCCCTGCCTGCCTCGTGCTTCTTGGCTCCAGCCCTGCGTCCTTCCCCTCTTGGTGCAGAGCCGCCGGGCGCACAGCATTGACCTGAAGGGGACGGTTGTGATTTTCGACGAAGCTCACAATGTGGTGAGTAGTTGGGTGGCCGTTGGCCACACCTCTCCTTTGCCGCCTTCCTGCGGAGAGCAGCGCAGACCTTTCCGAGCCCCAGGCGAGGCACACCGGCCGGCCCCGTGGCCCACTTCCACCTGGAATCCCCCCCAGCACCCCCCTCCCGTCTGTTTTGTTCTCTTTGTCTCTCGGTGGACGCCTGGCCTGATGCTCCCCGTTGGTGGCCATAACCAGACTCGGCTCAAAGAGGCCACCTCCTGGCCCTTCTCTCTCACCTGCACCCTGCCTCACACGTTCCTGTGACCCCCACTCAGGGCCTGTGTTTCCAGGAATGGCTGGCCTTGGCCAGGGCACTGGAGGAAGGCCACTTGGGTGCTCTGGAGCCTTGCGTCCTGGGACAGTGGTGGCCACTCTCAAGCTTCTGCTTGGTTCCAGGCGTTGTTATGGGGGACGATAGGTCCAGTGGGCCGGATAGAACTTTTGAGGAAAACCAGGAATGTATATTTAAAAAAAAAAAATTTTTTTAGTGTTTATTTATTTCTGAGACAGAGCATGAGTTGGGGAGGGGCAGAGAGAGAGGGAGACACAGAATCCAAAGCAGGCTCCAGGCTCCAAGCTGTTAGCACAGAGCCCGACATGGGGTTAGAACCCACGAACCGTGAGATCATGACCTGAGCCAAAGTCGGTCATTCAACCGACTGAGCCACCCAGGCGCCCCTCTCTATTTTTTTTTTAAGTTTATTTTGTTTTAGTGATCTCTACACCAAATTTGGGGCTTGAACTCACAATCCTCAGATCAGGAGTCGCATGCTCTTCTGACTAAGCCAGCCAGGTGCCCCCAGAAATCTATATTCTAATGGGAAATTTTCTGCTGACGAAGTTTCAGACACTCGTGTGGTTGGATGGCCATCTTTGGACCAGTTTGTGACCTGGCCTTAGAGACCGTGGAGGGGGGACTTTGGCGGGGGGGGGGGGGGCCTCTGCTTCCTGTACCCTCATCCGCACCTTGGCTTCCTGGACCCCCGAGTCCCTGCCCCGTTTGGCTGTAGCGTGTCTGCTGGTCTCTCAGGAAAAGGTGTGTGAGGAGTCGGCATCCTTCGACCTGACCCCCCATGACGTGGCTTCTGGACTGGACGCCATAGACCGGGTCTTGGAGGAGCAGACCAAGGTGGCACAGCAGGGCGAGTTCCACTTGGACTTCAGTGCGGACTCTGCCGCCTCAGGTGAGTTTGCAGGTGGGAGACGAGAGACGAGACGGGCTGCCCGGTGGTCTCCGGTCCCAGCGCCTTCTTCAGTCGTCTGGGGACAAGGTGAACTGCTTTTTTCTTCAGCGTTTTACATTTGAGAGCGAGAGAGAGGGAGAGCCGGAGCAGGGGAGGGGCAGAGGGACAGAGATGAATCGGAAGCAGGCTCCAGGCTCCAAGCTGTCAGCACAGAGCCTGATGTGGGGCTTGAACCTGTGAGCGGTGAGATCCTGACCTGAGCCAAAGTCGGACGCCTAACTGACTGGGCCCCCAGGCGCCCCAAGATGAATTATGCTAGGAGGGTCTTCGGGCTTCACGGAGCAGGGGGTGGGTGCCCGCTGACCGTTCCCTCATTCTCTGAAGACCTTTCCACAGTTTCCCAGCGGTACGGACTCCACTGTATAAAAGTGAAAACTGCACGTGTTAACTGTGAAGTACGTCATTTATCAAAGACCCGCTAGCGTTACTCGTATGAGGCTCACTCTCCTCACAGTCCCCTCCCGGTGTTTTCCTGAACACGAGGGTAATTGTGCTGGACGTGCACGTGTGTGGTGGCCACGGTTAGTTGGCGTGGATCCGCTCCGCGGCCTCTGTCAGCGGCTGACAAGGTCACAGCAGGACTGCTCTGCCGTAGGCACCTCCCCTGCCTGGTTGCTAGAGGTTTGGGACGTTTGCGCTCTGCACGGCGGCGTCTCCAGAGGCTTCGCCGCGTCCTGCCGTCGGGCTCGGGGTGCCGGCGGGGGCAGCTGGAGCTTCCTCTCTGCGACCGGAGACTGAACAGTCTCCAGAGGGAGCAGAGGCCCCCCTGCGGGCTCCATGCGCCCTTCTTGCCCAGGGCACCAGCGTCTGCCCTCTCGGTCAGGCCTCCGCTGGCTCGCCCACAGCCCCGCGCCGATGGACGGAGGGTTCGTAAGCGGCGCTCGTGTGGTTGGCACAGAAGTTCTCAAATGTTTTGGTTTGGACCTTTATGTTCTTAACGCTTTACTGAATTCTGGGCGCCTGGGTGGTTCAGTCAGTGAGGTGTCTGACTCACGGTTCGTGAGTTTGAGCCCCACATCGGTCTCTGTGCTGACAGTGCACAGTCTGCTTGGGATTCTCTCTCTCCCTCTCTCTCTGCCCGTCTCTGACTCACGCGCACACTCCCTCCCAAAATAAGGAAATGAAAACTTGAACCTAAAAAAGTTAAAGTTAAGAAGAAACCTTACTGATTCGTCTTCCCGTGAGTTATGTTTATTGACGATTACTATATTAGAAATGGAAACTAAACGAACGGAGACTAAACAGGTCACAACGATGTATTTGTTCTTGTGAGTAACGAGCCATTACGCGTTACGTGAGGCTCCAGGGCTCCCGTAACAACATGCCATAAGCCGGGCGACCTGGAACAACAGGACCCCCCTCTCCCCGCCCCCGCCCTGGGGCCCGAGTCTGAGGCCCGCACGTCGGCTCCACACGTCGGCTCCTGAGGCGTCTGGGGCGTCTGTCCAGCCTCCAGCCTCCGTTGCGTCTTCACGCGGGTTTCTCTCCCGTGTGTCTGTGTCCAAATGTCCCTCTTCTTGTAAGGACACCGTTCACGGAAGTAGGACCCACCGTCGTGCACAGTGACCTCATCTTAACTTGATCATATCTGCAAACACCCTGTTTCCAAATACGGTCACACTCACAGAGACCAAGGGTTAGGAATTGAACAGATCTTTTTATAGAACGTGGGTCAGTCCGTGGCATGTTAACACAAATAATGTTTTGTTTCCCTTCCTTCCTTTCTTTTCTTTCTTTATCTCTCTCCGCTCCCCTCCCTCTTCCTCCCTTCCTTCCTTCCTTTCTTTTGAGAGAGAGAGAGAGACAGAGACAGAGACAGAGAGCACGAGCAGGGGAGGGGCAGAGAGAGAGGGAGACACAGAATCCGAAGCAGGCTCCGAGCTGTCAGCACAGAGCCCAAGGCGGGGCTCGAACCCAGGAACTGTGCGTGACATCATGACCTGAGCCAAAATTGGACGCTTAACCGACTGAGCCACCCAGGTGCCCCAAGAACGTTTTTCTTAAAAAACGACTGTATTTTAAAAATCGAAAGAGTGGCATTGTGTTACGGTTAAAAAGATCTGTTTAATAATCTGGCTTTGTCAAAGGTAGCTGGGCCGTAACTTTCTGCCTTTGCTCTGATGCGGTGCCGCCCATCACGTGCTGCGTTCATTTCCCGCTGCTGCTGTAGGTAGTGCCGGCGACGCCGGGCGACACAGATGTATCGTCTTCTAGGTCTCCCAAGTCCGTCCAGGCTGGTCCGTCCGAGGGGAAAGGCAAACTGTGTGTCATGCTGAGGGGTGGCGTTGTCATGACGACAGGTGCGGCCCTGCAGGCCCCCTGAGCTGGTCTCGGGCTCCAGGTCCCTGAGCCTCACAGGAGCTTGTCTGCCCCCATGGAGCCCTGCCCGTTTGTACCCGTTTCACATTTTCCCTTCATCAGAACTGCTGAATCAGAGCTGTGTTCAACGCCCGAATGCACGTGTGTTTGAGTGAACAGCTACGTGTTTCTCTGCAAGGACACCTAGAAGTGGATTATCTGGATGGGTGGTCTTATGTTTTTCTTAAACCTTGTTATCTTGAGATTTTTATTTTCAAGTCCTGTGTCCTCTCAGAACTCTCTAAAGCGCAGTGACTTTGTCATAGTGTCTCAGTGTCCGCCATGCGACGTGACCCCCCAACATGTGGTTTCAGACTTCTCTGCGTCCGCGGCTGCGTCCGCGGAAGTGTCCTGGCCTGCCGTACTCAGCTCTTGTCGTGGGCTCCGGTTTTCTTCTTCGGGGACGCGTTCAGAGCCTCCTCTGCCTCAAGGTCTTTCCTGTGTCTTTCCTGACTTGTAAAAAATTGCCCCCTTTCTCCTTCTGTTTCTCTGAAGTCGCCGTGGCAGGCGTCCACTTTGGTTTTCCTTCCGATTTAGTCTTCGTTTTTAAAATCATCTTTTGTTTTTCTCCTGTTTCTATTTGAGTTCTGTGGACGGATGATCTCTTTTTGTGCATCCTTCCCGATACTCTGGATCTCAGCGTTTGTTTCCCAAGAACAAGGACACTCTCGTGTGGCCTTGGTCTGATCGGGAGACCAACATCGATAGTGCACTCTTGCCAAGAATTTGTCCAGCCGTCCTCACTGTAGCCTGAGACACAACCAGAGGAAATGTCGTGGTCTGGGAGCCACGCCGTGGCCGTGTCTCTGTGGCCTGAGAGCTGTGGTCTGGACAGATGTCCTCTTCTGTGGCCTAGATACCTGTGAAGAGAAAGGTTAGTTACGTTGGACGCCCTGCACTTGGGACGTGTGAGATGTGCCCTCGTGACTCCGTTCAGGACCGCCCACAAGTGCCGTGCCCTCGGGCTTGTATCACAGACGAGGCTCGGCACGTCTGTGTGTGCATTGTTGGTGACGCCAACTTTGATCACTCGGTAAGTGACGACTGCCGGATTTTCCTGCTATGAAGTTTCTGCTCTTCCATTTGTAATTTCTAAGTAATCTGTGCCGTCCGTTCGCGATTCGTCTCTGAAGTAACGATTACCGTAATGTTTGCAAAATGACGTGTCTTCTTACCCCTGGATGCCGCTCATTTCTGAATTGGAATTTCCCCGCATGGAAGACTTTGCTCCTCTGCGCGGCAGGGCAGCGTCCTTCCCATGCGTGCGGGGTCGCGGGCTCACGCACACGCTCCAGTCTGTCTGACACCGCGCGTCTCATCCTCGCTTTCTCCCCGTCTTCCCATCCATTTTGTCTTGTTTTTATTTATTTGTTTAAGTAATTTCGACACCCAGTGTGGGGCTCAAACTCAGGACCCTGAGGTCAAGAGTCGCCAGCCGGGAGCCCCGATCCATCCTTTTTATGTATTTATTTATTTTTAATCGTATTTTTTATTTTTTAAAATTTACATCCAAGTTAGTTAGCATCTAGTGCAACAGTGATTTCAGGAGTAGATTCCTTAGTGCCCTGACCCATTTAGCCCATCCCCCCTCCCACACCCCCTCCAGTAACCCTCAGTTTGTTCTCCATATTTGTGAGTCTCTTCTGTTTTGTCCCCCTCCCTGTTTCTATATTATTTTTGTTTCCCTCCCTTATGTTCATCTGTTTTTTTTTGTCTTAAAGTCCTCATGTGAGTGAAGTCATATATTTTTATCTTTCTCTGACTGACTGATTTTGCTTAGCATAATACCCTCCAGTTCCATCCATGTAGTTGCAAATGGCAAGATTTCATTCTTTTTGATCGCTGACTAATACTCCATTGTATATATACATCACGTCTTCTTTATCCATTCATCCATCGATGGACATTCGGGCTCTTTCCATACTTTGGCTATTGTTGATAGTGCTGCTATAAACATGGGGGCTTTTTTTTTTTTTAGAATTTTTTTTTTAATGTTCGTTTATTTTTGAGAGCGAGCGAGTTGGGGAGGGGCTGAGAAAGAGGGGGGACAGAGGAGCCGCTGCAGGCTCCAAGCTGTCAGCACAGAGCCCAGTGCGGGGCCCTAACTCACAAACTGTGAGATCATGACCTGAGCTGAAGGCAGACGCTTAACCGATGGAGCCACCCAGGTGCCCCCCCACCCCCATCCTTTCTTTGATAGTGGAAAAAGCTGGCTTCTGTTTTTCCCAATAGTCCACTTACTTGTTTTATCCTGGAATACCCAGACGGTTGTTTCTAAACAGCTCACGCATCCGTGATAACGGCAGGCTTCCTCGCCAGAGCCGAACACTCGCTCGTACCCGTTCTGTCGTCGGCCCCGGTGTGCAGCCCACATGCTGTGCCCTGGTGCTCGGCTGTGCCTGCAGCTCCACTGTCGTTTCATCATCATCTCCGCTTCCTTTGCTCTCCTTTAGATTTCACTTCTTACGCGTTTTTCTCCCTCTGTTGATTTTATCGCTCTTTTGCTATTTCTTGAGCATTTGAAATGTTAACGTGGGTCCAGAAGTCATCGTCTGCTCGAGAAGTGTCTTGTCAGTCTCTGGTTTATTCTGTTTTGGGCTTTATTTCCCCCACGAAAGCAGCAGATACAAGCGTGTGTTGCTGCCTCCCTCTTCTCCCCTGCACGCAGGGCCGTGTGCTCCTTGGAGACGTGTGTTTGCACCTTACTGCTTTCGTTCCTAGCATGCCCTGCCAAGGCCTCCCCTTGCAGAGGCTCCCTCCTCCTCGGCTGCCTGAGTCCCCTGTGGATGTCCCATGTCCGTCTGTATGGCATCTAGGCCGTTCCCAACACCCCCGATCACAAACGGCGCCGTGAGGGCAACATGGCACATGCACTTCAGGGTCAGCTCCAGGATCCGGGGCTGCTATTGACAGGGAAGCATGCTGTTGGGCTGTTGAACCCTGGGCCCCTCATCACTGGTGGCAGGGGACCGTTTGCACTCCCACCGGCAGTGGGCAGAGGTCTGCGTCCCCACAGCCTTGCCCACAGAATGCGACGTTGGGCCTTTTCATCCTGCCGGTCTAATAGACCGGGCCGCGGTGTGCTGTTCGTTTGCTTTCCTTCCGGGAGTGAAATTGAAGGCTTTTTCAGTTGTTTCAGGAATGTGGATTTTGTTCTGGGAAGGGCTGTGCTGTGGGTGTGGAGTGGCTGATATCTTTAGTCTTCATGTGATGTCCTTGTTCTGTCCCGGAAAACCACGTGACACCAGCCCCCCCCCCCCCCCCCCCCCCCCAGACAGCTCTCGTCTGTGAGTTTCTCAGACTTTCCTTGAGTTTGAAAAACCTTGACAGTCGGGAGGAAGGTTGATAAGGCCTTTTGCAGCGTGTGCCCTAATCAGATGCGTCTGATGTTTCTCTCAGGGCTGTGCTGGGGCTCCCGGGCTTGGGAGAGTGCCCTTGTCCCGTCCCGCCAGCTGTGTGTGACTTAGGACCCTCGGCCGGGACCGCCAGGCGAGCCCCTTTGTGTGCGGGGCCTCTTTGCAGCCCCTGGTTTCTTCTCCTTTCCACCCCGTCCTCCCTGGAAGGAGGCCGCTCAGCACAGCCCACACCTGGGGCCCGTTCCCCTCGGTGTCCCTCTGTGGGACTGCACACAGGCCCGTGGTCTCAAGTGATGCCAGCTGGGGTGCCCGGTGGGCTTAGTCAGAAGAGCATGTGACGCTTCATCTCGGGATTGTGAGTTTGAGCCCCACATGGGGTGTAGAGATTTTTGTGCATAAATAAAACCTTAGGAAAAAAGACGCCAACTAACAAGCACAAAAAAAGATAAGTTGGACATCATTGAAATTAAAAACTTAAAAAAGAATTTTTTTAAGTTTATTTTGAGAGAGAGAGATGGGGAGGCGCAGGGAGAGGGGGAGAGAGAGAATCCCAAGCAGGCCCCACACTGTCAGCGCAGAGCCCGATGTGGGGCTCGAACTCATGAAGCCATGAGGTCACGACCTGAGCCGAAATCGAGAGTCAGGTGCTTAACCAACTGAGCCCCCCCCAGATGCCCCTGGTGATATTGTTTTTATAGGAAAAGCAGAATAGATGCTTGTTTTTTTGTTTTCCTTTATTTTCCCAATTTTCATATTTGGGAGTTTATTCTCGACTGCTTATTGGTCCCTTGTCCCCCTCAGGAGAGTGGGGATTTTTTTGTTTGTTGAAAAAAAATTTTTTTAATGTTTATTTATTCTTAGAGAGAGAGAATGAGCAGGGGAGGGGCAGAGAGAGGGAGACACAGAATCCAGAGCAGGATTCAGGCTCCGAGCTGTCAGAGCAGAGCCGGACGCGGGGCCCGAACTCCTGAACTGCAAGATCGTGGCCTGAGCCGAAGTTGGACACTCAACCAGCTGAGCCCCCCAGGCGCCCCTCAGGACAGCAGTTTTAATGTCATCAGTGGGTACTTGTGTTTCAACATGGTCTGCTCTAAGCCTCATCCTCCCTGAACTCAGGGTCCCATCTTTGGCCGTTAGCGTGGCCCCGCCAGGCCTTGAGGGAGACTGGGATATTCCTCACCTGTCCACGCTTTTCCCGTCCCTCATCTGGCTCCAGCCAAGTCTCCAAGCGGCCCTGGTTTCCTCTCGCGGGAGATCTGATCTCGCAAGAGCCACGATGCGGGCGCTGGGACACTTTGTAGCTGGGTCGTTGTCCTGGGCCTCCAGCGAGCATCCGAGTGTGTGTGTGCTCCCGTGTCCCTAGAGGTGAGACACCGCCAGCTCACACCGCTGCTTCTGGCCCGAGTTCGGGCTGCAAGGGTTCAGAGCCTGTTGGACTGGTCTGTGCGAACCTCCAGACCGCCACGACTTGGGGAAACTGGCAGGAATCTGGCCCGAATCCTGTCTCCGGGATGCGGTGCGTGGCGGTAGAAAGTGACTGTGCGTTTGCCGCTCTCCCAGGGCTGCGCATGGAGTTGGAAGACCTCGCCAAGCTCAAGGGTGAGTGCTGCCCTCCCCCGCTGTAGCGTGGCCGGGCGGGCTGCACCTGATGACCCCTTGCCCACAGTGATCCTGCTTCGCCTGGAGGGGGCCATCGATGCCATTGAGCTGCCGGGGGACCAGAGTGGTGTCACCAAGCCAGGGAGGTAAAGGACAGTGGGTGTGCCCGGTTCTCCTTACAGTGCCCAGCTGCCCTGGCCCCGGCCTCTCCCGCTCTGGCCCAGCCCTTGGGCGACAGCGCAGCCACCCTTCAGAGTGAGGAGCTTCTGTGCGCATCTTCCCGCCAGCCTCCTCTTCCGGCCGCCCGTAGGCCCGGATGGCTGGCCGGGGTGCGCAGGACTGTGGTCTTAGCAGCCCAGGGCACCTGGCTTTATTTCCTAAAGGCAGGTGAGGGATCGTGGCCTGGGGCCGGTTGTAGCTTTCCTCAGGGCACAATTGACAGCTGTGCTGGGATCCAGCCTCAGGTTCTCGAGGTGTGGAATGTTCTAGAATGTGCTGGAGCACTGCTGCCTGCCTTCTTCCTGAGCCCATCTGTCACACTGTGCTCAGAGCCTTGTGGGACTCCCACTTGCTTCCCAGCTGCTCCAGGCCCTTCGGCCTTCACGGCCCAGACGGCAGGGCTTACCTGTCTCCCAGAGCTGCCCTGTGGGGCCTTGCCTTTTCCTTCACACTCAGGGCTCTGAAGTTTGGCCTCCTCCCAGGAGGCGGCCCGGGCCCTGCCTGAGCCTCTGTCCTCTGCAGCTACATCTTTGAGCTGTTTGCCGAAGCCCAGATAACCTTTCAGACCAAAGGCTGCATCCTCGACTCCCTGGACCAGATCATCCAGCACCTGGCAGGACGTGAGTCCCCATTGGGCCCCGCGGCCACCTTGGCCCCCACACTGGCCTTGACTCAGGACTGTAGCCTGCTGCACCCCCAGGCAGGAACGTTGCCCCCAGATCCCCCTTTCTGCCTGGGGTGTTGAAGCCTCGCTGCCGTTCAACGGGCATGTGTTTTGTAAAGCACGTTCCCTGGTCAGCCCCGGAGGGGAAGAGTGGTGAGGCACCTGCTAGGCGACTGAGCCACGGGTCCCGCCAGCCTCTCCCCTGAGCCCCCCGCATCCTGTGTCCACCCAGAGGCTGCACCGTGGGCCCACTTCTGCTGGGTGGGGCCTTGTTCTCATCTCAGACGGTCACTTTGCTGTGCTCCTGGGCCCTGGGGTGGCCCAGCAGCCTCAGCCTTACTTGAGCACAGAGCCTGTTCTCATCCCACCGACCCCCCGGAGACGTTCTGGCAGCAGTGTGGGAACTGCCCCCCCCCGCAAGGGCGCACCCCACACCAACACTGGGTTGAGGCCAACCTTGCTTGTGGCTCCTGAGGGCGGAGGGTCCAGGGTCTCCCCTGGCAGAGGTGCGGGATGGCCAGCGTCTGCTGCTCCCACAGGTATGGGGCCGTTCACCAACACAGCGGGGCTGCAGAAGCTCTCAGACATCATCCAGGTAGGGTGGGCTTATGGCGAAGGTACGGCGTCTCCTTTCCTGATGGGGATCGAGGGGTGCCTCCTTCTCCCAGGTTTGGGGCAAGGCCAAGGCGCCCACGCCACATGCTTCGAATCAACACCTGAAGCGTGTCTCCTCTTACCTGGAGGTGCGCTGCGAGGCCTTAGGGGAGCGGGCCGTGCTTGGCTGCTCTGGGCAGTCAGGTCCAGGGTGGGTTCCCCGGGTGCCAGGGGGCGTGGGGGCCTGGCGGGGTCCCCTGGGTTTCGGGCAGGCTTGGCGGCCACACCGTCCGCTCTCACCTTTCTCAAGTAATTTCTTGAAGCAGCTTTTCAGAGGTAAGTCAAAGCATGAGCCCATCACAGAGTGAGAGGCCATCGACTCTGTCTACCCAGCCCCGTTGTCTGGCCACTGGGCCAGCCCACCCAGAGAGGCATTCAGACACTAGGGGTGAGTGCGTTTGGGCAATGCCTGTGAGCCCAGGTGGGGCCCACGGGGCTGGCGTTCAGAGTCGGCAGGCGCGGCCAGCATGTTCTCTGGGCCACACTGGCCTCTGGCCTCTGGGATCCACTTTGGGGTGAGGGCAGCCCCTCCTGGCGCATGCAGACCCCACCTTTCCCTAGCCAGGCCGCCAGTGGGGACATCACACACCTCAGGGCCTGTGGACACGGCCGCCTCCTGCCCCCCAGGGTGCTGTCCTGTGTCCAGCTAGCTGTCTTTGGGTCTGGCTGAGCCACTTCTCAGCTCAAGTGGACGAGCCAGGGTCTGTTTCCCTCAGTCGAGTGGCTGCCGGGCCAGCTGTCGAGGACCATCCCTTTCTGAGGAAAAGGACCCTATGACGAGGGCCTCGCTAGCCCTTTCTTAAGAGGACTCTTGGTGCTAGTGGTCCTTGCCGAAACAAGACACAGGAGGCTCTGTGCTCTGTGGTGCTTCTTCACACCTGCATGGCCAGGCGGGGGAGGTCCGACTGGGGTTGGGGGAGGCCAGGCGGGGGAGGTCCGACTGGGGTTGGGGGAGGCCAGGCTGGGAGGTCTGCCTGGGGTTGGGGGAGGCCAGGCTGGGAGGTCCGACTGGGGTGGGGGGAGGTCCGATTGGGGTTGGGGGGAGGCCAAGCAGGAGAGGTCCAACTGGGGTGGGGGGAGGCCAGGCTGGGAGGTCTGCCTGGGGTTGGGGGAGGCCAGGAGGGGGAGGTCCGACTGGGATGGGGGGGAAGGGAGGAGGAGCTAGGAGTGGGTGATCCTGCAGCCCAGGGAAAGGCAGGTATACCTCCCCCAGAACCACTGTGATCTGGTACCTGGGGCTCCGTCTCCTTGAGTGTGAAGTGTGGGTAGGTGTTGTCCTGGGGTACCAGGCCCTGCCTTGCTGTCCTCCCAGCACTTCTCTGAGGCGCTCCAGACCACTGCTGCCTGGGGCCATGGCCTCTTGTGACTGTCGGGTCTCCAGGTACCCTGGCCCCTGTCTGAGACTCCTGCCAGGCGGGCCCTCTCCTCTGAGCTGCTCCCTGCGTGTACTCCCCACTGATCTCAGGGTCCCTGCAGATGAGTGGGCGCTGGGCTAGGGCTGCTGTCCCCTCCACAGGTGCCCTGAGCTCAAACCCGGTCCCACGCAGCCCCCTCCCCTCCCCACATTCTCCCCCGCAGACTCACTGGAACCCAAGCACCTCTACCCCATTGGTTTGGAATTTCTTTTGGCAGCCGCTCTCAGTGGGCCTGGCAGATGGCTCCGTGTCCCTGCCTGCCCGGTGCTGCCTGTAGGCCAGCTTCTCTCTCTGGTGTGTCCCTTCCAGCTGGAGGAAGTGTGACCGGGCTCTTGCTCCTCCCAGACCTGACTCCTGTGGGAAGGGGGTGTGCTGGGCTGGCCCCGGGGCTGCAGGGGGTCAGTGGGCTGGCCAGACAGGTAGCCCATGTCACAGGCCGCACCGAGAGCACCCCCAGGCGGGCTGTAGAGCCTCGTACCTCCCGAAACTCAGATCCCCTCAAGGTAGTGTGAGAAAGGGGGTCTGCAGCCCACCCAGACAGAGGCAGCCTCAGGAGGGATGGGCAGGTGCAGCCTGCCCTGGGGCGGCGTGAGACCTGCTCACCTGCAAAGCCGTGGACAGGAAGCCGCTGGGCCCCAGGGCATCCTGGGGCACTCTTGGTGTTTCTGTCGGCCTCCTGGTGCTGTCTTACTAAGTTTTCCTTCTAATTGTAAAAGCCGTTTGGTTTTCTGAGCAGTCCCGCCACGTGGTTTGTTAACTTCCAGCATCGTGCGCCTTCTTCCCCAAAGTTACCTCTCGACTCTCTTTCTCCGTTTGTTGCCTTGGCCAAGAGTACGGTTCTCTTTATTTTCGTTAGGGGTCGCTTTTGTCTTTTTACTTCTGGGGGTGAACTGAGTCCCTTCCTCTGGCTCCCTGACCACCCCAGGCCTGCTCCCCGTGAGAGCACGTGGATTAGCTACCACAGAGGGGGCCCTGCGGGATGGCTGTGTCTCCGGTGCCGTGGGGCCCTTCAGGAGAGGGGACAGGCAAGTGTGACTCCTGCCCCTCGGCCCGGAGTCCCACAGCAGGGATGCCATGAGCTCAAAGGCAGGGTAGGGGATGACAACGCCCTGAGCGTCCGTCCCGTGTGTGGGGGCGACTCAGGAGTGGTGGCCCCTGCTGTACGCTGTGTGACCAGCGTGTCTCTGCTGACTTTGTCCCCCACGTCTGCTTTTCAGATTGTGTTCAGTGCAGACCCTGCGGAGGGCGTGTCTAGTTCTGTGATGGGGCCTGGGGTCTCTCGATCCTACAAGGTAGGGGCTGCCTCGGGGACGGGGGGACCCTGGGGCTGGGTCTCGGGATGCTGTCCCCTCTGTCCCTCCAGGTGCACATCCACCCTGATGCCAGTCACCAGAGGACAGCTCGGCGATCAGACGCCTGGAACGCCACGGCGGCCAGAAAGCAAGGTATGGTGCCTGGGGGGCGGGGCCGCGCTCCCCTGTTCCGGCTCCGCACAGCGCCCACGGCCCCCCCCCCCCCCCACCCCGCCCCGGGCGCAGCCTGCCCCGTGTGACCCCACAGCTCACCCAGACAGAGCCGGTGGAGACAGAAGGGCCTCAGCTGGCCGACGGCACAGGGCCTACCCAGAGTCACCTGAAGGGCTTCCGTGGAGCGAGGGCACGGCCAGGTGCCCCACCCCACAGGGAGGGGAGACCTGGGCACGTTGACGTCGGCACAGGTGTGCTGCTTTAATGCCGTCCCACCGAGCGGACACGTGCGGGGCCAGCTCAGGCCGAGGCCACTCTCCAGACCCCAGGGTCGTGTGTGATGGCCACTCCGGTCCCTCCGGTGCTGCCTCTGTTACCCTGATCCCACGTCCCACTCTCCAGGTTTGTTACTGGTCTTACCTGCTTCCACGTGTCCTGGAGACGGGGCCACTTGTGACTCTTGAGGATGGGGTCTGTGTCAGGCATCCCGTGGCTCTTGGTGTGAGGCTAGGCTGGCCTGTCCTGGCCAAGGTGTGTGTCCCTGTGGTGTGGTGTGGTCCACACTGGTGGTGGCCAGTGTCCCGGCAATCCCAGGCAGAGTTCAGCACCCCAGGCGGCCTGGCCTTTGGAGTGGGCTTTGCCAGACACGTCTGGGGCAGTGGGTCCCAAGGTCAGGTCACTGTCCTGTCCCGGTCACCCCTCAGCATGGCCGGTGGCCTGTGTTCCGGGCCCAGCCCCCAGCCCTGCCGGCACACCCCCTTCCATGCCGCTGTCAGCCGTCCCACGGAGCCGAGCAGGAAGAGCGGGGCTGGGCCCGTGGGCAAGGCTGGCGCCAAGCAGGAGGGTCACAGGGTGCCCTCGGTGGGTCACCTGGCCTCTCAGAGCAGGAAGTAGCTTCCATGAAAGGCAGGGAGACCAGCGCAACCCTCGCGTGTTGTGAGGTCACAGGAAGCAGTTTGCGCCAGCACTGGGGCCTGCCCCCCCTCCCCGCCCTGGGGGAGCACTCACACACGGGCAGGGTATGCAGGTATCCACGGCCAGCGGGGCGGGGCGTCGCGTCCCCTGTGTCCTGTGTACTTCGGAGCTCATGTGAATTCTCAGAAATAGCCGCCCCGAGTTGGGCGTTTGTGGGAAGCTGGTTCATTGCTGACCTTCCCGAGAAGCTAGGATGTGCGTGAGCAAGGGGAGGGCCGGCCCTGCCGGGAGAGGCCAGAGCACCCAGCCCCCGCTCTCCCCCCCCCCCCCCATCTCGGGCCAGATTCCCACCTGAAGGTGGAAAAACCTTCTCTGGCCCCAGGAGGGGACTGGTTCTTTTCTGGAAACAGCCCGGCTGACCCATGACCTAGTGTGGACTTTGGAGTGCTATTTAAAGTCATTCTGCTTGTGCTGGTTTAATTTCCTAAGCTTCCAGACCCAGCTGGGGGCCAGTAGGAGGCAGGCACTTTTAGGAACGGCTGCTTCCGGACACCACTGTCTTGTTGCCGGTGACTTCAGCGCTGGCGCTGCCTGCGGGGGACCGTCCCCTCCGGGAAAGCGCTGGCCCCGCCCTCCAGGGAAGCGCCGGCCCCGCCCCTCCAGGGAAGCACCGACCCCGCCTCTGGGAAGCACGGCCCCTCCCTCCTCTTCCTGGAGCAGAGCTTGGGTTCCGCTTCCTTTTCCAGGTGTGCCCTTCAGCCAGGGGCACGTGATGGCAGCCTGCCTGCCTGCTCTCGGTGCCCTGAGCCACACGTCCGTGTCTGCAAGTCTAGGTTGGGTTGGCTGGCCTTTCTGGAGGTGACGCCCAGTATGTTCCCCTTGCGGGCCTGCTCTGGGTCCGCCCATGCTCCCAGGACGCCTGAAGGAGGAAAGAGGGGCCCTGGCCCAGACCCTCAGCTCAGGGCTCAGGCAGGTCCGCGTGTTCAGACATGTGCGTGTGGGCTGCGGGGCCCAGCGGCCGCCTGTGGCAGGCCTCCTGTGTCCCGCCCAGCCTCACACTCCCCCTCGCAGGGAAGGTGCTGAGCTACTGGTGCTTCAGCCCCGGCCACAGCATGCACGAGCTGGTCCGCCAGGGCGTCCGCACCCTCATCCTCACCAGCGGCACACTGGCCCCCGTGTCCTCCTTCGCCCTGGAGCTGCAGATGTAAGGCTGCCCTGTGCCCTGTGGGGGCGGGGGTCCCAGGGCCAGCCGCAGGCCGCCAGGTGCTGGGGTTCAGGACCTCACGGGGGCCACCCTGCTGCCCCAGCCCTTTCCCAGTCTGCCTGGAGAACCCACACGTCATCGACAAGCACCAGATCTGGGTGGGGATCGTCCCCAAAGGCCCCGATGGAGCCCAGCTGAGCTCTGCCTTTGACAAACGGTAGGGGGCCTGGTGGATAAGGAGGTGGGCAGGCAGTGTGCCACCTGCTGGAACCCTCGCGATGGTGGGCCTTTGGCTTTGTGCAGGTTTTCTGATGCATGCCTGTCCTCCCTCGGCAAGGCGCTAGGTGAGTGCCCGTGGGAAGCTTTGGCCTCCATCCTGAGGTCCCACCCCACTCCCTGGTGTCTGGGGTCCCTGCCCTGCCTGCTGTCCCCAGGGGGTATCGTTGGCAGTCTCTCTGAGCACCTACTCCCGCTGACGTAGCCACGGTGGCACTTGTAGGCAACATCGCCCGCGTGGTCCCGCACGGGCTCCTGGTCTTTTTCCCTTCCTACCCCGTCATGGAGAAAAGCCTGGAGTTCTGGCGGGTACGTCCCTCCTCTGTGTGTCCTGGGGGTGGGAGGGGAGCCCCAGACAGCCAAGGCTCTGGCAGGGCCGGAGCAAGAACATTTGTGTGAGAAGGCAGAGGTGACTGCAATGTGGCCCTCCGCCTGCCAGATGTGACGGGTGTGATGGGCACCCCCTTTCCCTGTCTCTCCTCACAGGCCCGTGACTTTGCCAGGAAGCTGGAGGCCCTGAAGCCTCTATTTGTGGAGCCGAGGAGCAAAGGTGGCTTCTCAGAGGTCTGAGCTCTCGGGCTCCACTGCCCATCATGGCTGCCCCAGGCTGGCCACTGGCCCTGACGGGTCACCTCTTAAGAAGTTTGGGCATGGGGATGATGGCCCCAGACCCTCGAGTCTGAGGGGCCGTCATCGAAGCAAGCCTCCCCTGCCCCCTTACCCCCAGCCCTGGGGTCCCCATGCTTTCTGGGAAACATTGAACAGGTTCTGGGTCAGCCTGGGAACCTATGCCATGAGGAAGCTTCTAGAACTCTGCTCGCCCACCTCCCAGCTGGGACAGCCCTTCATCTCAGAGGATGAGACCTGGGGTCTCGCTTCCGTGGACGGAAGGAGCTGACCGGTGTCTCCTCCCAGGTGGTGGATGCTTATTACACTCGAGTCGCCTCCCCCGGGTCCAACGGGGCTACTTTCCTGGCTGTGTGCCGGGGGAAGGTGAGGCTCTTGAGGGTCTGTGCCCCACACCTGCCGGCCTGTCTTCCCCCGGCTGGTGCTTGTGTCGGAGGCAGCTCACGGCTCGTGACCTGGGGGGCTGTGACACGGTGGGATGGGCCGGTCCGACCGCCTCCCTGGTGCCCCGTGTCCAGCAAGCAGGAGTGAGGAGGGTGCAGCCCTGGCATCCCAGGCTGGACAGCCCTTCGGTGGGCATCGGGTCTAGGCACTGAGAGTGAGCGCCCCTCACCGGCTGCGGGGGGGGAGGGTGGAGGAGCTTCCGGCAGTGTGAGGCCCCGGGAGCCGTGAACCCCAGGTAGGGCCGGGCTCAGGGTGGGAGGCTTCTCCCCACCCGTACGTGCGTGGCTGTGAGGACCTGGGCGTGGGCAGACCCTTGGGGAAGGCAGACCGGGGAAAAGAGTACTCACGCCCCCAGGCCAGCGAGGGGCTAGACTTTGCGGACACGAACGGCCGCGGTGTGATCGTCACGGGCCTGCCGTACCCCCCACGCATGGACCCCCGGGTGGTCCTCAAGATGCAGTTCCTGGACGAGTTGAAGGGCCGCAGCGGGCCTGGAGGTCAGGTGAGAGGCCACAGGCCTGGGTGGGAGTGGGGAGGAGGGTCTAGAGCCCCCATGACTGAGCCCCCCCCCCAACAGCTCCTCTCCGGGCACGAGTGGTACCGGCAGCAGGCGTCCAGGGCTGTGAACCAGGCCATCGGGCGGGTGATCCGGCATCGCCACGACTACGGGGCCATCTTCCTCTGTGACCACAGGTGCGGCTCTTCTCCACGCAGCCTCGAGGGTGGCCAGCTAGGCTCTGGTCCTTCCCTCAGCGAGCGTGAGCCTGGGCTGTGGGCCGTGGGCCATGGGGTGGGCGGGGCTCCCTGTCTGACAGCCGACGCCCTGCCAGGTTCACTCACGCGGATGCCAGAGCCCAGCTGCCCTCCTGGGTGCGCCCCCACGTCAAGGTGTATGACAGCTTCGGCCACGTCATCCGGGACGTGGCCCAGTTCTTCCGTGTCGCCCAGAAAACTGTGAGTTCCTAATGCCCAGCTGGCTGCGTCCTCACGCCCTACCCAGGGGAAGGGTCTGTGCGCGACCCCAACCTCTCTGTGACTGTCCAGATGCCCGTGCCGGCCCCGCTACTCGCTGCCCCAAGTCTGGGTGAGGGAGAAGGTGCTGTCATGGTGGCCGTGTCGCCCGGCCCCCTCTCCACCAGGAAAGCCAGGAGTCTGGACGTGCACGTCCCCAGCCTGAGGCGGAGACCCGTGGGTGCGTTTGCCTGAGGGACACGGCTGGGCAGGGGCCCTGCGGGCCGGGGGCCTGGGGTGCTTCCCGCTGGCTACCCGTGTGCTTGGTCCAGTGACCAGAGTGCCTGTCTGAGCCTGAGTGTTGCTGGGACAGACCTGACTTCTCCCCCCCCTCCCCCCCCCGGTCACCCCCTTCCTCCCACGGGCTTTGCTGCTGATATCTGTGCTCCCACAGGGTCGCCGACCAGGGACGCCGAGAGCAGCCTGTGTGTGGAGTACGGGCGGGAGCTGGCCCTCGCTCAGCAGAGGCCTGTGGGGCTGCTGGCAGCCCTGGAACACAGCGAGCATCTGGCTGGGGGGCCTGGGGACAAGGCCTCCCCTGGGGAGGAGGAGGTGCGGGAGGCCCCAGAGACAGACCCGTGCCCCCCACCCCCCACTCCCAAGCCTGGGGCACATCTACTCTCCCTCCTGTAAACCCCCTGGTCAGGCGGGTGGTTGAGTTTCGGCACATCCCTGGCACGCCCCCCCGCCCCCGCCCCCGGTCCTCAGCTGGTGCTGCCCTACACCCCCCTGCTGGTTCTCTGGGGGTTGGCACGAGCAGTCAGAGTCCAGCTCCTGCTGCCCCAGAGGTCAGCCCTTTCTGGGAGCCTGAGCTGGGGGTGGGGATGGGCAGGGGGGACACAGCTCCTCACCTGGAGCCTTTGCGCTGGAGCCCTTAGCTCTGGCCGGACCTGGAGCCCCCGTGCCCTGCTTGCCGCAGAGTCCCTTCCCCTCCCAGTCCTGCTCCCTGGGGCCGGGAGTGAGCCCGGCTGCGACAGCAGGCGGCCCCTCCCCCCATCCCTTCCGTACCCTTCCCGTCCGGGCCACGGGGGAGGCTGGTGGGGCGGACCGAGGAGAGAGGCCTCTTCTCTCCCACTGTGGGCCCTTGCAGTGTCACAAGGGGCCTGGGGGCTCTGAGGGCGTGGCCAGGACCACAGCGTGTCCCCCCCAGGCAGCGCATGTCTCCACCCTGTCCCTCCCACGTGAGAAGAGGCCTGCACAGCAGCAGAAAGGAGGCAGAAGGAAGATCAGGCTGGTGGGCAGCCGGGTACGTGAAGCGTCCCACGTACGGGGTCGGGTGGGAGCCCCAGGCTGCACGGTGCCGACCAGGGAGTGTGAGGTGTGGCTGGGCCTGGCCTCCCTGCTGCCTTCCCAGGGGTGCAGCCTGGCCCCATGCCCTTGGCTCTCCAAGGCCTGCCCCCCACCCCCAACCTTTGTTCAGCTGGAATGTTTAAAGGAGGGTCTTTTAAGCCTCCTCACCTTCACTGGGTGAGCCTATTCTGACAGCTCCGAGGGCCTCCTCCCGCCCTCCTCTTGGGCTTGGGCCCCCTCCCGCCTCCCGCCTCCCTCCTGCCTCCCAGCATCTTTGCAGGGCCTGGCCTGCATGGGCTCCAGGTCTCTTTTGCATTTTAACTTCTTACCTTGACAACCTTTCAGACCCCGCAGAGCTCCCAGCAACGGCATGGGGTCCTGCGGCCCTGCCAGTGCGGCCCTGCCCGGGGCCCACGGGGTCCCTCCCACCGGGGGTGGCTCCTCCACACTTGGGAGTCCTGCCAACTTGTGGTCAGCTTTGGGCCTTTCGTTTCCTTTTGTCTTTCCTGGAGACCACTTTGTGGGTGGTATGACAGGTCCAGCTGGACGGACGTCGGGCCCTCGCCCTTTGGGCGGGTTTGGTGTGGGGCTGGCAGCCAGGTCAGCTCCCCCTTAGCTGAGCCCTTGGCTCAAGTGTGGGTGCTGACGTGCCCGAGTGTGGGGACGGTCTGCCTTCCCAGCCTCAGATGAAGGATTTAAGGGCAGTTGAGTCCCTCTGAACCAGGAAAGCCCTGGAAAGCCCCATGCACCACCTGCCTTTGTCCATCTCCCTGGGCGTCTGGGAACTAATGCTGTCAGGAAGTGGGTGGAGTGGGCGGAGACTGGGGGGCCTGGACCCCTCCTGTCTGGTTTCCGCGTTCTCTTGCTGAGAGCCCCGGCAGCGTCCGGGCCTGAGCTGTGCAGCACGAGTGAGGCACAGTGATGTCTTAGGTCCCCCATCTGGTCAGAAGTGCCCTCTGCTGTGGGCTGACCGTCCTTCGGGCTGGGGCTGTCCGCTGCTGCGTGGGCGCAGGGAACTTGGCTGAGGAGTAGGAGCCCCCGACCCAGGGGAAGCAAAACTACACTTGGCCTCTGCTGCTCTCCAAGGGGCATGGCTGTCTTTGTGGATTCCCTCCTGGGGCCAGGCCAGCCGTGCCCTGGAGCTGGGGTGTCCCTCCCAGTGCCTGTGCTCCACAGCAGCGGCCCAGCGTCCCTGGGACAGGGGAGGGTGGGTCCTGACTGATGGGGCCCCTGGCCCTGTGTCCAGCAGGAGGGGCCGGTGGCCAGTACACAGGCGGGCAGGGCCAAGCTGTTCATGGTGGCCGTGAAGCAGGCGCTGAGCCAGGCCAGCTTCGACATGTTCACCAGGGCCCTGCAGGACTACAAGGGCTCTGACGACTTTGAGGCTCTGGTGGCCTGCCTCGGCCCACTCTTTGCTGAGGATCCCAAGAAGCACGGCCTGCTCCAAGGTGCCCTGGCCCGCGGTGGCCCCCCGACCCGGGGGCAGTGCGGCAGCCGTGGCGGGGAGGGGGGCTTGTGGGCGGGCACCAGGGTCCGTGGTTGTCCCTGCTCCCTAGAAAAGGTTCCGGTGCACGGCCCCTGACCCCAGAGCCCTCCACCCAGCTCAGCACGCGGGGGCCGCATGGTGGAACCGTTCCAACAGGCTTCTACCAGTTCGTGCGGCCACACCACAAGCAGCAGTTTGAGGAGGTCTGCCTGCAGTGGACAGGCCATGGCTGCGGCTACCGGCCTGAGCACAGCCTTCCTCAGAGGCGGGGCGCTCCGTCAGCCCAGGCCCCCAGGGGTGAGCGGGCGGCACCCCGGGTTCGGGGGGCGGGGTGGTGGGCAATGCTAGCTTGGCCCAGCCTCCCTGCTCCTGGGTGGGACTGTTCACCCGTGGAGGCCTGCTGAGGGTGAGGTGTGTGTCCCCCAGAGCATGCATGGCCCGGGCTGGGACCCTGTCCCCACCTGTGTCTGCCAGGAGTGGGCCCTGCACCTCAGAGCCTGGGAGCCTGTGTCCCCAGTTGCAAACAGTTCACCCCCGAGCAGGGACTTCCCCAAGGATAGGTATCAGGGAGGGGGGTGGGGAGCTGGCTTAGGAAGACCCCTCGGCCCCAAGGAGGGGACTTGCCGGCAAAAGAGTCACCCCTCTCCTTTCTGGGCTTGGTGCCCACCGGGGTGTCTCTGCTGGTCCCCTGGCAGCAGTTGGCTGTGGTGGGGGCTCAAGCCTGGGTCGTGCTGTGGTCAGAGGAGGGTGGCAGGTGTCAGTCTCCCCTTGGACAGACCTGCCTCCTCCCCAGGGAGCACTCCGGACCCTTGGGGACCAGCTGGGTGGTTCGTTGTGTGTCCCTGTTTCTTCAGGAAGGAGGGAGTGTGACCCAAAGCTGACCCTGTCCCAGGGTGCAGCCGGGCAGCTGGACCCTGGACAGCACCTGAATCAAGGCAGGCCTCACCTGGTCTCCGGACCGGCCCCGGCAGGTACCAGTCCCCAGAGAGGCTTCGAAGCAGAGCACGAGAGCCCTGGTGTCCTCCCTGGGGGGCGTGGGTGCCGTTCTGGCTCTGCAACCCCAGAGCCGAGGGAGCAGGCTGGTGTGAAGGGTGCCAGGGGAGCTCCCTCGGGCCCCAGATCCCCGCCATGATCCTATCCACCTCCCCACCAGGAGACCCCGGCAGCTGTCCAAAAGACGGGGGATCTGGAGCCCCCAGGGCGGAGAAGCAAGGCCCGCCTGTGGGGAGCGCCTACTTGGCCGATGTCCGAAAGGCCCTTGGGTCCGTAGGCTGCAGCCAGCTCCTCGCAGCGCTCACCGCCTACAGACGGGACGGTGACTTCGAGAAGGTGGTGGCCGTGGCGGCCGCACTCACTACCTCAAGGCCCGAGGACTTGCGCCTGCTGGAGAGCAAGTGGCCGCGGAAGGGGCGGGGCTGGGGGGTGTGCCGGGCCGGGCCGGGCCGGGCCGCTGCGGGCGGGGCCTGACCGCTCTCCCCACAGGGTTTGGCGCGTTCCTGAGACCTCGCCACCAGCAGCGCTTCCGGCAGGTGTGCGCCGACCTGATGGGCCCGGCTGCCCCGAGCGCCGGCCCTGAGCCGCCGGGTCCCCAGGACGGGACTCCCACTGTGCCTCCCGACCTCGCCCACGGTGATTCCAGGCCAGGTAGCGGCGGCGGGGGGGGGGGGGGGGGGGGGTGGAGCAGGGGGGAGACCACCTGGTGCCCCCGGAGCCCCACGCAGCCCAGCAAGGTGGGCCGCAGATCAGCCCGAACCACCCTTTCAGACTCGCGCCCGTGTCTCCAGGCCCCCCAGGACAGGACACACCGGGGAGGACCCAGAGCAAGATCTTGGCCTTCCTCAGACCGAGGCAGGCCGGGGATGCGGGGGCTCCCAGCCAGCCCCCCGGCGCCCCCCACAGGCACGCGCCGTCCGAGTCCGGTAGGTCTCCTGGGAGGGGCCGCAGGGAGTGTGGGCAGTGGGGGCGGCGCCGCTGCCAGCGGCGCTCACAGCGGCCCCCTTGGAGCAGGCTCGGCGTGCCCCGGCTGCGGGGCGGAGGACACGGTCCCTTTCCAGTGCCCTTCCTGCAACTTCCACCGCTGCCGGGCCTGCTGGCGACGGCTCCTCCAGGTTGGCGGCAGGACCCTGCGGACCCGCCCGCTGGCGTCCGCCACCCGGGGGGCCCGGAGCTGGGGGGTGCGGGGGGCGGCGCCTGTGCAGCACTGCCCTATCTCCGCAGGCCTCTAGGACTTGCCCGGCCTGCCACGCCCCTGCCAGGAAGCAGAGCATCACGCAGGTCTTCTGGCCAGAGCCCCAGTGAGGCTGGAGACCCTCGGGCAGGCGGACGCCGCCTCTGTCCCAGACGCAGCTGGGACGCTTGTCCCTTCACGGGGAGCGGGCCACGGGCCAGGCCAGTGCCCGTGGGGATGCCCCTGAAATGGCAGCAGGGTCGACGCCTGCCTGTGAGAAGCCCCGAAGTGCCCTTAGGGTCTGGGGAGGGTCTGCTAAAAGGTACCTCTTCAGAACTTTCCTTGGCTGCTTGCTTGTGGGTGGAGCTTCAGGCGCTTGGCTGCTGCGGCCTGAGCCCAGGACTGGAAGGTGGGGGAAACGCTCTGCCCCCTCCTCTCCGGGACCTGTGTGTGCGCGCGCGCGCAGTGGACCTGCTTTTAATCAGGTGACAGGTTCTCTAATAAAGTTGCGGATACCGTATCCAGACGCTGTTTGTAGGGTCTGGACTTGGCAGTGGGGTTTGAGGGTGCTGGGAAGGAAGACGTGGGCATCTGAGTAGGGTCGTCCCACCCTGTCCGGGAAAGGGCACGCTGAGCGCTTTGTCCCAGCCGGGCTCAGCCTCCGTCCTCACAGGTGGACCGGCGGATGGCTGAGGCCAGAGAAGAGAGGAGCCAGGCATCCCCAGCCTGCACCCCGGCTGCCAGCCCTGCTCCCGGGTAGAGAGCTGCCCCTGGTGCTGGGGAGGCCCTCGCAGGACCGCCCCCTGGACTAAGGCCCGGAGGAGGCTGGCGCCAGGCGGGGGGGGGGGGGGGGGCGGGGTGAGGGGGCTCCCTGGGGAGGGAGGGGCCTTGGGGCGGTGACGTCGCCGAAAGTCGGGTCGCAGCGCGGCCCCGTGGAGGTCGTGAGCCCTCCCCCCGGGGGCGTGGCGAGGCCGGGCCATATAGGCCGGCGCTGGCCTCCGACGGGCGAGCTTGTGGGGTGGCGACAGGTAGGGTAGGACGCGTCGTCCCCGTGTCCTCGCTCGTGGGCCTCCCGGAGGCCGAGCCGCCGCTCCGGTGACTATCATGTGGGCACTGGAGAGGCGGGGACCGCCGCCCTTGACCCGGCCTTGGGCGCTGCCCACCCTACTGTTGGCTCTGGCGGCACACGGGGCGGCGGCGGCGACGGCGACGGCGGGCGCGCTCACCTACCCGTGGCGGGACGCGGAGACCCGGGAGTGGCTGGTGTGCGGCCAGTGCCCCCCGGGCACCTTCGTGCAGCGGCCGTGCCGTCGGGACGCCCCCACGACGTGCGGCGCGTGCCCTCCGCGCCACTACACGCAGTTCTGGAACTACCTGGAGCGCTGCCGCTACTGCAACGTCATCTGCGGGGAACGCGAGGAGGAGGCGCGGCCCTGCGACGCCACCCACAACCGCGCCTGCCGCTGCCGCCCCGGCTTCTTCGCCCACGCGGGCTTCTGCCTGGAGCACGCGCCTTGCCCGCCCGGCGCGGGCGTGACTGTCCCCGGTGCGCGGCCGGGCTGGCGGGCGGCGGCCTGGGACTTCAGCCACCGGTGAGGACCGCACCCCCTGGCTCCCCCTGACCCCTTCCTCCCCATCTCGTCCCCAGGCACCCCCAGCCAGAACACGCAATGCCAGCCGTGTCCCCCGGGCACCTTCTCGGCCAGCAGCTCGAGCTCGGAACAGTGCCAGCCCCACCGCAACTGCACGGCCCTGGGCCTCGTCCTCAACGTGCCCGGCTCGGCCTCCCACGACGCCCTGTGCACTAGCTGCGCCGGCTTCCCACTCGGCACCCCGGAGCCAGGGGGGCCAGGTGAGCAGGGGAGGGGGCGCGTGAGTCAGAGGTGGTCAGCCTGTGTCCCTGTTGTCCCCAGGCCAGAGTCCAGCCCTGAGGTATGCAGCGTTTATCCAGCCTCTGGGAGGGTCCTCCAGAAACTTACCTGGGGAGTCCCCTGCGGTGGTGGCGTGGCACCAGTGCCTCCGCAGGCCACGCCAGCCACCCCCCCCCCAACCCCCCTTGGGAAACGGACTCCCAGGGAGTTTAAACCGCATCTCCCTTCCCACCCCTGCACGCTCTCTGACCTTTTCTTCCGCCTCTGCACTGGACCTGTTAGTGGGCAGGGATTTCTCCCTTGTCGGGTGTCCCTCCCCTCCACACCCTAGAGCACACGGAGGCCTCTACCACTGGGTCCTGACCCCCCCCCCCCCCCGCCCCGCTGCAGGAGCCGAGGAGTGTGAGCGCGCTGTCATTGACTTCGTGGCTTTCCAGGACTGGTCCTTCAAGAAGCTCCTGCGGCTGTGGCAGGCGCTCAGGGGCCCAGAAGCACAAGGCCCAGTGCCACCCAGGGAGGGTCGCAACGGCCTGCAGCCGAAGCTGAGGCAGCAGCTCCTGGAGCTCCGTGAGGCACAGGCTGGGGCGCTGGCTGTGCGGCTGCTGCGGGCCCTGCGCGAAGCCCGGCTGCCTGGGCTGGAGCGCAGTGTCCGCACACGCTTCTGGGCACGCTGAGCACCCCGCCCCCTATTTATTCTGTTCCCAAGCTGGGGCTCCCACATGGGCATCACACCAAAAGTGACTTACTAAAGTAAGCTCAACCGACCGGGGTCCCATTACAGTAACAAAGTTTATTTTTTATAAAGCCGTTATAAACCGGATCGTATGAAACTTTGTGCCATGTCTACTGGGTGCTGGCGGGCACGTCTGGTGGGGAAACAAACACCTGCATGGGCTTTCTAGCATCCCATGCTTCCTCTGGCTGCTGGTCACCCCAAGTGGGATAGACCCTCGGTGGGAAGGACTGTCAGAGAGGGCCAGCGGGTGGCAGGTGCATCCCTTCTGGCTGTGGGCACAGTGGAGATCCCCGAGGCTCGTCCCATGACCCCAAGTCATGCTTTGTGCGTAGGACAGCTGGGGGGGGGGGGGGAGTGTCGTGAGGGTCCTACCCAGTCTAGGGGCTCTTGCTGTGGAATAGGACCCAGCTTGGATTGGCCAACACTAACCTGGGCTGCCAAGAGACCCTTCCCCCTCACCCTGCCCTTCCACTTGAGCTCCACCCAGTCCCTGCAGGCAGGGAATTTCCCCGCAGGGGACCAGCCAAGGACCTCCCCTAGGCCGGGTGCATCCCATGTGCTTTCTGGGAAACACGGCTTTTCCCCACAGGAAGGCTCAGATGAGGGCTGGAGTGCTCCAGAACAACCTGGCCGACTCCCAGCCCTTCCCGTGAGCCCTGGAGCCTGGCGCCTGATCCCCATGATAGGTCCCAAGCGGGGGGGGGGGGGGGGGGGGGGGGGAAGACCCCACAGCCTATGACTCCCCCATGAGTCACCTCACCTGCATTCCCACCCCCAGCCCTGACTCAGCCTTTCTCAGTAGGCCCTCCAAGGCTGCCACCTCGGAGGGAGGGTAGTCTAGCAGGGTCAGGGTTCTGGCTCTGGCACTCCCACGGAAGCAGGAACAGGCCCTGGGTCCAGCCTGGGAGCCCTTCGTGCTGTGGTCACTGTGCCCAGACAGTTGGGAGCCCACCACCCAGTCCTGGGGTTCTGGAGGGACAACAGACAGCAGCGACTCAGACTGCCATTTTCTGGCATACTCCACCCAGTGCTGGCCAATCAGCCTCCTGCCCAGGGCTAGGCCCACTGGGTCTTGCCAGCTCCCACAGGGGCCATGTGGTGAGGGTCCCAAGGACCAGCCTCACCCGGAGGGATAGTTTCCAGGCACAGACCCGGAAATGGGTTTTTAGCCCGTCCCCAGACCTGACGGGGACCCCACCCCTCACCTCCAACTGGGAATCAAGGCCCATCCCACAACTGGCCTGGGCTCCACAGGAACCTAGCTGGCCTTCGGAACACCCATGCTGGTGTGCCCCCCGCAACGGCGACTGGCTGTCCTGCGCCAGCGGCAGACACGCTTAGAGGGAACACCCACTCCCTCCCTGACTGGACGGGAGGCCAGCGGAAGAGGACACGGGGCCTCCCAGGCAGATCTCCCCCACCCTGTTCTGAGGCATCAGAACCCAGGGCCCCGCTGGCCTCCAGCAAAGTGGACCAGGTCTCCCTCCTCCCTCAAGATGACACCAGCCACCAACCCATCTCCAGGCCCAGAGGGGACGGAGACTGAGGACAGACACACTTGCCCCACCAGCTTCCTCCATGGGTGAACGGCACAGAGCAGCTCTGGAGCATCTCGTTTCCAGACAGGTGCCCCTCCGCCCCCTGGGCCAGGCAGGCCACACTGCTGGGGTGGCGGCTCCAAAGGGCCAGGCGGCCCGCCAACACCAGCAGGCTTGGCAGGGGTCTTGTGGGGGTCCCCTGGTGGCACCCAGCCTGGCCCTGCTGCCCCGATTCCCCTCAGCAGAAGCCTCTGCATGCCCACACTTTTACGGACACAGGGAAACGCTTGTCTTAAAGAGAAAACAAAGCAACTGAAAAAAACCAAGAGCAAAGCAAACCCGACCCCCAGGCCTGGTGGCTCAGAGCTGGCAGGAGCGCTCCTCGGGCACTCAGGGGTGAGCTGTGGGCACCAGCAGGCACCAGCCATGCCTACGTGATGTCCCTCTGCCGCGGCGGCCGGTGCACGTTCCGCACGACGCACTTCACCATCCACTCGATGCCCTCGCGCACCCCTTTGCTGTGGAGACAGTAAGCATGAGGTGGGGCCAGCCCGGCCTCCAGCCCACGGCAGGGAGAGCCCCACTCACCCAGTGAGGGCCGAGCAGGCCTGGGTCAGGCAGTCGCGCCTGCCAATCTTGGAGGTGCAATCACTGAACGCAGTCTTGATGTCGGGGATGGAGAGGCAAGTCTGGGGGAAGGCGAGGCTGTGAGGGGCCAGGTCGCAGGCGCTGCAGATGTCCTGCTCCTGGGGCAGGACGTGGTCTTGGTGGGGAGGGGCTGGGCTCAGGGCTTCTCTGCCTAGGAGAGGCCCTGCAGCGAGCAGTCTCAGGAGGAGGAGCAGGTGGCACGGAAGGGCTGCAGGAAAGGGACCGCAGGCGGAAGGAAGCCATCTCCGACGCACCCTGACCCTAGAGCGCCTCTGCTGCAGAATCAGGACCCTGCCCTGCAAAGCCCTCTCCACACAGACTGCCACTGAGCATCCACTGGCCGGCTGAGGCGATCCCAAGGGCAGCAGACAGGCCAAGATCAGAGCTGACTCTCGCCCTGGGACGCCTCTGCGTTTCATGTCCAGCCACGCCAGTGGCAGAGGAATACTGCCCGCCCACCTGCCTGTGCAGAGAAGGTGCCCCGCACCTCGAGAGGCCCAGGTGCACCTAGAGCACACCTGGCCTGGGAGGTCCAGGACAGGCACCCTGTCCCAGCTGTCAGTGGGACGTGCTTCTGCTGGGGACTGCCCTGTGGGCATGCTGTAGTGAGCTCACCTCAACGTCCTGCTTGTTGGCCAGCACCAGGATGGGGACACCGTCCAGTGCCTCACTCGTGACCATCTTCTCTGGGGTGGGCAGAAAGGGGGCGGTGAGCACCCTTTATCTGCCTGTGGCTGCCGGGGCCCACCCACACCCACCCCTCCACACACGTGAGCTCTCTCTTGGCCACAGCCCTGCCTGACCTGGTGTGGGCCCCATCTCCCACCAGGGCCAGCTCCAGGCACCTGGGGTGGGCAGACTGGACCTGACCATTTCCCCAGCCCCGAGCCGGGCTGTACCCACCGAACGCTCGCTTGGACTCGGACAGCCTCTCCTCATCTGTGGAGTCGATGACATAGATGACACCGTGGCACTCCGCGTAGTACTGGGGAGGGGCAGAAAGGGGGTGCTGGGCCACAGGCACTTGGCCACCCCAGGGCCAGCCGCCAACTGGAAGGCCCTTCCGAGGTGCCTTTGGGGGGCAGAAGGTAGGGCAGAGCGAGGCGGCCCTGGAGGCCTTTGGGAACAGCTTGCTGACCTCGGGCAACACTGTCATTTCCCAGGTACCGTGCCCCCAAACCCCACTTCACCATCTGCTCCTGAAAGCCGCCCACAATCGTCGGTCTGATGGTGGCTGGTGGGGAGTGGGTGGGGGAAGGATAGGGTGTCCCCATGCAGCCCTGGAAGTGGAAGAAGGACGCTAGCCAGATCACGTGCCAGTGTGGACAGCAAGCCGATGGCCATACTGCTCGGAAGCCACGCAACAGCCACCACCAAAGGGAGGGAGGGGCGGCGCCGAGGACCAGACCAGCAGCACTGAGCTCTGCGGGCCGGACTGGGGCAGGAGGCAGTTAGCCCAGGCACGCGCACAGCAGCGGCATCAGAGCCCAGGCCTGGGGAAGTGTCACGCAGCAAAGGGAATCTCGACAGATGGACAAAACGGGGCGCGTGGGGGCGGGCCCTTGGAGTGCGGGGCACGGGTGACGCGGCCACACGTTTGGTAAGCCCACATTCTGCCTAATCGAAAAATACAACCCGGAAGCATCCACGTCTGGCAATCAGACAGCAGCATCTCTGCCACTTTGCCCCCAGCTGTCACTAGAGCCCGGAGGCCGGGGACACCCGCACGTTACACGCAACAGGACGCCAGGTGCCAGTTCGCGGTCCACGAGCTGACGACCCCACAGATGCGCAGGCCTGACAGCTCCGGGGAATTCTCGGGGTGTAATAACGAGGGCAAGCTGAAAGTGCCCGCCCCAGCACGAGACAGGCTTCAGCATCCACGCTCGCTACAGGAAGCCCGACACGCGTGGCCGTCTGGATCCCGCAGCCCACAAATCACACAGAAGCAGGAACCTCTGTAGCGTACGTGCTAGGTGGTGTGAGGGCTGCGGGCCCTGTCTTGCTGCTGGGAGCTGGGAGCTGGCGGGCCCCGCGGCAGAGGTCTCCGTGGCAGGAAGGGGTACCGCACGGGGTTCACAGCCAGCCCGGGGAATCCCCTCACAGCCCTCGGGGCGTACGACCTGGCCTGGCAGACGGGTGTAAGGCGATGGCCGGCGGCACCGGGAGCAATGGAGCTGGGCACTGGGGGCTGAGCAGGGGTAGGACGGGGGGCACGGCGGGCTGCCTCCGCCCCACGGCACCCTGATGGCAGCGTCACCCGTGGCCGCACGACGGAGAGCTTTCGGGTGTGGCCTGGAGGGAGGGAAGCTGGAAGGGCCCCTGTGGCAGGCACGGGCGGTCTGCCAGTCTTGTTTGGGTGCAGCCCGAGGCTGGTACGTGGACGGACCCAGGGACGAAACGATGGCCACCCCAATACGGCGCCAAGGTGTCAGACTGCGCGGGGGACCAGGCCCCGGGACAAGTGTCTAGGAAGGGGCGGGGGTGGCAGGAGCTCTACTTCCCATCCATCCTGGTGACCCACAGGGGATCCTGCTGCCCATCCTCACAGCTCTGGGCCCTATAGGGTTGGGGATGTGGTCACCACCAAGGCTCCCCGTTCCCTAGGGCCCAGCCAGAGACCCGCTAAGTCACAAACCCCGGTTGTCTCCTGGGCATGTTGGACAACTCGCGTTCAGGGGCCAGCAGAGACCCCACGCTGGCGGGGAGGATAGACACTATCAGCGGGAGGCAGGGCACCCGCTCCACAGGGAGGCCGGAAAGCTCACGAAGAACCTAGTAGGGTCAGCGACCAGGGGCGTAGACTCTCGTGACGAGCCACACCGTCAGCAGGAGCAGTAGCTGGAGTGGGGGACGCTGCCAGCCGCAGAGCCTCCTCTCTCTCTTCCCGCCTGGCAGAGCTACGCCCACCCCAGGGCATGAGTGCTAAGCGGTGCACGGTGGGCCGTGGTCCAGGAGCCCAGGGGCAGGCAGCGCACCCAGCGGATGAGCCCGTGGGTTCCTGTGGCACCTACTTTGACCCACCAAGAGCCACCTTACCAAGTCATAGCTGCCCCAAGCAGCCCATGTGGTGACCCACGAGGCCGTATGAGTCCCAGTCGGCTTGGCCTGATGTGGGAGGGCTGTGAGGAAGGAATTCTCCTGCCGGGCTCCCTGCTGGCCCGGCCACCTGAGCTGGCCCTTCCCCTCCCCAGACCCGCATTAGCCCAGCTCCCATCTCAGGTGCTGGCCCTCAACACACATCCTATGCCCCAACATCTGTCTCAGCGTCTGCTCCTGAGACCCTGGCCTGCGACACAGTGTCAGGAATATGGGTCTTGGTTCAGAAGACCAGGCCCGGCTTCACTCTGCTTCAGTGACCTTAAACAGCCAGAGAACCTGTTGGTGACCTTCCGGCCACGGGACGGAAGCTGGCCTCCTGGAGGGAAGCCGGAATAGAGGAGACACTTTAGAGGAAAGCCAGGAAAAGGTGACCGGGTACCAGGACCTAGACGCTAATTGTAAAGACACAGATGACTAACGAGAGTGCAGATGAGCGTGTCCGTGCCCCTGGAACTGGGGCAGGCACATCTGTGCCCCTCGCATTGGCTGCACCAAATCCACTGTACCAATCCACCAGGAGGGGGCCGCCTAAGGGAGAGGCTAGGTCTGTCCTGCTCGCTGCTGGACCCCAGTGCCTGGCACAGGGCGAGCTGAAGACAGACCTCGGGGCTGGGGTGTGTGGGAAAAGCAGCACGGCACCGGGGCCCTGGAAACACCCCAAAACCTCAGCAAGAAAAAAGGCAGCTGTTAAAGGCCTGTGAAAACGTCCTCCCCTAATGGGGAAGAGGCCACCACAGAGACCAGGTCCCAAGCTACAACTGAGGGAAAGGGCCCGAGCAGAGGGACTCAGCCCCAGCGGTGAAGCGGAGTGTCCTGCTGTCATCGTACCTCCCCCACACCTGTTTCCTGGCCAGCTTTCGTCTTGTCCTGTGGTAGCAGCAACATCTCCAGGTCAAAGGGAATCAAGTACATCCTTGCTCTTGGGGGAAGGACTCGGGAGCTGGGATAGGATGGCGGGGGGGGGGGGGGGGGGTGGGGGAAGCCCGGGGAACAAAGTGGGTGACAAAGCTACCAACAACAAAGAAAAAAGGGGAGTCTGAGGCCTTACGAGGAAAGGAAGCGGCCAAGGGGTGTCACCGGGGGAGAAACGGCCTGAGGACAGGCAGCGCGTGGCCAAGGACCCTACACAGCGTTTATCTTACCTTGTCCCACAGAGACTGCAGCTCTTCCTGGCCCCCCAAGTCCCAGAACATGAGGCGAGCCTTTCCCACGTCCACAGTGCCGACTGAGGAGAGAAGAAGACGGATGAGGCTGCGTGTCCTGGGTCCCTGACGTGCCGCCTGCCAGCTCCAGGAGAGGAACGAGCCACTCTGGTGCTCCCCCACCATCCGCCCAGTGTGAACTGGGATAAAAGCTTCAAGTGGCCCTGCCCATCTGCCTGCTGGCCTGCGGACATCACAGCATCCTCAGGGGTCTGCCCCACAAACCCACAGCCCTGAGGGACCCCCTTACTGTTCAGACCCACGGTGGTAGTGATTTTGGATAGGCTCATCCCCTTGTAGTTCTTGTTAAACCGGGTTTTTGACTGCTCCAAGAACGTCTGACAAGAGAAACGGACAGCAGGTAAGGACTGGGATCCTTTCCGGTCTATTTCCCAAACATCCCTTCTTGGGACTTTTTCTTGAGAACAAAGCAGAACAGAACAGTGTTTTTGTTTCTAAAGCAGCTGGAGAGGACTCTGGGCAGTAAACACGCAGCTCCAGGTAGACCACCACAAGGACCACGGAGGGGGTGGTGACAGAGGGACGGGCACACACCGTCTTGCCGGCATTGTCCAGGCCCAGGATCAGGATGCAGTACTCGTCCTTCTGGAACATGTACTTGTACAGGCCCGACAGCAGCGTGTACATCCTGCCCTGGGCACCCGGAGAGACGCGTCACACGGGGCGAGCGGCGGCCGGGCCCGACCCCTCCCCCTTCCGTGCACGGCCGCCGCACTCGCCAAGTCCGGCGCCCCCTCCCGTGGCGGCCTCCCTCCCCCCTCCCCACGCCGCCCGCCTGCTCTCCGCCGCCCCCCTCCCCCTCCCCGGCACTCGGTCCTCAGAAGACAGGTCCGGTCCCGGTCTGCGTCCCGGCGGTGACGTCAGGCTCCCCCGAGCCCTAGGACGCCCCGCCCCCGGTCTGGGCCACCTCGGAGGCGGCGCGCTGCCGGGCAGCCAGCAGGTGCGGGCCTGCCCTCCAGAAGTGGCGGCCGCGCGGGGATGGCGGGGCGGCGGCGGCCCCCGAGAGGCCGCACGGCCGGCAGGTGGCGCGGAACGACCGCAGCGGGGGAGGCCGCCCGGGCCCCACGCCCCCGACCTCCGCCGCGCAGCTCCGACACCGGGTCTCGGGCTCGCGGGCCGGCCGACACGCCGACCGTGAGTCCCCGCCGCGCCCTCGGGCCCGGGCGGGCGGCAACCAGCCCCGCGGCCTACCTCGCGCCCGTCCGGGCCGCGGAACCGCCGCGCGCCTGACCCCGCAGACCCGCGCTGACCCCGCGCTGACCTCGCGCGGCGCCCGACGGGAGGCAGGCCGGCGGCTCGGGGAGGGCGGAGCCGTCCCGGCGGCCCCCGCGCGCCTCATCCCGGCGGTCTCCGCGCCAGGCACTTCCGGCGGCGGCGGCGGCTTTCGGGAGGAAGTGCCGGTGGGCTGCGAGGGCGGAAGCGGTGCGCTGGCCGCTCTAGCCGGTGAGGCCCGCGGGGTCTCTATGGCTGCGGCCGGGAAGCCCGCGCGGAGGCGGAGGCGGAGGGGCCCCGCCCGGGCGAGGGGGCGCGATCTGGGGCGACGGGGCCGGGGCCGGAGGTGACAGGGCGAGCGGAGGCGGGCTGGGGCCGGGGAGGCCGCGGGGGCGGGGTGGGGGGGGGGGGGGAGAGGGGTGACCTGGGGGGCGGGGCCGGGGAGCGCCGGGCGCGGAGGGAGGGGAGCCGAGGCCGCGGGGCCAGCGGCTTTTCTACTCGGAGCTGATGGCCTTGCCGGCCCTTTTTCTCGTCCCCCAAACGGGAGGGAGAATAGGCTGCGGCGAGGACTGCGGAGTGCAGCTGTCGGCGCAGCGCGCGGCGTCGGCCCCGCAGGGGTAGCCCGGCAATAAGGGCGGCAGGTCCGGGACCCCTCGGCTTGTGTTCCTCGCAGCTCTGAGGCCCCGAGGACGCGCCCCTGCCTTCGTTCCGTCCAGGATGGACGAGGAGAGCCTGCAGACCGCCCTGCGGACCTATGACGCCCAGCTGCAGCAGGTGGAGCTGGCTCTGGGAGCCGGCCTGGATCCCTCGGAGCTGGCCGACCTGCGCCAGCTGCAGGGGGACCTGAAGGAGCTGATCGAGCTCACCGAGGCCAGCCTGGTGTCCGTCAGGAAGAGCAAGCTGCTGGCCACGTTGGACGGAGAGCACCCAGCCCGGGCCGATGCCGAGTACCTGGCTTTCCAGGAGGCCGTTGCTGAGGGGGCGCAGGGGTCTGTAGCCCCCAGGGCAGAGCTGGAGACGGCTCCTGAAGGGGAGGCCAGGCCGGAACCCAGCAGGCCTGGGCAGGAGGAGGAAGAGGGAGAGGACGAGGAGGAGGAAGAGTGGAGTGGGAGGAAGGTGAACGCCCCCTACTACAGCTCCTGGGGCACCCTGGAGTACCACAACGCCATGATTGTGGGCGCAGAGGAGGCGGACGACGGCTCGGCGGGCGTGCGGGTCCTTTATCTCTACCCCACTCACAAGTCCCTGAAGCCCTGCCCGTTCTTCTTGGAGGGCAAGTGCCGCTTCCAGGAGAACTGCAGGTAAAGCCTTTGCATCTGGGGGCCCACGGAGTGGGGGAGGAGGGGCACAGGGTCACAGTGGGTCCTCTGCCCGCAGGGTGCTGACAGAGAGAGGGCTTTGGGGGCCGGTGGATCCTCACAGCCGTGTCCTTGTTTACGTGCCCCCTGGATTTCCGTGGGCAGATGGGGAAGTGTGGCAGGGCTTACCTTGCAAAGAACGGCCCCCCACCCGCCGCTGGTTTTGTTCAGAGCGAAGCCCGCTGCAGTACAGGTCCCCGCCAGCGCCCCGGCTCCGCCACCCAGCCTCCTGGGTGGCCGGCGTTTGCCAGTCTGCTTCAGCGCTTTTCCCCGTGCTGTGTGGCTTTCTCTGGCTTGTCTCAAAGCGGATTCTAGAAGCTACTAGTTTTTTCACCTATGAACACTTAAGGGCGTACCCCAACAAGATTATCAGTCACGTTTTGTTTATGTTGAAATTTCCGTGGCTGTCGGAACGACGTCTTCTGTTTCTTAAGTGTGTAACTTTGCCTTTGCTCCTTTTTACTTTGTCTTTGGAAGGAACATCTGCTGAAATCTTTCGCAGGTAATTTTCTTTTTTAGTCAGTAGTGCGGAGACACCGTTCCTAGGTCTTCGATTGGCGTCTTTCCTCGTAGACTGCCGCTGGGCCCGTAGCGTTCTCTGGCACATTTTTCCTTCTTTTTTTCTCTAAGTTTTACTAAAGCGTAGCTTATGTACAGAAGGGCGCATCCACCGTAGGTGTGCCCGACGAGCGTGCGCGGAGTGGACACACCCACGTGCTGGGGAGCAAGTGGGTCAAGGAGCAGAGCAGTAAGCCCTCTGACCTCTCTGCCGTTAGTCCCTCTGGGGCCCCTCCACGCCCCTGGCGACGCACCCGGGCGCTGCTTCCTCCGGGCCAGGCCCTGGTCCCAGACTTCCGCGTGCGTGAACTCATCCGTACAGCAGCCCTGCGAGGTGGGCCCTGCAATGGCCGAGGTTGCCGGGCTCGGGGAGGTGGCGCGGGAGCCTGCGCCGGGGGACAGGCCAGCTCTGAGATGGCCCCTAGGTGCCGTACCTTCCCAAGCTGCTGCTGCGTTAGCTTTAGGCCTAACGCGTCCCGCAACAGCGCTCGCCTCCACCTAGGAGCAATCAGCTATTTTCTCGCGTTTCCTTTGCGTTTTTAAAAGTGATATAAAATAGGTAAAGTTGAAGCACCCTTCGACTCCCCACTCTGTTACTGCCCCCTCCCCACCTCAGGGGGCTGTCATCCTCACAACTCCATTGTGTTTCTGGTGTGTGTTCTTCACAGATGCGAGCGTATATGCGAAGGCTGCGTATTTGTGCTGTTTTTTTTTCTTTTAATGTTTAATACACGTGTGTTTAACGTTTATTTTGGGAAGAGAGAAGGAGACACAGAACCCGAAGCAGGCTCCAGGCTCTGCACTGACAGCACAGAGCCCGTCGAGGGGCTCAAACCCACGAACCGTGAGCTTATGACCTGAGCCGAAGTCAGAGGCTTGACCCACTGAGCCCCCCAAGGCACCCCATATTTGTGCTGTTTTTAAAACAAGTGTATCACACGGTGTGGTTCATTTTATAATTGGCTTTGCTCACTAGGCACGTTTGTGAGCGGCATCTATATTGGTGTTTACAGAGGTGTCTGGTAACTGCTATTTTTTCTTCTGAAATGCTACATTTTATTTATTCTGTTTCCTTTGGGGTGTTTTCCAGTTTTTATTTATACAAACAACTGGCTGTGAACATCTCAGTGTCTTCTCTGTTCCTGCTGAGAATTTCCCCAGGACGTGACGTCGCCGGTGTGCAGAGTACATGCAGTTTCTGGTCCCAGGTGTCCTAGTCCTTGTCTTTAGTCTTCTCTATAACCACCGGTGGGAACATCACGTGACTTGCAGATTCCTGCCGGCTGAAAGCTGGGAAAAGGGTATCATGATTGGATTTGTATCTTCTAGATGCTAGTGAGGTGGAGTAGCTTTTGATACGTTGGTTGTAACTTAGTCTGTACGTTTCGATCTCCTCTGTAAAACGGAAAGGAGAACTGGTTTTCACAGTGGTTCCGAGAATGAAAGACGTCAATGTGTGCAAAGAATCTAAGATAGCACGTCACACGTAAGTTCAGAGTGGGTATAAACTTTCATCTTGCCGCAAAATAAAATCAGACGTGGGAAGTAAATTCATAGCCTGGGGATTACTGTAGCCCCTGGCCGTCACCACTCAGTGAGAACTGCCGCCACCCCCGAGGCCCCTCCGTGCACCTCAAACCAGACATGGCCTGCTCTCTCCTACAGAAATCCCCACGCTTCCAGACTTTTATTACAATCGCCTCTCTGTGTTCCTTAGGGCTCATCACCCAAGTGTAACTGTTTTGTAAGTGCCCTAGTGTAGTCTCGCTCACTAAGCTGCTGTGTCTGAATCTGGCCGTCCACACCTTTCTGCCTGCCTTTCCTGGCCTCACAGTCGATTGAGGGAGTGGGCCCTCGGCCCCGTCACTGAACACCCCTGGTGGGGTCCAGCACGTCCCTCTGCGAGCGGGCAGCCGCAGCCGGGGACCATACGCAGGCTCACACTCTTCGGCAAGACAGCGTGTACGGTTCTTTCATCAGGAGCTACTTGCTGCCTCATTTGGTGACATTCGCAGTGATCGATCCCTTGGTGATAAGTGCCTAATCCACTGATCTGGTGGGGATTGCAAAGCAGACATCTTTCAGTCCCTTTGCATTTATTACTTTTAAAGAGGCTTTCCGTCATCTGTGGTTTGGCTACCCAGTGTTAACAGTTCACATAGGAAATGCAGGACAAATGCTGGATTTTCCTGTTTGCTTGCTTGCTTTCTTTCTTTCTTTCTTTCTTTCTTTTTCTTTGTTTCTTTCTTTTTTCTTTCTTCTTTCTCTTTCTTTCTCTCTTTTTTCTTTCTTTTTCTTTCTTTCTTTTTCTTTCTTTTTTTCTCTTTCTTTCTTTCTATAGTGTATTTGAAACCAAGTTAGTAACATAATAGTGTATTAATGGTTTCAAGAGTAGAATTTAGTGATTCATCATTTACGTACAACACCCAGTGCTCACCCCAACAAGTGTCCTCTTTTTTTTTTTAATTTTTCTTAATGTTTATTTATTTTTGAGAGAAAGAGAGACAGAGCACAAGCAGGGGAAGGGCAGAGAGAGAGGGAGACACAGAATCTGAAGCAGGTTCCAGGCTGCGAGCTGTCACCACAGAGCCCAGCAAGGGGCTTTAACCCACAAACCGTGAGATCATGACCTGAGCCGAAGTCGGACGCTTAACTGAATGAACCACCCAGGCATCTCCAGCAAGTGTCCTTCCTCCTTAATGCCCATCACCCCCTTTAGCCCATCACCCCCCCCCCCCCACCTCCCAGCCAGCAGCCCTCAGTTTGTTCTCTGTATTTAAGAGTCTCTTATGGCTTGCTTCCTGCTGTTTTTATCTTATTTTTCCTTCCCTTCCCTATGTTTATGTGTTGTGTTTCTTAAATTCTACCTATAAGTGAAATTGTATGATATTGGTCTTCTCTGATTTATATTGCTTAGCACAATATGTTGTAGTTCCATCCACGTTGTTGCAAGTGGCAAGATTTCATTCTTTTTCATTGCTGAGTAATGTTCCATTGGGTATATATACATATATCACATCGTCTTTATCCGTTCACCAGTCTGTGGACATTTGGGCTCTTTCCCTACTTTGGCTATTGTCAGTAGTGCTGCTATAAACATTGGGGTGCATGTGCCCCTTCGAATCAGCATCCTGTATCCTTTGGATAAATTCCTAGTAGTGTAATTGCTGGGTCATAGGGTAGTTCTGTTTAGTTTTTTGAGGAACCTCCATCCTGTTTTCCAGAGTGGCTGCACGAGCTTGCATTGCCACCAACAACACAAAAGAGATCCTCTTTCTCTGCATCCTCACCAACATCTGTTGTTGCCTGAATTGTTAACGTTAGTCATTCTGACAGGGGTGAGGGGGTATCTCATGGCGGTTTTGATTTGTATTTCCCTGGTGATGAATATGTTGAGCATCTTTTCGTGTGTCTGTTGGTCATCTGGATGTCTTCTTTGGAGAAGCGTCTATTCATGTCTTTGCCCATTTCTCCAATGGATTATTTGTTTTCTGGGTGTTGGGTTTGATGAGTTCTTTATGGATTTTGGATACCAGCCCTTTATCTGATATGTCGTTTGCAAATATCTTCTCCCATTCTGTCGGTTGCCATTTAGTTTTGCTGATTGTTTCCTTCCCTGTGCAGAAGCTTTTTATCTTGATGAGGTCCCGGTAGTTCATTTTTGCTTTTGTTTCCCTTGCCTCCGGAGACGTGTTGAGTAAGGAGTTGCTGCAGCCAGAGTCAAAGAGGTTTTTTCCTGCTTTCTCCTCGAGGATTTTGATGGCTTCCTGTCTTACATTGACGTCTTTCATCCATTTTGAGTTTATTTTTGTGTGTGGTGTAAGAAAGTGGTCCAGGTTCATTCTTCTGCATGTCGCTGTCCAGTTTTCCCAGCACCAGTTGCTGAAGAGACTGTCTTTATTCCATTGGATATTCTTTCCTGCTTTGCCAAAGATTAGTTGGCCATATGTTTGTGGGTCCATTTCTGGGTTCTCTATTCTGTTCCTGTTTTCTTTACATAGTTTCCAAGATAACGAGTTGGTTTTCTTTCACGGTGAGAAAGTAATGAATTAGGTTTAAAAAAAATATTTCCAGGGGTGTCTGGGCGGCTCAGTTGGTTGAGCATCTGACTTGGTTTCAGCTCAGGTCATGATCTCACAGTTTTGTGGGTTCAAGCCCCACATCAGGTTCTATACTGGCATCCCAGAGCCTGCTTGGGATTCTCTGTCTCCTTTCTCTCTGCCCCTGCCCCTGCCCCATTTGCACTGTCTCTGTCTCTCTCAAAATAAATAAACTTAAAAAGATGCTTTTAAAATATATCCAGTATCTTTATGGACTCATGGATTTCAGTATATTTGACAAATTTCAATCTCTTGAGATTCTGATCCTTATTGAGATTCAAGCTGTCCCATGTGGAATCAATGACGTCTCCAAGAAGCCCTGGCTTTGTTTTTTTCTTTTCCTTTTCTCTTCTTTTCTTTTTCTTTTTCTTTTTTTTTTTTTTTTTTTTTTTGAGAGAGAGAGAGAGAGGGCGCAAGTGATCGAGGGGCAGAGAGAGAAGTGGGGCTCACCCGGGGCTCACGTTTTACACGAAGCAGGGCTTGTGTTCACCCAAAGTGGGGCTCGAGCTCACCCGACGTGGGGCTGAAACTCATGAACCATGAGATCATGACCTGAGCTGAAGTCGGATGCTTAACCGACTGAGCCACCCAGGTGCCCAGCCCTGGTTTCCTTTAATGGGAGATGGTTTTGCAAGACAGTGCAAGCACTGGGATACTCTTTGTTACTGGGCAGTCATTGTCCTGGGTCTTTTCAGTACACAGAGCTAAGAAGTGTAGATGGACGTGTGCGTCTGCGTGTGTAAGCATGTGTGCACACGCCATGAACCTATTTTTTAAGGACAGAATACCTTGTGAATTCATACTCCTCTTTCCAATTCAGATCAGGACTGTGGCATTTTTACTTAATCTTCTCTGGACCACATCTTTATTTCCTTCTCTGGTTCTCAAGGGCATGGCGGACCCTAGATGTCCCATCCGGACTTCTTAGTTTCATCTTGTCTTACACACGTGACACTGAGAGTCACAACAGCCTCTCTTTGGTAGGATGACTGACGACTACCTCGTGTGGTCCTACAGTGTCTGACCACACAGTGTCCCGTGCCATCATCTTCCTCTTACACTCAGCCGTAGTTCTAGAAAGAATTGCGTGTTTCATGCTCACCAGCGTCCCACATGTTGGTGTCTTTCTAGTCAGTTTGGTTGTCTGAGGCTCATTTTCTATTAGATTCCTCAGGACGGGCTCACGGGAATAATATTCCCAGAGATCTGGCACACTGATAAATTTTTGTTTGTGTCTTTTATTCTTTTTTTTTTTAATTTTTTTTAATGTTTTTATTTATTTTTGAAGGAGACAGAGACAGAGCATGAGCTGGGGAGGAGCAGAGAGAGAGGGAGACATAGAACCTGAAGCAGGCTCCAGGCTCTGAGCTGTCAGCACAGACCTGACCCGGGGCTCGAACTCACGAAACTGTGAGATCATGACCTGAGCCGAAGTCAGACGCTTAACCGACTGAGCCACCCAGGCGCCCCTGTGTCTTTTAGTCTTGAAGATGAGTTTCGTTGGATGTGAAATGCTCACCTTGCACAACTTCCTTTGAATGTCTTAAATATGTTACTCTGTTTTCTTGTTACATGAGATATTGTTGAAAAGCTTAATAGTGATCTGACTTTATTTCCTTTATAAGTCACATGCTCTAATAGTGTAAGGTAAGGGTCCAATTTCATTTTTTTGTATGTGGATGTCGCTTTTCCAGCGCTATTTGTGGAAAAGACTGGTCTTTCCCCATTGAGTGGTCATGACCCACTTGTTGAAAATCCATTGATTATGCACGTGAGGGGTTACTTCTGAGCTCTGTCTCCTGTTTCATCCATCTGTACGTCTGTGTTTAGGACAGCGCTACCTTGTCGTGATTGAGCTTTGAAATCAGAAAGTGGTAGTTCTCCAACATTTGCTCTGTTTTTCGGGATTCTTTTGGGTATCGAAGATCCTTCGCAATTACATGTGAATTTTAGTATGTGTTTATTTTTAACTTTATTTGTGAAAGAACATGCGTGTGTGTGTGTGCAAGCAGGGGAGGAGCAGAGGGAGAGAGAGAGAGAATCTTATGCAGGCTCCGTGCTCAGTGCACGTTCCATCCCCAGACCCCGGGATCATGACCTGTGCCAAAATCCAGGGTCAGACGTTCAACCGACTGAACCACCCAAGCGCCTCTAAGGCTTCATTCGCATCCAGCACAGAGCCCGACACAGGGCTTGAACTTGACCTTGAGATCAAGTCCCTGAGCTGAGATCAAAAGTCAGATGCTTAACCTACTGAGCCACCCAGGCGCCCCCGTATGAATTTTAAAATCAGCTGGTCTGTTTCTGCATAAAAGACCATTGGGATTTTCATAGGGATGTATGGAAACCGCGGATCAGTTTGGGGACTGTTGCCATCCTGACGGTTTTAAGTCTTCTGACCATGAACATGGGATGTCTTTCTATTTATGTAAGTTTTCTTTTATTTCAACAGTATTGTATAGTTTTCAGGTTTTGGTCAAATTTATTTCAAAGTACTTTGTTCATTTTGGTAATATTATAAATGAAACACTTCCATTTTTTTTTAATTAAAAAAATTTTTTTTAAGTTTTACTTATTTAAGTAACCTCTACACCCAACGTGGGGCTAAAACGAATGACCCCGAGATCCAGAGTCACATGCTCTTCTGATTGAGCCCAGCAGGTACCCCTGTTAATTTCATTTTTATTATTTTTGTGTGTGTGTGAAAGAGCACTCACACACGAGTTGGGGAGGAGCAGAGAGACAGAGAGAGAGAGAGAGAGAGAGAGAGAGAGAGAGAGAGAGAGGGAATGAATCTTAAGCAGGCTCCACACTCAGCACAGAACCCAGTGACTGTGAGATCATGACCTGAACCAAAATTGAGAGTTGGCTGCTTAACCGACTAAGCTACCCAGGCGCCCCAGATTTCGTTTCTAGATTGCTCATTGCTAGTGTATTAAAATACAACTGATTTTTGTGTTGATCTTGTATCCTGTGATATTGCTGAATTCATTTATTAGCCCTAATAGGACTTTCTATGGATTACTTAGGATTTTCCTCTTTAATTTAAAGTTGTTTTTTTTTTTTAAGTTTATATATTTGTTTTTGAGAGGGAGGGAGGGAGGGAGGGTCAGAGAGAAGGGAGAAAGAGAGTCCCAAGCAGACTCCACGCCATCAGCACAGAGCCCAGCTCAGGGCTTGAACTCACAAATTGTGACATCATGACCTGAGCTGAAATCAAGAGTCAGATGCCTAACCAACTGAGCCACGCAGGCTCATCTCCTGTTTAGGATTTTCTGTACAGATATTCCCCCACTTTTCAAAAGTTCATGTTACACCACTTTTATGAAAAGTCTACATTAGTAACTTTCAACATATTGTCATCGTTGGACCCAAAATAAGTCTCTTATAGATAGCATAGAATTTGATGACTCTTTTTACCCATTTTTCCAGTTTTGCCTTTGAATTAGAGTTTACCTCACTTACATTTAAAGTGGTTACTGACGGGTGGCTGGGTAGCTCTGTTGGTTGAACAGTTGACTCTGGATTTCGGTTCAGGTCATGATCTCGTGTGGTTCGTGGGTTCGAGCCCCACATCGGGCTCTGTGTTGACAGCTCAGAGCTTGGAGCCTACTTCAGGTTCTGTGTCTCCCTCTCTCTCTGCCCCTCCCCCACTCATGCTTTGTCTCTCTCTCTCTCCATCAAAAATAAATAAATAAGGGGCACCTGGGTGGCTCAGTCAGTTGACCGTCCAGCTTTGGCTCAGGTCATGATCTCACAGTTTGTGGGTTTGAGCCCCACATCGGGCTCTGTGCTGACAGCTTAGAGCCTGGAGCCTGCTTTGAATTCTTGTCTTCCTCTCTGTCTGCTCCTCCCCCACTCATGCTCTGTTTCTCTCTCTCTCCTTCAAAAATAAATAAAAACATTAAAAATTTTTTAAAAAAATAAATAAATAAGCATTTTAAAAATTACAAAAAATTATTTTAGAAATTAAAAATAAGTAAAGTGGTTACTGATAGGCAAAGACATCTCGGTCATTTTGTTCTTTGTTTTCTTCTTTTTTTGTTTTTAGAGATTTTATTTTTAACCAATCTCTACATCCAACGTGGGGCTCAAACTCCCTACCCTGAGATCAAGAGTCACACATCCCTCTGATTGAGTCAGCCCGTCACCTCCTTCTGTTTGCTGTAGGCCTTCTTTCTGCCGTTTGCTTCTCAGTGCCTCTGTTCCTGCTTTCTTCAGCAACACCGGCTTGTACGTTTACCTACGTAGTGGCCTGTGTCAGCGTTCGCATGGCTTGAGTTACCGTCTAGTGTCCTTTTGCTTTGGCCTGAGGGACCCGCACGGGCACCCCTTGTGGGGCAGGTCTGTTAGCAGCAAACTCCCTCAGCTTTTGTTTATATGGGAATGTCTTAATTTCTCTTTTGAAGGATAGTTTTGCCAGAGGTAGAATTTTGGTTGACAGGTGGTTGTTTTTTTCTTTCAGGACTTTAAATCTGTCATCCCGCTGCCTCTTGGCCTCCATTGCTTCTGATGAGAAATTGGCAGTTAGCCTTCCTAAAGATCCCTTGTACATGAGGAGTGCCTTCTCTTTTGCTGTTTTCGGGATTTTTTCTTTGTCTTTGGGTTTAAGGAACCATAGCTCCAACGGGCTTTTAGTAATGTGGTGAGATGTGAGGGAGGGAAGCAGTCTGCGGTCCTCCAACCAGATCCCGGTGCCTCTGGATCACGACCCTCACCCCCCACCCCCATCAGGTGGGGCAGGGTGGCCAGGCTGGGCTGGATTTGGGCGTTTCCCTGACCTCCTGTGCGGTTAGGCTCTGGTTCGCCAGTCTCCCCTGAGGACGGGCCTTGTTAGGAAGAGCCAGTGCTCTGAGGTTTTCAGAATATGCCCCCTTCCCCTCCCTCTGCTGGGGCACAAGACGAGTTTTCTCCAGTCTTCACCCGAGTAAAAGCCACAAACTCTCGAGGCTTCAACTCAGACTTGTCCACACCCAGCCACAGTGAAGGTCGTCTTTCTACTTCCGGGTCCTGCCGTGGTGACTGCTGGCGGGTCACTGGTCTGCCGAGTGGTGATTCTCCTCATTCACCTTTTGGCCTCCAGTTTGGCTGAGCAGTTTGCCGCGTGACCTCCCCTCTCTTGCGGATCTAAGAAGAGTTCTTGAATTTTGGTCTGTTCGGCCTTTCACCTTTGGTTGGAGCAAAGGGGCAACTCCCCAGCTCCTGACGTGCAGACCGGAAGCCAGGGGTGTCTGGTCCGATGAGGGTTTCATTTCGGCTGTTGACTTCCCAGCTCTGCAGATTCTCCTTCCTCCCTTTTACACACTTTGCGTTTACGTTTCAAGAATCAGTTTCCTGAATCACCTTCATACGTTTCTAGTTCTTGGAACATACGCTATCTGTGTTGAGGTCTTTGCCGCATTCAGCACTTGGGCCCACTCGGGTTCTCTTACCTGCTTTTGTTCCTAACTGTGGGTCACACCTTGCTGTTTGTTTGAGCGTCACGCAAGTTTTATTGAAAACTGTTCTTTTCGGGTAATACGTTGTAGCAACTCTGGACTCTGAATCGTCTCCCTCAGTATTTTGTTTCATTTTAGTATGTTTTGTGGGCCCCGTTACAGAGTCTGTACCCCTCATAGGGTGCAGCCTCTGATACCGCTACTCAGATCTCTTAATATGTGTTTCCTTTTTAGCTTGGCTCTTTGGGAGTCGCTGCTGTGTCTGCATAGCTTAGTGGCCAGCCAGTGATTCGGGCAGAAGTTATTCTCCAACACTCTTGCCAAGGAGGCTTCTCCCCCTGAGTCAGTCAACTTATGTGGGCTGGGGTGGGGGGCACATCCATAGTTCAGCCAGCCCCCAGTCTCTGTCTGTTTTCACTTAGCCGTGGCGTCTCTTGGAGCCCCCGATACGCACACATCGTTTCCAAGAGAATCGGGGATGCTCGCGGGTGGAGCCCTTCTGTGGTTCTTTCGTGTTCAGCGTCTCTACATCCCTGGTAAATACCTCCCTGTGACACACCAGTGCCCGCTCCACCCGGGCTCCCAGCACGAGCCATCGGTGTTCTCTGCTGGTGTTCGGGGCCCTGGGTCTCTGCCCCTGTCGCGCTTCCGCCCCCGGGGCAAGCAAGAGGCAGCCCCCACGGCGAAGGCACAGGCGCTCCCTGCTCCCTTTCCGCCCCAAAGTTGGGCGTTTCCTCAACTATGACGACTTATCCGCGTGTCATCTGTTTCGTTTCATTTCCAGAGCTCTGAAGCTGTGAGTTTTGACAATGTCGCTGAGGTTTAGCCTTGTTTTTCTATACTTGGCCACGGCTGGAACCAGAAGCTTCCTCATAGTTCTACATGCTTGTTTTCAGGTTCAAGTGTTATGTATTCTGGAATGTATTCCTGTGAATGTTGTGATGTAGGAGATTGAGTTGGGTTTTTTATGTGGGAAGCCAATTTCTAATCTTTTCCTTATGAAACCAGCCATCCCTCCTTTGATGCCTTGTGTGTGGCTCTTTGCCCGTCACACAGAAAGCTGTGTGCACGGTGCTCTTTTCCATTCCATCCATCAGCTTGACCATTCTTCTCTTAGTTTTAAGTTCACATTTGTGGATATGCCAGTCACTACTCCCTGAGTTTAGAAATTTAGGTCATTTCCAGGGCACCTGGGTGGCTCAGTCAGTTGAACATCTGACTCTTGATTTTGCCCCGGGTCATGATCTCAGGGTCGTGGGCTCCGTGTTGGACCTGCTTAGGATTCTCTCCCTCTGCCCCTCTCCCCCGCTGGCATGCTCTCTATCTCTAAAATAAAAACTTAAAAAAAAAAAATGTAGGTTATTTCCAAGTCTTTTGTATTTGGTTAACATCTTTTGGGGCACATCGTTGCATACTTTCATTATTATTTTTCTAGAATCATTTCCTAGAACCACTTTCCCAGGTTAAGGAGTGTACCGAATTTTCAGGCTTCTGTTATCACCGGAGAGTCCTGCAGAAAAGTGTAATTGGTGGTGTCCGTGGGTGTGTGTGTGTGCGTGCGTGCGTGTGTGTTGAAGTGGGTATTTAGTTGGATTCAGTGGGGTTTGCTAACACGCTGCGTCCTTCTCGGTTGAGGAAGGGTTTTCAAGCGGAGTCACTACTGCAGTACGTTCGGGGCCCAGCCTTGCAGCTGCACTCGGTCATTGGCAGTGTCCTGAGGGCCTGAGGACGGTCCAGGACGAGAAGGAGCTGCCTGGAATCCCGCAGGGAGGTGTCTGCGGCCATCTTTGCCCACCCCTTCCTTGCCGTTCCCTCTGTCACTGCCGATTCCTGCCCGGAAGGACTGCCATGTGTCACCGAGTAAATGCCAGTCCTTGATTGCTTTTGTAGGGTTACAACTGTTTCCTCTTTGAAATGCCGGCACAGTAGAGTGGATGTGTGGTTGTCTTTCATGCCTTTATTTGGCAGAGTTGAAGCTTGTAGTCCTTTGTCCCCACGGTTCTTCCTCTCTCCTCCTCCTCCTCCTCCTCCTCCTCCTCCTCCTCTCTTCCCCTCCCCTCCCTCTCTCGGTTTTGGTTTTAATCTCACTGGTTCGCTGATAACTAAAGGTCAGGACATCACTGTCGCAAGTGGGTTCTCCTACGGGGTTTGGGAAGGACTCCGTCCTGTGAGCTCGCTCACACAAACACACCTGCCCTGATCATCTGCTCGTGCCGGGGGCCTCCTGTCTGGTGGGGTTCACACCGCTGTCTGCCCGCCACGTAGTCACCGTAGCCCAGAGAGCTGGAGCGTAGCGTGAGACATCTTGTCCTCGGAGCGGCGAGACCCACACCGAGACCGAGAGTGTGCGTGCGTGTGTACACGCACATAACGTGTCTGTACTTACGTGCAGGGGTACGTGTGTGCGTGCCTATGTGTGTGCGTGTGCGCACATGCGAGCAGATGTTTATGTGCCTGTGTGTGCGTGTGCATGGATACGTGTGTCTGTTTGTCCCCCGTCTCTCCCACCCTTCGGGCTGCGGCCCGGACCGTGGACATGGCCCTGGGTTCACTCGCCCCTGCTGTGCCCTGTCTGAGCCCCTGCCCCCTGTGGTTCTCTTGGCAGGTTCTCCCATGGGCAGGTGGTCTCTGTCGATGAACTGCGCCCCTTCCAGGACCCGGACCTGAGCTCTCTACAGACTGGCTCTGCGTGTCTGGCCAAGCAGCAGGATGGCCTTTGGTACCCAGCCCGGATAACTGGTGAGGCTGCGTTTCCGGGAAGGCCCTATCCGTGCTTCACGTGTGATCATTCCTGTAGGACCACTCCTTTGGTTAGGCATCAGGACCCTGTTCCGTGCCCAGAGGAGCAAGACCACCCTTGACCTTGGCCCCACCTTCCTTCCAACTTCCAGGGTGGTTCCTACCACCTGTTGAGGCCACTGATCTGGCCTGTCTTCGTCCCCTGCCTCCAGATGTGGATAGCGGCTACTACACAGTCAAGTTTGACTCACTGCTGCTGAAGGAGGCCGTGGTGGAGGGGGACAGCATCCTGCCCCCACTGCGCACAGATCCCACAGGGTCCTCGGACTCAGACAGCGGCGATGCGGACGACCCCAGCTATGCCAGAGGTACGGCAGCCGTCCCCGAAGCCAGGAAGGTGGGGCGTGGGGAGGCAGTGGCGGCAGCAGCCCGAGAGGCTTCCGGCTGGCAGGGACCGTGAGCATCTCGCCAGAGGGCTGGAGAGAGTGACCACAGTGAGGCGGGCTGTGTTCAGGGGGCTGCGTGCAGTCGTGCTGCGGAGGCATGGAAACCCACCCTGGGAGGTGGGGGGAAATGTGACCACGTGCGAGGTCTTGTCTTCAAGGAGCGCACGTGACCACTACAGGTCCACACCCTGCAAACCAAAGCTGTGGCTGCTGGGCACGTGGGGTGTGGGAAAGGACCCGTGGGGCGTGGGGGTGTGGGAAGGAGTGGCTCCTTCCGCTAGGGTCCCCACACGGGCCGGGTGTCCGCGTGTCCAGGCAGCCGGCGGGCAGGAGAGTTTCAGAAGGGCACCCGGCGGGGCCATCCCGCCCTCCCGAGGGGTCTAGTCAGGATGTAGGGGGGAGGCGTTCCAGCGGGATCTGTTCTGTGAGTTGGTGGGTTCGGAAAGCCCGTGTCCACGGTAGCGGAGGGGAGGACTGAGCCGTGAAGTAGACGATGACTTTTTACGAGGGGACGAGGGGAGCTCCCTGCTCCAGAAGGTGGGTCGGGGGAGGGCCCGTGTGCCGAGGAGCTACCGTGTGACCTGTGGGGGGAGGGCTGGAGCAGATGGGGCCAGAGTCTGCCGTGCCTCCTGCCTCAGATTCACGGGCCAACGACAGGCCTGGGCGACCAGCGGAGAGCCCGAGGTGCAGGGGATCACGGCCCCGACCCAGAGCTGAGCTCGGGGGCTGACGCTGGCTGCAGCCCAGGTGCTCCGTGGGCAGTGGGGCCCAGTCGTCGCCCTGTTTCCCGCAGTGGTGGAACCCAGTGCTGCCGACCACGGGACCTGCAGCTCTGCTTTCGCCGGCTGGGAGGTGCACACACGGGGCATTGGCTCCAGACTCCTTGCCAAGATGGGCTACGAGTTTGGCAAGGGTGAGTATGTGCTGCACTGGGGCGGCGGGTGTCACAGCGCAGCTCAGGGGTCCCGCAGCAGTAGCGCTAGCCCTGTGTGCCCCCAGGTTTGGGCCGACATGCAGAGGGCCGGGTAGAGCCCATCCATGCCGTGGTGCTGCCTCGGGGGAAGTCGCTGGACCAGTGCGCAGAGATTCTGCACAAGAGGACGAAGGGCAGCAAGGCTGGCATCCAGAGGCCCCCGAAATGCCCGCGGAGAGGGGTTGGACGCCCTCCCCCTCGTAGCGTGTTTGACTTTCTGAACGAGAAGCTACAGAGCCGGGCCCCTGCGACCCTGGAGGCGGGGGTGGCCTCCCCAGGGAGGAGGGGCAGTAAGGAAACGTACCACGCCAGCAAGAGTGCCAAGCGGGCCCTGAGCCTGCGGCTCTTCCAGACTGAGAAGAAGATCGAGCAAGCCCAGCGGGACATCCGGGGCATCCAGAAGGCCCTTGCCCGAAACACCGGCCGGTACGTGTGGGGCCAAAGTCAGGGCAGAGGGCCGCCCCAGGGTGGAGATGCCTTCGGCCCACAGCTCATACGCAGGAGCCTGCTCTGACCCGAGGGTGGTGGCTGTCTGAGGAGGGTCTGGATGACGGGAGGAGGACGGGCAGTGGCCACGGTGCTGTGGGGGCTCGGTGGCCGTGGCCCAGCAGCCCATCCTGAATGGCAGGCTCCTCTCTAGGCACAGTGTGACGGCAGCCCAGCTGCAGGAGAGGCTGGCGGGAGCCCAGCGGGAGCTGGGGCAGCTCCAGGCCCAGGAGGCAGGCCTGCAGCTCGAGCAGAGGAAAGCAGACACCCACAAGAAGATGACGGAGTTCTAGAAACCCCGGGCACACACAGCGGACAGAGCTCAGGGACCCCAGCTCCTGGGTGCCTTCTGGAAGACCAGCCGTCACCCAGCAACCAGATGCTGCTGGGAGAGGGGCCGGCCTGCTGCCAGGCCAGCCCCCACAGTCAGCCTTCTCGCTGGCCTAGGGCACGTGGACGCTGCTGAATGGAGACGGCCCTGCAGGGCTCACTTCTGGACACTTACCTGCCCGTTGGGCCCACCTGCCAGTGTCTTAGGGAGTCTCTTTAGCAAGGACATTAAAGTGTTGTGTTGTGGTGTCTTTCAAGCTTGTGAGGTTTTTGGGGATAAAGGGATCTCTGCACAGGGCCGTGGGTCCGGGCTAGGGGGTCCTGAGTGAGGCTGTTGCCCCCTGTCCAGAGGCAGAGGGCCCAGAGGGCTGGCATTCTCTTCGTTCTCTGGGATGGGGTTCTGCCAGCTGGTCTGAGGGGGGTCAGAGTGCCCCCCGTTGCCCGACACCCACTAATGTGTGGGGCTTGAGGCCACAGCCTCAAGGAGAAGGTTGCGGCTGGTGAGGGGCCCTTGGGAGGCACTGCCAATGAAGCAGAAGGCTCTGGCGGGGTGGGTTGGAAGCCTGAGAGGCGGTGTTCAGCCCAGGGCTTGGTGGCCACGGGACTGCCCAGTTCCCGTGCCGTGCCTGTCACCTTACCAGCGCAGGCCCACCTCCTCGTGGGTGGAGACCACGTGAGCTAGGCTGCTGGAGCAGGTGCTGGCTTGCTGCACACACCCACCAAGTAGTAGTGTCTACATCCCACGCGGGGGCCACAGCAGGAGCAGCGGCGGCAGAGGGTTGAGTGGCTGCGTGTCGAGATGTGGGGAGATGTGGGGCGATGCGCTGGCAGGAAGTGGGTGGGGAGCTCCGCTGAGGTCTGCACAAGGGCACCTCTGAAGGTGCCCAAGCCGTTGGGCCTGCTCCAGCCGGGGCCGAGGAGGAGCTACCGTGCGCAGGGCCTTGGTAAGTGCCTGTTCCCGGCCTCTAACCCGACTGGAACCCCAGACCCCTTGGTGGCCTCCTGGGGGCGGCTGAGGGCTGGGGTCTGGGAGGACTAGGCCCTACCAGATTGGGGCACCGGGGCCAGGTTAGCCAGCCTGGACCCTCTTGCGCGGTGAGCCCACTCCCTGGGTCTGGGCAGACTGGTCCCCGTCTCCAGAGACACCCCACCCCCTGTCTCTGTGCTACGAAGGGTTGTGCTGACTGCGGGATAGACTGCACCCCAGCAGCTCTAGGATCCCGGGAAGCAGACAGATCCGATGACGGGGACAGTCGGAAGGGAGAGAGAGCCAGGGAGAAACGGGGTGGGGGTGGTCAGGGGCCAAAGCAACTTCCCCCTGCCTGCTGACCCCTCCCCTGCCTTTCCAGCCTTTCAGGGGGCCAAGCTCTGCAGTAGATGGCTAGGGGGGCATCACCTGCGTCTGTGGCCTGTGCCCTGGGGGGCCAAAGGCGTGACCTCGGGGCCTCCCCAGGTCCCAGGCTTAGACTATGGTGAGCAGAGCAGGCCCTTGGCTTGGTCGCAGCTCCCCTGCCCCTCCTCACTGGCCATGTTCAGCTACCACTTGGGTCATCCACACCGACTTAGGTACTCGTGAGGCCGAGCAGAGCACACCTCCTCGCATGTCACCAGGGGCCCCCAGCCAGAGTTAGGAAGGTGGCTGCTGGGGCTTCGTCCTCCATGCTTCTGCAGGAAGGAGGGGCTGTGGAGTCTTGGGGGTTTCCTGTGTGCTGAGTCAGAGCACCCAAGGGGGAGGGGACTGCCCAGCAGCTTGAGGTGCAAAAGTAGGTAGGGCTCCCAGGTATGTGCCCGGTCCGTCAGTCAGCCCCCAGCATCCCTGTCTTCTTGCCCCAGGCCTAGCTGTGGCTTCATAGGATGGGGCCACAGGTGCCCTCGGCCCCTCCTGTCCTCTGGGTCCTAGGGTGCCTTGCCTTGTTCCTCTGGCTGTGGACACTGTGCACAGCCTGCCACAGGTATGTTCATCCCTGGCCCGGGTTTGGTGTGGGGTAGGGCTCCAGGCGGGTCTGGCTCTGCACGAGCCTCCCTACTAGACCTTGGGCCAGAGGCTGGCACCTCAGTCCCCCCGTCTCCGCCTCCCTGGCCTGATGAGCCCCTTGCCCCTAGGAAGCGGGTGCAGAGGTCGCGGGCCGGGCCCCAGGGCTGTGTGATGCCAGTGGAAGTGGTGAGTGCCGGGTTGTCCCCGGGGCCAGGGTGGGGCCAACACAGGACCCACCAGCCTTCCTTGTCCCCAGTCACTGCTGAGACAACACCACCTCTGCTCCCTCAGCAAGTCGGACACCAGACTGCATGAGCTGCACCGGGGGCCAAAAAGCTGCAGGGGTGAGCCAAGCAGGGAGAGGCAGACGGGGCTGCGGGGGGGTGGGACTTGCATCCTTAGGCTGCTCCCAGGCTACCCAAACAGCCCCCCATCCCCAAGTGACCTCTGTCTTGACCCCACCCCTAGCCCCTCGGCCTGCCAGCGTGGATATCCTGCACCCGCGATGGCTGGAAGTGCCCAGAGGCACCAGCAGACCTCTGACAGCCTTCTCACACCGGGAACTGCCCCGGGCGACGCCTGCTGCCACCTTGCCCTCCATCTGCCCCGAGGCCACCTATTCCAATGTGGGGCTGGCTGCCCGCCCTGTGGTGTGGGCAGGGGCACGGCTGACCAGCAGCCATGCCAGGCCCGGGCCTGAGGCCGGACCCAGGGTGGCTGAGTATGCCTGTATCCAGAAGCTCGAGGGAACAGATCAAGGCCCCCGAAGCCTCAGGCAGTGGAAGGCCGAGGTGACCCCAGCTGTTCAGGTAAAGTAGAGTGGACCGGGTAGGGTGGGTGGGGAGTGCTTGGTGATGTTGACCCTTCCCTGAGTGGGCTTCCTCTCTCCAGGTGGACATCCTGTACTCCAGGGTTAAGAAGCCTAAGAAGAGGGACCTAGGACCTGCCACAGATCAGCTGGACCCCAAGGGCAGAGGAGAAATTCCGGCTCTGGGAAGTGACCAGACCTACGAGACCCTCCCACTCAGGGGCCTAGGCATGGATGATGGCCTCCCAGACAATGTGTACGAGACTATCCAGGAGATGGGGGCCCCTGAGCACCCAGAGCCCTCTGGCTGTAGCTATTAGCATAAGAAAAGAGGACAGAGGCAGGGCATGGGGGCTCCCTGCTTCCCCAGTTTCAGCCCAGAGAGGGGCATCCAACCCCCATCTGCCTTGAACAACCAAGTATAGACGGTCCTCCTTCCAAAGTAGTGCCCAACGCCTATTCCCTGCCCCTCCCCCCACAGCTGGCAGCGCAAAGTTCAGATCCCAAGGCTTCTAGCCTGTGAGGTCCCTGGGGGTCCTGGCCCCCATGGCGTTTTGGCCTTTCCCAAGATCTTAATAAACACCCAGCACAGGATGAATACAGCCGTGCCTCGCAGTCTGCTCTTCTTGAAGACCGGGAAGGTTGTCGGGGATTGTCTAGAAGGACCCTCCTGCCTGGGGTGCCTGGGCCCTGTCACCTGAAGCTGTGCTTGGCTGGTCAGTTTCAGAAGACGGTGTGGTGAAGGGAGGCAAACCCCAGGAGTGGCGGTCCCCAAGCTCATTTGGTCTCAGCGGGGGTTGCAGCCGGCCCTCAAGCTGGCCGCCCCAGGGTGGGACTTGGACCCTGAACACTAGAGAGGGCCTCGCCACGCAGCCCCTGGTGTTACATAAGGTGTGGGGGTAGGTGGGCAGTCGTGCGTTAAAGAATAACCTGGTCCCGGGAAGCCCGCCAAGGAGACGCGGCCCCTTCCCCGGATCTGGCAACTCCGCGCGCGGGCACACCCGCGAGTAAGCCGGCCCTCCCCGGCGGCGGGGTCCCGCTGGCACCTGGAGCTCCGCAGGGGCGAGGGGCCGGCGGGGGCTCGAGGTGCCGCGCGAGCCGGGCCCTTTCCCCAGGCCGCGCGGGAGCGGCCGGCTCGGGGGCCGGGCCTCGGAGCACAAGCCAATGGGAGCGCGGCTGGCCCCGGCCGCCGGCCGCCTCGGAATGTTGATACAGCGCGAGAGCCAATGGGCGTGAGCCGGGGGCGGGGCCGCGGGGCGGGGCGCGCGAGCCGCGCGAAGGGGGCGTGGCCGGCCGGCAGCCTCCCGGCCGCGCGGCGCGGGCGGCGGCCGATTGAGGGCGGGGGTCGGCGGCCCGGCCAGCCCGGCCCGGCCCGGGGCCGTGTCCTGAGCGTCCGCCCTCGCCGCTGCAGCCTCGGCACCCGGCCGGCCGGCCGGCCATGGAGGCCGAGCGCCCTCCGGTGCCCGTTCCGGGCTGCGGGCGCCCCCCGCCCCGTGCCGCCGGCCGGGACTCCGCGGCCTCGCCCATGTCGGTGCCCGCGCCGCCGCAGGTACCGGGCGCCGGAGGGCGGGGCGCCGACAAAACTCCCTCGCTGCAAAGATGGCGTCGGGGCCGCACAAACTTTGGGCCCCCGGGGGCGGGGCGGCGGGGGCGGCCGCGTAGGTCCTCGCGTGTCCGCGGGCCTGGCAGTGCGGGGCTGCCCGGGAGCTCTTCCCGCCGCGCCGGGCCGGGGGCGGGGCCGGGGGCGGGGCCGCGCTGTTCCCACCGGCCGCGGCCGGTTTGGGGGGCGGGTGCGGAGCGGATCCGGGGTGGGGGCTGGGAAACACCGCCCCGCGCGAGCCACCGCCCCCGCTGAGCCTGCCCCTTCCGCAGGGCCCTGCCGTGGGCGGCGGCTTTGCGGGCTTGGAGTTCGCGCTGCCTCAGGAGCCAGAGCCGCGGGCGGCGGACCTGGGGGTCCCGGGGACGTGGGCGGGGGCGGGAGGAGCGGCGGGGCCCCCGACGCCGTCGGCGCACATCCCGGTGCCAGCGCAGAGGTGAGCCAGGGTCCCGCGCGCCAGGCCGAGGTGGGCGTGCGCACACGTGCGCTGGCGTGTGCAGGGGTGGTGGGTGGGGCGCGGGCACGTGCCTTTTTGAACCCCACCCTGCGGCGGGGCTCTTGGTGGAGGACAGGTCTGGGCCCCGATCTGGACTTTGTGTCCCCCTCCCCAGCTCTCCAGCCCTGGAAGAGTTGAGCACAAGTTAGCAATATATAGCGCTCCTTGTGCCCCCCAAGCTCTGGGGCCAGAGCGCAGGGCTGGGAGGGGGCCCCTGTCAATCTGTGCAGTAGAGGCTGCCAGGCTGGCCTGAGGTTGACGGTGCAGGAATCCCAGGGCTTCTGACTGCCGGCTCCTACCCTGCCTGAAACCCTCCTGGGTGCCCCACACCCGGGGCCGGCTTCTCAGGTAGAGGCGGGCTCTGGCCTGGCCTGTTGGGGCCTGGGGACTCTCTGCTTGCGCTTGGAGCCCAGTCTGCCCTAGCTGCTGCCGACTGCTGGCTGCTCCCTCCCCTCCAGGCCTGGCATGGGCCCGCAGCTGCTGTTGCACAACGCTGGTTAATGTGTGATTTGGGGGAGGAGGGCTGGGTTTGGCCTGGCCTGGTTGGGGGGAGGCGGCGCTCAGACCCCCGTGCAGCTCCAGGCCCTGAAGAAGTCACTGTGGAACAAAGCCCAGGCTGCAGAGAACTCAGACTTTGGGGAGACCCCAGCCCAGGCCATGTTCCCAGAGGTTCCTGGAGATCTGGGGCTCTGTAACCTGAGCTGGGGGGTGGAGATGGGCCTCCGGCCCAGTGCCTGGAGGGAGGGAGCGGGCGCCTGATTGCGCGCTTGTGCACACACACGTGTGCGTGCATGCACGCGTGCGCAGTGCCAGGAGAGATGCCTGAAGTATTTGCTGGATGCCACCCGCGTCTCTTCCAGAGACCCCCCAGGAAAGTCCCGGCTGGACGAGGTCATGGCTGCGGCAGCCCTCACCAGTCTGTCCACCAGCACCCTCCTTCTGGGGGCCCCAGCTGCAGCCTGTAGCCCAGGTGAGACTTGGACACCCGGCCTGGGTAGGGAGGCAGGACCACTGTCTTTCCAGGACACCGTAGTTGCCTCCCCCTTGGGGCAAGCAGTCGCCCTTTGCCTGGAAGACCACTTTGTGAATAGACCTCTCCAGGCCTGAAATAGACCTCAGGATCCCCAGTGCCTCTCACTGAGGCCAAAGCCAGTGTCACAGGTGTGCGGGCCTCTCTGATCCGTTTCCACCTGGCGGGCTGGGCATCCCCACACAGGATGTCTCTGCTTATCCTTCCCTGTGCTGCGCCAGCTTCTCCCGGCCACCGCCTTCCCGCCAAGCTCACCAGTGAACAGGCGAACAGGTGGAGGCCCAGAGTTAAGGGCCCTGCGGCGGCGGGTTCCGTGGAGCAGGCTGAGCCCGCTAAAAGCCCTAACACGGGTGCTGGTGTGTCCCCACAGAGCCTGGCTTGGAGCCCTGGAAGGAGGCCCTGGTGCGGCCACTGGGCAGCTGCGGCAGCAGCGGAGACTGGGGCTGGGACCTGGCCAGTGACCGGTCCTCTCCGTCTATCCCTTCACCCCCACTGCCCTCCGAGGCAGCCCATTTCCTATTCGGGGAACCTGCCCCAAAGAAGAGAAAGGTGAGCCTGAGGCAGCCCTCAGGGCAGGGTGGACGTGGTGGCCACGCCTGACCACCAGCCCCTGTCGCCCAGAGCTCCGTGCGGGTCCTGTTCCAGTGTCTGTGGAAGCGGTGTGGGAAAGTGCTGAGCACGGCCTCCGGGATGCAGAGACACATCCGCCTGGTGCACCTGGGGTGCGATGGGGCTGGCCGGTGGGGGCGGGGCAGCCCCCCGTAGCCCAGTGCTTCAGCTTCCCCCCCCACCCCCCACCCCCCGGCCGTGTCCCCAGCAGGCGGCAGGCAGAGCCTGAGCAGAGCGACGGGGAGGAGGACTTCTACTACACAGAGTTGGACGTTGGCATGGATGTGCTGGCAGACGGGCTGTCCGGCCTGTCTCCAGCGTCCCCCGCGGCCTCCGTGCCCCCCGCCTCCCCCCGCCTGGAGCTGCCAGAGCCTCGGACCCTGTCCAGCCTGCTGCACCCGCTGGCCCTGCCCCCGGTTCCGGTGCTGAGCCCCGTGGCACCCCGCGAGGCGCGCCGAGGTGACGACGCCTACCAGGTGGGTGAGGCCACAGGCAGCAGCTCGGGGTGAGTCTCGGGGTGCTCGGGACAGGGGAGAGGACACGCCTGTGTCTCCTCTCAGGGCTGCCTGGCCCCCGCCCGCCCGGAGCCACAGCCGACCACCGTCAGGACCTGTGTGCCAACCCCGCCCTCCAGACTCGGCGCCAGCCCAAGGTGCGTGCGTGTGGAGGGGCCAGGGCAGGCCTCGGGCGGAGGCTCCCAGCCCCGCATCAGCCCCCGTCTCCTCTGTGTCCCCCCAGGAAGCCCCGAGGTGATGCCAAGAAGTGCCGGAAGGTGTATGGCATGGATCACAGGCACCTGTGGTGCACAGCCTGCCGCTGGAAGAAGGCGTGCCAGCGCTTCCTGGACTGAGCCTCCCCATCCCGCCCCCCGCCCCCCACCCCCATGCCAGCGCTCCCTGGACTGAGCCCCCCCATCCCGCCCCCCGCCCCGCCCCCATGCCAGCGCTCCCTGGACTGAGCCCCCCCATCCCGCCCCCCGCCCCCCACCCCCATGCCAGCGCTTCCTGGACTGAGCCCCCCCATCCCGCCCCCCGCCCCCCACCCCCATGCCAGCGCTCCCTGGACTGAGCCCCCCCATCCCGCCCCCCGCCCCCCACCCCCATGCCAGCGCTCCCTGGACTGAGCCCCCCCATCCCGCCCCCCGCCCCGCCCCCATGCCAGCGCTCCCTGGACTGAGCCCCCCCATCCCGCCCCCCGCCCCCCACCCCCATGCCAGCGCTCCCTGGACTGAGCCCCCCCATCCCGCCCCCCGCCCCGCCCCCATGCCAGCGCTCCCTGGACTGAGCCCCCCCATCCCGCCCCCCGCCCCCCACCCCCCACCCCCATGCCAGCGCTCCCTGGACTGAGCCCCCCCATCCCGCCCCCCGCCCCCCACCCCCATGCCAGCGCTTCCTGGACTGAGCCCCCCCATCCCGCCCCCCGCCCCCCACCCCCATGCCAGCGCTTCCTGGACTGAGCCCCCCCATCCCGCCCCCCGCCCCCCACCCCCATGCCAGCGCTTCCTGGACTGAGCCCCCCCATCCCGCCCCCCGCCCCCCACCCCCCACCCCCATGCCAGCGCTTCCTGGACTGAGCCCCCCCATCCCGCCCCCCGCCCCCCACCCCCATGCCAGCGCTCCCTGGACTGAGCCCCCCCATCCCGCCCCCCGCCCCCCGCCCCCATGCCAGCGCTCCCTGGACTGAGCCCCCCCATCCCGCCCCCCGCCCCCCGCCCCCATGCCAGCGCTCCCTGGACTGAGCCCCCCCATCCCGCCCCCCGCCCCCCACCCCCATGCCAGCGCTTCCTGGACTGAGCCCCCCCATCCCGCCCCCCGCCCCCCACCCCCATGCCAGCGCTCCCTGGACTGAGCCCCCCCATCCCGCCCCCCGCCCCCCACCCCCCACCCCCATGCCAGCGCTCCCTGGACTGAGCCCCCCCATCCCGCCCCCCGCCCCCCGCCCCCATGCCAGCGCTCCCTGGACTGAGCCCCCCCATCCCGCCCCCCGCCCCCCACCCCCATGCCAGCGCTCCCTGGACTGAGCCCCCCCATCCCGCCCCCCGCCCCCCACCCCCATGCCAGCGCTCCCTGGACTGAGCCCCCCCATCCCGCCCCCCGCCCCCCACCCCCATGCCAGCGCTCCCTGGACTGAGCCCCCCCATCCCGCCCCCCGCCCCCCACCCCCATGCCAGCGCTTCCTGGACTGAGCCTCCCCATCCCGCCCCCCGCCCCCCACCCCCATGCCAGCGCTCCCTGGACTGAGCCCCCCCATCCCGCCCCCCGCCCCCATGCCAGCGCTCCCTGGACTGAGCCCCCCCATCCCGCCCCCCGCCCCCCGCCCCCATGCCAGCGCTCCCTGGACTGAGCCCCCCCATCCCGCCCCCCGCCCCCCACCCCCATGCCAGCGCTCCCTGGACTGAGCCCCCCCATCCCGCCCCCCGCCCCCCACCCCCATGCCAGCGCTCCCTGGACTGAGCCCCCCCATCCCGCCCCCCGCCCCCATGCCAGCGCTCCCTGGACTGAGCCCCCCCATCCCGCCCCCCGCCCCCCACCCCCATGCCAGCGCTTCCTGGACTGAGCCCCCCCATCCCGCCCCCCGCCCCCCACCCCCATGCCAGCGCTCCCTGGACTGAGCCCCCCCATCCCGCCCCCCGCCCCCCGCCCCCATGCCAGCGCTCCCTGGACTGAGCCCCCCCATCCCGCCCCCCGCCCCCCACCCCCATGCCAGCGCTCCCTGGACTGAGCCCCCCCATCCCGCCCCCCGCCCCCCACCCCCATGCCAGCGCTCCCTGGACTGAGCCCCCCCATCCCGCCCCCCGCCCCCCACCCCCATGCCAGCGCTCCCTGGACTGAGCCCCCCCATCCCGCCCCCCGCCCCCCGCCCCCATGCCAGCGCTCCCTGGACTGAGCCCCCCCATCCCGCCCCCCGCCCCCCGCCCCCATGCCAGCGCTCCCTGGACTGAGCCCCCCCATCCCGCCCCCCGCCCCCCACCCCCATGCCAGCGCTCCCTGGACTGAGCCCCCCCATCCCGCCCCCCGCCCCGCCCCCATGCCAGCGCTCCCTGGACTGAGCCCCGCCATGGCCCCTGCACCCCCCCACCTCTCTGTGCCCGTGCTCCCTGCCCCCACCCCCACCTGCACTTCCTGGACTGAGCCCCCCACCCACCCCCATGCCCCACACCGTGCTGCTGCCTGCTGTCCAGGACTTTTTAAAGGAAAAAATAAGCTACCCCCGACTCCCCAGCCTGGGGCTTCTCCCAGCTGCAGGGTCTACTTTTTAACAGTGGGGGAAGTTGGTGACCCTGGACCCCCAGAGGTTGGGGGGGAGGGGTTCTTGCCACTCAAAGTGCCTCTGAAGAAACCAGCCTTTTGCACTAAAGCCAACCTCACGGCCGTCCCCCTGGCCCGGGGTCCCTGGGGGTGGCTGCCCTCCCTGCCCTGAGTCAGCCCGTGGACTTGTCAGGGCGCTGAGGCCGAACTTCAGGGCCGCGTGGGGGCCAGTCTGTGATGCGCCCTGAGGGGAGGGGCCTCCTGCCTGCACTTAACCTGATGGTTCCAGGGCCCGGGGGCTGACCTTCGTCTCCTGTTTGTGAAGCTCAGGTGTCTCGAGTCTGGGCCATACCAGGCGAGGAGAAAAATTAAAGATTTGGGGTTTTTCCAGAAACTGTGTCTGCCTCCTGGGGGAAGGATGCGGAACCGGGACCCTGCCACAGGCAGGGGTGGGGGGCCAGCCCCAGACCACCAAGGGCTGGGGGGCAGGGGCAGTCACTCTGGCCACCTCCACCCAGGCTGAGGCTAGAGGAGGGGACACCGTGAAACACTCATGAGGCGTCTGCTTGAGCAGCAATTTCCCAGTTTATTGAAAGTGGAAGCTTTGCAAGAATGTCTAAGCTAACCCCGTCACAGAAAGGAACCCACAGGCAGGCCCGGAGCTCGCCGAGGCGGACAAGAATCGCAAGACCGCTAGAGAGGGTGCGCTGTCCGCCTGCCCTGTGGCCGCAGACGGTAGCAGCTGGACCCGTTACCAAAGTCTCTGCCCCCCCTCCCCCAGAGAATGAAACACGTCTCCGATACAAACACAGGTTTATGATGATTAATATAGAGTCGATAGAATATAGATCATCCCCAAGGGGAAAAAAAAACACAACAGTTTTTCAAACACTGCCCTTTTTTGTCTGTTTTGTTTTTGTTGACAGGTTGAAAGCATGTTGAAAAAATAAATATTTAAGAAAAGCACACACAGCACCCTCACTACAAGTAGTTCTGAAAGGGCCACGTACAAAACACAATATAGAAGCTAAAAAAGAAAAACAACCATGAAGTATGGCTTTCTTAAGCGTTGCACACGTCACAGGATGAGCGAAAATAAGATTATCTTTCATAATATTGCAAAAAGTTCCAGTTTTTGCATTTTCTCAGAGTTTTCTTTTTTAAAAAGGAAGATGTGCAAAGTTGGAAGCAGCAGCTGTGTCTCTCGAGTCGAGGTCCCTATTGAGTCCTGGCAGTGTTCTGACTGTTCCCCACAACCCAGAGTCCAAATGTACAACCCGGTCAGGATCCAGAGCTTGATGCAAAAGTCATACGGGTTCCCTGCCCACCCCCCCCCAAAGAACTCCCCACTCAACGGACTGCATTTTCCACTTTGGTGTTGCAAACACCAAAATACACACAAGACACAAACGGAAAAGTACAAAACGTGAAATGTAATCTACACATTTTTTCCTCTTCATAAAAAAATATTTATTAGTTTAAACATCGATTTAAAAAAAAACCAGTCACGTAAAAAAACCCTTCGTTACACGTCTTTTCCCTCCACGCCTCCTGAGAGGTGACGGGTTCATCCCCGACGGCGGACAACCGCGGAGAGCTGAGGTTGCCACGCAGCAAACGCCTGGGGAGCTCGGGCAGAGCGGGGCCCTCGGTCGTCCGGTACAGTATTGGTTTTAAGGAAGAAGATGCCCCGTGGCACTGACAGCGAGCCCCCCAAAAGGCCAGCAAGGGCGGTCCAGAGCGGGGAGCGAGCGGGTCAGAAAGAGCGAGGTGTCCTGAGTGCGGAGGCACAGGTGGCCCGGGGTGCGGGCAGGACGGCCCGAGCGGGAAGGGGGGGGGGGGCCGGTAAGAAACCCAGAGACACTGTTGGTAGCAAAGGTCTGGTTTCCAAATACATTTATAAGAAAATCAGTCTGTGTAGAAAAGGGATCATAAAGTCGGGGAGGTACGCGGTTCTGAGGGCTCCGTGAGGGCTGCAGCCCGGGCCTCACCGGTGAGAGGCAGGAAGGGAAGTGTGTCCCAGAGCCCCTGCGCTGGCCTTGCCCACCGTGGGCGGGTGGGCAAGCAGGGCAGCCGGAGAGGGCTCGGTCACCGCGCGGTCACCACGCGGGACAGGAGTGCAGGAGGCCGGATGACAGCTCTGTGCAGGCCCTCTAACTGATGGGTACTCGGCTGACTGTATTTAAGACAAACACAGAAGTTGTGACCCCCCCTCCCCCCGCAGGGCTTCCTGCCAGCCCTGGTCCCCAGCACCCCCAACAGCAGCCTGGGCCCAAAGTGCTCCCGGCCACCATTGGAACCGAAGTTAGGGTCTTGTGGCATTTCCCTTTTTCCACCTGGAAAGAATATATGCGACGCAATGAAAAACCTGGTAAAAGCTTAGAGTCTGTGGAAAAAGAGAAAATAAAACCACCGTCTGCAACGGGGGCTCCAGCTGAGCACCCAGGGGAGTCTTTACGTGGCCTGAGTCTTGCCCAAGCCCGAGCCACGTGGGTGCGAGACGGAATGTCTTAGTGGTGAAGTGTCGTCAGGAACAGCTTTAACGAGGGAGAAGACAGACCAGTGTGTGTCCTGCGGCCCAGGGGAGGCTCCTCACAGCCAGGCCTGGCTTTCCACCCAGAAAATTAATAAAGAGGCGGGAGCGCATCTAAAGAGACCACGAGAGGCCGGGAAAGACGACTCTGTTTCGTCAGGTGAGAAAATAATGCCAAACAAAGTATTTTTACGTAACTGCCTCAGGACGGCTCTGACTACTTGAAAAGTTTGCTTACCCACGCGGGGACGTGCGAGCAGCACTCGGCAGCCAGGAACACTGCCTCCAGTGTTAGCAGCAACAAGGCAAGGGCACTCGGGAGGGTCAGGAGGACTGGCCCAGGCAGGGAGGACGGCAGAGCCCAGGGGATGAGGCCGCCCCCGGGCTCCCCGAGGAAGTGCACGCAGAACAAAGAGCCCAGGCCCCCCAAAAGGACCCAAGTGGCCAGGCGCGGGGAGCGCTGAGCCCTGCACCAGAGGAGCGTGGCACGTCGGTGGCCCATCGGTCCCCACCTGGCTGCCTCTGCCGGAAGATAGCACCTGGGGGTCCCCGGCCCCAGTGGGGGGCTTCTGCAGCTGTTTTATGTTAAGCACCAAAGCCCAGAGGCGGGAGGGCCACGGGCTTTCTGTACACCAGACCTGGGCTCCGCGGGCGGCCACAACAGCGGCAAGAGACTGCGGCGGTGGCCGCAGGCAGTGACCAGGCTGCTGAGAAGAGGGGAGCAGAGCAGGGGGCAGGGGGAGACTCCACACTGGACATCGGGCGTGGGCAAAACCTCCCTTAGCATCTCTTGGGCCTGTGGCCTCGGGGACCACGCTCACAACCGGGACCAGTGCTGACCTCGACCTGGCCATCGGGCTACGGTGTATCCCGAGGCCAGACTGGCCGCACGGGCTCCCTCGACGCCCTATCTACATGTACCTGCTGGGGATCCTCTATCTGTCCCCACAGACACGTCGGACTGTGTGCTCTCCTGGGCTCAACCCCACCCCGTGTCCCCCAACATGCCGTTCGGTTCCAGAGCCCTTACTTCCTGGGGTCATGCCTGCCTGTGAGCCTCAGGGTGGTGTGTGTGTGTGTGTGTGTCTGGGGGGCGGGAACAGAATAATGGGGGAGGAAGGGGGTCAGCATGGCCTGGCCGCAGGCAGGACACACACACACACACACACACACACACACACACGCACACACAGGAGAGGGTGGTGCCGTGCCACCCCAGCCCGGCGCCTAGGAGATCCAGAAGTCCTTGTCCGGTGCCCCTGGGGGGCTGCCAGGACCCCGCGGAGAGTCCTCGTCCCCCTTCTCGGCCGCCAGCAGCGCGTCCTCGTGGGCCAGGCCCACCTCGTCCTCGTCCTCACACAGCTCCTCCTCGCCCTCCCCCCGCGGGTCGTCGGGATCTTCCAGGTAGGGCCCGTCGCCAGGGAACAGCTCGGGGGAGCCCTCAGTGCCGCCGCCGTCCAGGGGACCGGCCACACCGCGGCCTGCGCAGTCGGCACAGACACCGTGGCGCCGGGAGCCGTGCTTGATGCCCACGCTGGCGGCTGACATGAACACCCGACTGCACAACTTGCACACGTACTTCTTGTCCTTGCTGTGGACCTGTGGAGGGATGGGCGGTCAGTGCAGGAGGGCGGAGAATGCAATTTTAATTCTTCATATTTTTCTGAATTCTCCAGTGTTCTAGAGCAATCGAGTAAATACTGTTCCTGCAATAAATACACCACCAGTGGCATGATGGTGGAAGAGGGTTTGCCAAGCTGTGTCCTTCCTTCGCACTCGGAGCGCCCCCTGACTGATGGGTCACTGTCCTGGGGGCTGCACCCTCTGAAGGGACCCCTTCACGAGTCCCGGGCTAAGGGCCCCTCCACCCCCCAACTCAGTGGCACCACAGACTGACACGAGCAGTCCACCTTCCCCGTCAAACCCGTCCACAAATCCCAACCATGAAGACCACTGTGTCCCCAGGCACGGGGAAAGCTGGGCCCACACGTTCTGATTCTAGAAATGGAGCATGAAACGACTTGGTCCCCGGGGCCCTCCTGCACCTTCTCTGTTGTGTCTTAAACCCAGGCTTCCTCAACACTCTCACAACAGAAACTGTGTTCTGAGAGCAGGCTGGGCAGTGGCGGTGGGGGGGGGGGGCAGGGCCCACTGAGGCCCCTCAAAACCTGGGGCTCCCACGCGGGGAACTGAGGGCTGTGCCAGGACACCCAGGAGCGACAAAGGCGTCTCAGGGAGCCACTCGGCCAGCACCAGATGGCCCGGCACCTGTCCCAACAAACAAACGGAAGCAAGGGAAAGAGAGAGGATGCGGGCACCATGGCAACCCGTGGCTCCCGGCTGGTGGCAAGCAGCTCCTGAGACCTCACCGTCCGGACCACCCCTGGCCAGCCCGCCGCCAGCCCCTCTGTCTGCTGAGCGGGCACCGGCGTCTGCACAGAAGGGCCGCCGCGGGACAAGGTGGCATAGGGCGCCCCTACTGCCACCTGCTGTCAGCAGGGCTTCAGCCTCCTTGGGGTCGGGGGCCCCCGGCAAATTAAAGGGGAAGATCCAGATTCTCTTCTCAGAAAAAAGCAAGCCCAAAACATCGGTGGGTACGTGTTCAGGGATTTACGACCCTCCCTGAAGCCCAAACACAAACCCAGCATGGCAACCTGGCCCATCCAAGGTAGCAGCCACGCTGAGCCTCAAACGGGATGGATGCTTCCTAAAGCGATGACGTGGTTTTGCTAAAGAAAGACGGAGTAACCCGGCAGCGACAGCCCTCCAGCACTTCCGCGTGGCGGGACACCACTCATCTCTTGACCGGGAGCAGCGTGGGCAGCGGGGCGCACGCTCCCCTAAGTTGCCGTACACGGTCTGCCAACGTGACCCCTGTGCTCTCAGGGTGGACTCTGGGAGATGAGCCAAACGAGACACAGGGCAGTTCCGGGGCCCGTGCCGTCCAGCCAGCCTGTGGCTGCCGGCCCCACGGACCTGCCCCCGGGTCCAGGACTGCCGCTTTCCCGCTCCGCTCGACCCCATCTGGGGAGACACTGCAGGATGGGGTCACGGGCGACCCTCAGTCAGATGGGCTGGGCGCATCCGCCCTCAGGACTGTCTCCCCTCCCGCTTTGCCGCCTGACCTCACGGGAGCTTCTCCAGGGTGTCCTCACCCCCACATAAGTGCCCCCCGCTGGGCTGGGAAGGATGCCCCTTGCAGGGGGCCAAATGGAGGATCCAAGGAGAGTAAATCTGGACGTGACCCCAAAGTGAGCCAGAGCCCCCCACTCGCCCCACGGACGGACGTGCACGGCAAAAGACCCCGCTCATCCACGTGGCTCACCCCGCCAGCAGCCAGGCCTGAGACTCTCACCTTGCCACCTGCTGCCCTTGTGCTAGGGCACGCCCAGGTCACCCTCACCACTGCCAACACAGTCCCCCCACACCTCCTGGGGGGGGGGGAAGGTCTGCTCCCGATGTCATCAGATCAGCATGACGTAGGGCTCCAGCCAAGTCTGTGCACCTCGCAGGTGACTCTCAACACCTCTGAGACCCCCAAACTCGCGACGTTGCCCCAGCGCCCTCTCCCTGCGCCCCCATGGCACACGCTGGGGGCTCTGGGCACCTGACAACCCAGGGCGGCCTGGAGCTGTAGTCTCACGATCTAATGGCTGCAAGCTCCAGGCGGCCCCACCCTCAGCCCTGAACTCCACCGTGTCCAAGGAAGACTGCACACTGCGGGGAACCTTGTGGTCCACCCCGCCCCCACGGTTACAACCCACAAGAGTCCCTTGCCCTGTGTCTTTTGGCGAATCTGCCTCCCTGTTTCAAGATGACCTTCTCCCATCACTTCCTGCCAAGCAAATCCATCCGTTCGGCATCTGCTCCCTGGCAACTGCCAGCTAAGGGCGCCCACGAGACAGGTAACCAAACGTCTTACGAGGCCACGGGGGGAGCAGAGGCCGGGTCTCACCACCACTCGGAGCCCAGGCACAGAGGAAGGGACCTCACGGTGGGACCCACGGGGCCAGGGGAGGTCCTGGCAGGGGGAGGAAGCACTTGCAAAGGCCAGGCTGAGGGCTGGGGCTGGGGGTGATGTGGCCCCTGCCCTCAGCACCCCGACCCTGGGTGGGGTTCAAGGTGGTGTGTCCCCCGTCACTCGGGCACCCCACATCACCTTCCCGCACACCTCAGCCCCCCACAGTGTGCCCTGGCCAAACCCGTGCGGAACCCGGACCCCGCCCAGAACCCGGCCCAGCCCCACCCCCGACCCCGCCCCGGACCCCGCCCCGGACCCCGCCCAGGACCCCCCGCGCGCGCTCACCAGCGTGTGCCGCTTCATGTGCTCGCGCCGCGTGAACTTCTTGCCGCAGATCTCGCAGGGGTAGGGCCGCTCGCCCGTGTGGGAGCGCATGTGCCGCTTGAGAATGCACTGGTGCATGGCCGAGAAGCTGCAGTACGGGCACTTGAACTTCTTCCTGATCACCGTGAACTCGTTGACTGAAAGACAGCAGACCAGCCGGTCAGCGTGCGGCCCACCGGCCCCAGCAAGGCCCTGGCCCCTGCAGACTGCCCCCAAGCACCCCCGGCGCCCGGCCCCTGCCAAGGGCTCTTCCAGGAGGTCTGGTGTCAGAGGTGCTGGGAGGGCCGGGGCCAAAGGTCAGAGGCCTTTTTCAAGGCTTCCGCTTTTTTAAGAAAGAGACCTTCTCAGACACAGCCAGTATCTTACCCATCAGCATCCGGTACCCTGTGGTGTCCACATGCAGAATCGTAACGAAGACACAGGTATAAAGACAGGAAGCCAGAGGACGGCCCCCCAGCCCGCAGTGCTGCTCACGGCCACAGGCGGACGGTGCCCAGCAGGCAGTCGGGCAGAGCCACCCTGTCCAAACATCTGCAGGCCGGTGGCATTGCATTTTGTGCCCAGAGGAAAGGAGCCTGCCTGAGCAGCTAGTGGACAGAACCAAGGGAGACACCTGGGCCAGCCCCAAATGTGCCACAGCGGCCGGGGGGGCGGGGGGGGCTCCTCCCGCCCACCCTTATTTCCACACTTCAGAGAATGACGCCATGGGCCCCACGGGGGTCACCCCTGTGGCCAGCTTGAGCACATGGCTGGGGCCACACTCCACGCCAGGATGTGGCCATACCCTCAGAATCATCTCGTTCCACATTCCAGGTGGCCTCTTGGTCAAGAATGTCAAGGGGGTTGGGGTCCCTGGTCCCACAGTGGGGTCCTCAGTGTGCAGGGCTCCACTGGGCACTGGGCAGCTTATCCTGAGTGGTGCCCTTGGCGACGGGGACCCACAGACACCACAGTGACCCCGTCTGGAACACACATTAACCTAAAGACGTCCTGAAGACAGATTTCACTGGGATTGCTGGGAGCAGCCAGATATTGGGATCTCATTTCCTGCTGTGAAAGGTGGACATCTGTCTGGATGCAGCTTCCTGGGCCCTCGCATCGCCTTACACTCTGGAGGGCACTTGCCCGACTGCACACCAGCACCGGCACCCAGAAGACAGACCAAGGGTAACAACGGTCAAGACCAAAGGTGGGCTGCTGGAATGAACCCCAGCAGGGGTGTGGACACCGTCAGCTGGCAGTCTTCCTCCACGCCCTCAGACCCCTGCCAAATGTCCAAGTGTGGCAGGTGCTGACCCCACTCACAGCTGCCCCTGGAGGTGCCCAGGAGGCAGATAAGAAAACCGGCACCCCAGAGTAACGTAGCCCAAGACAGCGGGACCCAGGAAAGCTAAGGCGACTCAGACCCTGGGCCCCTCCTGCTGGAGGGGACCAGCCAGCCTGCCAGAAGCGTGGGCCACCCACCGGGCCGCCCAGAGGCAGGGACCCTCCCTGCCATCTCCGTGAGCCCTGCCCCGTGGCCCCAACTCCATTCTGCTGTTCACACCTCAGCCCTGGGCGTGTCGCCATGGAAATGACGCTGGCTGAGCTGTGCAGAGCAGAAACCGCGGACGCACCGGCCCCTGGACTGGCCTGCTTCGAGCTGGGCCTCACTCCCACACCTCTGTTCCTAGGATATGACCACTTCGGTGTGGGGGAATGCTGCTTCTCTCTCTGCTCTTTTTTTTTTTTTTTTAAACATTTATCCATTTTTGAGAGTGAGAGAGACAGAGCATGAGCAGGGGAGGGGCAGAGAGAGAGGGAGACACAGAATCCCAGGCAGCTGCAGGCTCCGAGCTGTCAGCACAGAGCCCGACGCGGGGCTTGAACTCATGGACTGCGAGATCATGACCTGAGCTGAAGTTGGATGCTTAACCGACTGAGACACCCAGGCGCCCCTGCTCTTTCTTTTTAAGTTGGCTCTACGCCCAATGTGGGGCTTGAACTCACGACCCCAAGATCAAGAGTTGGGTGCTCGGCCGACTGCACCAAGCAGGGGCCGCAAAGTAGCCTCTGCTCTTTTTTAAGTGTTTCTCTCAAGAACCCTTAAAAGGCATCTAAAAAATCAAGTGACCCAGGTTTCTGTATTTTCCAGTGAGACCATCCACCTACCACGTGCCTGAGAGCTGAGGACCCCGGGGCTTCTCGACACCCCTCGGAGAGCCGATCCCTACAGGGACACACTCCCAGGGAGACTTTACCCCCACTCAGGCCATCACGGCCCCCACACTAAGCCACGTGGACTTCATCACAGCTCACGGCCAACGCCACTGCGGAGCCTTGCTGCCGGCTCGCCTCACGGTTTCTGTGCCCGTGGAAAGGGTGCCAAGCCCCCACCGTGCCTCTCAGAAATCTCAATCCCGTCCAAAGAAGTAAAGCATTTTCCTAAACTTAGGAGCTTTTAACATGCATTTGCTTGCACACACGCACACGTGGGGGGTGGGGGGAGGCGGGAGCTGGGGACAGGAGGGAAGGTGCAGCCGGGGGAAGGGGTGACGCCAGAATGCTGCAGAGAACATGACAGCCAGCAGGAGACAGGGAAAACCACCAGTAACCCATCCCACAAGGTGGCCTCAGCTGACACCTGTCTTTGGAGTCCCGTTTCTACGCATAAACATATTGTTAAGTCACAGAACTGGAATCGTCACGGACCGTCATACAGAACTGCTTCAGACAGAAGCTGCGTGCCGGCCTGGGTCAGCCCCAACTCACGGTGACCACCTTCCCATGCTATGCTTTCCAGTGGCAGTTTCACACACGTTTGTTTGTCTGTGTGACTGAGCCCATGAGGCCCCCGCGAGAGGTCCGCGCATCTGAACACCTGCCGAGGGTGTGCCCTGAGGAGGAGCACGGGGACCGGCTCCCCCAGCCCCGGCCCCGGCCCCGCAGCCAGGAGCCCCGAGGCCAAGCGGGCGGGACGGCGGTCACCACAACTGCTGGGCGAGCGGCCACGGGCTGGGGAAGAGAGCTGCAGGCGGGTTTCTGGGCTGTTGAGAGGGCAGCCTGCGGGCCCAGCGGCTTCTTCAGCCGAGAGGAGCCGCCCTTCCTAAGGGAGGGCCCGGAGGAAGGGGGCTGCCGGGTGCCGCTGGGGCTCTGGTCCCCAGGGCGGGGGGCTCCGGCACCCCCCACGGCAGGACCCGGGACACGGGGACGCACACTAGGAGCTCTGAGCTGTGGGGGACGTCTGTCTGGCCGTGCCGGTCACACCTGGCACAAGTGGTCTCATCTGCCTCTGCAGGCCCGGCCGCCCCGTCAGTCAGTGGACTCTGGGAGGGAAAGGGAGACGAAGTGAACTTTTATGTTATTTTATTTAAAACCACCTTTTTTTTGAGAATGTGTTTAGTCATAGCTTCTATAAACACGACAGTTAAAATGCTGAATTACATATTCCAGCCTTCTGTATTTAACAACTCAGACGAACATGTGAAAAAAATTTCTCCGTGCGGAAGTACATTTTTCCCTAGAAAAACAATTTAGCTCACACAGGCACGGGAGTGAGTAAGGCTCCCCTTCAGGGCCCCTCCCCGGGAACGCAGCCCCCGTGCGGCTACGGGACGCTTGAAACATCCTCTGAAGTCACCCTGTCCCAGCACGTTTTGGTGTTTTCTTAGTTTCCTGTCTCGGCCAGAACACAACACCACAAGCTGGGCAGCTTTAAAGCAACAGAAATCTACCGTCTCCCGGCGTGGAAGTCAGAGTCCGAGGTCCAGGCAGGGCAGGGCCGCTGCCTCTGGGGGCTCCAGGCGGTCCAGGCGTCCTGGGCCTGAGGTCACGTCCTCCCCTTCTCTGTCTCCCTCACGTGGCTCCTTCTCTGTGGGTCTCCTCTCTGTCTCTTCCAAGGACACTTGTCACTGGACTTAGCTCCAACGTGGACATTCCAAGATGACCTCATTTAATTACCTCTGCAAAGACCCTTTTTCCCAAACAGGGTCACACTCAGAGGTTCCGGGTTTTAGGACATGGACACAGCTTATGCGGTGGGGGGGGGGGGGGGGGCACCATTCAAGCCACTCATTTAGTGGCCGGCACCGTAAGCACGGAGGGAAATGTTCATTGGCTGTCGTGACCGAAATAACTTACTCTTGGAAAGAACCTAACACTTCTAGGACCTGTGATTTACAGTCTGTGTATCTTAGAAAAACTTTCAGCATCACACAGCGTCCTTCTCATAGACACTAATAAAGCCCTAAGAGGCCAATGATGAAAGAGCAATTGAAATAAACGAAAGAGCGCAGATACCATTAAATTGGAACAGACGCTCTGCCCATCTGTCCCCAAAACTGAACCCTCTGGCCTGGGACCAAGCATGCCAGCAAAATAGCAAGCTTCAGTGATCAAGGAGCAGGGCTTCAGAAGCTGGCACCAGCTTGACTAGAATAAATTCAGTGACATTCGACTATGATTTTACAGAAGTGTATCTACGAGGACACTGCTCGGCAAGCACCACTGCCCCTCCTGCCCCCTGTCCTGGACCTCCCCGGCTCCGTGCGGGGCCGCAGGAGGATCGGATCTGTCACAAGGATCCGCCATTCAAGCGAACATTCCACGACTATTTCGTGATATCATCAGAGACTCCAAGGAACCGCTAGTACGACAAATGGAGTGGGCAGGTTGCAGACAGGTGCACAGGGGAAGTTTCTCCAGAAGAGCACGCGAGTCTACCCATATCGCCGTCTGGATTTTTTAGCCTACCTCTGATGACAATTTCCAAGAGACTCCACTTCATGTGAACCCCACTTTGCTTTCCTGTTTACAAATTTATTGGGCTATCGATTATTTTGTGTTAGAATAGAGTGAAGCTATGCTATGTCCAAATTATCTTTGAAAGCTTCCTAACCTTACATGAAGTGCTCGTACCTGAACTGTACGGCTCAGTGAATCTTGACCGACGTCCGCACCCACGTGACCACCATGTACGTCAGGACTCTGCACGTCCGCAGCACCCTGAAGGTGCCCCTGGTCCCCTCCTAGTCAATGTCCCCCCATAGGCAATGACCGTTCTGCCCTCCGTCACCATACGTTTGCTTCAGGGTGGGATCGCACACTCGGGCCTGGCGTTATTCTCGTAACATAGTCTGCAACAGTCACCACATCGCTGCCTGGAGCTGGGCTGTTCTTGTTTGTTGCTGCATAGTATTCCACGGTATGACCACATGACCACGCACCCATCTTACAGCTGAAGGATATCCGACCTGAGGACAGTGGTGCTCAGACGGCTCTCATACATGCCTCCTGCTGAACAGGGCTCTCCCTTCCGTTGGACATAAACCCGAGACAGGAATGCCTGGGCCACAGGGTACTTGGACGTTCCATCTTGGTAGATACCAAGAGGTGTTTCACGTGGCTGTGCCAATTTATGTTCCCTCCAGCCACACATGAGTATCCCAGCTGCCGCATCTTCCCAGAGACCAGGCATCGCCGATCTGTCGGTCTCTGCGCTCCTGCCCCTGGTGGCCCAGGCGCCACACATCTCCCATCCACTGGAGACACCGAGCCCACCGGTGAAGTGCTTGTTCAAGTCTTCTCATGGATTTGCCAAGTTGCCTCTTTCTTAGATTTTTAAAGTTTCACGTATTCTGAATGTGACTCTTTTGTCAGATATATTTATGGCAAACATTTTCTCTACTCTGTGACTGGCCTTTTACTCCCTTTAAGATACTGTTAGTGGACAAATTAATAAACTTAATGAAGTCCATTTTTTCAGACTTTTATTATTAGTGATTTTTATGAACTGCTTAAGAAATTACCACCATGATCAGAAGCTATTCTCTCCTAGGGCTTCTTCTAGAAACCTGTTACTTTTTATAATCAGGCTTATGATCCATCCCAAATTAACTTTTGTGCTTGACCTGAGGCAGAAATCAGGATCCATTTTCCTCCTCGACATCCGGTCCCCTGAGAACCACGCACGACATCCGATTCACTGAGAACCACGCACGACATCCGATTCACTGAGAACCACGCACGGCATCTGATCACCGAGAACCCCGTACGACATCCGGTCCACTGAGAGCCACGCACGATATCCGGTCCCCTGAGAACCACAGACTGGAAAGAACGGCGGGGGCGCCCCCACCCATGTCAGGGTCTGAGCCAGACTCCGCTCCACGGTCGGCTTGTCCGTGGATCACTGCAGCTCTGTAATCCTCGCGTCCACGAGCTCTCCTTCTGCAAGAGGCAGCCTCCACTGTGTCCACACTCTTTCTCTCCTGGACTCTGGTGCGTGCACATCTGGGGTCCTGGGGTAGCCCCTCTGGGGTTGGCCGATTCCAGGAGATAATAAATAACTTTCCTCCAGCTAAGCCTTTCACATGCGAGCCAACTCTCCCACTGCCTCACCCAGCACCACACAACCAGCCCCCGCGAGCCACTAAAGTCAGTCAAACTGGCCATCCTGAGCCTGCCGGCTCTCTCCCACGTTTGGTCCCATTGGTCCCGAGGAGGCCACAGTCAGGGCTCCTTCCCCGGCTGACCTGGTGCATCCGGGTCTGATAGAGTGTTTTCTAAGGAATTTGAGCGTCCCCCCCCCCCAACTTGTCAAATGTGTTGGCATAAAACTGTTCACAGTATTTTATTATTGTCTAATGTCCACAGGATCTTAGCGGTGATCTTTCCAACACCTTTTATTTACAATTAGCACTGCCTTCTATTTGTGCTGATCACCGTTGATAGGAGTTCATTAGCTTTATTGATCTTTTCAACACACCGATGTTCCGTTTTGTTCACTTTCCCACTGGATGTCGGATTTCTAGTTCATTGGGTTTAATTTGCTATTCTTTTTCTCATTTCTTGACCCCAAATTCGCCTCAGTGCAGCTACAGGCATGAGGTCCCCTCATGCATCGTGTCAGTCCTGATGGCTTCTATTTTCATTATCACCTGGTGGAAAATAGTTTATAATTTCCATTGTGACCTATTCTTGGACTTGGGGATTATTTAGAAGTATGTTGTTTGCTTTCCCAACATTTAGGGGATGTTCCAGTACCTTTTTGCTGTTATTTATTTATTTGTCAATTTAATTTCACTGAGGTCAGAGAACACGCTACGATTCCAGTCCTTCGGTTCTGAGACCTGCCCCGTAGCCACACTTACCCTTCGACTCTGTTCATGCCTCAGGTGCACTGGGAAGAGTCTGCGCCTGTTGCGTGTGAATTCAGATCGGCTACTTGTGCTGTTACAGGTGGCGCATCCCCGGACTGGCGTGGGAGACGCCTAACCCAGCAGCAAGTCGAATCCAGCGATAGATGAAACAAACACCTTGACCAGGTGGATTTACTACAGAGATTCACGGTTCGTGTAACATCTGAAAGCTGTTCAGATCTCTGTCCTCCCTCACACTTGTCCGCTGTCCTGTCAATCACTGAGAAGACGTGCCAAAATCCCTGACTCTAATGTGGGCTCGTCTTACTCCTTTGACGGCGTTCGACTTTTACTTCCTATATTTTTTATTTTGAGAGGGAGAGAGACAGGGACAGAGACAGAGAGACAGAGAGAGAGAGAGCGGTAGGGAGGGCAGAGGGGGTGAGAGAGAGAATCCCGAGCAGGCTCCACCTCAGGGCAGAGCCCGACGTGGGGCTCGATCTCATGACCCTGAGACCATGACCTGAGCCGAAATCAAGAGTCAACCGCTCAACAGACTGAGCCACCCAGGCACCCCTCCTTCCTATACTTTAATACTAAATACATGCACTTAGGGTTGTCACATTTCCTACAGAATTGACTCTTTCATCATCCTGGAATGTCTCTTGAGTAATAGTTCTTCAGTTTACTTTGACATTAAGATTAAAGATTTCCTTTAGGGGTTTCCTTGGTTTATCTTATTTATCGCTTTGCTTTAATGCTTTTTGTGTGCTTATCTATGACTTATGTCACCTACAAACAGTACACTTTTTTAAAGCAGATTTTTTCATCTTTTTATTGGAGTCTTTAGTCTATGGGTCATGACAGGCACAGCGGGGTGAAACCTATCATCTTAATTTGCGTGGTTATTTGTGTGGTTCTTCTGTCCTTTATGTGTTTTGTTCCTTTATGCCTCCTTGCCTGCCTTATTTCAAATGAATCAAGTTTTATTCCATTTTTTTCTCTTCATAAGCCTTTAGCTGTACTTTACCACTTTTGCCATTATTTACATGACTTCAAGAAGAATCCAAGAACCACTCAAGCTCATTTATCCCGGACCCTTTGTGCTGTTAATGTCATGCATTCGACTCCAATTCCCGTTTAAAACCCTGGAAGAAACTATAAATGTTGTTTTAAACAACCGAGATGCGTTTGCAGCACTCACGTGGTCAATTCTGTGGGTCGCCTGCCAAGGGCCACCCTCCAGCCAGCGTGGGGTCAGCCGGCAGTGAACTCTCGGGTCGGTTTGTGTGTTTGGACAACAACATCTTCACGCGGCCCCGATCGGTGAAGGGCATCTCTGTGGGCACATCAGAGGGCAGGCTCCCCGCGGTACTGGTAGGTGTCGCTGTGCCAAAGAGTCGACATCAGTTGTTGCTCCCCCGAAAGGGGAGACTTTTCTTCACCGGCTGCTTTTTTTAAAAATTTTTTTCTCAACGTGTATTTATTATTGAGAGACAGAGAGACACTGAGCATGAGCAGGGAAAGGGCAGAGAGAGGGGGAGACACAGAATCCGAAGCAGGCTCCAGGCTCTGAGCTGTCAGCACAGAGCCCAACGCGGGGCTCAAACTCACAAGCTGCGAGATCATGACCTGAGCTGAAGTCGGACGCTCAACCGACCGAGCCACCCAGGCGCCCCATCCGGCTGCTTTAAGATGTTTCTTTTTGTTGCTGGTTTCCAGTAGTTTGACCATAATGTGCCCAGTTATTGTTTCCTGTTGCTTTATTCTGGAATTCATTCTGCTCTGGGGTTCCTGAGCTTCTGAAATCTGTAGGTTGACGTCTTTCATCAGCTTTGGGAAACTGAACTTCTGTCCCACATCCTCCTATCTCCTTCTGGAATTCTAGTTACTCATGCATTCAGCATTTTCACTGTGTTTCCTGTGCCTCTTTGCTTTTATTCCATTCTTGGGTTTTTTTCCTATGAGCTTCCTAGTTCACTAACCCTACCTTACGCTGTATGCAGACTGCTATTAAACCATGTAGTGAATCCCTAATTTCAGATATTATACTTTCATTTCCAGAATGTTCCTTGAATATGTCAGTAGTGGGTCTTCATGTCCCTGCCAGGTGAATGTGCTGTGTGCCCGCCTTCCCTGGAGGGATTCGGTCATGTGGCTCTGTCACTTAGCACGTGCTGTCACCTCTTCCTAGACACCAGGCATGGCTGATGAGACAGCGGGGACGCTACCCGTGGGGTCAGTTAAGGTTTTATTGCATGTTGTTATGACTTCTGTTGAGCAGATAGATTCGGGACGATCACCCTCCCCTGTGGAGCTTTGCCTTAGCTCTTGTTGGGGCTAAATTTGGTCTCATTTGGTTTTGGTCTTACTCTGAGGGAGTGACTCTCACATTCAAAGTGTGGCCCCTCCGGGGTCTCTGCTGAAAGCCCAGGGTGTCTCCTTGCCTCCCTCCCTGGGCCTGAACTGCCCTACCCCCCCCCCCCCCCGTGTCCCAGAGCCGCACAACCGTGGAGATCTCTGCTCTGTGCATGGCTCACGAGTTTAAAGGGCTCGTGTGCAGAACTGGGGGCTCCTCCTCTGTGGGTTCTTGCTTTTTGAGATTTGCTCCTCCAGTCCCAGCCACTCTGGGTGCCCCGAAGGACACCCTCCATGTTCTTGCATAGCAAGCACACTGCTGCTCTGTGCTTGGCCTGCTTCCTGTCCCCCCGTTTGGGAAATCCACCAGCAAAACCTCAAGGTGAAAACATAGCTCGTCCTGTGTGCTCTTCCACTCTCTAGGAGCACAGCCCCATATGTGCCACCTGAGCTGGCCAGTCTCCAGGGTGTGTGTGTGTGTGTGTGTGTGTGTGTGTGTGTTCGCCGGATTTTCAAATGGTTTTTGCCTGGAGAGTAAGCCCAATACAAGCCAGTGATGGCTGAAACTACAAGATCAGAGAGTTTTCCTTAAAATAGAGCAATGCCTTTTCCCCAGCGCTGGAGTTATATACACAAGTGCAAAACCAGCAATAATCAAGACTAGATTATATATTGTGTCTGGATTTTGGGGTCTTTCTGATTTTTTAGGTAAACTCTATACCCAACGTGGGACTCGAACTCACAACCCCAAGATCAAGTGTCACCCGCTCAGCGACTCGGCCAGCTAGGCGCCCCTGGATGATATATTTTAAATGCAATCTAAATTAGTAATTTAATATCCCCAAGTGAGTAGAAGACTTCAATTCTATACACGCATGCACACGTGAGCCCCTGCGACATGGGACTGACAGCCACGTCTGTGGCATCTGTCATTCCCCAGCACGTGAACACGGCAAATACACCAAGAGGCCCGAAGCGAATACAGATGTGGAGCGGGTTATGTGGCAGTAAATATACCTAAACAAGAGCCAACTGTTTATTACTGAAATTCTGTGTTCAAGAGACATTGATGTTACATATTGATAAGTTTTTAAAAAACTCTTTGAGATCAATCCATGAGCCACAGTATTTCAATGAGAAATTCAACAAAATACGAGCAATGGGTATCTAAATGCACCTGCTGAAAATTCCATATTACGTGGCTGTACAGTTTTAAGGGAAATAACGGTAAATATAAGAACCCAATCAGACAGCTATCTATTCTAAAAATGTTTCTTGCGCCTCTTATCACTGGACCATCGACCACAAACCTATTTCTTTCTTCTTACAAACCTATTTCTCTTAGGCACCATCTAAGAGGATGGTACCTGTCTGAAACGTGTTAACTGTTTTACAATTTTTAAGTCATCTCCACACCCAGCGTGGGGCTCGAACTCACAGTCCCGACATCAAGACTTGTGTGCTCCACCGACTGAGCCAGCCGGGAGCCACAACCGTTTTAAAATTTTAACCACAGCCTTTCAGCACAACAGCACAGACAGACGGTCCCCAGTGCAGATGTCCACACTCCATCCACCCCGGGGAAAAGTCCTCCAAGTGAGCAAATAAAAGGAAAAGCAGCCACCGGACCCCTGTGTCCCCACCTGGTGAACTCAGAACCCAGACAGCCACACAGGCTCTTTCTGCCAGTGTCCACATTTCGGCCGGGACTGCCGGGCCAGGCCAGCCGCAGCGCGGCCGGGGCTGGGCCCGGGAGGGTGGGGGCCGCCTGGCAGAGCGACGGGGAAGCCCCGCCCTCTCAGAAGCCAAGCCACTTCCGCCTCCGCTCACTCCGCAGCCCGGACTGGGGCCGCCCGCTTCCCTCCTGGGAAAGCACCCGCTGCCCTGCCGGCGAAAGTGAGCCTCCGGGCCCCGGGCAGCCCGCCACATCCCCAGCCACCTGCTCCGTGCCAGTGAGCAGAGGTGCGGCCCAACACGTCCAACAGAGGCGGGCAAGCGAACACAAGGCATTCTTTCTGAAAGGAAGCAGTTTCGGTAACTCTCCTTCACACCTGGAGAGAGACGTCGTGAGACACACACATCAAGAGCATCGTGCGGAGGCCCTGTCCTCGGATTTTTCCAGACAGCAATGGGGTCAGAGCTATCAGGTTCCTTGCTGCAGGGACGGCGGCATACTTCTCTGCCCCCGCAGACGGCAAACCCTACAACATCCGGGTGAACCCCAGCCCTGTCGCCCAGAGGAGCCCCGCCCACCTGCCCACCAGCAGGGCACTGGAAGGCCTTCTGCACCTGGCTGCCGTGTAGTAACAGCTTTGTTTTCATTTATTTTTTATTTCGAGAGAAATAGCCAGTGGGGGAGGGGCAGAGAGAGAGGGAGGGGGAGGGGGGGAGAGGGAGAGAGAGAGAGAGGGAAAATCCCACGCAGGCTGCAGGCTGTCACAGCAGAGCCCGAAGCAGGGCTCGAACCCACGAACCAGGAGATGATGATCTGGGCCGAAATCAAGAGTCGGACGCTCAACTGACTGAGCCACCCAGGCACCCCAAGAAGTGACAGCTTCAAAGGCTCACACGGGTGCCTAGTGCAGCCTCCACAGCTGTCCCCGTCCTGTGTGGTTCTGCCGTCACCCAGTGGCCACCAAACCTGAATGCCAGGCCTGGCTGAGGCAGAGGCGGGTGGGAGCGTCTGCTCCAGAGCAAAGGTGCCTGGTGAGGCCTCTCCAGCCTCGAGGCTGTCAGCAGAGCCCTCTGTTTCCACGGGCGCCTCCCTCACGGCTCCTTTGCTGACTTCACAGTCAGGCTGTCGGAGCTCTGGGCACCCGTCAGGTTGCGGGGGGGGGGGGGGGGGAGTGCTGGCCGCACGGCATGCTGGAAGAAGGCCCCAGACATCCTGGGGGGCCCCTGGCCCCCACAGACCCTCCCAAGGGCCAGCGGGGGCCAACTCCAGGGCAGGCCTCCTGTGGAGCCCAGGGCTCCAGCTAACAAGGGGCATCGATCCAGAACAAGACACAGAGAAGTTACAGGCGGTCGGGACGTGACGATGCCACCTCTTATCAGGTCCCTGCCACGGTCCCTGCCCTGTCACCATGAGGACAAGCTGTCCCGCATGTGGGAAGGGAGGCTACAACTGATTCTCAGTGAACAGACACTCAGGGAAGATCCATGCACAGAACACGATCTATCTCCCACCAAAACCGTCCTGTTGGAAAAGACCGCATAGGAAATCAATTAATTTCAGAATCCAAAATATGTGAGTAAGCTCTTCTTAAAGACTTATTTTCCTTCAGGGAGACAAGCAACCCTGGCAGACCTTTCTTTTATAAACAACCCCTCGGACCCAAGGAACAGGAAGGAGAGCTCACTGTCCGTGACATTCCTGAGGACCCAGGGTCCATGACGGTCACAAACGTGCGGCCACCAGCACAGCCATTTTTAACCCGCAGCTGACGAATCAAATGTCTTCGCATCAGGGGGAAATTCCTTAGAGACATCTCTTGACTTAAATATAAAAACGTACGTTCAGGGGCACCGGGGTGGCTCAGTCGGTTAACCATCCCAACTCTTGATTTCAGCTTGGGTCATGATCTCACGGTTCCTGAGTTCGAGCCCCACGCCCTGTTTGGGATTCTGTCTCCTTCTCTCTCTGCCCCTCCCCCGCCTGCTCTCCGTATCTTTCTCAAAATAAATGGAAATCAACTTTAAAAAATGCACTTTTATTTAAATTTACTTAAGTACATGTCTATATTACACGCACATGGAAAACGAGATGTACGGCAGAGGGAACACAGTCGCTGGCACCTGCCGACAGACGGCAGGCGCCCTGCGGGGAGCGGGCGCAGAGGTGTGCAGTCAGGGTGCCGCACGCCGAAAACAACGCAACAGCGTGTCAACCGTGCCTCAGTAAAACGTACGGACACATATACGTGACCGACTTAACCTTACGTCAGGCTGTGAGAGCGTAACGGTAACTACCGCCAAAGCCCGTAACTTTGTCAACCTAAAGTGAGGTTCCTCTCACTGGGCCGAGCTGAGCACCAGAGACGTCTATCTGGTACAGCAGCTTCTGCTCCGACGCTCATCGTGAGCCTGGTACGACCACAGACATGCCGGGGACGCACCCGAGCCTGCTGGACGGCGGCTGATCCGGGACGCTCGGGACGTGGCGGCCGCTCTCACGTCTTACCTGGGCTCGGGGGGGTGGTGCTGTCCTGGGCTGGGTCTGGCCATTCACCAGAGCAGGCATCCCGGGCTCTGAGTGGAGGGTGGAGGGGCCAGAGGGAGGGGCCTCTGCTCTGCGATGAGCATCCCCCCAAGAGTGACTGGGGCTGGTGCCAGGCCCTGGGAACACAGGAAACGAGTCTCACCCACGTGAACGGACACCTGCTGGTGGCTTGTTTGGGAGAGTTCCGGGAGCGCTGTCCTTGATCCTGATGCCGCGAGCAGAGCACTGCTACACACGAAGCCTGGGTCTCGCCGGGGGCCGGTGTTTGGGTATTTTTATCAGCTCACCACCCCCAAACAGCCGGGGTCTCCGCGTGCGACTTGTCTGCGTTCCGGGTCTCTCTCCCAGAAGCAAAATGATTACAACAGAGGGTTCCAGCACAGAAAGTGAGGACACGTTGTGCAAACACAAGCACATGCGCACCTGTGGCCTCGAGAAACCATCTTCCGCGAAGTACTTCAAGGTGTGTCGAGCAGGGTGTTTCTCGACAAGTGCGGTGACATCATCCAGTGCCTCTTTGCAAGAAGTCGCTTAGAATTCCAGGGTCAATCCAGAATCAAGAAAAGGTCCTTGATTCATTTTTTTACGCATGATAGGAAATAATCTTTAACCACAGTCAGAACAGAAAACGGTTCCGCTGTTCCCCACAAAGTGCTCCCGGACGTCGGGGCCGGCCTGGGTCGGGCAGGGACGGGCACAGCCCGGCGGCTCCGGGGCCCACGCAGAAGCCCCCGCTCGCGGCCACGCCGCGCTCTTTTGAGGCTTCCCTCCCCGTGAAGAGTTGGAGGGAACGTGGCACGTGTTGCGCCCAGACACGACAGCGCCCGCCCGTAAGCACCGGGGGGAACCCTCAGCTCGTCCCTCACACGTGGTATCTACCGACTGAACACCAACAACAGCAGGGCCTTCTCAGCTGCTGGGGGGACGTGGTGGCTTTACGAGGCGCCCACCCTCCCGGACCGCGGCGGGCCGCTCCAGCAGCTCGGTCCCGTGGCAGTTTTCAAGGCCCAGGAAGGCGACGCCCGCGTCAAGGTCCCTCTCAGACCAGCGCACGCTCACAAACGCAGCAGGGCCGAGTCTGGGGACACGGCCCATGCTTCTCAGTCTCTACTCAGTGAAGCAGGACCGTGAGCAGGTGCGGTGCTGGCCTACCCCTGGAACTCGGGAAGAGCAGAAGACCCAAGTTATGCCAAATCAACACGAACAGGTCCTTCAATCAGTTAGACCGTTGATCTAGAAATGAAACTGTCCGAAAACCCTAACAGCCAAGCCAATGCGATTAGACCCGTTCAACCTCCCCTAGAAGGTTCCGGACTGCCCAGGGGGAACCGTGAATGCTGGCTGCTGGTTACCACTGGTGCCCTGCCTGCACGTGTGGCAGGCCCCTTGATTTACACACCTGCAACTGTTTCCCTTTCTGTCGCCGAACCGCCACGGCCAGGCCTTGTGCCCTAGCACGTCCCGCCTCCAGAAGGCCCGGCGAGCAGGGGCAGGACCCCACCCCGCACAGCCGCTCGAGCCTAGCACCACACCGTCCTCTCGCTTCTCCGGCTACGGGCCCACGTCTGCTGGGACGTGGACCCATTTGGGGCGCCCCAGAAATCATGTAACAACACGTGCATCGTCAACAACCCACCCAGGGAGGCTGGAGCTACCGCGGCCCGGCCTTCTGGCACCGCCCGCCTCTCACACCAGACCAGGCTCTGGGGACGCCTCGTGCCGCAGCCCCGGCCCCTGCCCTTCTGAGCCACCCGAGGAGGAAACAGAGGCCCCTGCGCCCGCCCGAGCTGAGGGGTGGCCCCTGGGCTGGTGGAGCCCGGGCGTTTCACCCCAGAGCTTTGCTATCAGCACACCTCCTCGGAGGTGCCGTCGAAGGCTCGGGCACACACACCGCTTGCCCACCGGGCTGGAGACGTCAGCTGCCGGCTGGTGCCTGGGGCTCCGGGAACACGTCTCCAGGCTGAGCCGGCGCTGGGGGGTGAGGAGGGAGGCGCGGGACCAAGTCGCCGAGCCAGGCCCTGCTAGGCCGCGTTCCGCCGAACGGAACAGTCGCTCCCGCCCATGAGGACGCATCTAGGAACCAGCAGTGGTCGTGGAGGGTGACCGGCACGGGGTTCTGAGCCCGACCCCTGGCCACGGGCGCCCGGAGAGACCGTGCCAGTCAACCGGGCACCGCCGAGCAGACAGCACAGAGGAGTCGCTTCGGCCCCTTCTCGGGGCGGGAAACGTGCAGCAGTGGCCCAGGCCACACACCGACACTGACACGCTCGCGGGGACAAACACCTGGAAAGCGGGTGCTGGACAGGTTGCCACAAGCCCTCCTAACCCCGGACGGCGGCTCGGCCTCCGTGCGTCCGATTCCTCGAAGCCACCTGCCAGGGACAGGGCGGTGGGGGGCGGGGCAGGGGCCGGCGGCCAACCATGACGTTTTGGGAAACAAGGTTTTTACCTGGGTATTTTCATTCCTCGACGTCACAAATACCCGGTCGCAGACTTTACTTGGGATGTCAGAAAACGACGTTTTAAAATAACCCATTTTTGCACCCTGTTCTCTGGCCCCTCTGCCTCTGGTAGGTTCGTACAAGAAAAATGGGGGATTTAGAAGAGGAGAAGCAAGGAGATTAAAACATAACAGAAATAACAGAACAGCAAAACCCACTGAGAGACTTCGCCTGGAACTTGTCACAGATGTACTAATAAACGGTAGGGGGTCCCACTGCCGGGCTCTCCGCTCCCTCCAACGTGTGACGCCTCTGACAGTCACACACGCGCCCGGCATCGCCACGCATTAACACGGCGTGTGGTGACCACTCGGGACGAGGCAGGTCTGAGGAGACACGTCCACCCACGAGATGGGAGGGCTGCCGCGGGAGGGTCCGGGCCCACACGGGACCCCCAGGAGTGGGGGGCCAGCCCCCCTGGCGCGAGGCCCACTGCCTGGCCCAGGGTGGCTCCCAGCACAGATGCACCAAAGGCCTTTTGGACAAGGCCACGCTGGAGGCAAAGCCTGGCAGACGGGGTGACCGTGAAAAGCACCGACGACCACCCCTTGTCCCAAAGTCACCCTTGGCGGCACCGGTCGGGCTGCCCACGGTCTGGGACGCACGGTGCGCACGCGTGCGTGAGGAGCGTGTGGGGGGTACAGAACGAGCGTGCCCCCACCTCCCCACACAGCCACCCGTTCCCCGGAGCATCCCCCTGCTCTCCTTCCACGAGATCCACAAAACCTGTCCCGCCGACCCCCAGCCGGGCGCCCCCAGCACCCGTCAAGTGTCCTGGGATCCTCCGGCCCCGGAGGAGCCTCTGCCCGCAGCATAAGGTCTGACGCGAGACGGGGCAGGACCGACGTGTGGGAGCACGTCAGCCACTCTCTGCTCACACAGCTGAGGGTCCACAGACACTACTGCGTTTTAAAGTCACAACGACCGTGTGATGCGGTTCTCAGCTGGGGAAATGAGCCTCAACATGCCTGTCAGAGCGTGCCCAAAGCCAGGCGGCCCGTCAGCGAGGTACTCGGCTTTGGGTCTGACTTCACAGCCAAGTCCCGTGAACCGACCGCGGCATCCAGGCTGCTCAGAATATGGCAACGGCTCCGTAAGTCCAGGGAAATAAAGTGAACAGAAACGTCGTTCCCACTTTTAGTCTTTATTAGCCATAGCGATTTTCATCACTCCGACACAAAATCTTAGGAAATTTCAGCGCTCACGAAAACAGAGTTGTAAAAATACTGCTTTTTTACATTGAACATGAAAACAGTTTGCCCTTCCCAAACCCCGAACACAGACGATGGACCTACTTCCTGCAGTGGCGCTCGGGAGACCGCTGCGTCCACGCGGGCCGTCTCTCGTGCCCCGCACGCTCGCACCGCAGGCCCCTGCACCCCTGCTACACTCAGCGCCTCCCGCTGTGGGGGGAGCCCCCCGGGCCTTGTCCCCTCCGGCGCCCACGGGGTGCACTAACCACACTGTGCGCTGATCGCAGGACGGCCAGAGACAGTGCGGCTGCCTCCTCCAGGGCACTGGGTGGCCACCACGGTCCCCGAGCGCCCCCAGAATGGATCTTCGGAGCGTGTGTGGCTCGCTCTCGGGCTGGCACCCAGAGCGTGTGTGGCTCATGGCCGGTTACATGTAAAAGCCAAATGCCCTCGAGTCTGGTTGGGAGAAGGACGGCCCGGGGGCCCACGGCTCTGCTGCCCCTTTAGCTGCTTCTCCGGCTGGTCTGTCATTTGCTTCGGGACAACTGGAGTTCGGCCGGAGACATTTACGGAGTGGGCACCCTAGGCCTTTAAACGCTCACGTGTGACCACGTGTGACCAGCATCATCTAGCGGAGACAAAGCAAGGATATGCACACATCTCTCCCCTGCGGACGACAGGCACGCTGAGGTGGGACCAGGGCCAGCAGAGGGAGCCCGAGTCTGTCCCTTCGCACGAAGGCCCCCTGCGGGTCCCACCTCGCAGACGGCGCGCTCGGGGCGCCCAGGGCACACTCGTAAGCCTGATGTGGGTTTTGGCTCAGATGCCAGCAGCTCAGTGATTTCGGCCTGAAGCCTTCGAACAAGTACTTGCCGTTGCCCTGACAACCGCCCGTCAACCACCTTCTCCACCACGTGACCCCAGGCCAGAGCGGTCACCACCCCCTCCCCCCGCCCCCCGCCGCGCGGTGCGCACCCCTCCCGCACCACCTCTGCACTCGGCCACGCACTTACGGGACAGAGAGTGGGTGCCCTTGGGCAGGTACTCCAGCAGCAGGGAGCTGTCGTCCCCGAGCACGTCCGCCTTGAGGGACAGCAGGCTGTTCTTACTCATGAGTGCCGCCCGCAGGTTGGCCACCGCGGCGGCCTGCTGCAGTGCCTCGTCCTTCTCGGGGGTGAGGGGCGGGCCCAGGTAGCTGGCCTCTCCTCCCAGGAGACCCTCGTCCACGTGGCCGTACAGCTCAGCCCTCTCCCCGCGGCTGTCAGAGCTGCTGGCTTCGGCGACAGTCAGGTCCGCGCCTGGGGGAGCAAACACACAGAGGACACGCAGGTCATTTAAGACTCTCCAATCGGAAACAGGACGTTTAGGAGAAGCCAGGGTGGCGGGCTGAGCACCCGGCTGCTTTTGCCAAGCCCACCCCCGTCCTGCTGGCGGAGGCCCCTCGCCTGCCCCGGGACGGCGGCGAGGCCGCGGCCTCGGGCGGGAGCTCCACTCAGCACGGTGGGGGACACGGGACAGGGGCTGTCCTCTCAGAGAAGAGGCGACACGGAGCAGGGGTCCAGGACCGAAGAGCCACGAGCACAGGCTCTCGGAAAACCCCCAGGGTCTCAGCTTTGGCGATGGGCTCCGGGATACGACAGCACGAGTGCCAGCGACAGACGGACACATCGGGCTCTGGCAAAACTAACACCTCCGACGTCTCAGAGGAGGCTATGGAGAAGCGAGAAGATGGGGCTCCCGGATGGCTCCGTCGGAGCAGCAAGCCACACTCGATCTCGGGGTCCTGAGTTCAAGCCGCAGGGCGGGTGTGGAGTCCGCTCAGAAGTTTAAAAAGGGGGTGCACCTGGGGGCTGAGTCGGCTGAGTGTCTGACTCGATTCCAGCTCAGATCATCACCTCGAGGTCCCGTGTCGGGCTCTGCGCTGGCCGCTCGGAGTCTGCTCGACACTCTCCGTCCCCCACGTCCCCCACCCCCACAATAAACTTTAAATTTTCTTTTGAAAAAAGGAAAGGAAGAAAGACGACAAGCCGTGAGAATGTTTGCAGACCACAGATCCGACTCGAGATCCTGTTCAGAAGAGTTACCGACGCTTCCAACTCAATAAAGAGACAACCCAATTCTAAAGTGGGCAAAGGACCTGAGTAGGTACTCCTTCAAAGAAGATCCAGAAATGACCGGTGAGCAGCATCCGACACCCTCAGTCCTCAGGGAAACGCACCCGAGCCACACCGCGAGGCCACTGCACCCCAAGTGTCAGACGGTGACGAGGGCCGAGAAGGACGTGCGGGAACCGGAGCCTTCTCCCCTGCGATCGTCCCATGGCGCGGCCGCTGGGGGAGAGCCTGACGCCCCTTGGAGGAGCCGGTGCCCGGAGCGGTGGGGACCCACGTGCACACTCACAGTGACATGGGTCACAACAGTCAGAAAGAGGAAACGGCCCGCATCCAGCAGCGGCTGACGGGCAGACGAGACGGCCCATCCTCACGGGGGACTACTGCCCAGCCGCGGAAAGGCACGAGGCACTGACACACGCTGTCCCGGTCGCAGGCCCGGAAAGCCAAGGCGGTGCGTGCGGGCCGTTGACCCTTCTGAGCCCCGGTGAGTTCCACCAGGAACCTCAAGGATAGATGTTCAAGCAGCCCTCTGCGCCCCTCACACGGGCCACCCTGCACATCCCGGGCCTGGCAAGGACGCCCCCACCCCGGGCTACGGCTCATCTGTGCAAGGAGGTTCTGGAATAAACGCCACGTCCAGGAGGCTGGAGCGTGAGACGGAGGCCGCCTGAACCTTGGACTCAGGCTACGTTGTTTAGAAAAAGCTGGCGAGCACACCAAGCGTCCAACTTCAGTCTGAAAAGCGGGCTGAGTTCCCAAGATTCACTTGTAAGTTAGTAACGTAGGGTCTTCCCTCATCTGGGACCGTCACACGCTTGTGTGCACACGCACTCACTCACACCCCCCCGAATGCACAGACAAGACGCAGTCGCTCACACGCACACGTGTGGGTGGCACACAAGCTATGCTGCCTCTGGACAGAACACTGACAACAGCTCTGATTCCAGGAAGACCCTGCCCCCAGGACACGGCGTCAACATGACACGTGGCTCCCGGCAGACACGTCACACGTGTGTGGCAGAGAGAAGTGACCACACGCCAGCTGCATGAGCGACAGAAAGACGCGCAGGGTAACTTCCTGATGCCAACCTCTTTTATTATTTTTTCTAATGTTTATTCATTTTTGAGACAGAGCTTGAGCAGGGGAGGGGCACAGAGAGAGGGAGACGCAGAATCCGAAGCAGGCTCCAGGCTCCGAGCCGTAAGCACAGAGCCCGACGCGGGGCTTGAACCCACAAACTGCGAGATCATGACCTGAGCTGAAGTTAGACGCTTAACCAAGTCACCCAGGCGCCCCTGAGTTTTTTTTTTTTTTAAGTTTGTTTATTTGAGAGAGAGAGAGAGAGAGAGAGAGAGAGCGCGCACATGTGTGAGTGGGGGGAGGGGCAGAGAGAGCCTATCTGTGCAGAGCCTGACTCAGGCTGGATCTCACGACTGTGAGATCATGACCTGAGCCAAAATCAAGAGTCCAGTGCTTAACTGAGCCACCCAGGCGCCCCAACAAGGTGAATCTTTTTGATAAAAAGTGATAGTTTTCATCATCTTGAGTTTTGGGGCAACTTAAAAAAATTTTTTTTTTATTATGTTTATTTTGAGACAGAGTATGAGTGGGGGAGGGGCAGAGAGTGAGGGAGACACAGAATCCAGAGCAGGCTCCAGGCTCCAAGCTGCCAGCACAGAGCCCGATGCAGGGCCCGAACCCACGGACCGCGAGATCATGACCTGAGCCGAAGTCGGATGCTCGGCTGACTGGGCCACCCAGGCACCCCACCGACCTCTTTTTAATAAGTGGAGCAAACAGGATTAAAAATACCAACATTTAATTGTAAGGGCTACATGTTAAATGTAAAGGTTTTATTCTACAGGGAAATACAGTGTTTTTTTTCTCTTCTACAAATGATACATCTTAATACTTGAAAATTTAGATCACAATCTTTAGCTAAAAAGCAGAAAAGAGATTATGATGAAAATAAGCAGAATGTTTAAATGATCAAACTAGATCAGGCAGTGTTAGTTGCAAAGTGGGGTATGAGCAGATTCGGAAGAGGAAAGAGTGGGTTCCAGCCACGCGAGGCCTAGAGTCTGGGGGGACACGGCTGTCGTGGAGGCAGGAGGGTCGGGAGGGTGAGGGGCGCTGACCTCACAACCAGGGCGTCTTGGGGGGCAGGTCTGGTCGAGAGCCAGCACCCGTTTTCGAACGTCTCCCCAAACCTCCACTCTTCACAATTCCTAAAAATGCTCACAAGGTGCGTTTGACAGTGTTGGTGTAGATGTCACAGCCCTGTCTCGCCCACCAAACGGGCACCCAGTGTGTGCCCTGTGCCAACACCACCAGTGGGATGGACGGCCAGCACCGCCAGGGCACCGACCCCCCTCAGCAGCTGGTCACAGCCCAAATCACACCCGAATAGGGTACAATCCAGTTCAGAAAGATTAAGTGTGCACTTCATCTAGAACTTACCTCCTCACTCTGTCAGCAGGGTAATTCAGTGGGTAAAAGACAAGCTTCTGGCAAACAGTATCGGAACGAGGCACCTACATACGAAAATCAATCCGAACCACAGACCGGAGCGTCACACCGAAATCTGTCAAACTTCCAGGAAAAGCACACAGGGCTCAGCAGAGATTTCTGCGATAGGACCCAAGGACTACGCGCCGTAAAAGAAAAAAGTCCGCAATTCGGGCTTCATCAAAATGTGAAATGCGTGCTCCTCCAAAACAACGTTCAATGAAAACATGAAACAAAGACGGGGAACGTCTGCAGAGCACACGCCTGGTGAGGGCCTTGCGCCCAGAACACAGCAAGGACGCTCAGCTGCGATGGGAAGGCCCTCAAGACTCCAGTAGACACTTGGGCAAAGCAGACAGAGCGTCGGGGGCAGGTCCAAGCGGGGCTCCCCGCAGCCAAAGCCTCAAACCTGACGGCACAAGCCAGCCTGGTGGGACCCTCGCAACGAGAGCCACGCGAGTGACTGATAAACAGGGAGACAAGAGCAACCACGTGGCCCACGAGGGAGCCGCCAAGGGGAGGGAGGAGAAGCCACGCCACTCGCTCTAGAATGCTGCAAGTTTACCAAGGAACAACCTCCAGCCTCGAGGATGATGCACGGCAGAGAGCACCTCGCACGAGGCCAGCGAGAGCCTCAAGTGCCAGCCCCCGGAGCTCACCCGTGAGGACCCAACGCACGTCCGCACGGTGGCCTCCCAGCGCGCCCCCGGAGCCTCCTCGTCGCACCCGAGACCGCCCAGATGACCCAACGTCCACCAGCAGGACGGGGGTGACAGCCGGAGAACAGAACACCAATTCTAGTTCTGGAAATACAAGATGACCCCTGACACCCACGGCAACGGCAAAAACCTCACAGGCAAGCGGAAATCCCAGACGCGCGGGCAGATTGCCGGCTGCCAAAGATCGGGGAGGGCAGCACCCCGGGGTCCTTGGTGGCGGCTGTGGCGGGGGGAGGTCTGCGGGTCCTGTCCGTGTCTGGGGGGGGGGGGGTGAGTGGAAAGGGCAGGAGGGTCCTTCCCGGCAGTGAAAGTGTTCTCTATCCAGATGGCAGAGGTGTCCGAGGTTGTCAAAACTCATCCAACTCACCGCCTAGGGCACTTACAATTAAAAAGACAACACGTGGTGCGCCTGGGGGCTCAGTCAGGTGAGCAAGGGCTCTCGGTTTCAGCAGGTCACCATCTCACGGTTTGTGAGTTCAAGACCCACGTCGGGCTCTGCGTGGACGGCACAGAGCCTGCTTGGGATTCTCTCTCCCTCCCTCTCTCTCTGCCCCTCCCCTGCTCATGCTCTCTCGCGCTCTCTCTCAAAATAAATAAACTGAAAAAAAGAAAAAAAGACAACACGCCAAGCTATGGAGGATGTGGGGGGTGCGGACGCTCAGGAAAAAGTCTGGCAACTTCTTATAAAGCTCAAGTCACCTGTCCTCTGAGACCCAGCCACTGCACTCCGAGGTATTCGCTCGAGAGAAATGAAAACATACGTCCACAAAACAGGCTTTTGCCGAAAGTGTTCGCGGGAGTCTCACTCACAACAGCAAAACCTGGCTACTGCCCAGGTGCCAGGTGGCTGGCAGGTGGCTCTCCCAGACAAGAGGCTGGGACACGAGGCACAGCCATGCGGTTGTGAGTGGGGAGCGCGTACTCCGTGATGTGGCTCGTGGGACGCGAGGTATCGTCCAGACAAAGCGCTGGACAGGCTAGGTCGACCCACGGCAGAAAAAGTCAGGTTAGGGGCCGCGGGGCTGGGGCAGGGATCGATGGCCGGAGGCGGAGGGGACACTCTGCTCCGAGGGGGCTCAGGCGCACGCGTTTGTCTAGGCTGGTCAAGGGGTGCGGCGGGCCTGGTGCGTGCAGGGCGTGGGAGTGTGCACACGGGCTGAACCCCAATGAAAAACTTGCTGTGCTCTGGAATGAAGTATACTGATCTGCCAGGTAGTTTGAAAGGCACCAAAAATAAGATGTGTTTTTGGACGATTAGGTGAATAAACATACAATAAAGCAAATGTAGCAAAACGTTAAGTGAAGAATCTGGCTGGTAGACGTGCTCGTTTTCTTTCTTTTTTTTTTTTTTTACCTTTTCTCTAAGAATAAATGTTTCCCCAATAAAATGTTAGAGAGAGAAACAAGAAATTGTTCAACCCGAAACTGTTCACTCGAAATCTGTGCAGTTTACTGCATGCATATCATGCTTCAAGGAACAGAAAAAAAGAATGGCAATTTTCACCACAAAACCTTGCTAATTACACGTATGCGCCATGGGGTAGGCTGATCGCGGTCCTTAGACGTCCAGGTCCCCATCTCCAGGGCCTGTGAGTGGGCGACCTCATGCGGCACAAAGGATGGAGTTAGGGGCCCTGAGGTGGACGACTGTCCCAGATTATCCGGGTGGGTCCGTGTCAACACAAGGGTCCTTCTAAGGGGAAGAGGGCGGCGGGGGGGGGGGGGGGGGGGGGGCCGGACTCAAGGAAGACAGGGCCTCTAGAAGCTGGAGAAGGCCAGGAAATGTCCTCCCCTGGGGACTCTAGAAGGAACGCAGGAGCCCTGCCACCCCACCCCCGACTTCTGAGAGCTGGAAGATAGTGAGGCCACGGGGCACACGGTAACTTCTCGTGGCAGCTGTAGGAAACCCCCGCACCCCCGAGAAGCACCTCCAGAATACAGCAGGAGAAGCACGTCCAGAAGCGCTGGAAGGTGTGGCGGCAGTGACTGTCACAGCCCAAACCAGAGGCAGCCGGAGCCATCCGCATCGGCACGGGAGTGGACAGTGCGCGTTCATGCGGTGGAATCACCCTCAAGTTCAAATCGAGACAGGATCCAGTGAGACGGCTACACGTCTGCGAACCGACCACAGAGCAGCGGAGGCTCCCTGCGGATGGGACAGGCACGAGAGCCTGAGCTCCGGTAAGCTGCTGGGGGCGGCCCCCTGCACTCGGAGAGGGGACAGGCTCCTTTCTGCACAACCCTAGAGCACAACGAGGTGCTCACGGGTCGTGCAAAAACACATTCCCCGGCTGCCTAACAAAATGGCAATCAGACCAACTCAAGCACATTCCACTGAGATCCCGCTCCCTCGTGGGCCGCACTTCGGGGATCCTGAGTGCGAGCCTTTGCTGGGCTCCCTGTGTCGCCTGAGCCTGGAGTGCTGCCTGACTCCTGGGGCTTCCAGAAGCACCTTCTCCTCTGGCTCCAGCCTGCCACGGCCTCACGACGTGGTCCGCCTTGACCTGCAGCAGCCCAGGACACGCTACGGCTCGTCCGCCTGGTGGCTCCAGGTGGGACGTCCTCCCAGCTCCCTCAGGCACCAGGCTGAGCCTGATGCCCGTGAGAGCCCTTCAAGGACTCATCCTTCACGAATGCGATATTCTAGAAAATCCAGACGCAAAGGGAGCACCTGCATTTGAGCTACACCAGCAGCTCAGCAGAGCCGAGTTCATAAGGGTCTTGAATCAGGACAGTGATTCAAGATCATGGCCTTGGGCGTGGATGAGCCAAAGGTCACAGGACACGACCCCCAGGCTCCTCCACCCGCGGGGCCCCTTCCCAGAAGACCGCACCGCGCAGGCAGCTGGCTCCTGTCACCATTCGGCCCGCTCTGAGTCACCAGCATTTCCCGCCACCTCCTGGCACGGCCGCCAGGGTTCGCGCTCTCGCCCAACACCGCAACCACGAGGGCGCCACCTGCCACCAGCCAGACAGCAAAGGGCCAGCGGGCACCGGCTCCACACGGTCCTGCTCCTGTCGGAAGGGGAAACTTCGGGCGGCAGCTACAATGGGCTCCACCTCTTGAGGAAGGGGTGAAGGGCAGGGGTGACAGGGTCTCGGGAACGGGCCCACCCGTCCGGGAGCCAAAGTCCCAGCCCCAGAGACGTGCTGCCGCTTTTCATTCAGGCTCTTCTACCCAAAAGTCACAAACACCACACTGAGCCGGATGCTGGACTGTCGGCAGCGGAAAGGGCACCTGTCGCGGAAGTGGACAGACTGACCAGAGGATCAGGGAGCCTGGCGCTCGGTTCACCCTTCACTCCTGCAGGCGGGTCACGACACGACATGCAGGGAAACTCAGACAAACTCGAAAGGTTCACCGCTTCTCGAACAAGCCCCACCCCGCACCCTCACGTACTTGAGGACGGGCAGCGGGGGATGTCTCCCCTCCCATCTGGTGCCCCCACTGCAGCCCCCATGACGACCTCGGCCTGACAGGTGGTACACCTGCCCCCTCCCTGCCCAGGAAACGCTGCAAGGGCGTGAGGGGTCAGCTGGGAGCCTACAGAGACCACCTTCACCCACCCAAACGTGTTCTTCAAGATCCCACTATGTCAAGATCCAACTTTACAGAAGTTCAGGCAGAAACATTTATTTACTTTACAAAGCAGACCCATTTTATCCTGGCTCCAGAACTCTCTTTTTTGGCAGAACTTTTTAGGCCGTGTGTGGGACATTAGGACGAGCGCCTGGGCCCTTCCCGTTCCCGCTTGTGAACCAGCGGCTACAGATCGCCTCCTGGGGGTCTGCGGCCACCGTGGGGTCGCACGCGAGGGGGGAGGCCGGGGCCCGAGGAGGACGCGGCCGAGTACGTGCAACCTACCTGCGCGTGTGGACACCACTTCCCCCCGAGCTGCCACACAAGTGACCGTACGAGAGAATTCCAACGACACCTCGGAGGCCACTAGGTTCACATGCTCTTGGCCCTTTTGGAAAAAATCACTCTCCAACTCAAAGAGGCCTCGGAATCGCCAAAGCCAAGCCGGGGACACAGGCGGGCCTGGCGGCAAAGCCGAGCATCCAAGCACCTGCACTGAGCCTCCGAGGGATGTGCGAAAACCACCTGACAATTCTTCTGGAACAGGGCCTTTGCTCCTGCAAGTAGGAGAATTTAAAGGCATTCTTCCCTAAGAGGTAAGGAATCTTTAGTGGAAACAAACCGGCCCCCACTGGGGATCACAACTTAAGCTTCCAAGCCCAGCCCCAGGGCCAGGATGGAGGGATAAACCACCACCACCACCAAGGGCAGAAAGCACCCTATGCGAGCCTCCAACCCCACATCCCTGCCTCAGCAGCTCAGAATAATCTAACAGAAGCTGTTCACAGTTGCCTTGGAAACCCAGGGGATTTAAGACATTAACAAAAGTACACGGTCGAAGTCACTTGTTGGAATCTAAAAACACCTTCTGCTTGACTACTGCACTCAAAGCCCCAAACCTACAGGCCCGAGGAGAGCACATTCCTTACTGCGCTGATGGGCCCTCAACCTCAAGCCCCCCCGGCGTCACAGCCTGCTGGGCGGCCCTCGACACCCAGGACTGGACTCGCCAGGACGGGACTGCGGCACCGACCGGCCCAGAAGGCTCGACACAAAGCAGCTGTCCTTAGGTCATATACCACAGACTGCTTCTCAGATTTCGGTCAGAGCCGGTGAGAGGTTATAAACAGTTTAGAGCACACGGAGTGTCCTCTCCCTACAGACAGCCAGCAGGGAGATGGCTTTTCGAGCAGCTCAGACACTTAACCTTCTTCTTCAGTGAACCTCCAGCAGTTCTGGGGTGCTGCCCATCAGGGACCTTTACAACGTCCAGACACACTTCTGCTGTCACCAGACTAGGGCTGGGTGGCTACTGGCATCTAGTGGACGGAGGTCAGAGCTGCTGCTGCCCTAGGGCGCCCGGGACACCCCCGCGGCAGTGAGCCATCCAGCCCGAGGTCGAAAGGCTGTGTTTCGACCAACCTGAACTGAGCATTCAGGGGTCTGGCCCTGTGCTTTGGGCTGGGAACACACAGTGACAGAGAGTGACAACGAACACAGGTGACAGCGTGTCTCGGGGAGGTTCCGTTCAACGGGTACAGAGTCTCGGTCTGGTAGATAAATGGTAACGATGGTTGCCATAACAGTGTGAACGTATTTAATCCCAATAAATTATAGACTCAGAAATGGTTAAAACAGTAGAGGTTACGGCACATATATCTCACCACGATAATAAAAGCTAACGCATGGAGAGCTGAGCGTGGGAGCCAGAACGTCCAGGGGCCCGCCGGCCCTGCCTGGGAAGCTTCCTTCCTGCCCCCAAGCACAGGATGCTTGGCAACTGTGACACTTTTCAGGGCTATGACCCTAGCTTGCTGCCTTCACGCCTGTCCGTTCTCGTGTTGCAGGTGATTTGTGACCTTCCCAGAGGGGCCTCCCCTGGACGAGAACTTGCTAAGAAGCTTCTGTCCTGCTCTGGACCAACTCTGTTCCCACGAAGACCCTTCCTCAGCCTCTGGACCCCAGTGCACCCGGGGCTGGGCTGGGGGTGGAGGGAGCCTGCCCCCCAGTCCGCCACTTGGAAGGGCGGCGTAACAGCAGCCGTTACGCGCCCAGGACCAGGAGGGTGTCTGGTGTTTCAGCAAACACTTAACGTATCAGCCACTGTCTGGGAGACAAGACACAAAACTACCATCCAGGGTGCGAGGACCAGCTTCCGCAAAGCTGAGCTTAGAGCCACCTTGAACCTGACACACAGGGTCTGACGCGTGCTCAGCGCCCCCTCCCCGCGTAGCACAGCAACGCCCAGCGGCTGCGAGAAAAGAAATGTGTTACTTTGAACCACTGGACCCGCACTTACTGGAAACAAGGAAACAACCCTCCTCGCGAGGGGGGCTTTTCAGCCGGAAGCCTTCAAGTCCCCCCAGCTGAAGACAAGCTTTTTACCAGGGATAAAACAGGTGCGTGTGACGGCCTGTCCAACACTCACAACAGTGACCAAGACCCCGGTGTGGGGACAGAAAACGCAGAGCTGAGGCCACGGGACCGTGAGGGTCTGAGGTGTGGGGTGGGGTCCCGACCCCTACCCACCTTCACGTCCCAACCCACCTTCACGTCACCTCACCTGATGCACTTTTGCACCGCTTAACATTTTCACGTTTCAACCTCTTAAAATTAAGTTCTAAGCAGTGCTGACGAAAGACTCCCTGGATAAAGGAACACAGACCCTCGAACTGCCCCGCACCAGACGTCACCCACTTTTCCAGCTACTGACCCCTCGGCGACAGAGAAGCCCTACATCATCAAGTGGCCTCTGTGCACCAGTGACACGGGGGCACCCAGAGTCACACTCCCTGCACTCACATAATTTGCTGCAAAAGGAGGCGGCCCGTGGGAGGCCCCGGTGTGAGGCTGGCCCACACTGGTTCCCCTGCAGCACAAGCAGCGCGTCTGGGCCGCCAGCGTCTGAGCCCCGCCCACGAAAACAAAAGGCTTACTTGAGTCGCGGCCGCCGAATGGCCACCCGGACGTCGGAAGGAAAGGGGCCACCGGGGAGCCGGCCCGGCTATCGCCCTCCGCCTGCTGTGTGATGTGCCGGACCGTCTCTTTGTTTTTCCGGTTCTTCCTGCGACCCGTGGGCTGCCAGCCGTCCCCGCCAGCCTGCTCCGAGAAAGAGTTCTGTATCACCGCGTCCCTGGAGGAAGGGAGCTCACTCCCTCCGTAATGAGACGGGGAGATCTGCTCTTCCTTGACGCGCAGAGACCCGTAGCCCACGTCCCCGGGCCACAGCGGCTGCGAAGAAATGTCGTCGGGGCCGTCAGCCTTGGGCTCCTGGTCCTCCTTCCCGTAGCTGCTGCCCCCTTCGTGGCAGCTGGCGATGGCCGAGTCTCCGGAAGAATTGGCGGGGCTGGTGCGCCGGGCCAGCCACGGGGAGATGCTCCTTCCCGCCATCACGGCCGAGATGAGGGCATCCGTGCTGCTGCCAGGAGGGGCACTGATCTCGAACTCGGAGAGCTCGTCCGAGGCGTCGGGCTTGATGCTGATGTCCAGCGCGGCCTTGATGAAGTCGTGGCAGGCCTGCACGATGTCCGTCATCTGCAGGAAGCTGGCGGCGGACATCACCTCGATGACGTTCCTGCTGGTGAGGGCCAGGTGGGCAGAGTACATGAAGTCGATGATGGCCTTGAAGCCCTGCGCCGTGACGATGTCCAGGTGCGTGACCGTGGCCTGCTCGGACGTCTTCTGCACCTGGCAGTACAGCGTCTTAAAGTAGCGGCTGCTGCCGAGCAGGACGTTCTTGTGCGCCTTGAAGACCTTGCCCTCCACCACGACGCACACATCGCACAGGACGCCGTGCTGCCGCTGCTCGTTCAGTTCCCGCAGCAGGTGCCGGTAGTGGGACGCAATCTCCATGTCTTCCTTTCGGTTGTTCATCTGGAAGCCTTGCTGTTGCTCCTCTACGGACTCTGTGGGGGCGAGAACGGGACAGTTACCCAGGTGGCCGGCAGAAACACGCCCGCGGGAGTCAGGCAGAGTGCCGCGCCGCTGTGCGCGGGCGGAGGAGACGGCAGTTGTCTGGCCGAGCGGCCACCGGGCGGGACGCACCCGAGCAGGGCTCTGGGTTCCAGGCTGACCACAACGGACACGTAGTCCTGAACGGAACCCCACATGCACTGGCTGCCTCTCGGAACAGACAGCAAACGGGCCACAAAGAAGGCAAACGCCCGTCGGCGGCCGAAGCGAGGTTCCCACCCAAACGTAAAATCCCGGTGACATAACCCAAGGGAGATTCACCCTCACCCTCCAGGACGTATCTTTAAAGACGCAACAAGGCCTCCTACACAAGCGACGCCCACGCAGCAGAAAGGCCCGGAAGCAGACATTGCAGCCTCCAAAACTCCAGCTCAAACCAGCTCGAGGCCAGAGGCCTGCAGGGCCCGAGCGCCCAGAGGCACCAGCGGCTCCCGACGGAAAGCCCTCTGGTCGGCGCCCTCCTGGTACGTGTGCCATGCTCTCCTTTCCTCTGCTGCCGGCATCACCTTCCCAGGACGGCCAGAACCCCGTGCCCCAGGCCAGGGGCTGTGAGAGAACCAGATTCTCACGCAGCCTGGAGGCCCTCGAAGGCCCCGGGCGAGGACGTCTCCAGGCATCTCCCCGCTTCTGCTCATGGCTGGCAGTCCTCGGCCGGAGAAGAATCTCCAGTTTCTGCTCTCACGTTCACCCACCTTCTCCCTGGAAGCCTGTGTCCCAGTGTCCCCTTCTTACAAGGACACCAGTAATATTGGACACCCTACTCCGTCATCTTAACTAATTATATCCAAATTAGGTCATGGTCTGAGACACATCCGCCCCATAACACTCCCTGAGAAAGACAAGGTAGTTAGAGACTGATCTTCCCACTTAAATACTCCATTTTCCAGCTGGTTAGTCAAGCAGGAACTCTCACCAAAGATGTCAACGTGTGTTTAATGGGAGAGAACTAAGCTGGCCAAGCGTAGGGTCACTGGCCTCTTTCCCGTGAGGGTTGCTTCCCCAGGACTCAGCTGGGTCCACCTCCAACGCTTCTTTATTGACTCAGAGCTGTCACAACACACCCACCTTCCTTTGGTCATTACAATACGTATCCAAACACCACCTGAAGTCACCTCTAAAATCCATTACCCCGATACCAAAACCAGATAGAGCCATTACAGAAAAAAGAGACCTACAGGCCAATATCCCTGATGGACAGATGCAAAAATCCCCAACAAAATCCTAGCAAACCGCATCCAACAGTGCATTAAAAAAAATCATTCACCACGATCATGTGGGACTCATTCCTGGGCTGCAACGTGGTTCAACGGTCACAAATCAATCAATGTGATGCATCACATCAATAAGAGAAAGGATGAGAACCATACGATCATTTCGACAGATACAGAAGACACATTTGACAAAGTACAACATGTACTCATGATAAAAACTCTCAACGAGTAGGTTTAGAGGGAACAGACGTCAACATGATAGAGGCCGGATATGAAAAATCCACAGCCAACATCATATTCGATGGGGGAAAACTGAGTGCTTCTCAACCCTAAGGTCAGGAGCAAGGCAAGGATGCCCACTCTCCCTCCTGTTATTCAACACAGTCCTGGAAGCCCTAGCCTCAGCAATCAGACAAGAAAAAGAAACAAAAGGCATCCAAATTGGTAAGGAAGAAGTGACATTTTCACTATTTACAGACGACATGATACCAAATACAGAAAGCCCTAAAGACCCCACCAAAAAACTACTAAAACAAACAAATTTAATAAGGTCGCAGGATCCAAAGTCAATGTACAGAAAACCGTTGCATTTCTAAGCACCAATAACGAAGCAGAAGAAAGAGACATTTAAAAAGCAATCCTGGGCACCTGGGTGGTTCAGTTGGTAAAGTGTCCAACTCTTGATTTCACCTCAGGCCATAGTCTCATGGTTCATGGGATCGAGCCCCATGTTGGGCTCTGCGCCGACAGCACGGAGCCTGCTTGGGATTCTCTCTCTCCCTCCCTCTCTCTCTCTGCCTTCCCTCTGCTCACACGCTCTCGCCCTCTCAAAATAAATAAATAAACTTTAAAAAATCCTATTTGTAATTGCACCAAAAATAATATGATACCTAGGAATAAACTTAACCAAGGAGATGAAAGGCCTGTACTCTGAAAACTACAAAACGTTGCTAAACGAAACTGAAGAGGGCAGAAAGAAATGGAGAGACGGTCCATGCTCGTGGTTGGAAGAACACTGCTAAGATGTCTGTACAACCCAAAGCAGTCCGCAGATTTCATGCACTCCCTATCAAAATACCACCAGCACTCTTCACAGACCTGGAACAAGCAGTCCAAAATTTGTACAGAACCACAAAAGACCCCCAAAAGCCAAAGCAATCTTGAAAAAGAAAAGCAAAGCTGGAGGTATCATAATTCCAGACTTCAAGCTAAATTACAAAGCTGTAGTCATCAAAGCAGTATGTACTGGCACAAAAATAGACACATAGATCAACAGAACAGAATAGAAAACCCAGAAATTAACCCGCAACTATAGGGTCAGCTCATCTTCAACAAAGGAACAAAGAATATCCAGTGGAATAAAGACAGTCTCTTCAGCAAGTGGTGCTGGGAACACTGGACAGCGACACGCAGAAGAACGAACCTGGACCATTTTCTCACACCAGACACAAAAATAAACTCAAAATGGATGAAAGACCTAAATGGGAGACATGAGAGCATAAAAATCCTGGGAGAGAGCACAGGCGGTAACATCTCTGACATCGGCCACAGCATCAATACCTAAATACCTCAATATCTAAAAAGAAAATACCCCGATTTAAAAACGGGCAGAAGACATGAATAGACACTTCTCCAAAGAAGCATCCAGATGGCCAACCGACACATGAAAAAATGCTCAACATCACTCATCATCAGGGAAATACAAATCAAAACCCTGATGAGGTATCATGTCACACCTGTCAGAATGGCTAAAACCAACAACACAGGAAACAGCAGGCGTTGGGGATGGTGTGGAGAAAAAGGAACCCTCGTGCGCTGTTGGTGGAAATGCAGACTGGTGCAGCCAGTGGAAGACAGTATGGAGTTTCTTCGACAGACTAAAAATAGAAATAGCATATGATCCAGGAGTCGCAGTACTGGGTATTTACCCAAAGAATACAAAAACACTAATTTGAAAGGCTACACCACCCTAACCCCGATGTTTATAGCAGCATTACTTACAACAGCTCAGCTATGGAAAGAGCCCAAGTGTCCATCGGGGATGAACGGATAAGGAGGATGTGGTATTTATATGTATAATAGAATATTACTCAGCCACAAAAATAATGAAACTTTGCCATTTGTAACAACACAGACGGAGCTGCAGAGTAGAACGCTGGCAAAATAAGCCAGAGGATGGCACGCACCATATGATTTCACTTGTGTGTGGAATGTAAGAAACAACACCGATGCAGACCAAGAACGAGACTTGACTCTAGAGAAGAAACTGATGGTCACCAGAGAGGACGTGGGTGGGAGGACGGGGGAACAGGTGGTGGGTGTGAAGGAGGGCACCTGACACGACGAACGCAGGGCGACGCATGGGATCGTCGGATCACGGTATCGTACACCTGAAACTAGGATTACCCTGTGTCCTCACGGCGCTGACTTCAATTTTGCTAATGGTTAAAAACTGCATCCGCCGAGAGAGTGGATCTTAACATTTTCATCACAAAATACGGGTTGTACCTATACGTGCTGAGAGATGTTCCCCAGGAGAGTAGAGAGAAACACACAATTGTACCACAAGCGGAGAATACAAGGCCCCACAGCGGTTAAACACAGTAGGTCTATGTCACGAAGAACAAGAATCAAAAATATTTCATGAAGATGTCACGTTGCAAAGGGCTACGAGTGGCAACGTTTACTGAAAGTAACGAGAGGGCTTGCACAAAACACCGCTTGTTCTGGAGGCTCAGCGGCCATTTTCTGTCCGTGAGTCCAGATGCGCGCGCGCCATTCGGCGTCGGCACGCTCGGACCGGAGCGCTGGCTCCGGCAGCACTGGCTGTGTGGCCTGGGGAAGTTGTTCGACCTCTCTGTGCTTCAAATTCTTCATCTGTAGAATGACAACAACAACCGCACTCGCCCTTTGGTTATTATGATCGCGTGAGTCACTGTCTACAAACTCTTACAGGAAGGTCCACACCACCGAGCACCATGCTGGCTGCCATTCTATGGTTATTAGAGAAAGTAACTGGCGAAGCACAAAATTTACGAGCTGGGATGCATCTAGGAAGGGAGGGAGAGGAGCGGGAGGGGGATGTAACATGGGGTTCGTTTTACTTTCTAAAAAACAAGAGTAAAGTCTGTATTCTTGCTGATTTTGACTCACAGACTCATGAACATATATTCTAACTCATCTGGCATACTTTTTAAAATTTGTATTTTTAATTCTGTTTGCTTTCTCAGAAGTGCAAGGATAACCTTTAATATTTACCTAAAAACCATCATTGCTTTCATGGAAATGTTGAAATTGACACTCTTAATTTTTAGCCTCCTTTATGTTTTAGTGGCCGTAAGATTAAATTAAAAAAATAACTGTCCCGTTTCACATTCCCTGGCCGGGAAGATGGGCAGGAAGAGCGTCTCCCTCAGATGGCCGGGTCCTGGGGGTTCCCGACACCCGGTCCCTCTCCTTGGCCGGCCGCGCACAGCTCGGGGCAGCGCCGGGGGTGCGAGCCCTGCCCCAGCGGGCGCAGCACCAAAGTCAAAAGTGAACATGCTGCTCGCACCTTCCGTGGGGTCTGTGGTCCCAGCAGCCGACCCTGTCCCCGACGAGGCCTGGCCACCTGTGGTCCCAGCAGCCGACCCTGTCCCCGACGAGGACTGGCCACCAAAAAGAAGAAACACGAAGAATGTCCAGAATGGGCCGCAGGGAGGGCTCCCGCGGTCACAGAAAACACCACGGGCGCTCTGTCTGGAGTACCTCAGAGCCACCTGAGGTGGGCCCTAAGCCAGGGCGCTGCCCCCCCGACCCCAGACTGTCTGAGGTGGGACGGGAAGAGGCTTTGGGAACAGACATTCTGCCCAGGTGTGACTTCACCCCTCACGCCCGGCTTTACATGCACAGATACTCAGACATGGAGGGACAGAAGGTCAGAAATGTGCCTCAAGTCAAGGGAAACCATCACGCAAACAAAAGGCATCAGTTTAACGCCTGAAGTCCACACAAAGTGGTACCCGGTTCCCGGCCGTGATGGGAGCATTGACAGCTCAGGTGACCAGTGCCGGTCAGGAAGCTGCTTCACCCCCTGGTTTCCTAGATGAACAACAAGTCTCTTTACTCACCAGCAAAACGGGCTCTGTAAGAATTAGGAAAAGCAACGAAAGCAACAGAAAACTCCATTTCACTGAGGCAATGACCACCACACAGGATCTGTACTGCTAAGATAATTTCAACTTGCACAGAAAACTGTGGAATAAATTTTTACTCCATTAGGGGAGCTTAAATATCAGCTATGTACTTCACAGACAGTACGATGCAGCAGAAAAACCAGACCATTTTCATCAGGGAAAAATGTACACTAAAAAGAAATGGAATCTAAAATACCTGAAAATGCTACGAAACGAAACGAAATGAAATATCACGGGTACATGAAATACTACGAAAATATCAAGGCTACATGGGGCGTACCCAGGCCCGGAGAAGCTTCAGGAAAACAGCTGAATTTTCGTTACAAAATGGATAACCTCTCAGCATCGGTAAGGTGCCCAAGGGGTTCCACCTGCTGGACGACAGCAGGGGGTGGCTGTCCCCTGCTCTGAGCTGCTGCGACCCTAAAAGTGGAAGCATCCTGGGCGACACGGCCAGTCAGGTCTACGGCGTCCAGACGGGACACAGCCTCGAGGTGAGAGCGTGTGCCCACAGGGCTTCTCCTCGAGGACACGGACGGCGGCACCCCCGCCCGCCCAGCCCGAGTACACCACCTGCTGGAGACAGACCTGGCCACAGACACACACCTGTGGACAGGTAACCCGACCGTCCCCTCGGAACCACCCGTGCTCCCGCACGGAGCCCACAGCGCCCTCAGGAAGTCAGGGGGCTGCGTGGGACCGTGTGAGGAAGGAGCCCTTTCAAAGAGGAGCCTGCAGCCCGTCAGGGTTCCATCTCATTGTGAGGCAGGGGTCTGAGGGCCGGGGGAGACCGCAGGGCTGGCGTCCGAGACGCCACAAAGGAGCTCCAGGCACCCCTCCAAGTTACACCCTCCCCCTGCCTGTTCTCCAAACTTCCATCCTCGTTTCCCCTGGGCCCCCCACTACCTATTCACAGCCTCCTGATCTGCAGACACTCGCTTCTCACGGAATCACTCACGAAACCTAACGCTTTGGCACCCAAACAACTTGAATCCCCGTTCCAGACCGGGCTTCAAAGGTCATGTCACCTGCAGCGCTGGGGGCTCGATGGGGCCTCGGGAGCCCCTGTCGTGGGTAACCAGGGGCACAGCGAGACTTCACCACGTCACCGGCGAGACTCCTACCAAAGGAGGGTCCTTTCTGGGCAGACAACGTGTGCAATGACACTCAGGTGCCACCTGCAATCCCGCAGCCTCTGGGGAAGGTGGAGGGCGTCCCCAAGAGGCAAGAACTGAAGCTCGAGGACGCAAAGGCCCTGGCCAACGGAGGTGCCTGCGTGTGGCACCGAGCCCTGCACTCCCGTGCACCCCGTGCCCTGTGCTGGCTCCAATGACTCTGCTCGGCACGGGGACCTCGGGGCAGGGATGCGGCTCCGACGGCTCCAGCACAAAGTAAACCACGCTCCAAGCCGAGCACCGGAACCGCCTCCCACCCATGGGAGCGTGTCCTGTCGGTCCACGATTCTGGCGTCGAGGATGCTGAGGGCAGGGCAGCTCCCTCACCGGTCCCCAACTTGAAGGTACAGAGCACCCCAATCCCCGGTCACCCTGGGAGTTACAGAGTACGTTCCAGTGTGTGAAGATAAGGGCGTCTCAACCAGAAAGCCATCCTTACAAGTTACCAGCAGAAGCCAGCCTGTTGAAGACACATGTCTGTCATTCATTCACCTGTCACACGACTACTGGTGCTTCATGGGTAACGTCCAAATGCATCAGCATGTCTCAAAATGCACAAGAACCACGATTTCTGAAGGCCACCGTGAATGCCACCCTTCACTGGGGGCATCGTGTATTCAAGGTCCAGGGACCGGGGTGGGATCAATTCTTCCCTCAACCGTAAGGAGCTCCACCGGGAAGACCACAGGCTCCCATGAAAACGTGAAATAGCCAGTCTGCGCAGGGGCCCGGGGCCCCCCCGGCCAGCCCGATCCTCCCCCAGGGCCGGTCCCTGAGCCCCACTCACGAAAGACCGTATCGAATGAGGAACTCGCGTGAGACGTGAACGTCCATCACAAACACACGGGCAAACCTGTTTCACGACAGATGCGACCTCACCTTCCTACCTCGCGCCTGTGACTTGTGCGCACCTGCTAAGCTCGATGTAACCTTCTCCTTAGGGGCCCCTGGGTGGGTCCGTCGGTTAGGTGTCCAATGCTTGATGTCAGCTCAGGTCTTGATCTCAGGGTGGTGAGTTCAAGCCCTGTGTCAGGCTGCACACAGGGCGTGAAGCCTGCTTAAAAAAAAAAAGGGAATCTAACAGACAAACCTTGTTTTAAAGCAGGAGGGAAATACCGTCAGTGCTAGAACTGGACCACTGTGGTTCTACGGGCCACGTGCTGCCCACGGAAACTCCCCGCAGGAGAGAGGGTGCCGTGCAGACATCAGCGCCCACTTGACGGCCCTAAAAACCCCATTTGTAGTTACTTTTGTGATATTTTAAGTGGGCCATATTCTGAACAGACACATCACAAAACTGGCTCACCTGCACCCCGCTCACCCGTGCAAACAGCAACCACCGCGGCGGGGCCACAGCGATGTTGGCGAGGGTGCTGGAAGCTAAGAGGACGCATCCTCCTTGGGAAACGCTCACCGGTGTCGTCACAAGCTGAACGAACAGCGGGTGACCCAACCACTCCAATGCAGCGAGAACACAGATCCACACGAGGGCTCGTACACAGACAGTCGTAACAGTCAAAACCCGGAAACAACCCAAGCGCACATTACAGGCAAACCGGTAAGTAAGTGTTGTTCCAACACAGGGATGCACCTGGCAGGAAGGTCTCCGCGCACCTCCAGCCCAAACGTCACTTTCCTGGACACGCATGGATCTCACGGTGGTCGTGCTGAGTGAAAAAAGCCACACAGAGCAGCATGCGTGAACCGCCTTCTACCGGAGTTCTAGAACGTGCAGACTGATCCACGGGGCGAGGCAGGGCAGTGGCTGCAGCCGGCGAAGGGGCGGAGTCCTGAGGGCTCAGGGACCTTGCGCTGAGGGACGCATCCTCTGCGATGGTGTCCCTGGCACCCAAGTACGTGCAGACCCACAGAGAGACACTTTAAATGAGGGCAGTTTGCTGTGTGCAAGTTATGCCTCCGCGAAGTCCATTAGAAATCTGCTTTCGTGAACCACAAACCTGAGCTTTCTCACCACGTGTGGTGGGGTGGGTTTTGTCCCCCCAGGTTTGTTCGTTGCAACCCTAACCCCAAGAGCTCAGAACGTGGCCTTACTCGGGGACAGGTGGTTGCAGAGTAGCTGGTTCACACGAGGTCACCAGGTGGCCCCAGTCCAATGGGACCGATGGTGTCTGTGCAGGACGGAGACACGGGGACAGATAGGCCCCCGAGGAGGCAGTGGGGGAGACTCGCGCAGACACCATGCCCCCCGCCGAGGAACACCACCGGTCAGTCGGCAGGGAAATGCTCCTCTGCGGAAGTCTGTGCGGCCCTGAAATTCAGCTCTGTCCTCCCCACGCAGATGTTATTTCCCACCCTGTGAAGTGCTTAGATGGTTTGCTATGTTCTGAACAACTCGAGGTGAAGACACCCACGATGAAAAATCATTTTACAGATCAGACTCTTACACGTCGAACGGTCATTGGTGGCCGGCGACATGGGAAGTGGTATTACCCGAATTTTCTCTGGTGAGAACCCACAGGCAGCGGGAGTTGCTGGAGAACTTCACAGTTTCCACGCTGCAGCCGACAGCGTCTAAACATGCAACATGCAAAGCCGCCCACCCCCCCGCCCCGGCTGCGGGTCTGTGGGCACAGCCCCCACTTCCGGCCCCTCCTCTGCCGCTTTCTGTTCCCTCTCGTCCCTGTGGCCTCCGTACCTGCCTTGGTGTCACTTCCCTCTCGGGCACACCCCCACCCTGGTCCCCCACCCCTGTGCTCAGGTGCCCCCTTTCCACTGAAGACCGTCTGAGCAAATTTCTAACCGTGGGAGCAGAATTCAGGCTCTCACTGCACCACCGATGTGATAGAGCCAACCCAGGTCTGAGGACACCACTCCCTACACAGAGACCCTCCCCCCCTGCCCCAGCACCACCACCAAGACCAGAGTCACAGCAAGGATGATTCTAGATCAGCGCGAAGGTGCTGTGCGGGTACGGGGAGGGGCTGGGCCGGGGCAGCTCCCCAGAGTGGGCACAAACCAGTCACGGGCAGCGGGGAAGGGAGCAGCGCACATTCAGAGGGTCGCAGTGGCCTCTGAAGAAGCCCCCCGTGAGAGTCCAGGGCCTTCGGCGGCCTCTCCCTCTCTGACCTGGCCTGAGCCTCGAGGAGCTGACGGCACCCACCTCTCTGGGTGGGCAGGTCTGTGCGGCTACAGGAGCTAAGGTGATATGGAGGGAGAGGGCACCCCAGCAGGGCCCTGACCCGACCACTGAGCCACCTGCCTGGCCACTCCAGCCCAGCAGCCGGGGAGCCGCAGGCCCACCCGACATCATGTGGGCAGAAGAACCCAGTCGGCCACGGAAGCTCGAGAGACGCCGAGCCTCTGTGTTTCTGGATGGTTCAAAGTGCACGCGAGGCCCACAACAGAGGTGGTGAGGGCACCACCCTTTGGAGTCCGAGGGGGAGCCCGGGCAGTGCCGGCGACAGGCCGGGAGCCAGCTGACAGCCAAGTGCCCGGCTGCGGAGGATTCGGCCTCAGGGCTGGGGCAGCAGTCACCAAGACAGGGACCCAGGGACCAGCACTCCAAGGGGAGGGGAGATTCAGCAGGAGCCCCGGACGGCCTAACTCAGCTTCTGGTGCACAGGAGCGGGCCCTGGGGCTGGGGGAGGACGGAAAAGGCCTGAGCAGGGTCAGGGGTCTCGAGAGAGCCCTCAGAAAAAGGCCAAAGCAGGCAGGGCCCGCGCCTGCCGAATCCACCTGAGGGCTGAGCGAGTGCAGCAGCTCCGACCGACTTCCAGTTTCTCTGCTTCCGCAGCTGGGAAGCTGGCCTGGGGGAATTTGTGTTGTGGGCTGGGGGAGAGAAAGGGGAAGAGGTCAGCTCTTTGCGCTCCTCCCCCCAGACACCTCCTGCTAGACCGGGGTCCTATTCCGGATGCCTCTTCTTTAAACCACACTTGGTCTTAAGGGCAGCTAAGCGCCTTCGGGTAACGCGTGAGGCGCTGGGCAGTACTGACGTGCTGTTTTAACGGGCCTTGTCTACAAAGGCAAATTCTGCACGGAGCAGAGGAGGGGTGGCAAACCCCTCCAGCCGCCAGACGCTGCCTCCCCCTCCAGGAAGCTCCCAGGAGCTCCTCCCCAGTCAGGGCACCAGCCTCTGAGCACAGGAACACATCTCTGAGCACACTCTTGGGTCAACATGACTATGGTGCCTTTTTCACATTAAACCTGTAGTACTGAAATCTTACGTGTTAAACTCAAGAAGTGTTTTTCAAACGTCCCCCGTGAAGCGCTCGTAGAAGTAGGAGACGGCAAATCCCTGATCTGGGGGAGTGGACGGCAAGGCCGCAGCCGACCAGCCACACGCTCCATGACATCCCAGCTCCAAGCCATCAGTGCCCAGGTGACATGGCTCCAGACGTGACGGCACTCGTGTGACGGGGGTGGACGCGGCCACTCGCTGTTGTGGGTGAGTCGCGTCCCAGAAACAGCCATGTTGAAGCCCCAACCCCAGTACCTGTGAATGTGACCTTATTTGGAACTAGGGTCTTTGCAGATTTTATGAAGATGAGGTCATAACCCAGTGGTATTGGTGTCATTATAAAAATGGGAAATCTAGACACAAACACAGAGAGAGACCATCTGAAGGCAGAGACAGAGCCATGGGGTCACAGCCCATGCAGGGCCTGGAGCCCTGAGAACCACAGGGCAGGGAGGACCCTTCCATAGAGCCTCAGAGGGAGGGAGCACAGCCCTGGGACACCTGACTGCAACTCTGGCCCCACTTTCCTGTTGTTTTAAGCCCCCAGTTTGTGGTACTTTGTTATGAAAGTCCTACACATCAACTAAATTTGTTTTAAGAGGGAGAGAGAGAAACAGCACGAGCAGGGGAGGGGCAGAGAGAGGGAGAGAGAGAGAATCCCGCACTGTCAGCACAGAGCCCGAGAGGGGATCCACCCCACAAACCCGAGATCATGACCTGAGCCGAAATCAAGGGTCGGCCACTCGACCGCCTGAGCCACCCAGACGCCCCTGGACTTTTTTTCTTAAAAAGAAAGCTGAACAGCTTCACGAGGCAGAAAAACTATTTCTGTGAACTTTAAGCCTGAGACGCGCTGTGACTTGGAATGCTAACCGAGCACTTGCACTCCCTGCATCAAGACAGGAACAGACTCCAAATACGAAATGAAATCAAGGCAACACCTTGCTCTTCCGCACCGGGATGAAACCCTTTGTGCCGCCGTATTCAACTTTTCATTTTGAAACACTTTGCAACTTACGGGAAAGTTGTAAGAATAATTCAGACAATGCCCACCTACCCCTGAACCAGATACACCAGTTTTAAACTTTTTGCAACGTTTGTTCACATTAAGTACTAGCCCACGTGTTCACACAGCCACGTTCCTATTAACCGCCGTAGACGAGCCACCTCTGGTCCACGGAAGGCGCTGCCGGCAGGGTACCCGGCGGCTCCGGCACTGAAGCGCCCAGTTCTTAATTTCAGCTCACATCGCGATCTCACAGTTCGTGGGTTCGAGCCCCGAGTCAGGCTCTGAGCTGAAAGCCTGGAGCCTGCTGGGGATTTTCTCTCCCTCGCTCTCTGCCCCTCCCCCACCACGCACTTTCTCTCTCTCAAAATAAATAAACAGGCTTTAAAAACAGGCGCTGCATGCGAAGCTGGGCCAGCTGGGCCAGGACCACCCTGAGCAGGGCACAAGCATTGATCATCGCCTCGTCTCCGTCACCTTTTGAGACTAGTAGCAGACAGCACAGGCCTTTCCCAGGTAAACACTCGTTACATGCTGAATACACGACGGACTGAAGGACGCACAGGCAGCTGCTGACTGAAGGGTCATCGCCAGAGCAGGAAGCAGACCAGGTGGGCAGCTGCAGCCAGGACCGCTCGGCCCCCAGTGATGGCTCAGCTTCCTTAACTCACAGGGACATCAACAACACAGCCAGTCCCGGAGCCGTCAACAAAGAGATCACCCTGGTCCCTGGCAACCCCATCAGTGGCCAGCCGAGCCCGCCTGGGGGCAAAGGCCAGGCTGCAGGGGCCCAAGGCAGGGGCATGTGATGAAGGCAGGAGGTCAAGGCGGGGCCGCCCTGGCCAGCAGTGGGCACCAGCATGGGGGCCACCTGGACCCACCAGGAGTCCGAGGCCGTGGGGCAGAAGCCCTGTGGGAGGGGCAGGGTCTGGGCTGGGACTGGGGGGAGGAGGGGAGGTTTCAGGCACCCTGTGCCCCCTCTCTACACGTAAGGGAGATGGCCTCTCCCAGGGAAAGCCCCTCTGTCAAGTGCTGGGCTGGGACCAGCCCCAAGGCACGGTAAGAAATGAAACTCCCGATTCACAAGGAAAGACCTGGGTCTCAAGGGGAACTTACCAGGGGCCACTCAGGGCTCTGGGGCACGTGGCAGAGACACGAGGGGTCTCCAGGTCTGCCCTGCTGGCAGTGACCACAGCTGCAGGAAGCAGGCACTGAAGGTGCTGTCTCTCTGGGCAGCCAGTGGGCGGGCGGGGTCCTGCCCTTACAGCATGGGGTCAGGGGTGCCAGGTACCCTTGTATGACAAAGCCCTCGGGAATGAGGCCACACAGGCCAGCCATCATCTACCTTCGTCACCAAGCCCGCCCCGCATACCTATCCCCAGGCCCACTACAGAGGGCCCCGAGGCGGGTGACAACTGGAGGACGGTCTTGGCTGGGGTGCTAGGTGAGCCCCACAGCCAGCCTCAAAGTGAACCCCGTGACTTAATGCTAAACCTGTAAAGGTGTCTGGGCAAAGCCTAGAAGAAACCTGGTGAAACATACTAGACTCTGAGAAAAGATTTCAAAGAAAAAATCTGCATGAATGAAGCTGAAAAGATTAACACGAATTCACAAAAACCCAATGATGGTGGTCACGTGCAACCAGAGAACCGCAGGCCACGGGTCCTTCCGGAACACAGCCTGTAGCACACGGTGAGACAAAACACACGTCTTCGGCCAGTAACTCTACTTTTGGGAAATTCGACCCCAAGGAAATGACCCCAAATGCTGACTTGCTCAAAGATGTTGCTAATGCTACTTATAATACCACGATGTAAGAAACTACTGAAATGCCCAAGCAGCCAAGGAAACCATGACGTTAAATCTGAACAAGGCCCAACTCAGAGGAACAATGAAAGGTTGTTCATGTTGGTGCTCAGGAGTTTACAACAAATAAACTGACGGAAAGAAGTGACAGCTGGGACCACGGACCTAAGACGTCTGCTCAGATCCCCTCCCCCCTCCCCGCCCCCCCCATGGCAAGTTGCTCATTTATGAAACTCAAAGACCAAACACTTGCATGGGGCAGGATGAAACCGTTCGAAATTAACGTTGCAGAGGAGGAACGCAGCATAAATATGAGAGAAACCCATGTTTCCCTTTCTTCCCTCCCACCTGGGCTGGGAGAGCCCCCGTGGAGCCCGGGCGGGACTTTCACAGATCCTGCCACCAGGACCGAGGACGGTCTGCCTCCTTGGCCCCCAGAACCGGGCCGATGTGAGCCACGGGCTCCTCTAGGACCTTCCAAGCACCACGGGGCAGGGTCCCCCCTGGAGGAGAACACACACTTCTCCCTCCTGCCGCCCCCCCCCCCCGACTGCCTGGCGTGGAGTGGCTGCCAAAGCCCTGGGACCCCAAGCCTGACTTCGAAGGAACAAAAGGAAACCCTCCTTGGGCCGTGGGCCCTCTGGCCGCACAGCTGTCACCTTCCCTGCTAGTATTTCCCTCTGTGCTCACACAGAGGGGATGGCGTGTGCCACCACCTCGCCGGCTCCCTTACACGCGGTGACATCTTTCACTGACTGACAGTCCGGGACAGAGGGCAGAGGCTAAGTGACGTCTGTCACCACGATCTTGAGCAGGATGACACGAGTGGCAGGACACACACGCTGGCCTGCAAGCACGAGGGGCGAGCCGTCCGCCGTCCCCAGGCCCCGTCAGACCCCAAGCCTGCTGGTGTCAGAGGAGAGAGGCCACAGGACCCAAGCTGTGGCCTTCGCGTCTTCACAGCACTTGGGAAGCAGCACGTGAACAGCGACGGATGAACCCACCCCCTGCGCTCCCCCCCGCTCCGCCAAAATCCCCACGTTTTCTTCACGAGACCGGAGTTCGAGAACCAAGCCCACGTGGCTCAGCCACACACTGACTTCGTCCACGCCCGTGGCTCTGGCGGGCCAGCTCTTCCTCTTCCGACCCAGTGTCGGCTGTGGGCAAAACCATTTACCTGGGAAGAAAACTAAGGCAAAAACAGGGTGCGGCTCCAAACAAGCTGAGAAGCACGCGTTAAAACATTCAAAAGGAAAGGCCTGCAAACGGCAAACTGAGGCCTGGAGTCAACCCGCTGACGCGGAGAACTTTCTCACTAACAGGAAAATTCCAAACTCAGAGCCCCAAAAGCACACGTGTTTTTAAAAGCAGACACCAGGGGTGCCTGGGTGGCTCAGTGGGTTAAGCGTCTGACATCAGCTCAGGTCATGATCTCATGGTTTGTGGGTTCGAGCCCCGCCTCGGGCTCTGTGCTGACAGCTCAGAGCCTGGAGCCTGCTTCGGATTCTGTGTCTCCCTCTCTCTCTGCCCCTCCCCTGCTCGCACTCTGTCTTTCTCTCTCTCTCTCTCAAAAATAAATAAATATTTAAAATTTTTTAATTAAAAAAAAAAAAAGCAGTCACCAAAACGTAAAAACTACTGGGCTTTAAGATATGATGAGTTGAGCCCTCTGATGTGGACATCATTCCTGCAGACGCTCTGCCCGACGCACACGGCCCCTTGCGCCTGGTCCCAGACCCTCCCGGGGGCCAGTGGGGGGCTCCTTAAGGTCACAGGTGCAAGCAGCTACAGCAACAGCTCCGATCTTCAACCAACAAACGGTGTAAGATAAACGTGAATGAGGTCCCCGAGGCGCCACCGCAAGTGCCATCGAAGCCACCGACAGCGAGGACACAACAGCCCAAGGGGAACCCGGATCCAGGCCGGCACGGCCGCCCCACAGCACAGCCCTTACAGGGAAACGGGGCCCGCAGAGCACCCTAACCCCACCCAGCCCGCGGCCCAGAGCAAGACGCTGAGGGACACCAGCGAAATGGGAACCAGTGCGGCTGCGTGACAAGGACGTTTACGCCAGTTCTGTACGTGTTCGAAAACGTCCCGGGTCAGTAAGAATCACGCGGTGGGGCCCACACAGCTTGTAGTTTAGGGAGAATAAGTGATCCCGCGATGCAGACGCAGACAGACTCTAAGGTGCTATGGGACCCGCAGGCCGCGGCTCTGGGGCTGCACAGGCACAGGCCCTCTTCTCTGGGTCGTCACTCACAGGGGACCGCGAGCGAGCGTGAACAGAAGTGACAGCAGCAACCACCCCCCAGCGGCCTGCCTGGCGAGCGGAGCTCCTGGCTCATTAAACGACCTCCGAACCTCCTGGCGAGCGCGGGGTCAGTGTTTGAGGGACCGCGCCTTTGTGAGCGTGGACAGTACATCACTAAACCACAACAGCCTCGTCCACGTCCCCACAACACTCCTGCTCTCACGGCCACTTCAGGGCACGACGATGCCCTCAGCTCCACGTTTTCTTTAGCACAAGACCGAGTTTTCTCCATTTCAAAGACTGCGTTTCAACAGCTGCTCCTTTGCTTTCCCGTGTATCTTACGGGAAGCGCTAAACCCGTCCTGAAACGGTGCCACCAGCCTCACTCGCTGCCTGGCTATGACCTGGTGGGGCAGCTGGGCACACGTGCATCTGCAGGGCACACACAGGGCACACGTGCACCCATCGGGGCACACACAGGGCACACGTGCATCCATTGGGGCACACACAAGGCACACGTGCGTCCACAGGGCACACACAGGGCACACGTGCGTCCGCAGGGCACACACCGGGCACACGTGCACCCATTGGGACACACACAGGGCACACGTGTTTCCACAGGGCACACACAGGGCACATGTGCATCTGCAGGGCACACACAGGGCACACGTGCTTCCGCAGGGCACACACAGGGCACACGTGCATCTGCAGGGCACACGTGCTTCTGCAGGGCACATGCAGGGCACACGTGCATCCACTGGGGCACACACAGGGCACACGTGCTTCCGCAGGGCACACACAGGGCACACATGCACCCATCAGGGCACACGCAGGGCACACGTGTGTCTGTAGGGCACATGTGCATCCACCGGGGCACACACAGGGCACGTGTGTCCATCGGGGCACACACAGGGCACACGTACATCCACCAGGGCACACACAGGGCACACGTGCATCCACCAGGGCACACACAGGGCACACGTGCATCCATCAGGGCACACGTGCATCCATCGGGGCACACACAGGGCACACGTGCGTCCACCGGGGCACAAACAGGGCACACGTGCGTCCATCAGGGCACACACAGGGCACACGTGCATCTGCAAGGCACACACAGGGCACACGTGCTTCCGCAGGGCACACACAGGGCACACGTGCATCCATTAGGGCACACACAGGGCACACGTGCACCCATCGGGGCACACACAGGGCACACGTGCATCCATCGGGGCACACACAGGGCACACGTGCGTCCACCGGGGCACACACAGGGCACACGTGCATCCGCAGGGCACACACAGGCCACACGTGCGTCCATCGGGGCACACACAGGGCACACGTGTGTCCACAGGGCACACATGCGTCCACCGGGCACACACAGGGCACAAGTGCGTCCATCGGGGCACACGCAGGGCACACGTGCATCCATCGGGGCACACACAGGGCACACGTGCGTCCACCGGGGCACACACAGGCCACACGTGCGTCCATCGGGGCACACACAGGGCACACGTGCGTCCACCGGGGCACACACAGGCCACACATGCACCCATCGGGGCACACACAGGGCACACGTGCGTGCACCGGGGCACACACAGGGCACACGTGCATCCGCAGGGCATACACAGGCCACACGTGCGTCCATCGGGGCACACACAGGGCACACGTGCATCCACCGGGGCACACACAGGGCACACGTGCATCCACCGGGCACACACAGGGCACACGTGCGTCCACCAGGGCACACAGGGCACACGTGTATCCGCAGGGCACACACAGGCCACACGTGCGTCCACCGGGGCACACACAGGGCACACGTGCTTCCACCGGGGCACACACAGGGCACACGTGCACCCATCAGGGCACACACAGGGCACACGTGCATCCATCGGGGCACACACAGGGCACACGTGCATCCGCAGGACACACACAGGCCACACGTGCGTCCATCGGGGCACACACAGGGCACACGTGCGTCGATCGGGGCACACACCGGGCACACACAGGGCACACGTGCGTCCATCGGGGCACACACAGGGCATACGTGCATCCACAGGGCACACACAGGACACACGTGCGTCCACCGGGGCACACACAGGGCACACGTGCATCCAGCACTTTCTCTGCAGCAGCAGCAGACTACCCCCCACCCCCAGCCCCACTGATTACCCTTCACTCTGCCCTACTCACCACCACCCAGAAGAACCTGGTCCCGGTAGCCTCCCCGGGCACCTGTCCGGGGAAGGGGTCACCATCTGTGTCTCAGAGGCCCGTCTGTCTGTCTTTGTCACCTCCCCTTCAGGACATGCACTTCAGCAAAGCAAGGGCCTCGCTGGCAGCTGAGAGCCCTGCATGTGGCAGGCATGGGGCTGGGCCTGCTGCACAGGCCACCTCTGCTGTGCCATCCAGGGACCAGCGGCTGGAGAGGTGATGCCTGGCAACCGGAGAACCTTCACTAACGCAGGATTGAGAAGCACACGTGCAAACGTGCAAATACAAGCTACGGTAAATCACGTCCCACACGTTCAGGCCTAACCACCACCACCACCCCCCCCCCCCCAGTCCTGTGAATGTGACCTTGTTTGGAAACAGGGTCTTCGCAGATCTAATCAAGTTAAGGTGAGGTCATCATAGCAGACGTTGATTCAACGTAACTGATACCCTCTTAAGAATAAGGAAATCCCAGGGAGCCTGGGTGGCTCAGTCAGTTAAGTATGACTTTGGCTCGTGGTTCGTGGGTTAAGCCCCATGTCGGGCTCTGTGCTGACAGCTCAGAGCCTGGAGCCTGCTTTAGATTCTGTGTCTCCCTCTCTCTGCCCCTCCCCGCTCTCAGAAATAAATAAGACATTAAAAAAACATTAAAAAATTGTTTTAAAAGAATAAGGAAATTCAGGAGCAGCTGGCAGGCTCAGTTGGAGGGGCATGTGACTCTTGGTCTCGGGGTCATGAGTTCAAGCCCCAAGTTGGGTATACAGATTACTTAAAAAAAAATTTTAAGGGGCTCAGCTAGTTAAGCATCTGACTTCGGCTCAAATCATGATCTCGCAGTTTGTGAGTTTGATCCCTACGTGGGGCTTGGTGCTGACAGCGCAGAACCTGCTTGGGACCCTCCATTCCCCTCTCTTTCTGCCCCTCCCCAGCTTGTTCTCTCTCCGTGTCTCAAAAATAAATAAACATTACAAAATTTTAACAAAAAATAAATAAAACAAAGTAAGAAGGAAATCTAGACACAAAGGGGAGGAGACCATGAGAACACACAGAAGAGATTGGCATGATGCATCCAGAGGCCAAGGAGCACCCAGGATTGCCAACAGATGGGTCCTCCCCTGCAGCCTTTGCAGACAGTGTGGCCCTGCGCACATTCTGATTTGGGGCTCCTGGTCTCCAGAACCGTGAGAGAATGAATCTCCATTGTATAGAAACCAGGTCTGTGGTGTTCTGTCACGACAGTCCCGGAAACTCATACAACAGCAACCTAACTCAGAGCACTGCTCCCAGTCAGATGATCACAAAGGCCGGATGAGATGGGGCGTGAGTGGTTCTGCACCTCCTGTGTGTCCCATGCGCCAACACGCACCCCATCCAAGTCAGTGGTGTGCAGCAGAGCTGGGAGATGCATCTTTTTGAAGCTGTCCGAGGGGCTCCAAGGTGAGAACCACGATACAGTCCGCCCCTTCACCCAGGAAAGCCACGCGGCAAAGGTGCCGGCGTTCAGAACCCAGAACCCAGGCAGGGGTGGCCGTTCAACAGCTCGGTGGCCCTTGCCCCTGCCGCTGGGTGGAAGCACCAGACCTTTCCCGTGGGCTGTGGGCGGAGACAAGGGGAGAGCGCAGCACGCGCCCTTCTGAGTGACGAGTGAGGTGTGGTGTGTGGGCTGCTCTGGAGGCACAGAGCGGAAGGCAGCTGTGCAGAGAAGGGTGGACCCCCAGGGGTGGCCCGCACACCACAGCAACACCAAGGGCAGCTCCAGAACAGCTCCTGGACAAACCTGTGTCTGCACTGAGAGTCACGTGCTCGCTTTAGTGGGCACCCAAAAAGGGTAACCGACATCAAACGCACAATTTCGTGGATATTCTTGCTTAAAACAAGACAAAGATCGGCTTAAGTAAAAAGTAAGAGGATTGTGAATGATCTTGAGCAGGTGTGGGCAGTGCACCGGGAGGCTGCCGTGCTGGTGCTCCGTCCGCTCTCCCTGCGCAAGGACGGCATGCCTACTGGTCCCAGGAGAGAAGACGGCAAGACACATCTGGCCTCTGACCGAGCCCCCGACCTCTGTGCTGGACACAGTGAAGGCGTGCTTCTCAGTGCTGACCCCTTCCCAACCTGCTCCTCAGGCCCCGAGTGCACACACACACCTTGGAAATACTCGTGGCTCTCTCCATCGGGAGAACTCTGCAGTACTGCGGGCAACCTCGCCAGCCGCCCTCTGCCCCATCAGCAAGGCCAGCTGGGTCTCCACCGTGCCGAAGACAGCAAAGCAGCACCGGCAGTCCGGAAGCCAGAGCAGAGGAGACGCCAACAGGTTCAGAAGACCACCTATCCACTCCTCAGATGTTCACTACATTGCCCAATCAAGTTCGGCGGGCAAGTGTCAAACCAACTTTTCTCTCTCTTTTTCTTAAGTGTATTTATCCATTTAAGTAGCCTCTACACCCAACATGGGGCTCGAACTCACGACCCCAAGATGAAGAGCTGAATGCTCCGCCAACTTTAATTCAAAGGGGCGGCCAAAGACAGTGTCACCTTTTCACTCCTTGTTCTGGTCTCATTCTGCCAAGACAAGAAAAGAAAATGAGAAAGCCGAGCCTACTCAGTATTAAAAATCACTTTGTTCGGCCTCCCGGTGGGCCACACAGATGTGTGGTTACTGCCCCAGTGCACAGTGTCTGCTAAGGAGCTCTGAAAAGTTCTTCAAACTACTCTGAGGTTGGAGGAAAAAAAGCCTTCACACAAAATGAAACAAAAACAACGAAACGATATAGAAACGTGTTTCTGTATCGCCACAGGCGATGGAAAACCACCACATCCCCGCGGAAAGGCCTGTGAACTTCCACTTCCAAAGTTGCCCACGTACGACCAAGAGCAAAAACGGAAAGATAGTCTGTGACAAGCTGAGTGGAATTACCGAACTGCACGGGGCGACATGACTCAGAAACGTCCCCCTGGCTTCAGGCGAGGGCCTTGTCCAGTGCCCACCCGAGCGCCCTTGCACGTCCTGACTCCTTCGGGCTCTCTTGACAAATAATCGCAGCACGGGCACCTCTGCGTGGTTACGGAAAACACCCTGCGGCCGGCCCCAAGCGCTCAGCAACTGCGAGTCCAGTCTGCAAGGACTCCCATCCCCAACTCTCTCTCATCTCAGAAGGTCGCACAGGAAAAGCGCCACCTCTAGCGACTCAGAAGCGGATGGAGGAAGCAGGACGGAGTGGCACCCAAACGGGGAGCATGAAGAGCTCGCACCAGCCGCCACCGCAGGGCCCGGAGGGCAGGGCGCCTGTGAGGGAAGGGGCACCCGGCTGAGTCCCCAGAGTCCCAATGCGCCGCAAATATCCTGCCGTCTGCCGGAGGCCGCGCCGGAAGCGGCCCGCATACCAAGGAGCTCTCTGGCAGCAGGAGGAGAACGCACAAGGCCGCCACCCGGGAGCCCTGGGACTCCGGCCACGGGCCCCGGGCTCAGGCCCGCCCAGACCCGCAGCCTCCAGGGTCCGGGGCCCAGGCCCAAACGCGCCATCTGGGAAACACCGGGCGGTGCCGACCTCCCTGCACACGCGTGGAGAAGCACGAGGGCGGGGAGCCAGAGACACTCAACCCCAGGGCCTGAGGCGGCACCTGCCGGGCCCCAGCGCCCCACCCCCTCCCCGGGGCAACGAGGGCATGCGGGGTGGGTCTATGCATCAGACCCACCGGGAAGGGGAGCGTCTGACCCGACAAGGTGTGGGCAGGCTCCTCGTGGGGCACGGGGCCGCCGCCAGGCCTGCAGCCGGTCTGCCTCTGAGGAGGGCCTGTGTGCCCGTGAACCTGTGGGTGACCCTGGGCCAGCTGCTACCTTCTGTACCAGCGTGTTCTCTGTCTCTAAATGAAACTGAGTAATTTCTGCCTCTCTCAAAATTTCCTAAGCGGACTTAAAGCTTCTGAAATAAAAGGATAATGGCACTCAGAAGCTTTACTACTTTAGGGGCACCTGGGTGGCTCAGTCGGTTAAGCATCTGACTTCAGCTTAGGTCACAGCTTGTGAGTTTGAGCCCCGCATCAGGCTCGGAGCCTGGTTCAGATTGTGTCTCCCTCTATCTCTGTCCCTCCCCTCCTCATGCTCTGTTACTGTCTCTCTCAAAAATAAGTAAACATTAAAAAAAAAAAAAAAAAAAAAAAAAGAAGTTTTACTACTTTAAATGGGATGGGATGAGAAAAGAAACGTTTTTAAGATTCAAACAGGGCCAGGGGCACTTGGGTGGCTCAGTACGTCCAGCATCAGACTCCCGGTTTCAGCTCAGGTCACGATCTCACAGATTCATGGGTTCAAGCCCCGAGTCAGGCTGTGTGCTGACAGGTCAGAGCCCGGAGCCTGCTGGGGATTTTCTGTCTCCCTCTCTCTCTCTGCCCCTCCCACTCCCAATCCCTCTCTCTCTCTCAAAATAAATAAGTAAACATTAAAAAAAAGAAGAAACTTTGGGAGTGTCTCTCTAATGTGACTCAAAAGCACACCTGTCAACACACAAAGTTCAAAACTGCGTGAACATTATTTCTCACTTTTCTAGTCTAAAATACCTACCTTCGCGAGTTTTAAGTCCAAATAATGATGTTTTAAAATACCCAGTAATTTTTAAATCTGAATATGACTTAAATAGCATTATTGATAAGAAATTTAACAGAAAACTTTGGATAAATCATACTAGGATCAAATTTAACTGGCCTGGTTTCTTTTTACCCTTTAACAGAAAAACTTTCTAGTTTGTTAGGAAAGGTTATCTCTGTCTTCCATGACTTTTTCATCTACAAATAACATCCCAGGCCACATTCTGCCATCACTAGCAAACCAAAACACAAAGCCTGGGTCTGCACATGTAAGACGCAAAGTGTTCAGGCCGGAATGGCAGAAAAGAGGGAACCCTTCCCTAACCTCATGGCGTGAGGCCCAGCCATACAGGCCACGCACAGCCAGAGCTGGGGGCCGAAGGCATCAGAACCACAATCAGGATGACACAGTATTTCAAACACTTAAATCAGCCTCGTGGCCTCAACAGAGATTTTTAATCATCCACTCGTTCTTAGCAGCCAGCCCACTAAAGGAAACTGGTAGCAATGTTTTATCAGGGGAGGGGACAGATACACAGGGGAATTCTGGGCAATGTGCCATCACTCAACAGACTTTAAGGTAAATTACGTTAGGTCAGAGGAAATAAAAAGTCTATGCATTTTTTTAATGTTTATTTATTTTTGAGAGAGAGAGAGAGAGAGAGAGAGAGAGAATGAGAATCAATGGGGGGAGGGGCAGAGAGAGAAAGGGAGACACAAAATCCGAAGCAGGCTCAAGGCTCTGAGTTGTCAGCACAGACCCCGACACGGGGCTCAAACCCACGAACGGTGAGATCATGACCTGAGCTGAAGTCAGACGCTTAACTGACTGAGCCCCCCAGGCGCCCCAAAAGCCTATATTTTTATGAGAACATGGGTCAGGAAGGAATGCCAACTCCCAGAATGGACTGCCGTGGCAGGTGCTGTGCTGCAAGGTGTGAGGAGGACAGGAGGGACGGAGGCTTCTAGAACCTTCCCCTCACCTTAACACAGCAGCCAAGAAGGCACCTGGGCACATGGCGTGTCAGCAAAGGAAGGAATTAGCTCAGGTGACCGGGCGCTCTTCTAAGCACCGTGCACTAAGTGGGTCTCCTCAGCTCGTACAGGCTGGTCCAAGACCTCTGGTAGAGAACAAAGCAGGAGGGCCACACAGCTGTCCCAGAAACACATACCACAGGGACAGTGTGGCCCAATTTCTTTTAATTTGAAAAGCCCCACATACGGATAACGTTGGAAAGTTCACTCTCTTAAAACTTAATTTCGTGTAACATGTTTGTAAATAACACACCCTCTGACAGCAAAAGGGCGTCAGGCCTAAGCATTTCCTCTAAACCAGGAGTGATCTTGCCCTTTCCAGGGGTCTGTGTTGCCCTTTCTGTGCTCATGTGTGACGGAGGAGCACGGGTGTCACCGGGGTTAGGGAATCACCGGGCCCTGGATAACTGAGTGGGGACACAGACCGTCAAAGAGGGTGGTGCCCCTCTAGGCGGCAGTCACCTGAGCCCCAGAAGGTGGACATCACCGGGGTCTGAGCACAGGAACGAGGCATTTTCAGAGAGAAAACAGGCAAACCTGAACAGAAATGGTCTCATCAAAACGAAACTCTTATGTCCAAGATGACGTCAACGAGAGGCTTAATAAAATGCCTTCCCTAAGGCTGGTCTCCAGGAAAGGCCCAAAGTGAGGACCTTCCACTATCTTCTAAAGAAAACTCACAACAACCACCCCCGTCCCTCCTTCAGCAGAGACTATGAAGAGGACAACTAACTTTATAGGGGACACAGGGCTTAGATCTCAGTAACTTCTGCCTCAGCATGCCTATCATTCACTTAATTCTTTCTGGAATAACAAGGCACCCCAGTTTTCAGTGCAAAATATCTAAAACTACCATAAAATAAACCAAATGAAAGGACTCCAGTATGATAAAATACTACTGTTTACTTCATTATTCATGTGAAAAACCCTCCTCTAAATTTCTCTCTGAGGAACGAGCTATTTTCCATTCCTGCAGAGTGGAAATATTGCCTTGTACAGGCAGCGAGCGGGCCAGCCACACAGTGAATCCACAAGTCTGTTACCCACACGGAAAGTTAGCTTTGATAATAAATCCAACAGGAAAGATTCTACAACTGACCCGATTAAGCTGCACGCGAGCACTCCGTGCACAGGTGTCCTCGCCCAGCAGTTTGCAAAACGCGTCGCCTAATTAGCATTTCTTTAAACAATGCTGATAACAATCTTGCCACCGTAATCCTCCACAAATGCGTAGCTGAGATTGTAGCACGGGAAGCGCGAGGAAATTCGCTGTGAATCTCAGTCAAACTTTCTTTTGTTTATATTTCTCGGTGTCAGAAAATATCTGTTCTTTACCCCTTGTGGCTTGTACCCAGGCTCCTCGGTCCAGCCCTATTGTGCGTGGTCCGTTACACCTACAAATAATAAATTTGTTACCGGGGCCAGGGGAACCCCAACTAGCCACAGCCCTCCTCCTGGCGCAGAAAATTCCCCATTTGCCATCGGATTGAGTTGTCAGACAGTGACTCGTGCTACCCTGTGAAACTGACATGTCTATTTACGGAGAAACAAAGACACCGCTCGCGGCGGACCCGGCTCCCTCCGCGCGCCCCGTCCGCTCCGCGCGCCCCTGGCCGCTCCGCGCGCCCCGTCTCCTCCGCGCTCCTCTGGCCACCCGGCCCCGAGGCCCCTGCGCCCTGGTTCATCCAGCAATTAAAATGGAGACGAGGCCGGTGGCCGGCGTCAGGGGGAGACAATGACCCCAAAGGCCTGGTGGGGCGCGGGGACCCTCCTGCGCCCACCTCCCGCAGTTCCGACTCTTGGCAAACTCGGCGCGGGCGGGTCCGGGTGCGGCTCGGCGGCGCGGGCGGGGGGCGCGCGGGACGGCGCGGGCGGGGGGCGCCAGGACGCCCCTGGGCTGCCTCCTGGGGCCGGGCGTTGACGCAGCAGAAATTACCAGCTGGAAAATTCCCCTTTTGGAGGTGACGGGGGAGGGATCGCGGCGGCAGCGGCAGGAAGCGCGGAGGGCGAGGGGCGCCGGGCAGCCCCGCCGCCGCCGCCGCCTCCGCGCGCAGCCCCGCGGGGACCCCGCACCGCCCCCGCCCGCCCCGCCCCGAGCCGCCCGAGCTTCAGGATCGGCGGGGGCCGGGCTGGGTCGTCGCCGCCGCCGCCCCCGAAGCCGCAGCCGGGGCGCGCCGATCGCCGCCAGGAGGGCGCCCCCGCGGGGCGGGGCGCAGTGGGGCGCGGGGCAGCAGGCGGCGGGGGCGCGCCCCGGCTCGGAGCTGCCCGGCCTCGGAGCGGCCCTGGCCGGGCCCGGCCGCGATGCGCCGGCCCGGCCGCGCGGACAATGAGCCGGCGCCGCTTACCTGTGACCCCATGGGGCGCGGGCGAGGGCGGGCGCCGCGGCCGCCGGACCGGCGCCGGTGATCGCCGCCGCCGCCAGGCGAGCGCTGCGTCCGGGCGGGTCCGAGCTGCGCGCTCGCCTCGGCTGCTCCGTCCGTCTGTCCGTCCGTCCGTCCGTCAGGCCGGCGCGCGCCCCCGCGCCCGCTCCAACCCCGCGGCCCCCGCCGCCCGCGCGCGCGCCCCGCCTGCGGACCCTGACCCCGCCCCCCGGCGCGCGCCCGGCCGCTGCTGATTGGCCCGAGCGGCGCCCGGGCCGCGGCCACCGCCCCGGGCCCCGCCCCCGCCGGCCCGGCCGCCGGCCCCGCCCCTCGCTGGGCCCCGGGCTCGGCGCCGCGGGGCGGGAGGGGGCCGCGGCGGGGGTCGGCTCCTCCGGGCCCCCCCCGCCCGCCCCGTGGGCGGCCGGACAGCGGAAGTGCGGGCTGGAGCTCGCTGGGCATTGTGGGAAGCCCCCTCCCCTGGGTTGGCGGGGGGCGGGGGCGGCGCGGCGTGGGGGTCTCGGAGCGCCGGTGCGGGTGCCCGCGGGAGGCCGAGCGGCGGGCCGAGCACCGCGGCGGGAGATGGGGCTCGGGGACTAGGGCCCTCCCCCCCCCCGCCCCTTCCTCCCCGGCGCGGCCCACGCGCCTCTTCCTCGGGGGCGCGCGGGTCCCCGGGCCACAGGCTGTCCCCACGACCCGATGCGCAGTCCCGCCGCGCGCGTCTCGCAAACTTCGCGACTTCCCCGCCTGCTCAGGAGGCGGTGCGGACCTCGCGCGGTGCGGAGAGAAAGCGCTGTCGCGGCGGCGCTGGGGCGCGCGGCTGGAGAGGGCCTGTGGCCGCGCGCTCGCGCCGTCGGGGGACCTCGGCGCTCCCGGGGAGAGGGGCACCTCGGGGCGCGGGCCACGCGACGGCCCCCGCCCCCGGGGGCTTGGGTTCGGCCAACTTAGGAGCGCCGGCGGCTGCGCGCGCAGGGTCCTTCCCGCCGCGTCGTGCGTCCCGCGCGGGTGCGGCCCCCGGGGAAGGGGCGAAGGAGCGGGGAAACAGGCCGCCTGGGGCAGCCGGCCCCCTCACCCCCCTCCACGACCTGGAGTCGTGCTGCCCGGGATGGGCCCTGCGCCTCCCTTCTCGCCCCCGCTGTCGTCGAGCCGAGCCCTCGGGCGGGCTGAATGGGAAGCGTGGCCCCACATTCCTGGCTGGCCTGTGCGGGGGCAAAGGCCACCTCGCTTCCTCCCGCGGGCGCGGCGGTGGGAAGGGAGGTGAGCCTGTGGCTAGCCAGCCGCGCAGAGGAGTGGAGCACGACCCGGCCATCCAATGGCGAGGCTGCGCGGGCCGTCTGCGCCCTGCCTCCCTGCGGGGCCGGGGCCGGGGCCGAGCGCCGCGGAATTCCTCGGGAGGTGGGAGGCGGCGGGCCATTATGGATGCTTTCTCAGGATGTGTGAGGAGGCATTCACTGGGCTGCAGCGGGAGGGCAGGCGGCGGGGGAAATTCTCCTTGAGTGCACAAGGGCGAGCCGCGGTCTGGCAGCCAGCGATGAAAGGCCCGGACACTCCCTCACTTCTAGCCGGCGCCTGGAAATGGCTGTGCAGACACCCTCACCGCACTCCCTTCCCGCTGCCTGGTCTGGCGCTGCCGGCCCGCGAGCCCCCTCCCAAGCCTTTCTGTGGAGGACCCTCGCAGTCACATCCTCCTGGTCTGGAACAGCAGGCCCCAGTTTCCTCAGCCAGGAAGTGAAGGTTGGACACAGTGGCCCTGGGAAGAAGCGGGTGCCCCTAGGCCCCCGGGAGAGTCCAGCGGGTCACCTGCCTCCTCCCTTTGAGAGGACAGGGGGCGCTGTCGGCAGGAGTCTCCCCACCTGCCTGCCTAGAGCACCCGTGTAGCCCACGGTGGAAAGGGGGCCAAACGGATGAGGACCAGACCCCTGGTGCCTGCCCTCCTCTCGGGGAGCCCAGTCTCTCCCGAGATGTCTCAGTCCCCTAAGACACTCTGCAAAGAGAACAGCCTTGCGGAGTTGTCACCTCCACTGTGGGTGCGGGAATGAGAGCTGCAAAGCCTACCTCAGTCAGAGCACACAGTGGTGCTCAGTCGTTGCTCAGCAGGCCTGCCCGCAAGAACCGAGCCCTTGTCTCACCAGGACCAGAGCCCATCACAGCCCAGGGCTTCTGCTCCCGACAGAAAGGCTTGCTGAGTTCTGGAATAAGCCCCTCTCTCTCCACCACTCCCCTACCCTGCCTCAAGGTTACCTGTCTCCTGCATTCCAGCGATGGGACTGAAAGTCCCATCTTTTCTGCTCCAAGAACTAACAGAAGGGCAAGCAGCCTGAAGAGGAAGCCGATAACACCAAAAAGGCAGAAGCGAGAACAGTCCCAGCGATGCTTGATCAAGCCATACCTGAAGCCTGCTACCTCCAGATGGTTATTGTTCTGTGAACTAATAACCCCTTTATATTCACACACACACAAAGAAACAAACAGCCAACAGCAACAGCTGTGGCCTCTCAGCAGAGCCAGGAGAAAAAGGGGATCACGTAGCTGGACTCCTTGGAGCCACATCGGCGCATCTGCTTCGATGGGGAGATACTAGCTGCATGGCCCCAGGGACCCCACATTCATCAGTGCCCAGTGTCGGCTAAGCTGCTGCCAGGATTGGATTCACAGTGGGCAGATGCCAGGCTGGGTTGCAAAGCCTCCTCTCTTCCTTGGATCCCCCGGACATCCGTGCAGATGACGTGCCCTGCCCCTCACTGCTGAGGCGTGGCACTGACTCTAGGCGGTACCTGCTACCTGACAATCAGCTGGCCTCTCACTGTCTGCGAACAGATGGCCTTTCTGAGGGCAGCTTCACCGTGGAAGCAGCTCTGGGAACAGGTGAGGACCAAGGGTACGACCTCAGCAGCACTTCGGGGTCAGTGTCTCGCAGACAGGTGTCTGAGAGGGTGCAGGGGATACGGTGCCTGAGAGCACTGGTGAGCTGAATGTGGTCCCTGCCCTAGCTAAGCTGGTAGACGAGACAGGTTAAGAAATGGCTGGTCGGGGGGCACCTGGGTGGCGCAGTCAGTTAAGCATCCAACTCGGTTTCTGCTCAGATCACGATCTCACGGTTTGTGGGTTCCAGCCCCGCATCGGGCTCTGTGGTGACATCTCAGAGCCTGCTTGGGATTCTGTCTCCCTCTCTCTCTCTGCCCCCACCTTCAATAAACAAACAAACAAACAAACTTGAAAGAAAGAAAGGAAGGAAGGAAGGAAGGAAGGAAGGAAGAAAGAGAGAAAGAAAGAAAGAAAGAAAGAAAGAAAGAAAGAAAGAAAGAAAGGCGGATGGTTGAGGCTCTGCACTCCCTGGTCATTGCAAGCTGGTCATTCTGGAAATTCACCCCTAGCCACATGTGTGAGCTTGTCAGCAGCCTGCCCAAGAGACGTGTCAAGGCTTGTGACAGTCTGGGGGCCTGGAAAGAATGAGCAGCGGCAGGCCAGGGTAGGGGGCTTGAGGGCCAAAGTGCTAGAAGGCAGTCGGGCCCACAGATGTGCTTGCTGATGGCAGTCCCCCCAAAACATGCTGCCCCCGCCCTCGGACCTTTGAAGGACAGACTCGGCTCGGCAGGGTCCCCATGAGGTCCTGGCGCTGCCCCCTGCACCAGGTGTTCGGCCAGCCCCCGCCCTGTCCTCCACCCCCACGGCGTGGCTTCAGGAGGGCAGAGCAGCTGGCAGGGGTCCAGCCTCATGCCAGGTGCTCTGATGCCACCACGGGAGCAGGGCCCTGCCTCCCACGGGCTTGCTCCCGTGCGGCATAGCCCAGGGGGAGCTGTGGGAAAGACAGGAGGAGCAGCAGACATCCCCCGCACCTTCCTTCCGGAGCCCCCGTGTTCCCCCCCCTTGCCAGGCCCTCACCACCACCCCACCTTCCCCCAGGCAGCGTCCCCACCCCCGTGCTCCCCCAGCTGGGTTTTCTGAGCTGACTTCAGTCGGAGAACTTGTCTGTTTATTCTCCAACCGGTGGTGTTGCTCTGCCATCCCCATGGCAACAGCCCTGGGAGTCCTGCCCCCTCCCGGGGAGCTGCCCGGAACCTGCCCCTGCCCTCTCCCAGCCCCTGCTGGAAGCAGGACCCGACCCGGGAGGCAGAGGGGCCGAGGGCAGGGCGGGCCTGAGGATGCTGGGGCTGCCCCGCAGGACCCGCCCCTGCACGTCACCCCGGGGGGGGGGGGGGGGGGACCGGCCGAGGCGAGGCGGCTCCAGGCTGCAGCACGGCACCGCCCCGCCCACGTCTGTGGCCAGCTGGCCCTGCTCTCCTGCTGGGCCTCCCCGAGACCACCCTCCAGAGTCGCTCGGGGCCAGGGGCTACCTGCCAACCCCACGGCCGCCCCACCCCAGCTGTCCTCCGGGCCGGCGCCCCTGCCAAGCCCCAACTGCCCGTCCAGCTGCCACCGCCAACTGCCGCCCCGTCTCCGTTCCAAGCGCTCACCCCCAGCCGTCCCTCCGAAGTGCCGCTGACAACCGCCAGCACCCTTCCTTCCTGAGCCGCCGCTCCCACCAGCACCCTCAGGCCCCAGCACAGGGGCCGTGCTCCCAGACCTGCCCTCCGGGACCGAGGCTGGGCCACACCTGCTGTGTTCCCCGGGAGGAGCTGGTGTCAGAGAACAGAAAGCTGGAGACGCGTCTGGGGGCCAAGGGCCTGGCAGGCAGAGGGGAAAGGGCGGGAAGAGAATGGAACAGAAGTGGGGGGGGGGGGAGAGACAGAGCACAGCTACCACCCTCAGTGCCAGCTGCACGGCCAGGCCAGCACAGGGGTGGGACGGCAGCTGGGGTGTGGCCTGGGCAGCCCCAGGGGACTGTGGGGAGTGCTGGGGCCTGTCCTCAGGGGGTCGGGGACGGCTCGGCCTGACCACCGACTTTGCCCTGGCCTGGCAACGGTCAGAGGGCATTTTGCCTCCCTCTCCCCCCAGGTCTGTCTCTGGGGGCCACCAGCCTTCCCCAGACCCAGGTGGGCCCAGTTCTTGGCTCTCCGCTGTCCAAAGCCAGCCTGAGCTCAGAGGGGTAGCACTGGGCTCCCTCCCGTGTTACCACCCCAGCGCCCTACACCAGCCCAGGTCCCCTTATCATCTGACCCCCGGCCACCTCTGCGGGCCCAGTCCTTCGTCTTTCTGTCCCTCCTCTTCCTTTTACCTCCTGTCCCCTACTCATCCTGGGGTCCCCGTGGTGGCATCCTGTCCTCCAGGGATGCTTCCCTGATCCCCACCCCCCATGGGGTTTCCACAGCCCTTGCTCCCCGGGGGCCACGGCAAGCGGCGTCCGTGAGCTGGTCCCTGCCCGGCTGAGCCAGGAGGCAGCGCTACCCGCTGCGGGTGCGGGCTTGGGGCTGAAATTCCATCTCAGCCGGGCTCTGGAAACCCAGCCTCGGGGAACCAGCCAGTCAGCTCTGGAGCAGGGCAAGGGGGCCGGGCGCCTCAGTCTCCACCGGAGGAACGCAGCTGCTCCCTAGGGCCACGGCCACCGAGGCTCACGTTGCAAAGGCCGGCGATGGCGGCAGATAGTCACGGCAGGTGAAAGGGACACCTGGCCCTCCCCGGTGTCCCATCCAGGAGCTGCGAGGCCAGGACGCGGTGGGGGAGGCACTGGGGAGCCATGTCAGCCGCGGCCTGGCCGGGTTCTGTCCTAGCCGGAAAGGAGGAGACGAGGGCCCCCTTCCTGAGCGCCTACTCTGTGCCCCGTGGGGGCGGCGAGGGCGTCTTCGCCCAGGGTCACCTGGCCCTCCTGGGCTAGCGGCCGGGAGGAGGAGGAAACAGAGGCGGCCGAGGGTCCCCCCACCCCCCGCCCCCCGCCCGGGGCCTGCCGGACGAAGGGCTCTACCCTCCGGGGCCAAGTGCGTGCCTCTCCACTCCCGCTGGAGGAGTGTCTTCTGAGTCCGCGTGCTGGCCGTGGAGAGGCCGCAACCCTGAGCAGTGGCAGCCCCCGGCCCCCACGCCCCCCTCCCTCATTCACCTGTCGGGCAACGTTCGCGGAGCGCACGGAGCCTCCCGCACGCCAGCGGTGCTCCGTCTGGAGAGCGAGCCAGAACCCCTGGGTTGTGGGAGGAAGCCAGGCGATAACACTCCGGCAAGAGCCCGGCAAGAGCGGGGCGCCTGGCGGCTCGGTTGGTTAACTCTTGGCCTCGGCGCAGGTCGCGACCTCGTCGTTCGTGAGTTTGAGCCCCACATCGGGCTCGGTGCCCACAGCGTGCGGCCTGCTTCGGATTCTCTCTCTCCACCCCCCCCCCCCAAAACAAATAAGAGAAAACTTCTGAGAGAGAGAGAGAGAGAGAGAGAGATCGGTGAGAGCGTGTCTGGTGACAGTGGGGACCTGGGAAGAGGGCATCTGGGAGAAGCGGCTGATGCCCGGGCCGGCGTGGGAACCGCAGGCTGAGCGTGCGCGGAGCAGGTCTTGCCAGACACAAGTGCTCCGGAACCGACAGAGGGACGCGGGGGTGACAAGGAAGACAGCCAGAGCCAGGTCCGACCGGCGGCAAGTCAAGCCGGTGCCGGGCCCGCACACGAGGCGAGAAGCCGGGACCCTGGAGCACAGACACCCGGCGACGGAGAGCTACGTGTGGGAGACGGATCTTCCCGGACCCCGAGTGGTCGTGTGGGTGTCCCCTCCGGGAGGTGGGCGAACCCACACGCGCGCCGTGAGGGTGGACTGGGCCCGGGGGACCCCTTCCGAACGAGGGGATGGAGAAAGGGACAGCGAGGGACTTTACTGTGGGGAGCCCCGCAGGCAGTGCCTTCACCGGGCGACGGGCGAACGCCGTCGGGGGCGTCGGGGGACGCCAGGCACCCCGGGCGCGGCGGGACGACAAGGGCGCTCGCCTCTGTCGTATTCCTCCCCAGAACTCATAAGGTGGTGGAATCGTGAGGAAACGCCTCGGACGAGCCCCGATTCGAGGGCGGTCCACGAAGCACCCGGCCGGTGCCCCTCAGACCTGTCCGGGCCACGCAGACCGGGGGCGGCGTGAGGCAGCGTCACCGCCCAGAGTGGGGAGACGGGACCGCTCTCCGTGCGCGGTATCCCGGGCGGGGTCTCGGGACAGAGGACACGCACGGGGAAAACGGTAAACCCTGGGGAGAGTTTGGACTGCAGTTGAGACAAAGGCACCAAGGTGGCTCCTGGTGTTGACCAGCATGCCGCGAGGTGTGGGGGGCGGGAGGTGTGAGGCGCCACGAGGTGTGAGGCGCCACGAGGTGTGAGGCGCCACGAGGTGTGAGGGGCGGGAGGTGTGAGGGGCGGGAGGTTGAGGCGCCGCGAGGTGTGAGGGGCGGGAGGTGTGAGGGGCGGGAGGTTGAGGCTCCACGAGGTGTGAGGGGCGGGAGGTTGAGGCGCCACGAGGTGTGAGGGGTGGGAGGTGTGAGGCGCCACAGGGTGGGAGGTGTGAGGCGCCACGAGGTGTGAGGGGCGGGAGGTGTGAGTCGCCACAGGGTGGGAGGTGTGAGGCGCCACGAGGTGTGAGGGGCGCGAGGTGTGAGGCGCCACGAGGTGTGAGGGGTGGGAGGTGTGAGGCGCCACGAGGTGTGAGGCGCCACGAGGTGTGAGGCGCCACGAGGTGTGAGGGGCGGGAGGTGTGAGGGGCGGGAGGTTGAGGCGCCGCGAGGTGTGAGGGGCGGGAGGTGTGAGGGGCGGGAGGTTGAGGCTCCACGAGGTGTGAGGGGCGGGAGGTTGAGGCGCCACGAGGTGTGAGGGGTGGGAGGTGTGAGGCGCCACAGGGTGGGAGGTGTGAGGCGCCACGAGGTGTGAGGGGCGGGAGGTGTGAGTCGCCACAGGGTGGGAGGTGTGAGGCGCCACGAGGTGTGAGGGGCGCGAGGTGTGAGGCGCCACGAGGTGTGAGGGGTGGGAGGTGTGAGGCGCCACGAGGTGTGAGGGGCGGGAGGTGTGAGTCGCCACGAGGTGTGAGGCGCCACGAGGTGTGAGGCGCCACGAGGTGTGAGGGGCGGGAGGTGTGAGTCGCCACGAGGTGTGAGGGGCGGGAGGTGTGAGGCGCCACGAGGTGTGAGGGGCGCGAGGTGTGAGGCGCCACGAGGTGTGAGGGGCGGGAGGTGTGAGGCGCCACGAGGTGTGAGGGGCGCGAGGTGTGAGGCGCCACGAGGTGTGAGGGGCGGGAGGTGTGAGTCGCCGCGAGGTGTGAGGGGCGGGAGGTGTGAGGCGCCACGAGGTGTGAGGGGTGGGAGGTGTGAGGCGCCACGAGGTGTGAGGGGTGGGAGGTGTGAGGCGCCACGAGGTGTGAGGGGCGCGAGGTGTGAGTCGCCACGAGGTGTGAGGGGCAGGAGGTTGAGGCGCCACGAGGTGTGAGGCGCCACGAGGTGTGAGGGGCGCGAGGTGTGAGGCGCCACGAGGTGTGAGGCGCCACGAGGTGTGAGGGGTGGGAGGTGTGAGTCGCCACGAGGTGTGAGGGGCAGGAGGTGTGAGGCGCCACGAGGTGTGAGGGGCAGGAGGTTGAGGCGCCACGAGGTGTGAGGCGCCACGAGGTGTGAGGGGCGCGAGGTGTGAGGCGCCACGAGGTGTGAGGCGCCACGAGGTGTGAGGGGTGGGAGGTGTGAGTCGCCACGAGGTGTGAGGGGCGGGAGGTTGAGGCGCCACGAGGTGTGAAGCGCCACGAGGTGTGAGGGGCGCGAGGTGTGCGGCGCCACGAGGTGTGAGGGGTGGGAGGTGTGAGGCGCCACGAGGTGTGAGGGGCGGGAGGTGTGAGGTGTGGGAGGTTGAGGGGTGGGAGGTGTGAGGCGCCATTAAGTGTGAGGCACCCTGAGGTGCGAGGGGCAGTAGGTGTGAGGCGCCACGACGTGTGAGGGGCGGGAGGTGTGAGGTGCCGCGAGGTGTGAGGGGCGGGAGGTGTGTGGCGCCACGAGGTGTGAGGGGCGGGAGGTTGAGGCGCCACGAGGTGTGAGGCGCCACGAGGTGTGAGGGGCGGGAGGTGCGAGTTGCCACAAGGTGTGACCAATGGGAGTTGTGAGGTGCCATAAGGTGTGAGGCACCCTGAGGTATGAGGGGTGGGAGGTGTGAGGTGCCACGAGGTGTGAGGGGCGGGAGGTGTGAGGGGCGGGAGGTTGAGGCTCCACGAGGTGTGAGGGGTGGGAGGTGTGAGGCGCCACAGGGTGGGAGGTGTGAGGCGCCACGAGGTGTGAGGGGTGGGAGGTGTGAGTCGCCACGAGGTGTGAGGGGCAGGAGGTTGAGGCGCCACGAGGTGTGAGGCGCCACGAGGTGTGAGGGGCGCGAGGTGTGAGTCGCCACGAGGTGTGAGGGGTGGGAGGTGTGAGTCGCCACGAGGTGTGAGGGGCAGGAGGTTGAGGTGCCACGAGGTGTGAGGCGCCACGAGGTGTGAGGGGCGCGAGGTGTGAGGCGCCACGAGGTGTGAGGGGTGGGAGGTGTGAGTCGCCACGAGGTGTGAGGGGTGGGAGGTGTGAGTCGCCACGAGGTGTGAGGGGCGGGAGGTGTGAGTCGCCACAGGGTGGGAGGTGTGAGGCGCCATGAGGTGTGAGGGGCGGGAGTTGTGAGTCGCCACGAGGTGTGAGGGGTGGGAGGTGTGAGGCGCCACGAGGTGTGAGGGGCGGGAGGTGTGAGGGGCAGGAGGTGTGAGTCGCCACGACGTGTGAGGGGTGGGAGGTGTGAGGGGCGGGAGGTGTGAGTCGCCACGAGGTGTGAGGGGCGGGAGGTTGAGGCGCCACGAGGTGTGAGGCGCCAGGAGGTGTGAGGGGCGGGAGGTTGAGGCGCCACGAGGTGTGAGGCGCCACGAGGTGTGAGGGGCGCGAGGTGTGAGTCGCCACAGGGTGGGAGGTGTGAGGCGCCATGAGGTGTGAGGGGCGGGAGGTGTGAGTCGCCACGAGGTGTGAGGGGTGGGAGGTGTGAGGCGCCACGAGGTGTGAGGGGCGGGAGGTGTGAGGGGCAGGAGGTGTGAGTCGCCACGACGTGTGAGGGGTGGGAGGTGTGAGGGGCGGGAGGTGTGAGTCGCCACGAGGTGTGAGGGGCGGGAGGTTGAGGCGCCACGAGGTGTGAGGGGCGGGAGGTGTGAGGGGCGGGAGGTGTGAGGCGCCACGAGGTGTGAGTCACCACGAGGTGTGAGGGGTGGGAGGTGTGAGGCCCCACGAGGTGTGAGGGGCGGGAGGTGTGAGGCGCCGTGAGGTGTGAGGGGCGGGAGGTGTGAGTCGCCGCGAGGTGTGAGGGGCGGGAGGTGTGAGGCGCCGCGAGGTGTGAGGGGTGGGAGGTGTGAGGCGCCACGAGGTGTGAGGGGTGGGAGGTGTGAGGCGCCACGAGGTGTGAGGGGCGCGAGGTGTGAGGGGCGCGAGGTGTGAGGCGCCACGAGGTGTGAGGCGCCACGAGGTGTGAGGGGTGGGAGGTGTGAGTCGCCACGAGGTGTGAGGGGCAGGAGGTGTGAGGCGCCACAAGGTGTGAGGGGCAGGAGGTTGAGGCGCCACGAGGTGTGAGGCGCCACGAGGTGTGAGGGGCGCGAGGTGTGAGGCGCCACGAGGTGTGAGGCGCCACGAGGTGTGAGGGGTGGGAGGTGTGAGTCGCCACGAGGTGTGAGGGGCAGGAGGTGTGAGGCGCCACAAGGTGTGAGGGGCAGGAGGTTGAGGCGCCACGAGGTGTGAGGCGCCACGAGGTGTGAGGGGCGCGAGGTGTGAGGCGCCACGAGGTGTGAGGGGTGGGAGGTGTGAGTCGCCACGAGGTGTGAGGGGTGGGAGGTGTGAGTCGCCACGAGGTGTGAGGGGCGGGAGGTTGAGGCGCCACGAGGTGTGAGGCGCCACGAGGTGTGAGGGGCGCGAGGTGTGAGGCGCCACGAGGTGTGAGGGGTGGGAGGTGTGAGGCGCCACGAGGTGTGAGGGGCGGGAGGTGTGAGGTGTGGGAGGTTGAGGGGTGGGAGGTGTGAGGCGCCATTAAGTGTGAGGCACCCTGAGGTGCGAGGGGCAGTAGGTGTGAGGCGCCACAACGTGTGAGGGGCGGGAGGTGTGAGTCGCCGCGAGGTGTGAGGGGCGGGAGGTGTGAGTCGCCGCGAGGTGTGAGGGGCGGGAGGTGTGAGTCGCCGCGAGGTGTGAGGGGCGGGAGGTGTGAGGCGCCGCGAGGTGTGAGGGGCGGGAGGTGTGAGTCGCCGCGAGGTGTGAGGGTCGGGAGGTGTGAGGTGCCGCGAGGTGTGGGGGCGGGAGGTGTGAGGCGCCACGAGGTGTGAGGGGAGGGAGGTGTGAGGAGCTGTGAGGTGTGAGGGGCGGGAGGTGTGATGCACCCTGAGGTGTGAGGGGCAGGAGGTTGAGGTGCTGTGAGGTGTGAGGCACCACAAGGCGTGAGGGGCAGGTGGTGTGAGACGCCATGAGGTGTGAGGGGCGGGAGGTGTGAGGTGTGGGAGGTTGAGGGGTGGGAGGTTTGAGGCGCCATTAAGTGTGAGGCACCGTGAGGTGTGAGGCGCCACGAGGTGTGAGGCGCCACGAGGTGTGAGGCGTCACGAGGTGTGAGGCGCCACGAGGTGTGAGGCGCCACGAGGTGTGAGGGGCGGGAGGTGTGAGGCGCCACGAGGTGTGGGGGCGGGAGGTGTGAGGCGCCACGAGGTGTGAGGGGAGGGAGGTGTGAGGCGCCACGAGGTGTGAGGGGCGGGAGGCGTGAGGCGCCGCGAGGTGTGAGGGGCGGGAGGTGTGAGGGGTGGGAGGTGTGAGGTGTGGGAGGTTGAGGGGTGGGAGGTTTGAGGCGCCATTAAGTGTGAGGCACCCTGAGGTGTGAGGCGCCACGAGGTGTGAGGCGTCACAAGGTGCGAGGGGCGGGAGGTGTGAGGCGCCACGACGTGTGAGGGGCGGGAGGTGTGAGGCGCCACGAGGTGTGAGGGGCGGCAGGTGTGAGGCGCCGCGAGGTGTGAGGGGCGGGAGGTGTGAGGGCAGGAGGTTGAAGTGCCCCCGGTATGAGGCACACCAGGTGTGCGGGGCGGGAGGTGGGAGGGTGGTGAGGCCGTCCAGGAGCTCTCTGCCCTTCACCGTTTTGCAAGTTTTCTGTACATCTAAAACTATTCCAAAATAAAAAAATTGTTTTTAGTTTTTAAAATATTTGTTTTTGAGAGAGAGAGAGAGAGACAGAGCATGAGCGGGGGAGGGTCAGAGAGAGGAAGACACAGAATCCGAAGCAGGCTCCAGGCTCCAAGCCGTCAGCACAGAGCCCGAGGCGGGGCTCGAACCCACGAACCGTGAGATCGCGACCTACGCGGAAGTGGGAGGGTCAACCCACTGAGCCCCGAGGCGCCTCTAGAAAGCTTGTTTTTAAAAAGCAAAAGCTTCAAAAGCCGCCAATCAAACAAAACCTCCTCCTTCAGGCCCCGGGACCAGACGCCGCACAGCGGGTCCGGGGCCGTCGCGGCCCAGATGCTGGGCCTCCGTCGGGGACTCGGGGACACTCCTGGCTCTGCTCTCCCTCCCCCGCAGACCGAGAAGCGTGCGCCCGCGCCTCGGAAACCGCGGACTCTCACAAAGCACTTGCCCCGACACTGTGCCGAGGACCTTGACTCGCCAGGCCGCGTCCCTGCGGTGCCCCCCGCCCCGGTGCTGAGTCTTTGCTCAAGAGGACGCAACGCAGCATACGCCGCGTGCAGGCAGACGCTTGGGTCACCCCCGTCACCCCCTTCGGTTCTTGTCCACACCACGGCCCTCTTGTCCGCTGTCCTGCCTGTCAAAGTCTTGGCCGTCTTGGTGCCACGGGCGCCAAGCCGGTCTGTACGTGTGTCGCCCCCAGGTGCGGCGGTCCCGGCGACATTGGCTGGGTCACCCCTGACCATCCAGTGCCATTTCTTGTGGACAATTGCCAGAGCCTTCGTGTTTGCACACGTGTGTGTCTTCCCGCGTGTGTCCACGTGCGCTAGGCGTGTGTCCGTGAACGGTGCCTGCGTGTGCCTGGTGGGGGGGGGGACCTGTGTGTGCTCGTTCAGAAGCAGCCGTTTGTGTGGAGAGCGCGCGAGAGTGTGAGCGTGGGCTCTGCGTGCTTTTGCGCTTTCCTCTCTCCCAGCGGAACAAACCCACGCGTGTGCGCCGGGCCCAGTTCTGGACACGGAGCAGGAGATGGTCCCGCCCAAGCCTCAGGAATGAGGGCAAGACGTGTCTGTGGGTGCGGGGCGGGCGGACACGGCCGTGGGGGTGGACAGAGGCGGGCAGCAGGTGATCTGCAGCGAGCCGAGTCCAGAGGGTGCCCCTGAGGGGGAGAAGCCATCAAAGGCCTGCCTGGGGCCCGGCAGGACGAGCCGGGCTCCAACAACCCCAGGCTGGGGCTTCCAGGTTTTTCCACAAGCTACGGGGTGCCATTGGAGACTTTTGAACAGGAGACAGACTTGATCTAATAATGACTCAGAGAGATTTTTAGGATGCAGAGCTGACGTCGCCTGGATGGAGCAGGTGTGGAAGGTCCCCCTCCACTTGGCGGCAAGGGGGGGGGGGGCAGGAAGCCAGAGGGGGCATGGATGTGGGAGCCACCCAGTTGCCGCTGGCCCGGGGGCTACAGGTTCCACGTGGGGGAGGGGAGCCCTCGAAGGGAGCGGAGCTGGCTTGGTTCCGGTGACAAAGGGGAAATCCCTTCCTGGCAGCCACCGGGGCACACAGCCCGCACCCCTGCACGGCTGGGGTCAGGAGAGGTCATGTGGCGGTGGGGTGGCCTCAGCGCACGCCTCCCTCTTGCTCGCGGGGGGCCTCGGGTGCCACCTGGGCAGGCACCAGGGCAGAGCCCCTTCCTCAGGATGCCCGGGCCCTGGGTGACTCCCGCGAGCCTTGCCCGGAGGACAGCGAGCCGAGGGGGAGCGTGGGGACACCGGGACCTGTTCTCTGGGCCCCAGGGTTCCCACTGAGATGTGGCAAGGTGACCTCCAGTCCCGCTCAGGTGGGACCAGCCCCCAGTGGACAGTCCAGGATGACGCCCACCCCCACTGGCGAGGCCCCCTCCTGCAGAAGTGCCACACAGGTCAGCCTCCCGTGTCCCCTCCAGGTCAGCCCGGCCTGAGAGGAGAAGGGAGCGCTTGAAACGGAATACTCCCTCCTCTCCCCACGTCTGTGGCTCAGGCATCCTTCACCCCTGCCGGCCAGCCTGCTCGCACAGACGCGGCCCCCCTCCCTCGCCACTTTCTGTCCGTCCTGCACCCCTCCCTGTGCTCCACGAGCTCAGGGCCGTGTGGGTTTCCCTTTATGTCCTAGAGCCCGAGGGCTCTGGGGCCAGCCGGGCCAGGCTTGGGGTCACCACAGCTGTGTGATTTGGGGTAAGTGACTCACTCCTCCGAGCATCAGTCTACGCCTCAAGAACCGACCGGGTAGGGCCGAGTGGGCTGAGCAAGACAGGACAGGGGCCCCGGGAGATGCTGTCTTGCTCGACAGCTCGTTACACAGGAGCTTAGCAAACGCCAGAGCCAGGCGGGTGCAAGGAGGGGCCCAGGTGGGGGCAGCTGAGCCTAGGCTCTGAGGCCGACTGCCACGGTCGTGAGCCCAGGATGCCGTGTGGGCACCCCCGTCCCGCTGGGATTTGGCCTGGAGCGGTCGTGCGATGCCAGCGGGAGCCCCGGGGCTCACAGACCCCGGGCAGGGGCCACGTTGGAGGAAAGGGGGTTGCTTGGGCCATTGCCGGGCGGTGAGGGAGAACTGGGTGCCAGCGTTCCTCCTCTGGGCCCCCTGCCCACCCTCGGGTAGGTTCGGGTAGGGTCGGAGCAAAAGCCCAGGCTGAGGGGCTGCAGTGGGGGGGTGAGAGCTTGGCCAAAGCCTTGAATGAAGGACCACCCTGCCCCGGGGGGCGGGTGAGGGGGGCAGGGCTGCTGAGGGGAGCTGCCCTGCCCTACCTGGCCAGCCGCCTCCGCCACACAGCCCGCCGGCCTGGCAGCCGTGAGGGGAGGACCTGTCGTGCAGGAGTGGTCGGGGAGCGCCCAGAACCAGGTCCCCGCCCCAGCTGCCGCAGGCTGCCTGGGGCTCTGGTCCCTCCTCCCCTGGGGGGTCCGAGTGCCGGGGTGGTTTTGAGAACCAGAGCCTGGAGGCCTTATCAGACCACAGGTTTTCCTGAGGAAGGAAGGGTGGGCCTCCAGGATGGAGCGCCTCCTCTGGGCGTGCCTGGCTGCTGGAGGGCGCACGGGGGCTGCCCATCCCTCCTGGGGGGCCCTAGCCCAAGACCTAGGCTGGCTGAGGACAAACCGGCGCTGAGGCTGGGGAAGCCGGGGTTCGAGTTGCCGGAACCCAGGGGCGGGGCGGGGAACAGGACCCCCGGAAATCCTAAGCAAACGCTAGCGTTTCTGGGAGAGAGTCCATAGCACACCCGTCAGATCCTCAGAGGGATTTGTGCCGGGTTTAAAGTACAATCCCACTCCTGGGGGGTCCGGCGGGACCCGTACATCAGGTTCACCAAAAACCACGTACCAGAGAGTTCAAAGCCACCCTATTTGTAATACCCCCAAGTGGAAAAACCCAGGTGTCCCTCGGCAGTAGAGGCGGCAAATGAAATAGGGCCCGTCTCACAGCGGAGCCACCGTCGAGTCCAGGCCCCTCTGCGGACACCACACCGCTGTCATCGAGAGTGGAGCGGAGGGGCTCCCGTGACACCGGTGGGGACCAGTGCTGCCGACAGGGTCACGTAGGATGACCTTCGGGGTGTGGGCCCAGGAGGCCCCCCCGGGGCTGCAATGTCCTGTTTTCTTGACTTGGGTGCTGGAGACAAGATGCATTCCGTTTATGAAAATTTATTCAGCCACACACTTAAAGTATGTGCACTTTTCTGTATGCATGTGGTATTTCAATAAAAAGTTATACAAAACAACCCCCACATCTCTCCACTGACCCCTCCCTGAGAAAGGAGCGTTCCCTGGGACCCTCCGCCCTGTCCCGCATCCCACCAGGACCCCGAAGGCTCCAGGGACCCTCCAAGGAGGGAGCTGAGAAGGCAGGTGGGGGCGGCCCCTGGGGCATCACTGGGGGGGGGGGGGGGGGGGGGGAGGGGTGGCGCTTCCTCCCCCCTGGGGACTGAGGCTCAGAGCTGGGCTCAGGCCAGGCTCTTTCACAAGAACAGGGCCCAGAGTAACCACACAGGGTGGGGGTCCTGCAGCCTTACAGGTGGGGCCAGGCGGATGTGGGGCCCACCCTGCTGGAGCCTGACCAGCTGGCCTTGGAATGCTGGTACGGCCTCCACCCGCCCGCGGCCTGCCGGGCCAGGGGTGCCTCCAGGCCTCCTCCCTCCTGCTGCCGCGGGTGCCTCTACCCCTTCCGCTTCCAGAGGCCCTGGGGCTATTTTTAACTCAGCTGAGCTGCTTGTGCTGAAGGTGGACGGAGCCCCCGGTCAGGGCAGTGGGGGGGGGAGGGGGGGGAGGGGGGGGGAGGGCAGCAGAGAGAGCCTAACAGCTGCCTTCCTGCCCCCCGCTCCTCCCCGGGGCCAGGCTTTCTGCGGAGGACGGGTCCTTCTCAACCTTAGAGGGGAAACTGCATTCCACCCCGCAAACAAGATGTCCACGGAGGCCACACAGACACGCATACAGTCGGACACATGCCCAGGATGCAGACTCAAACACATGAGCGCATACGTGTGCACACATGCAAGGCCCGGGGACCTGCTCGGAAACATATCAGAGGCACAGAGACTCAGGGCACACACGCAGATCCACGCAGACATACACGCACTCGACTCCACACGAACCTAACCAACGTGGAGCCACAGGCACGTACGTGCACGCACTCGAACACCCACCACCAGCACGTGCGCGCGCACCCACGCACGAGCGCACGCACACGCACACACAGATGTACGCACAGGCGCATTCACGTACAAGCGCATGCGCGCGCACCTGAGCACGCGCACCCACGCACCAGCACACGCACCGACGCGCACATACGCGCGCACATACACGCACCTATAGATGTACGCACGCGCGTATTCGCACCCGCGCACTAGGTTGGACACACGTGAGTGGGTAGAAGCGCAGGTGCCCAGAGGCCACCAGCTGGGGGTGCAGGGAGGACCCTGGGGTCACATCCGTAAGATCCAGGCCCAGGAGGTGCCTGCAGGTGGGGGTGCTCAGCCTGCTCTTTCCCCTGCTCCCCAAGTACCAGCCCCCATCGTCCTGCAGCCCACTGGGGCCGAGCTCCCGGAGCCTCTTACACCTTTCCACCCGAGACTCCCCACTCGCGGCCTCACTCTCCCTCATGGTGAGGCAGGCTGTGGCGGTGGTTGGAACTGAGCTGGTTCGTGCCCTTCTTCCCTCACTTCCTCCCCAGCGCGCGAGCACAGGCTCAGGGCAGGAAACCGGAGAGAGGGATGGGGGAGGCAGCGCCTGGAGAGGTGGCCTCGGAGTGTGCTCAGCCCCTTCCCCTTCCTTTTCCCTGTTCCCTACTTCCTCTCTCCTCTCCCAGCCTTTGTTTCGTAGAGCAGCTACCCCCACCCCTGTCCTGCTGGGGGAACCGGAGTCAGGTCCTGGGAAAACCCCAGGTGCCGGGCTGAGGGCCTCTGTCCCTGTGACCCAGTCCAGGGGGAGGAGGGAGCTGGGAGAGACGGGGCTCAGGACCCCACGGCGGGGGCGGCCGGCTGACTTCCAACTCCCTTCCACCCACACCCCCACCTCCACCGATAGAGGCCCCAGAGGGATGGGGGAGGGCGGGGAGTTGGCCTGAGGACAGGACATCCTCTTGGCAGGACACAGGACGCCAGGCCGGAGGTTCCCAGCCCCAGTCAAGGCCACAGGGGGAAAAGGTCACTGGGTCCCGGGGCTCACCAGTTCCAAGATTGGCCAGTGTCCTGATAGCCAGTCCAAGCTACTTCAAACAGCAACGCCAAGACCAGCGGGGCCTGTACCGATGAAACCCCCCCGGCCCCCTGCCCAGGCCCCACCATGGCCAGCCAGGAGGCAGAACAGCCCACATGCCCACCCAGGGTGGCATCGGCCCTCGGGACCATCCTCAGGGAGCTGCGGGGAGCATGTGAGAGACCAGCAGAGCCAGGTGGTTCCTGTCCCCTGCAACGTGGGGACCTCCACGTTTGTAGGTTTGCCTCCACTTCCTACTCAGGAGCCGGCTCCTCCAGGTGGACCCTGGGGCCCACGGCCCTAGAGCAGAGGCCTCAGCCTGGCCCTGACCCTTCCTTGCCGGGACGGGAACCCCAGGGACAGTCTAGCCAGGGTGAAGGCCGGGGAGACCCCTTGCTCTCGCACACCCCGTCCCCTGGGGGCAGCAGCAGAGCCTGGTCTTTGAGTGGACACCCTGGGCTGAGATTGGCTGACGGTTTGCCCGCTGGTCTGGGAGATGAGCGTCCCTGGAGGGGCTTGAGGACAGTAGGTCAGAGGACTTCCTGCCATTACCACACCCAGGCTGCCAGGACCACGAGGCAGGCCATTCTCCTGGGAGACGCCCTGGGCTTTGCCTATGGTCCAGTGGTGAACCCAGACCAGAACACCCCACCTGTTGGGGGAGGCCTGGCGAGTCTCACCACCCCCCCCCCCCCGCCCCCGACACACACACCAGCCTCCTGCTTCAGCCTAACCCCCAATACAAGTGCCTGCTGGCCATTCCACACAACTTCGGCCAGGCCATTCCAGTTACCTGAGCAGGAAGTGATGTCTCATCTAAAAGCAGCCTATAAAAGTGAATTATCTCAACACATAGCTTGCATCTAGATTTGCCTCTGTTTACCTAAGAGTTAAAATTATCCAGTGGGATGTTAAGCATAGAGATACCACGTGACCCACCTCTTCCACTCCCAAGTGCCCTGCCCAGAGAAAGGACACCTCCAAAACCAGTCCCCACCACCTCCCAGCCTCAGCTCCTCTGTCACCGCCTTCCTTGACACTCACAGTCTTCACGTCTTTTCAAAAATTAAGCTTTATTGGGGCGCCTGGGTGGCTCAGCTGGTTGGGCGACTGACTTCAGCTCAGGTCATGATCTCGCGGTTTGTGAGTTCAAGCCCCACGTTGGGCTCTGTGCTGACAGCTCAGAGCCTGAAGCCTGCTTCGGATTCTGTGTCTCCCCCTCTCTCTACCCCTCCTCTGCTCACGCTCTGTGTCTCTCTGTCTCTCAATAATAAATAAACGTTAAAAAAATTTTTTTAATTAAGCTTTATTAAAGTATAATTTACATACACTGATATTCACTAAGTTCAAGAGTGCAATTTGACGAGCTTTGACAAATGAGTGGTCATGTACCCACCCCCACTGTCATGATGTAGAACATTCCCATCACCCGAAAAACTCCCCTCTACCTCCCAGCATCCATTCTCAACCCTCTGGCCCAGCCGGCCAGCGATCTGCTTCCTGTCACTATAGTTCTGTCTTTTCTAGGATTTCACGTAAAGCCAAATCATACAGTACATGGGCCTCTGCGTATGGCTTCTTTCACTCAAAAAGCATGTTGCTTTTGAGATTCATTCTGTGTGAATCAGCAGTTCACTCCGGTTCCTTCCATTGTAGAGACAGAGCATAGTTTGCTTACCCGCTCTCCAGCTGACGGCCATTTGAGTTGTTCTGGTTTGGGGACATCATGAACAGTGCCTCTAGGAACACGTGAGCACAACCCTTTGTGTGAGCACGTTTCATTTCTTTTGGGTAAATACCGAAGAGTGGGGTTGCTGGGTCATTCCGCTTCTCGTCTCCTAGGTCTGTTCATGTGTTTGTTTTCAGGGTGCCCCACAGACTGTGAGCTCCCCAAGGGGTGGAGACCTCACCTGCGTTGGTCGTTGACACGACCAGGGCCCAGCACAACTCCTTGCGAAGAGCACATTCTTCACAGATGTCTGTGTGCTGGTGAGTGGGTGATGGTGGCACCTACCATGGGGGTTTTGGTGACCATGTCAAGGAAGCAATGATGGAGCCAAAGGCAACAGAGGGGATGATGGGAGAAGTGGCCCCTGTGCCAGCGACGACTAGAAACACCTCCTTTGTCCCTCTTCAGAGATGTCAGGGACCAACATGCTAAACTCACCTGGGGAGATGTCGTGGGGGTCTCTCTTCAAATGCCTCCTCTGCCTCCTCACCTCCAAAGATCTCGAGTCAGCCACTCCCAGAGTCACACCTTGGAGCAAGGGGTCAAAGAAGCCCACACCCACTCTGAAACGACTGGTTCTAGCCTCCTCCCTCTGCGGCCACATCCCCAGCTTGCCACACAACTGTGACATCTCACAAAGCCCCTCACTCCAAGAACAGCCCTCCTTTCTCCTGAAGACTCAGGCTTCCCTCCCTCTGGCTTCTTTCTTATCAAGTTTGGATTTTGTATTTTCTCTTGAAAACACCAGAAGTGTTAGCATTTTCTATACTCTTCTGGCATCATCTGGAAGAACCCCACCCACCTTTTCTCCTCGTCAACACCTCAGGTGATGCTCACTGCTGGGACAATCCCTATTCCCCCCACCCCCGCCCTGGGAGACAGGTGCCACCGGAAAGCTGGACCTGGGTGGACGCTCGATGCTTCTGGTCCCACCGTGTCCCTCCAGGGGCCATTCGATACTGCCTGGTCCCACTCCTCAGAAACTACAGACACCCGCACTGGCCCTCACAGCCCCTCTGCCTTCCCTCCAACGTTGTCACCACCCCTTCCCCAGCTCTTCCTCCGCAAAGCAGTGACCTCTCTGACATGCAAAGTGAGGTCATTTCTGGAGCTTTCTTGCTGAGAATCCTTCGGTGGCTTCTGAGAAGTGGCTTCCTTTCAAAACCCTTGCCCTGTACCTACCTGCTCCCATCCCTAGCCTCATCCCTAGTCCACCCTCACCACCGTGGGCCACGTCCCGGCCAGAGTGGTCTTGTCTTACTCCTCTAAGATGCCAAATTCCCTCAGCCCCGGGGTCTCTCCCAGGGTCAGGCCCTTACGGAACACTCTACTTCAAGAGTAATGCCTACCCATCTTCCTGGTCTCACCTCCTGGCCTGTCCTGCTCTCCCCCTTCTGGGTTGACAGCCACTGGATGTTTGCTCCCTGAGAAGCCCTCCTTTCGGTTAAACCTTTGTCTGTGCCCAGCAAGCGCCCTGGGGGCAGGGACGCACCAAGGACCGTGCGCAGCTCTGTTTGGCAGGACCAGCACAGCACGTCCTCAGGGAATATCTACGGAATGAGTGGTCCTTGTGGGGAGTGGTGACAGGGAGGGATTAGAAGGTGGGGCGGTTCGGGTCATCACCAGGTGCGGAGACTGACCCAGAGAAAGAACAGCCTTCATCCGGCCTCCTGGTGCCCATGGCAGGAGGTCAGCCCAGGCCCCAAGGGGACATCTCAGCCGCGTAAGGGGAGCCCACCCTAGTATGTGAGGCCTCGCTTGAGGGACCCAGAAGATTCCTGCCCCACGTAGGTGTGAAAGCACCACTTGGGACTTTCCAGGGGTCTGTGCCTGCTGACAGGAGCCTTTGCGTGGGGGTGGGGGGTAGTGCACCAGGGCATTTCCTGCCTAGCCTGGCTCCCCAGGGCCCAGCCCAGCAGCCCTGCTCCTTCCTCCCCCGCCCCAGGGGCTTTCCACAAAGCCTGAGGCCCGCTATTTTTAGCTGAGGGAGAGGGACCAATTCCTGGCCCCACTGGCTCCCCCCCCCCCCCCCATGGGAGCCTGGGTGAAACTGGGCCTGGGGTTGGGCCCCAGAGGCCAGGGAGGCAGCCTCTTCCTTCCTTGCCCCCCAATAAGTCCCTGAGGCGGGCTTGCACCTGGGCAAGCAAGGTGCCTAGCTCCTGGAGACGGCTGGGGCCCGAGTTCCCAGCCTGGGCTCCCGGCCAGGGCTCTCAGCCCAGTGGGCAGGGGCTCGAGCCCTTGGGCGGGGTTGGCTCAGGGCCTGGGTGGGCTACTGCCCACTTCCTGGGGCCGGGCCTCATCACTTCAAAGGCCACTGGCGGCCCTGTGGTCACTCCCTGGCTCCCACGCAGCCGGAGGGGCGGGCCGGCACACGAACCCTGGCGGCTGGGTCCTGCCCTCGGCAGCTTCAAAGCAGCTGGGGTGGGCAGCCCTGTGGTTAGGGCTGCTCCCCAGGGGAGGGTGGGGGACAGGAAAGGGGGATAACCGGGCTCTCTCTGCTTCTTCAGCCTTCCCACCCGCTGCCTTCCTGGGTGGGCCCTGTCCTGGGACCGGGGCCGCCTGGGGCCGTGATGCCTTCAAGTCTCTATAGAGTGTGAGGGTCCAGGTGGGGTCACTCGAGTGCAGACCCCATTAGAGAAACCACAGAAACCAAGGTGGGGGCACCTGGCTGGGTGAGGCAGGGGCCAGCAGGCTTCCCTGTCTCCCCTTCATGTGGTCCCTTCTCTCCCCCCTTTTCTGCCTGAAGCAGGGACAGCCTGGAGGGGAGGGGACAGAGGCAAGACAGGACTGCCTGTCTGGGCCGGCCCACCACAGAGGTGGGCTTGACTTCATGCCAGCTCCCCAGGGAACAGCGGGGTAAGAGGGGTGGGCGAGTGACAGCCTCAGAGCAACCGCCCAGAGTTCAGCAGACGCTGAGAACAGAGAGTGCCTTGAGCAAGGGGGGTGGGAGGGGAGAGGAAACTTTCAGGGTCCCCTGGGGTCAGCTCCGGGACAGTTGCCGTTTTTAATCTGCGCAAGAGACTTAGAAGGAGCCGAGAGGGCTGTAACCTAGATCCGCTCAGGCAAGCTCCGGGGGTGCTGGCGGTGTGGCCCAAGAACAGCCCCTCCCCCAGCCGTGCGCCACAAGGCAGAGGGGGACTCGTGGTGGTCTTGCGGGGTCCTGCACCCCTCTGGGCGGGCCTCCCCTCACACACCCCTCCTCCAGACAGCTCCACTCCTCTTCCACTGGGGTGCCAAGGTCTCCGGGGACCAGAGCGTGGCCGCAGGGTGGGGGAGGGGAGTCGGGAGAGGGGGAGGGGGTGCGGGAAGAGGGGATGGTAGGGGCGTGGCGGGGGGGCGGGAACGGGTGACTTCTCTGATCTAGGGTCATGAAAATGTCCCACTCATGGCCTGGGGCCTCAGCAGAAGCTCGCTTTCAGCCCGCCCACGGGGGCAAATGGGAGAGCTGTGCCCCTGGAAAGCAGCCCACCGGGCCTCCCGGCAGTGCCCACCGGCTCCCCGGGCTCCTCACCCGGGACCATGACTCTCGGCTGCCAGTGACCTCGCGGACCCTTTCTGCTTGTGTCTCCACCCAGGGCGCGAGGAAGCCCCAGCCCCCAGTCCCCCCGCGCCCGCTTTTCCCTGCGTGGGGGTGACCGCCGGCGACCCGGGACGGGACTCGGGGAACAGCTGTGCGCTGACGCAAGGACGCACCGCGGCCCCTCGGAGGGGAGCCTCGGGCGCGGCGGGAGGAGGGTGACAGAGCGCTGGGACTCCTCGGCTCCCCAAGGGCCGCTGTGCGCACTGCGCCTTCAGAGACACCTTCCACCTTACGCCGCCTCGCCGCCTTGTGAGAAACGTCACGCTGCCACGACCTGGCGGAGACAGGAAGGGCAACCTCGGTGCCCTCGAGGGACCTGGGTCCCTGGTGGAGTCACGGTCGCCACAGAGGCTGGTACCAGGAGACGCCGAGTCGGCACCCTTTCGGACCCTCTGGGCTCTGCCCTTTTCCCGCCCCGTTGCGGGTTTTCGGGGCCCCACGCTGGCGAGGCAAAAGGCACCCAAAAGCCTGAGACTCAGCTCTCAGGTGGAGGGTCCCCCGTCTTTTCCATTCACCCCCATCCCGCTTAATCTCCAGGGCTGGCTGTGTGAGATCCAGGCCGTAGTTTCTATCTGGCCACTTTGGGAGCTGTGGGCGCCTGGGTCCCACAGGTGAGGGGTCCCCAAAGGGCGAGAAGCAAACCAAACCGCCGGACTGGAACCCCAGAGGTACAGGCTGGCTTCTGGCGCCGGCCTGGTCAGCAGGTCCCGATCGGCCAACATTCATTAAGTTTACACACGCGGGCCGAGAAATACTGAGAGCACAGAGCTGACCCGAATTGCTGTGGAGACAAGCTCCCTCACGAGACTCACAGGCTAGCACAAGCTTTCCGAAGAGCAGCCTGACCACCTGTCCCTTCCATTCAGGCGGGTGCCTCAGGAATCGCGGTGCAGGGAAAGCGCCTGGAAGCAAGGATCCTTTGACAAAGGTGCTATGGCGGCCACGGCTGCAGCACCAAAAGGCCCGGAAACCCACGTATCCGCCAGCAGAGGGGACATCCACTGGGGCATCGGCGCCTGCCCGCCCGCCCGCCCGCCCGGACGAGCGCGCCTCTGACCAGCTACTGGCACGTGGCGATGCTCGTGGCAGAGGCAAGCTGCTGGGTAACGCGCGCATCACATCCATTTCTGTAAAAGCTAACGACACGCTTACCACCCTAGTCCTGACCGTACGTTGTGCGTGTTTGTGCGCAAATGGAGAAAGGGGTACAAGACACACCAGGGCCAGGATCTCTGGGCAGCAGGGAGGTGCGGAGAAAGGACAGTTAACTCTCTTCCGTCCTGTCTCACAGGTTGCAGTGAGCCTGTTTTACATTTTGGACGTACATAACGGCTGGTGCCATCAACCCCCGGACGGGTGTCACACTGGTGGAAAGGATGAGGTCCTGCTCTGAGGGACTCCCAGCCACAAGCGACGCTAGGCCCCAAGCATACGGTGACCCTTTCAAGTTCGGGTCTGGGGCCCCAGGGACCATCCCAGGAGCGGGGCCATGGCCTGCACGATGCCAGGAGGCACGGTCCACACGGCGGAATCTGCAGAAAGGGTACAGGCTGTGCCACACCCAGGGGGACTGAGCTCCAGGGAACTTGGCCCCATCAGACCAGCCTGCTGGGCTCTTGACCCCAACCCAGACTTTACCCTGATGGTGGGGGGTACAGTGGGGGAGGGGGGAGACTGAGAGACTGGCCCTGCAGGGAGGCAGGAAGGGGAGGGCGTGGGCGTGCACTGCTCCCCATCAACCCCACCATCCTTGAGGGCTCTGGGCAAGTCTCTGTGATTCCAGATGTTCAGCAGCTGTCTTGGCCATTTCCGCCCCTTCTTTGACCCTGCATCCGCCAGGAAGCGTCCCCTCCTGTCCTCAGGCTCTGAGCCCCCCCCACCTTCCCTGCACCCCATTTCCTGAGCGGAGGCCTTTGTGCAGACTCAGCTCCCTATCCCGCCAGGGTGGCTTCAGTTTTCCCAAGGCCCGGGCTCTGCTCCCGGAGCCCTGGGCTGCTGTGGTCAGCTCACAACTGGCTGGACACCCTCGGCCAGGGTGTCCCAGCCCCCACCCCTGCAGCCTCTGGGACTGGTTTTTTCTCTCTTCCTCCATTCTTTCTCCAAGGTTGGCTCTGTCTGCTCCTGCGGCATAAATCAGGGCCTCTAGGGAGGCAGAGCAGAACTGTCCGGGAGGGAGCACTGCCTCGGTGGGGGAGGGTGGAAAGCTCTGTAGGGTGAAGGCCAGAGGTCATAGAGCCCAGCAGGCTCCGTGGGGGTGGGGTGTGTGCTCAGATGTCTGCCTGGAAGACCCTGGGGGTGAGGGGGGGGGGGGTGCCTCCTAGAACTGAGAACTGATCCTTAGGGGTCACAGTCCCACCTTCCCTGAGCAGATGGGAGGGGAGGGGGAGGTTCTTCTGGAGAGGGGACAGCAGGAGGAGGTCTCCCTTCCTGTCACATGCTTTCCTGTCTCAACAGAGCCGGTGGTTCTGGGGCACTTGGGCTCCCAGGGGCTGGGGGGCAGGGCTGGTGGGGTCAGGGGCCAGGCCAGGCACAGTGTAAGAGCCCTAAGGGGCCAAGAGCTCCAGCCTACTGACCTTTGCCCCTCAGAAGCCAGCCTCTGCTCCCCTCCGCCACAGCCACCTCCCCCTCCGGCCTTCCTGCTCTTCTGGAGTTGCGGGGGGAGCCAAGGGCAGGTGGGGCCTGGCTGAGGCAAAGTCTGTGCTTCCAAGTACAAGTCTCAGAGCTCACCAAGCTGAGACACTGTCCCCAGGAGAACAGGCTCCTTCCCGCAAGCCCGATTTTTCCCTGGGCAATCAAATCAAATGTGGGTATATCTCACATACTCTGAGGACAGTCCTCCAGGACACTCTCGATGCACCCCTGTGTTTGCCTAGATTCAGGCTGAGGACACGACGAGGCCATCTACTCTGCTGTTGAGGGTCACTCCTGCGGTCTCACAAAATGAGCCTGGAGCCTCTGGGTCTGCGCGCCCCCCACCCCCAGGATAAACAGCATCTGAGGTTACAAACGAGGTTCCTGGAAAAGTAAATGCCCCCACTCTCCCTCGAAATTTCCACCACCGCTTCTAACCAAAGGGCCAGGGTGGACATTTCAGGACCAGGCCCACCAACCCGCATGGGCAACAGCTATGCCCATTCCTTGACCCCGGGTGCGGTACCCTGTGGGCTCCTTCCTGGGGCAGTCTCCCAGCTGCCCCTGCCGCTGCCACCCGGGACCGAAGGAAGAGGTGGGGTTGCAGAGTAGAGAGAGCAAGAGGGGCCCCTTGCCCAGGCGCATCAGGGGGCCCTGAGACACCCTCTTGGTCCTCAGGACCTGATCAATGAGCAGAGCAGCCCAACCTGGGATATGAGCTGGATGGTCAGGAAACTCTGGATGTCACCGGGTTGGGGGGAGGGGCGCCAGGGGTAGAATAGCCAGGTTCAGCCAAAAATAACAAACAAACCTAAAAGCAGGATATCCAATTAGAGTTGAATTTCTGCGAAACAATTTTTGAATAGAAATAAGCCACATGCAGTATCAGCACGCACTTATACTCAAAAAGTATTTATCGTTTACCTGAAATTCAAATTTAACTAGATGTTCTGTATTTTACCCGGAAACCCCCAATTCAGCCCTCCCAATTCCCTCACTCAGTTTTCTTCCCAACCCTAAGGACCCCAACAGTCTTTATCGCTGCTTCTCTAACCTGGTGGGAGCTGACTGGGCTAGCAGTGGGCCCAGACAGACAGAGCAGGAGAGCAGAGAAGGCTTGTCGGAGCCTGGAACCCCCTTCCCAGAACGCTGGGATCCCTGAGGCAGGTCTGGCTCCCGGGCTCCAAGTGTCTGCCTGGGTTTGCCAGATTCCCTGTTGAGTGAGCCCTCAGAGCCTGGTTTTAATCCTGCCCCCTCTGCGCTTAGGTGGGCTGGCCCTCTCCGGCGCAGGAGGAAAAGGGGAACCCGCCAGAGTCCTCCCGAAAAGAGGAAGGTACAGCTTGCGGGGTGGTTTGAGTGGGGAGTGGGGAGGTGGCTTGGCCAGGGGCTGAAAATGAGGAACGCTGGCCAGGGAGGACCTACCTGGAGGTCACTGCCTCTGCTGGCACCAGTGGAAACAGGATCCAGAACAGGTGGGGGGTTTCCAGCCAGGGCTCACCCCGTTTCCTGGGAAGGAAGGTGTGAAGGGGAGGACAGGGCCCGGGCTGCTCCAGAAGCCCCACGGGGCAGACTCTGCACTCCCCTAGGGTGACAACCCAAGCTGGATTTCCCGGGCTGCCCCGCCTCGCACAGGGAGGTCTGGGGGCGCGGTTACCTGACACAAGCCTGGGCAGGGAACTGCCACCCCCAGACTTCTTCAGGAGGCTCTCTTGTCTTTGCAAGCTGTCACACAGCCTGGTCACCAGAGCTGCTGCTTCGGGCTGCTGCCTCCCCTCCCCACCGATGTGGGTACCTCACGACGTGGGAAAGGGAGCCACAGCCACCTTAGTTCAGGGCCATGGGAAGCCCCGCGTCATTTGTCTCACTGAGACCCCTCTCCCCGCCCCCCCTCCCCCCGTCCTCCGCTCCTGACTAGGACGAGGTTAAGGCTGTCCATCTCCAGCCTGTCTGTCCGCTTTCGGTTAAGGAGGGCGGTGGATGCTGCTCCAGGCGTGAGGGAAGGCAGGTGAACTCGGCCTGGAGAGGGTGCAGGCCGAGGAAGGTCTGGGGAGGATGTGGTCGCCGCAGGGTTGCAGGGTCCGAAGCCTGAGGTCCTGGGGGCGGGGCAGAACTCGAGACCCACCCCCACCCCCCACCCCCTGCGCGCCCCTGCCCTGGAACCCTTTGTGCGCCCGTCACAGGGTGTCGCCTCTTTCCCCAGCGACAATGACTCATAAAGCTGGTCCGCGCCGCCTCCTCTCTCCCTGAAAGGCCCAGGTCATAAAGGCCATTGGGGCCAAGCCCTGAGGAGGCACGTCCCAAGACAGCCCCGCGCTGCGCTGGCCCCTGCAGCTGCCCGCCGGGCCGGGCCTGGGCCTCCCGCCGCGACCCGGACCTGGCGACCGGGCGTTACGGCTCACGCCGAGCGCCCAGTAGCCTCGACGCCCATGTGTGTCGTCTGCTTCGTGAAGGCCCTGGTGCACGTGTTCAAGATCTACCTGACCGCCAACTACACCTACAACCTCCGCAGCTGGCCGGTGGACTTCCGCTGGGATGACGTGCGCGCCGCCGGCGGGGGTGGCGGCGGTCACCGCGCGCTGACGTGCGCCGCGGCCGTGGCGGGCGTGTGGCTGCTGCGGGGCGCGGCGCTGGGCGGGGACGCGCCCGGCCGGCCGCCGCGCGGGGCGCGCAGTCAGGCGCAGTGCCTCCTGCGGCAGATCCGCGAGCTGCCGGGCCAGCTGGCCGGCTACACGCTGGCCCACTCGCTGGGCCGCTGGCTCGTGTACCCCGGCTCCATGTTCCTGATGACTCGCGCGCTCCTGCCGCTGCTGCAACAGGGCCAGGAGCGCCTCGTGGAGCGCTACCGCGGTCAGCGCGCCAAGCTGGTGGCCCGCGACGGCAACGAGATCGACACCATGTTCATGGATCGCCGCCAGCACCCGGGCAGCCACGGCCGCGGCCTGCGCCTCGTCATCTGCTGCGAAGGCAACGCCGGCTTCTATGAGATGGGCTGCCTGTCGGCGCCACTGGAGGCCGGCTACTCGGTGCTGGGCTGGAACCACCCGGGCTTCGGGGGCAGCACGGGCGTGCCGTTCCCTCAGCATGACGCCAACGCCGTGGACGTGGTGGTCAAGTACGCGCTGCACCGCCTGCACTTCCCGCCCGCGCACGTGGTGGTCTACGGCTGGTCCGTCGGTGGCTTCACGGCCACCTGGGCCACCATGACCTACCCGGAGCTGGGCGCGCTGGTGCTCGACGCCACCTTCGACGACCTCGTGCCGCTGGCCCTGAAGGTCATGCCCCGCAGCTGGAAGGGACTGGTGGTGCGCACCGTGCGCGAGCACTTCAACCTCAACGTGGCGGAGCAGCTGTGCTGCTACCCCGGTCCGGTCCTGCTGCTGCGGCGCACGCTGGACGACGTGGTGAGCACCTCGGGCCACGTGCGCCCCCTGCCGTCCGGCGACGTGGAGGGCAACCGCGGCAACGAGTTGCTGCTGCGTCTCCTGCGGCACCGCTACCCGGTCGTGATGGCGCGCGAAGGCCTCGCGGTGGTGACGCGCTGGCTGCGCGCCGGCAGCCTGGCACAGGAGGCCACCTTCTACGCGCGCTACCGCGTGGATGATGAGTGGTGCCGAGCACTGCTGCGCTCCTACCGCGCGCGCCGTGAGGACGAGCAGGAGGACGAGCAGAAGGACTGGGGGCCTCACGGGCTCGCCTTCCCCTGGCTCGTGGGCCAGGGCCTGAGCCCGCGGCGGCGCCGGCAGCTCGCGCTGTTCCTGGCACGTAGACACCTCAAGAACGTGGAGGCCACTCACTTCAGTCCGCTGGAACCGGAGGACTTCCGGTTGCCCTGGAGGCTGTAGTCCTCGCCCCTCCCCACACGGGAAACCAGTAAAGCTGGCCCTGCCTTGGGGATCCCGACCTGGTGTCTGGGGGAGGGCGAGATGGAACGCAGGGAACTGGTGCTCTCCCTCACCGGGGTGATTCCCCCCTTCCCTCCTTCCGCTTCTCTCTCAAACACTTGTGGACGTCCCATTCTGCTCCCAGCTTCTAAAGGGAATGTGGAGATTAACCTGACCCAGTTTATGGCAACACTGTGTGATGGGTGCCTTGATCACCTCAAAAGGATGATGGGAGCACAGGCTGTGAGACCCCGGGAGGTACCCTTATCCTGCATCAGGATACACAGTGGCTCTGGGAAATTTGAGTGAGGAAGGGTTTGTACAAGTCACCCCCAGCTGTGAGAGGACATTGGCATTGGAAGACTATAAAGCAGGTCTTAGCCGCCAGACCTCACCAGGAGTTAGTAATGTTGGGCCTCTAGGGTCCCCTCCCCACCTCCACACTCCTGGCTTGGACAGGAAAGGACAACAGACTCAGAGTAACAGGTACTCACAGTGGCGTGTCCACGTGGGCTATAGACACACCTGCACTGACCATTCGTTTGCTAGGCAAGGCAAATTTGAGCCAGGCCTGGGCCGGGCATCGTTCCTGGGTTCAAGGATGTAACACAGAATGAGAGACAAGCCTTCTGCTCGCCACCATCTGCAATGCAGTTGCTTCCTTACCATCTGCCATGAACTGCATGAAGGCGGGGGGGGGGGGGGGGGGGGGGGACTACTGGCCTTCCCCAGCACCTGGGGACCGGGGCTAGTCAGAGTGGGCAGTGCAGGAGACCCTGGAAAAACCGAAAGAAGGCAAGTGGGGCAGACATATAATTGACAGCACCAGAGCAGGACATGGCCATGAAGCACCTAGGCCAGTGCAAGCCAGAGGTGACCTTAGGTACCAGGAAGACACCTGTGGTGAGGTGTGCTTTGAGCTGACACAGGAAGAGGAGTTAGCCAGCTTAAGGAAGGGGCTTCCACAGAGGGATCCGTACATGAAGAGTGGGTTGGCTGGAAAGGGAGAGTGCAGTCCGGAAAAGTCAGATCCTGAAGGGTTTGAATACCTTTTAGGAATTCCCTTCCAGTGGCTATTTAGGTGCCAAAGAAGGGAAATTTCGGGACTTGTTTTAGCGAAACCGCTAGTGGTTTCACACATCTCCTTTGAGAAAGTCCGGCAAACTCTTGTTCCAGCATTTGCTGGAAGCTTTACAACTAGCTGCGCGATCTTGGACAAATTACTTTAACCTCAGTTTCCACATCTGTAAAGTGGGGAAGGCTCCACCTGGCTCATCAGGTTGCTGTGAAAATGAAGTGAAAGAACACCGGAGGGGAAGGGAGCACTCCGCACACAAGCGCGAAGGCTTCCCCACAGGTCAGTTCACGCCTTTCAGCTGTGCGTGCACGGGACCCGGGGCAGGTGCGTGCGGAGCCAGATGCCTCCAGCCAAGTGAGGGCAGCGGCGCCTGCAGGGCTAGAGGACGAATCGCAGACACGCCTTTTTCTGCGTAACTCCCATGCAATTAAAAAAAAAAAAAAAAAATCCCCATAAAGAGGAAGGACTTAAAACCTGGAGGGAGAAGCTAACTCCAAAATCAGGAAGTCAGGCCTCAAACGGTCTGTGCGGTGCGTGAGCCATGGCACTCCTGAGCAGCGGTAAACACTCTCGAGACCTCCAAAAACGCCAAACCCCGCTTTTTCATAACGCCATGTTGGACGGTCCTCCCACTTCCCACCTCCCCCGGGCTCCTTCGGACCGTTCTACCTGTGGGTCTCGCTGGTGGAGCCGACGCGGGAGGCAGTCCCTAAGAACCCGCCCTCCCTTTCCGGCTTAGTCCGCAGCTTCCGCCAATCAGGTTGGAGCAGGTAATAGGGACGGGGCCGAACAAAGTCCTCATTGGACACCGTTAGTGGGGGGTGGGATGAAGGCGGAGCACGCGTCAAAGCGGAAGTGGGTTGTCGCGCCGCTGATTACGTAATGCCGCGGTGGCTGAGGCGGTTCCGCTGGCTGCTCTGTGCGCGGCGAGCGAGTCCTGGTGCGGCCAGCTCGACTCCTACAGCGCCCGAGACCCCGGTCCCGACCCCAGCCGCGGCCCGGCCGCCGCCTGAACATGGACTCCGCAGGCCAAGGTACCCGCGGGCCCGGCGCCTTCGCTCCTCGGGCCCAGCGCGCGCTCCTCCCCTCCGGCGGCGCTTCTCAGACCCTCAATCCCCTCCGCCTCTATCCGCCCCGTGGCTCCTTTTCAGCTCCCATGCGCCGGGCCTCGAAGCTCCCGATGGCCGGGGCGTGCGTCTGCCGCCCCCGGCTTGGACCACTCACCAACTTACCCTGCGGCCGCTCCGAGGACCGGTTCCCCGGCACCCCTCCCCTCGTCCCCAGAGTTTTGGGTTTTCTCTCTCCGGGCAGCTGTCGTCATGCCCCCTCCCGGCGCTTGCCAAGTCGACCGCCCTACGCAGGGCCCTCGAGGACACTCCATCCGGCCCTGCACCAGGGCCGATGTGTTGTGCGCTTCTCCCGGGGAGGGGAGGGGAGGGGAGATGGAAGCATCTTCGAGCTCAGTGCAGCGCCCCTTGGGTGGCAACGCTGCTCGGAGCCCAGGCTTCTTAGGGGTTGTCTCAAGGGGGAAGGGTGCAGTGAGTCAGGGCACACCGAGACTGGGCCAGTTTCCCGAACAGACACCCCTGACCGGTTTGAGATGGCCGCTGGGGGTGTGGAGTGGGCCCGGGAGATTAAAATCTTGAGAAGGTGATTGGAGTCGATCTTTCATTCTGGTACAGAAGAGATGCTAACTTCCTGTGTTGACATGACTACCCTGGGTAATTTAAGGATTTTTTTTTCCTGTCATTTGACCTGTATCAGCGTATTAATTTAACAGAACTCCTAGATTCTGATACACTGTGTAGATTTTCCTATCTCTGCAGTCTACTTACGAAATAGTTGAACATCAAAAGCCGCCAGTTTTAAGTTGAGGTTTTTCGCTGTTTGACGTGTATGTCTAATATAGGTAAGCATCACAAGCATTGGATTCTGACCATAGAGTGATAGAAAACACTGAGCACTTACTGTATGCCGAATACCATACCAAACCTGTTTCTCAAACGTCCTTTTTCCATTTTCGGAATAACCCCTTGAGATTATTCCTTGTATTATCACCACGCAGTTTATACAGTTCTGGAGGTCTGGGACTCACCCAGGGGGGGACTCTAGCCCCCTAGTTTCTCCTACAGCACCAGCCCCACACTCTGTAGGTCTTTTGGTGACACTTTCTTGCCTCGGTCTCCTCTGAACCAGAGTGTGAATGCCATCTACCTACAGGGCTATGGTGAGGTTGGTATCACACAATGATTGTGCGGCGCTTTGGCATGTTTGGTGAATGCCCAGTTTCTATCTGGGAGTGATTGCAGGATCCGCCTTTAGCTTTATAGGCAGAAACAGTCCAAAGACCTACCTACCTTCCTTTATTATAAAATGTTTGTTTTTGAGAGAGAGAGAGCAGGGGAGGGGCAGAGAGAGAGGGACAGAGGATTGGAACAGGCTCAGTGCTGACCGAGAGCCCGATGTGGGGCTTGAGCTGACAAACTGTGAGATCGTGACCTGAGCTGAAGTCAGTCGGTTGAGCGTCCAACTCTTGTTTTCAGCTCTGGTCATGATCCCAAGGGTCGTGGGACTGAGCCCTGCACTGTGTGCAGCCTGCTCAAGATTTTCTCCCCCTCCCTCCCTCCCTCCCTCCCTCCCTCCCTCCCTCCCTCCCTCTTTCTGCTCCTCTCCCTTACTTACACTCGCCCTCTTTCTAAAATAAAAATTAAAAAAATAGAAGAGCAAGGTTGTGGAAATTTTAAGGCATTTAGCGAATTTGAGTAGATTCAACACAGCACGTGAAGTAAAGTTATGTGGGTTGATTTCAGTGAAAAATCAGAATTAGTTGATGGGGCACCTGGGTGACTCGGTTAAGCCTCCGGCTCTTGATTTCAGTTCAGGTCATGATCTCACGGTTTGTGGGATTGAGCCCTGGGTCGGGCTCCATGCAGATATCTCAGAGCCTGCTTGGGATTCTCTCTCCCTCTCTGTGCCTCCCGCCCCGATCACAATTAGATAAATAAACATTTTAAAAAACCCAAATCAGTGGATAAAAACAATGGTTGTGCTTCATCTGGTAAACGTGTATCAAGCGCCAAGGAAGCGCTAACCTCCAGCTGTGTGGGACATGTGAAGGGAATGAGCTGAATAGAGCATCTTTGTAGGGGTTTTTTGTTATTTTAGAGAGAAGGGGTCGAGGGGCAGAGGGAGAGAGAATCCTAAGTAGGCTCCACCCTTAGCACAGTGTGGAGCCTGACACGGGGCTCGATTCCACAACCCTTGGATCATGACCTGAGCCGAAATCAAGAGTAGGACACTTAACCAGCGGAGCCACCCAGGTGCCCCTAGAGCATCTTTAGTTTTAAGCACAGTCTATTTTTAGCAGATTGTAGGATTTCAACAGTAGAGAAACATATCTGTAACTACAGGCAGCTTTTTCCCCAACCTTTGTGCATTTGTTTTTATTTATTTTTTTAATTTATTATTTTTTATTAATTTTCTAGAATGTTTTCTTTATTTTTGAGAGACCTTGAGCAGGGGAGAGGCAGAGAGAGGGACACACAGAATCTGAAGCGGGTTCCGGGCTCTGAGCTGTCAGCACAGAGCCCAATGCGGGGCTCAAACTCACAAACTGTGAGATCATGACCCTAGCTGAAGTCGGATGCTTAACTGACTAAGCCACCCAGGTTCCCCTTAAACATTTTTTTAATGTTTTTATTTATTTTTGAGAGAGAGAGAGAGAGAGAGAGACAGACAGAGTGTGAGCAGGGGAGGAGCAGAGAGAGAGACACACACAGAATCTGAAGCAGGCTCCAGGCTCCGAGCTGTCAGCACAGAGCCCGACACAGGGCTCGAACCCATGAACCGTGAGATCCTGACCTGGGCCAAAGTCAGACGCTTCACCAGCTGAGCCACCCAGGTGCCCCTCTTTTTTTTTTTTTTTTTTTAACGTTTACTTCAGTAATCTCTCCACCCAACATGGAGCTTGACCTCACGACCTGGAGCTCAAGACTCACATGCTGCTCCAGCTGAGCCAGTGAGGTGTCCCTATGCCTTTACTTCTAAAGTGCTGGACACCACACAAAGCCTGTTTTCATGGCGTGTGCGGATTGTATGCTACTGAAGGACGGTCGTGTGTTCGGAGTTGGAAAGAACTAAAGCAGACCCATGTTTCTTTATTTGTGTGGGATCTTGTCCGCTGTTAGTGCAGGCAAGAAGATGCATTTAACTCGAAGAGGAAATAGTGCCTGCAGGAATTGGAACCTGATCTGGGTATAGCGGAGGTGTGGAAGCAGTGTCTCTGCGCCTCCCTGCATGTTGTTGTGGGACGAGGGTCGAGAACAGACTCCAGGGGAGTTGTGTTTTGCCGACTCCCTGCTGGGGCTGTGTGACCAGCCCGTGCACCTTGTGTGTGTGATGGGAGCACGTGCTCTGCAGATCGGTTGATTGAAAGTGGTGCTTGTGCTTACAGCCGTATCGTTTCTTTGCCTTAAAAATTAGAAGATCTGTTAGGTTCAGCTGCTTTGTTTGTAGCAAAGGTTTCCTGTCTCCGCAGAGTGTATTATCCTGAGGGAATCAGAGTTCAGGTCTGGCTGCCTCGTGCCAGCCTTTCCAGTGCCCTGAAGCAGCACCTTGGGTGGCTTGAGATGTCCTTGGCCTAATGGCCCAAACCATCCCGACAACCTGTCAGAGTACTCTCCACGGCCCCCTCGACTCCCCTGTAACCTGGCCTCACCCTTGGTTTCTCCCTTGGTGGAGACCTCTACCCTATTGACTTCCCTGTAACTTCTTATTGACGATTTCCGACTTTGTTTGTCTCTGGCAGATATCAACCTGAATTCTCCTAACAAAGGTCTGCTGTCCGACTCCATGACAGATGTCCCTGTCGACACCGCGGTGGCCGCCCAGACTCCTGCTGTTGAGGGTCTGACGGAGGCTGAGGAGGAGGAGCTTAGGGCTGAGCTCGCAAAGGTGCTAAGTCTCCGCCATCTGTCCGGGGGTGACTGTGAGTTCAGGCTGATGAGGGGCCATAACGCTGTCTGTGCTCTGCAGAAATTGCCCTGGGAGGTCATTCCCAGAGTCCCACAGAAATTGCTCTTTGCGGCCACTTTCTGTGTGCCTGGTGCTTTGTGTACCGTGAGGAGGGTGTCCACACGGGAACGGCTGCTCTGAGCACACCATCTACTGGGGGTTTCTTTGTTGGGATTAACACTTGACAATTTCCAGACCCCACAAACTATCTGCCCCTGGATCTTCATTTTTCCTTTAAAGATTCTTCTTTTTGTAAAAAGCGCTTCATGTGATCTTAAATTGAGAGTCCTTTAAGAGGAAATGGTAATTAACCCAAACCTGCAAGTATAATTTTTATTCAGACTGACTGCTGGGAGTGTTTCTTTTTTCTGTGTGATACAGAGTCTAACAGCAACTCACTTAGGTTCAAAATCTGGGGAATGAACTTGCTGATATCTGAGCATAGCATCCGATCAGGCAGAGGCTGGCATCCTGCGTTGATGCATCCTGAGTCTAAAAAGAGCTAGTTGTGTAGATGATCCTCAGCCCCACAGCCAGGCCTCAGACCCTGGGGGAAAGCATGTAGCAGTGTCTGAGTTGAGTGAAGGTTACAGCAGCAGCAGGCAGTGCGGTGAAGCTTATGGGCTGCGCTCAGTCATTTCAGAGTTGAGCGGCAGAAGCTCACGTCACTTAAAGTTTTCAACGTGCGTATCCCCAAGACAGCTGGACTGCACAGCCTCAAGCCATGATGATTATCACACCATGAGTGGAATGTTCTAGTCATTGGTCCTTATTGCTGGAGTAACTAGTAACAATTTGATTGGGTGATCCTATGTTTCTAAGTTATTTCTTTTTCAACTATTTTGTGCTGGAAAAACTAGTGATATAAGGGCTCTGAGCTACTTTTTATTGCCTTCCTTCAAATAATCACTTTTTTAAAAGAAAGACTTTAAAATTTTTTTCATTTGTTTTTTTGTTTAAAGTTTATTTTGAGAGAGAGGGAGAGAGAGAGAGAGACAGCATGAGTGGAGGAGGGGCAGAGAGAGAGGGAGAGAGAATCTCAAGCAGGCTCCACGCTCAGTGCAGAGCCCCACATGGGGCTCAAACTCCCAAAACTGGGAGATCATGACCTGAGTCGAAACCAAGAGTCAGACGCTTAACCGACTAAGCCACCAGGCGCCCCAAGGGAAAGACTTTTTTTTAGAGTAGCTATTGATGCAGGAGCTAAAAACGAAAACCTTTAGGGTAGTCAGGCTCCGGAGGATGCTTCCTTCTCAAGTTACATCTTTTTTTTTTTTTTTTTTTTTTTTTTTTTGGTTTTAGGGCTTGAGCAGTTTCAGGTGTTTATTTTCAGGATTCTTTCTAACTTAAATTGAATTCAAACTTAAGTTGAATTCAAACTTAATTCAAACTTAAATTCAACTTAAATTCAAACTTAAATTGAATTCAAATTCACATTTACTTTTGGCTTGAGTAACTGCCTTTGCCGACGCCTAGAGCTAACCTTGGAAACATACTTGTTGTCATAAAGGCCGTTGCTCTGTCACTTGAGTCTTGGCCGTCCATCTGTCTGTCAGCTCTGCTTCCTTCCCAGTGCATGTGGAATTTCTCCGTGCAGAGAGGGCCTGGCTGCGAGCAATTCCAGCTTCTGAGCCCAGACCCAGAGCCTGGAGGGAGAGGGGATCATCTCTTCTGACACCTGTGCCCCGTCCCAGAGCAGAGCTCCGACAGGCCTTGCTTGGTCATCCATGGGTGGGCACAGTGATTGGTAGCCCCGGCAGAACCACTTGGCTTGAGGGGAAGAGACAGTTCTCAAGAAGCTGGGTGCTGGTTCCAGATAAAAAGAGATATTTGTTGTTGACTCTGTTCCTAAGACAAGTTATGTGCTGTAAGCGGAAAGTCCTTACGTAATTCCAAGAAACCTCTTGTGTGTGTAAGGATGTTAGTCACTTCCTGCAATCAAGTCAACTGTGCTTTTGCAGGTGGAAGAGGAAATTGTCACTCTGCGCCAGGTCCTGGCAGCCAAGGAGAGGCACTGTGGAGAGCTGAAAAGGAAGCTGGGCCTCTCCGCCTTGGAGGGCCTGAAACAGAACCTGTCCAGGAGCTGGCGTGATGTGCAGGTCTCTACCGCGTAGGTACCTGCCCGCGGCAGAGGCGCCCTGGAGGCTGGAGGGCGTTCGCCAGGCTGGTGCCCCTGGCTCGCCAGTAGGGTGTTACGTGCTTGGGGACAGGGTGCCTCACAGAACGGGGGGATCAAGTATCCCTGTCTGCAGGCAGCCAGCCAGAGGCCCTGAGTCCTTGGCCTAGCCCCTGGCATGTCTTCCAAGAGCTTAGAGTCTACACATACTTCTAAAAGGTGGACGGATGCACTAGCTAGTTGTCCAAGCAGAAATCGACGAGAGTGTATCTCAGGGTACAAATCTGAGAGGACACTAATTAGGTCCTTAATGAGACTGATTTTCCTGTGGTCCTCAGAGCTCAGTGTCTGCTGAGGTGGATGTGAGTCCTTCTCATGAGCGTGATGTGGTCACAGCCCTAGGACTTCTGACTCACGTGTGACTTTGCCCTCTGAATTTGGGGAGTACAGCTACATGGCTCCTCTGAAATGTATCCTCCAGGGCTGGTGGGGGTGGGGGGAGGGGGTAAATGTCTCCCACTGAGAAGCCACATCCCTGCAGAAAGATCGATCGCATTTTATAAAAAAAAAAAATCACCTACGAAAGCCCATTTCTCTGTCCTGGGGAATCGCGGGTTTGAATCCCAAAGGGTGACTGCCAGAGAAGTATCCTGGGGATGCGGCTGTGCCTTCCTCATTCCTCACAGCAGTACTGTTCCCGAAGGGCCGTCTCACATGGGATGACCAGGCGCTCCCTGGGCGTGCCAGGGGAAGGACTGGTTGGTTCTGTCAGCGCCCGGGCCCCCCTGGGCCTCCCCGGGCCTGCACAGCAGGTGCTGAGCACCAGCAGACCTGGTCTCAGGCAGGCTGGAGTGTCATGTTCCCGCTCTCCAGTCCTTGTCTTCCCTGGAATTTCAGCTGTGCTTTGAAACCTGAGTTGAAATAATTGTTCTAAATAATTCACCGCAGACTTTCTGTTTTTAGCTATATGAAAACCTCTGAGAAACTTGGCGAGTGGAATGAGAAAGTGACCCAGTCAGACCTGTGAGTGCCTTTGCCGTCAGCACCTCCCTCCTCCTCCTCCTCCTCCTCCTGCTCTTGACACTCTCTTAGGGACCGGGAGGCTGCGTGCACCTGGCACAAACCTAGTTTGGGTGTGTTTTGCTTATCTTGCCGTTACGCGATTTTTCTTAAACGCAAATGACACTCTACTTTCCGTGAAACGGGTAGTCACTGAAGGAGATTCACTTGGCCGCCAGGCCACGCCGAAACCCTCCCTCTGGCTGACGCGGATGCATCCCTTAGGTGACAGGCCTGGCTGGCCTTGGGCAGCACGTCTGTCTGGTAGGCGCCCCTCAGCCTTCTGAGCGGCCAAAGTGGCCAAGCACCGAGCGATGCGGACGGTGATTTGGGGCCTTTGTTTCGGTCTTCCTTCCCTGCAGACGTGGCTGCAGCCGAGGGGCTCACAGAGCTTCCCTCGTCCTTGGGGTGGTTCTTAGGCTGTGGGGGCCGCCTGGACCCTGCCGGTGGGGTCTCGACGGAGTCTCTTTGAGGGGCATCGAGCTGTCAGCCATGTGGAACATGAGCACAGTAGGAAACATACGTGGATAGTCTTCTGTGTCTGTCAAAGCCACGGTTCAGAACGACTCTTGACGTTGCATCTGAGGTAATAGCACTTCGTTTATCTGCACTCTAATCAGAATTCCTCTGAACAGGGTGGGGTAATGTGTTAAAATAGTCACTTTCTGGGGTTTTTTCCATTTGTTACTGAGAAGGAAGTGCTGTCACGGATACCAGAGAACTTGGGTAGTCCTTCTGTGTCTGACTGAAAGGAACTGGTTGTTACTGAGCTCGTCTTCAGGGTCCCCGGGACCCCAGGTCTGCCGGCTCCACGTGTGGTCTTTGCAGCCTGACATCACGAGGGGCGGCGGGCACTGGTGGGCTCTGGCGGTTCACGCTGTCTGTGTCGTTGCCGCACGTGCTCTGGGAGTCCCGGTGTGTTGTGTCCCCGGGGCCGCGTCGGACGGTCCGGGGCCGCGTCGGACGGTTGCAGATGTTGCGTAGTTCGGGACGCCTGGAGGCTCACAGTGTGGACTTAGCTGAAAAGAGCTTTAGGAGACCTGAGTGCCGTCTCAAATAATTACAATTCTGACCCCTCTGGAAGAGACGTGTGGCTCTGGGCGTGGAAGTGGCCGGGGGGATGCCCTTTCAAGCGCTTTGCCGGGCGGCGGCCACTCCCGGGCGTCACTTGCAGCCAGCAGCGCGCCGGAGGATGACAGAGAACTCGGGACGGCTGGGAAGCGCCCGCGTCTGTGCCCGTCGTGCTGCTGCTCGTGGGCTGTGCTGGGCACGCGCAGCCTTGACGCCACTCATCCTGTCTTGTCTCAGCCGCTGCTTCTGGTTCAGACGGCTGGCCGTGGCGGCAGCTGTGTTCTGCGTCGCGGAACGACCGCCTGGTTGGGCTCTTCCCCTTGGTAGAGCGTAGCTGCAGGCGTGCCGAGGTGGCACCGGGCGTAGTTGCCAGTTGGTATGTGGCGTCCTTTCCTCGTACGGGACAGAACGCATGGCAGAGTGAGTGTGAGCCTGAAAGGAGGGGAGGCCTGCTCCGGGCTCACCTGACCAGGGCTCTCCTTACGCTGGCTGTGTCGCCAGGCTGGCTTCTCCTGGACGGTACAGAGGGTGCCCAGCGGGGCAGGTTTGAATCTTTGTGGCATTGCAGCCCAACGGCAGGACGGCCTGCCGCGGGTCTCCCCGGGCTCCCCCCGGGCTCCCCCCGTGGTCAGGGAGCTGTAAACGCACCTGGCTGGCCGGACTGGGATCACGTGCCCACCCAGGGTTGGGGTGGGAGCAGCCACCAAGGGAGGGTGCGGGAGAATGCCCCACGCTGACTGCAGAGTTTGCTGATGGCGGGGGAGGCTGGCATTGGCGGCTGGTGTTGGCGACGTTCCTACACCTTTGTCTTCCCAAGAGCTGGGGGTGATTCCCGAAGGGGTGCTAGGCAGGGTGGCACAGTCTGGCACCCTTCCTCACGTCTGGGCCTGAGGTTACCTGCGTGCAGACTCTGGCTCGGCCGCCAGTCCCCTCACGGCCTGAGCGTGGTCTCTCCACTGGGGCTGATGACAGCCCCTCGGCCCCTGCACTGCACGTGCCCTGGTTTGGAGGCTCCCGTTTCAGAAGGGGTCCCTGTGACACCTCATTTCCACACACTTGAAGTGCCGAGGGTGGTGGAGTGGGGGAGATTGCCTCCGGTCCGTCTCCCGTGGAGACGTGGGGGTGCTCCCCTTCGGAATGGCCCACGAGCCAGTGTCTCTCCTGCCAGTCATTCAGCGGCCAGCTCCGTACTAAGTGACCCCAAGGGCACTCCTCCTCATCACCAAGGATCCCCGGCACGGGCTCGTGGTCTCTCCAAGTGCAGTTCCCCACACCTGGCCCTGTGGGTGCAGGCAGAAATTCTCTAAGGACTTTGCCTTAAATCCTCTGCTTCAGACTGTTTCACTTCAGCGAACAGAACGTTAACGTGACCTTAAACGTTTGCTATTTCGTGAGAAGCAGCTTGAAGACATTTTCTGACCCTGTGTCTGAAACCAAATATCCTGCATGTTCCCAGTTAACCTTGTAGTTGGTGTTTTATAAATAACGAGCACGCTCCAAGTCTGTTGCTCGCAGGTAATGTTTTAACTCCCTTTGAAATGAAAGCAGCTCACCAGGTGGGGGTGAGGGTGGGGTCCCTAACAGATACTGCAAGTTAGGGGCCCCAGAGAAGGTCCCAGAGCCTTTCCTTCAGCAGGCCGTGCAGTGGGGGACACGCAGCAGGTTTCTCTGTCCTTTTCCTGCCGGCTTTGCCGACCCCGAGGCGACTGTGTGTATGTGCCAGGTCCTGGCAAAGGCTCTGTCGGGTTGGAAGGTCCCTCAGAGGATGACAGCTGAGTCTGTGGAAACCCTCCCAAAAGGAGCATGTGGACTTTGGTTTTTAGTGAGACCCAGCTGTGGTCTGCCCCTCTAGAGCCGGCCTTGCCCCTGTGCCAGGGGGTCCCGTCTAGATCCCAGACACGCAGCTCTCTGGGCTGCAGCTCTACAGGCGGTCGGGTTTCATTTCCATTCCTGTTCCATTCTGTGATAGCTTCTGGCTATCACAGGGGAAGGGGTTTCTGGTGGTCGGGTTTGTCTAAAGGTTGGATTTAGAATTAGAGTTTTTTTCGTTATGGACCTGAGGAAATCCCGAGGCAAGTCTTACAGTAAAGATTTTAGATTATTTTCTCTCTGTTAACGTGTTCCAGGATTTACTGACCTTCCCGGCAGCTAAGATAAACTCACTGTCCTAGTGACTACAGTGTGTTTTTAAACTCACTTTCTGGAAAGCACGTGTTTTAAGTTCTGGACCCTGCCGGGCACCAAAGAAGCCTGAGGCCCCGCGGCGCTATGGGAACGGCTGGGCCTCCCTGCTGATGGGGTGGCACAGGGACTCACGGGCAGCCTGGAGTGCTCAGGAGGGAAGGTGAGGGAGGAGGGCAGCACGTGATCACAGTGGAGCCTCCGGATGGCACTGGGAGAGTGGACGGGAGGGAAGGACTCCGAAGACCCAATGCCGGTGCTGTCTGTGACCCGGTGACACGAACAAGGCGTCAGAAAGTAATTTCAGAGAGAAGGCTGGCATCTCGAGAGCCTTGCCGTCTCAAGCGGTTTCCTTAGGGCAACATGTCAGCTCGGCCAGAAATGAGCCCTTGGGTTCAGGCTGCGGTATCTTTTGTTTATGGTGGCATCTGGACAAGGTCTGGCAGCTCCAAGTATTAACTCTCAAGGCGAGCCCAAGGCTGTCCTCGCTGTGCCTGTAGCCAAGGCATCCTGCCTGTGTCCGTCTCACAGATGTTGAGGTCATGGACCCGTGTCTTGTGTGATGCACCCCCCTTTGTGGATGGTTGGGGCAAGAAGGCCTAGAAAGGGTGGTCTTTGCTGTGATCCAGAGCCACCCCTCGCACTAGGGACGATGGCATTGATGGCATGAGATGAAGGTTCCTCAGTTCTGAAAGGATTTGTGAGACCGCACAGGGGGGTTGAGGGCCGGAGGGCTCCCGAGAGTCTGAGCGGCCAGCCCACCACAGGCCACACATCTACACTGTCCAGGGCACCCCCGCCCCCAGTGGGCGTGGTGGAGCTCTCACATGAGAAGCTCCCTGAATACAGTAACAGAACAAGGGGACCTTTCTGGCTTCTGTCTCAGACCCAGGGCCTCTGTGGGTCTGTCTGCTTTGCAGCAGGCGGACGCCCCACTTGCCGGGCGGTTAGCGCCGTGGCAAGAAGTCAGGGGAGGTGGGTCACCTGAGCGTTAGACGAGATGGAATAAGGTCACAAAACAGTTACTGCAGAGCTCGGAGGTTGCGATCTGGCCGTGCTGCTTTCGTCCCTGCTGTCAGTCCCCTTCCTGGCGGCCAGACACGTGCTCACTAACCCTCTGTCCCCTGGGGTTCTCTCTGGGCACGTGGTGTCCTCGACTCATGGGTGGTGGCTGCTTCTCCTGTTGTGCTGGTTCAGCTGGTGTTTTCTTTACAGCTACAAGAAGACTCAGGAAACTTTCTCTCAGGCGGGACAGAAGACGTCTGCTGCCCTGTCCACTGTGGGCTCTGCCATCAGCAGAAAGCTCGGAGATATGAGGTGAGACACCCTAGTTGGGTAGGCCAGTCGGGTGAGGGTTTGGGGATTTTAGATCCACCAGAGGCTCTGAGGGGGCCCGGGGCTCAGGTACGTGACCCTCCGGGGCCCTTTGGCAGCTGCAGGTGTGGGCACACCAGCCCTGGGGCAGTCGGTTCACGGTCCCTTGTTTGTGGGCTGCCTCTTCGCCACTGCTGTGCTTCTTCGGCAGGGATTGTTGTTTCCTTTGGGTAACTTAGCGCTTGGGATCTGTAAAGGTGGGTGCTTGCCGTTGAAGTTCCACGGATGAAAGATGACTGTGCCTGCAGGTCGGTGTCAGGGTGGGGTGTCGCTCTGGGCAAGCCAGCCGGGACAAGGGTGTTGTTTCCTTGCAGTGTTTGCCCAGCCCAGATCTCAGGGTGTGTGTGGCTGCACGCCAGGGGCCCCAACTGAATGTTCTCCCAGAGTTGATGAGACCTTCATGGCCATCAGAAGTGCTTCAAGCAGGGCCTGGGGCCGGGGAGTGTGGGGGCAGCTTGGACATCTGGTGGAGCACACGTGGCTGCATCCGCCAGGCCCCCTCTGCCACACGGCACTGAGCCAAGGAGACTGGTCCTTGGAGCCAGAGGCTGTGGTGTGAATCCTGGCTTGGCTACCTCCTAGCCCTGCCCTTGGCGAGGCGTCCCTCTCGGGGCTGCTAAGATCAAGCGTGCGCTGTTGAGCGGCAGTGTGGTGTCCTTCCTGGCCGCCCCTCCTCCCCAGGTGTCACTGCCCAGCCCTGCCCTGGCCCCTGACCCACGCTCAGGACCGGTCCCTTCACTTAGCGATTTCAGGGAATGCCTCCCTGTAGCCCCCACCCCATGCTGAGGCTCCTCTCTTCTCAGACTTGAGAATCACGCGGTGGTAGTGCCCGTGGGCTTGGCGTGTGGAGTACAGCATTGGGAGCCCATCCCGCTCTGGCCCCTTTCCTCTTATCCTCGGGTGGCCTCCCTCCCTGCCTGCGTAGGTGAGGCATTTCCTTGCCTCACAGACCTGCCTGGCAGTTGCCTTGCGAGGCCTCAAGGTGGGGGCTCTGCCCTGACCATGTAGCCAGAGGTGAAAACACAGACACTCCTACCACGTGGCTCGTGCCCAGGGCCGTGCTCACCTTTTGTTTGCTGGATGTAGTTAGTCCCCTCCACTTTTTATTTAGAAAAATTGCAAATTTTCAGAGAGGCTGAACAATCAGTACACAGTCTGTGTATTTCCTCTGTCCTAAGGAGTGCACGGCCTCACAACTGGAGATCTGGTCACGCTCCTGAGCAGCTATGGCTGGGGAGGTCCTTTGGGGTCACCCTGTAAACGTAGGCCTTGTCCACAGTGGCTGTGATTGGAGCCTGCAGATGTGGCTCTGAGTGACAAAAGGGGGGTCTGCAGCGGTCCCTCCCGGCCACACAGTCATCTGCTAATGCTTGACTCTGTGGGTGTGTTCCTGTAACGAATCTCATTTGAAATTAGATGGGACGCCATCGCCGCTGCACTGTGGGACACCTGCTTTGGCCACCTGAGCCGTGCTGTGGTAAGCCTGGTGACAGACTGATCACATGCCACTGGTGGCCTGGCCTTGCTCCCAGGGGTTGCCATGGAGGGCGTGGGGGGGCCATCCCAGCGCTGCTGGGGTGAGCTGTGTGTGGGGTTGTGGTCCTTTCCTCGAAATGCTGGTCTGATGACAGAGCATTTGAAGGAAGCAATAAACGTGTGCTGTGCCTAAATTACATCCTCACTAGGAACGTCCCTGTCACTCCTGGCATGATTCACTCACATCGAGCCTTCTCCCTCCCTCTTGGGCACGTGCAGGGCGTTGGCACTGTCCAGAGCTCCCGCGGGCCCTTTGGACGGTGCACCTCACTTCTCTGTCTCTGCTTCAGTCCCGCTCTCTGCTCCGGGAACTGGGGTGTGCTGCTGACCGAGGCGAAGAGCCTCAGGTCACGTGCCCGGCCTCACTGCCGTGTGTCACGTTTGCACCCGTGCTTCCAGGGACAAGAACCAGGGCCCACACAGTCGAGGTGCTCATACGGACTGGCCTGTTGGCTGGTGCGCCTCACCATGGGGCTCTTCGGTCTTGCTCTGCTGTGTTCCCAGGGGTGTGGGGAACTCTTGACGTCTTGGGGTCAGTGATGTGTCCACCGTTGCCTCACCCCGTAGTCTCAGGTTGAGCTGAGGCTGAGAATTCACCACTTCTTGAGAATGCAGATGAGGTCCAGGGAGGTTTCTGTGTGCTGAGATGTTTGCCCTACATCACGGTGCTGCAGAGGCCTATCCGAGAGCAGCCTGGCCTGGGAGGCTATTTGCATGCCCTGGGGTAGGAGGTGGCAGGCCGGGAGAGGAAATCGGATTTGGGTCAAAGCCTGGGTTAAAGGAGGGGTCTCTGTCTAGCTTGGTGAGCCTTGACGAGGCACCTGCCTTCTCCTCCCACCAAGAGATGGCAGGGCCTGCTGCCCACCCAAGAGACCACATAATTGAGTCTCATATGATCTTCTGAAGGCTTCTAAAATGACTTTCATGTTGGGGGTAGCCTCCAGAGCGTGAGCAGGCCTGGCTGGGTAGTGGAGGACATGGCCGTATTGCCCCCAGACACGCGTGTTTCCAGGTTGGAATCTGCCAGCTGGAGTGTGGAGGTGGAGTGCAGGGCGCTCAGCCCCGTGGGTGTCCCGGCCAGTCCTGTCATAGCACGCACGTGCGCACCCTGGTTCAGCCGAAGCCCTGAGGGTCGTACAGCCCGCCTCCGCACACCCCACCCCTTTGCGCTGCTCCTCTCCTTGGGGCTTCATCCCTCTAATTCCAGACAGGGTCGTGGACACGCAGGTGCCTCGTATGTGACCCAGGTGGGATCGCAGAGGGGCCAGTTGCGTGCGTGAGGGAGCGGCGGCCTCTCACAGAATTGGGGCTTGAGGAGAACAGGGACCGGGGTGGTCACGGGGGTCCCCGCGTGGCCTTCTGGAGCTTGAGTGAGGGGCTGGGGTGGGCACTAGCCTCCCTTTCCTAACACTGCGTTTCTTCTCCTCCTGCTGCTGCCTTTCAGGGCCCGTCCGTTCTCCCACTCGTTTAGGTAAGGCTGATGCGGGGCGTGCCTGTGGAAGGCTCTTCCCTCGATTCCGGGCAGGGTGGTCTCTGGCTGGCCTGTGGGAGGCTGTGCACCTCGGCCCCAGCTGGCACAGCCAGGCCTGCCAGGCGTTGCAGCCTGCTGGGGAGCTCACGGCTCCTGGGGCTGTGACCGTGTGGCTGATCGCCAGCCCCCAGCCCAGCCTGACAGCGTCCTTCCTGAGAAGAGACGTGTTCATGTTGGGGGGGGGGGGGGGGCAGGGAGAGGGGAGTGCTGAGTCTCCATTCTCGGGTTCTGTGCCTCTTCATCCTCAACACCGGCTCCTGTTCTCTCCTGCCCTGCAAGTGGACTCGTTTACCACTCGAGGGCCAGGAACGGCAGGGCACCTGTGGGGCATCCTCCTGGGTGGTCCTCACTCCACGCTGACCCAGTCACATATGTCCGGCCCGATACCAGTGCTGCCCCATCACACACGCTTCCAGCTCGGAGGCCTGGAACCAAATCTAGAACAACGTGTGACTTTAAATATTTCTACTTGCTTGACCTGGTTGTTTCTCTTTTGCCGAAAAGTCATTTGCTGTGAAGTCGAGTAAGGACATCTGACAGCTGTTTGTACCAAAGGTATTTTAAAGCCCCAGGCCGAGGTCTTCTTAGTTTCCTATTTTAAAGCTCTCTCTCAGCACTGTCCCATTTCTGGGGCAACTTTGGAGGCCAGCGAGAGGAGCCCGGGGTCCTTTCCTCCCGGGGCCAGGGGCCCTTCTGTGTGTGGTGGCCAGAGCTCACGCACCCTGCCAGGCCGGGTCTCTGTGTGGGTGAGCTGACGGGTGTGCCGAACGCCAGGCTCATCCCCTTGGTAACTCCTGCTTCCTTCTCTGCTTCTAACACGCTCCCAAGCAGCAACTCTTCAATCCGCCACTCGATAAGTATGCCAGCCATGAGGTAATGTGCACTCGCGCTCCCAAGCTCCCGGGGCGGGGGGGGGGGGGGGTGGGGGGGGTGGGGTAGGGGGCGGGGGGGGGGAGCCGGGGGGGGCGGGGGGCTCCAGCCAGTCGGCTTCACATTCCCCATATCCCTGAGCCAAGGGCCATCTTCTCCCTGGCAGGCTCCTGCTGGCCAGGGGTTGGAAAGATCCCTTCTAGGCTGAAGAGCTAGTCGGGGGGAGGCTAAGAGGAGACCAGTGTATCAAACAGGGCTCCATCTGGAACCTTCCAGGGCTGCCCAGGGTACTGGGCCAGGGAGGGGCAGAGAGGTTCATACACATACCTGGCACCCACAAGACTTCAGGCGCCTCCAAGCCTGTTACGGGAAACTTTTATCTGCACCTGGAGGGGAGTCCCGGTCTCCTTAGAACACCCAGAGCTGTGGCCTGTTCCTGGAAGCCTCCCACTCGTGTTTCCTGCCCTGCGGTGCCGCAGCAGAGGCCCTGTCCCTGTTCGGTAGCTGCCACACCCCATCGCACGTCTGGGGGTCCTTGATGGGCTGCTTCTAGAAGCCCGAGGGTAGGGAGGGAACTGGTTGTATAAGAGGGTGCTGGGTGGGGCTGGGGCTGGCCTGCTCTCTCCTCCTCTGCCTCCTCCTCACTCGTTCCGAATTGTCCTTGGTTTTCCTTTACTTCCGTGAGAGATTGGTGTCAGGAGTACCTGGGACCTTCCATAACTTCAGCATGTGTGGATGTAGGGTGCAGCAGAAATGTGCTCCACATCTCACCCACTGCTCAGTCGAGAGGTCTGCACTTCACCCGGGGTTGCACCTGCTGGCGGCATGCAGGTCTAATGTTCTTGGAGTTGGCAGGTGTGGCTGACCTGTTCTGACCTGGAAGCCTCCAGAATGACCTTGCCTGGACTGTCTTCTGGGCACGCCCCCTCTCCTTTTCAGCTTGTCACATGTTTACAGTGAGGTCTCAGGGTGCCGTCAGGGATCTTTTCTGCAGGTTGATCCTAACCCTGAGGCCCTTCAGACTTAGGAAGGCAGCACAATTGTTTGCTCCCTACACCGACATCTCCTCTCTCTCTCTCTCTCTCTCTCTCTCTCTCTTTAAAGGAATTCTGCGACCTTTAAGTCCTTTGAAGACCGAGTTGGGACCATAAAGGTAACTGTATTCAGACTGTTCGTTTGATTCTCTTGCTGGGGTGGTGGATTCACGTGCAGTTACGAGAGCTAATGCAGAGGGCCATTGTACCTTTCATCTCGAAGTGACATAACCAGGATATGACACTGATAACAGCTAAGGTGGAGAACAGTTTGATCCCCACGGTAATCCTTCCCCGTGTTCTCCTTCCTCCTGCCCTACCCCCAGAACTAGCGATCTCTCCATTTCCATGATTGGAACCATACAGCGTGGAGCCTTTGAAGATCGGCTCTTTTTACGCTGCATAAATCCCTGGAGGTACCTCTAGCCTGTTGCTTGTGTCAGCGATTTGTTCCTTTTTATTGCTAATCAGGATTCACCTAATCAGAATTCAAGTTCTGTAGACTCCGTAGAGACCTGAGCTGGCCTGGGATCTGCCCGGCTCTGGGTGCTCTGTCTCAGGTCTTTCTCTCTTGGTCTTTTCTCACCCGTAGTCTAAGGTCGTAGGTGGCAGAGAGAATGGCAGTGACCACCTTCCCTCCCCGACGGGGAGTGATGACAAGCCCCTGCCCGACCACACGCCCTTCTAAGCCCGTCGCAGCTTTGCCCAGCCTCGGAGCACGTGCAGGCCCACCCGTCATCACCACAACCGCACCTCTGCAGCGGGACAGCCGGCCAGGCCGTGGGCGAGCGTGCAGAGCTGGTTTTGAGGACAGTCGTGCCGTTCACGCGTGGACCTGGCTGCTGCGCTCACATGAGTTAGAGAACACAGTTTTGTACGCAGATGCTTTACGCCGAAGTTGGTAGATGCAGGACCGCTGTGCCGTCCGTCCTGGGCTGCAGGGGTGGACAGGGCAGTGGGCCCTTTGGGAATCTGGTGGGTTCATGAGAACGTGGAAGGAATGGGAGAGTGATACGCGTAAATAAGTGGTATTTCCTAAAACCTCTCCTTCCCTAAGTTCTAGGAGGAATGTACAGAAGGAAGATTCATCCAGAGAGTCCTACCTGATCCTCAGTTTTTATTTCAAACGCTAAACAAGAAAACTGTGCATTTTCTGAAACCCTCCAGAAAAGAAACTGGTTATCAGCAACTGCCTAATCGTTACACTAATGATCTAGCTTTAACGAAAGCAAATTCTTTATTTTTCAAATGCAGTGAATTTTTCAAAAATTAAAGCTAAGCGAAGCTTTAGTCTCATAGTTAGGAAACATTATTTCTTTGGACTCAAGCTGAAATACAAGCCTTACATCGCCTTATGCTTTGTTTGTTTATAATGTTTTTATATATAAAAATAAGGGTTCTTTAGTGGGTTTTGACACTGTGTAGACTTTGGCATCTAGCTTGAGGGTGGCCTGGACCATTGGTGTGTTTTATTTCACTGATGGGCTTCATCCAGCGTATGAAGCTTGCTTCTCTCTCCTCTCAAGGACTGGGACAGCTGCTGGCCAGAGGGCTCCTGGGCCTCCCTGGGGCAGGATGCGGGGCAGGAGAAAGAAAAGCAAGTCTGCCCGCCCCCCCCCCCCCCCCCATGGCTGATGCATTCATTACTGGCCATCTGTATGCATCAGAATGCATTACTGCATTCATCCATTCATCGGCTCCAACCCGACCGTCTGCCCCACACGGGGGCTGAGTGAGGAGCAGGTGGGCTGCACAGAGGTCACCTGGAGCTCTGCTGTTGCCTTTTCTCAGGAGCTACACAGATCTCATTCCCGTTTTGAAGCTGCCACACCCCAGCAGCCTCTCGGGGCCCCACTTGGGGGGTGTGTCTGCAGGGGCAGCTCCGTGCCTTACTGGCTGGCTCTCAGCAGGCAGAGACGTCCCCTGTGCGTGCATCTGTGTGCTCGCTGCAGGGAGCAGCCGTGCCCTCGGGCTCTGTGCTGGCAGACTGTGCTGTGCTCCCTGGTACCCTGAGTGCTGCTCACTTCAGACACCCTGGGGCGGGGGGGCTGTCGTCCGTGCCTGTGCCATGGGAAGAACACCGTTGGGGTTTTTTTCTCCAGGGTTAGAATCTCAGATGGGGTGTGGTGAGAAGGCAGGATTCAAGCGTAGGAACATTTATCTTTTCCTCCAGGAAATAATGGGTAATTTGTCAATAAAGCATTCCTTTGGGGAAGAACCTATGCCAACTTGTGTGGTTGTCTTTCTTCCTCCGTGAAGGCGAGGAAAGAGTGGCAGATAAACCCACAGAGGAGGTCCCTGTTGTCCTGGGCCCACACCCTGGGGAGGGGCAGCAGGAAGCAGGTTCAGCTCAAACGCAGACCCCCAAATCCTCAGTCCTGTGAGTTAAAACAGGACGCACTGTGAGAGGGTGCCGTGGTGACAAGCCTGTGGGGCGTCTGAGGAGGGACGTGTGGAGGGTGAGGAGGACCCAGCCAGGTTACAGGGTCAGGCTGAGCAAGCAAGAGTCCTGCAAACCAGGCACTGAAGACAGTTTGCTCCACCGAAGGGCCTGGGTCTGGTGTGCGAGCCGCCGGAGTCCTGCGCGCATCTACTTGTAGTGACCCCTGAGCTGTTGGGGCGCAGGGAAGCCACGCGTGTCCCTTGGTCAGGTGCAGGGCTCTTCCTGAGTCTCCTCAGGTGGAGGAAGTTCACTGAGGTGGCTGTGGCTGCTGTAAGAGCACCCGTGGCATCCTTCCAACCCCCTCTATGGGTGGGACCACGTGGACAGAGGTAAACGATGGCCTGGAGCAAATCAACTGCAAAGGGAGCTTCGGTGAACTGAGGCGGTGGCAGGGGGGAGGCGGGGCCAGAGGCTTCCGGGTGTGTGGAGGGACACTGGTGAGGCGACCCAGGGCAGTTTGAGGGCTCCTTTGTTGCGAGTTCATCGTTTTAAGGCAATCTGCAAGATTCAGAAGTCCAAACGGGCTCCGGTTCCCCACCCATGCCCTCCCCACCACCATCCTCCTGCATTTCTTCACGAAAAGGCAAGCAGATATGAAAGTGTACTCTCAGGGGCGCCTGGGTGGCGCAGTCGGTTAAGCGTCCGACTTCAGCCAGGTCACGATCTCGCGGTCCGTGAGTTCGAGCCCCGCGTCAGGCTCTGGGCTGATGGCTCGGAGCCTGGAGCCTGTTTCCGATTCTGTGTCTCCCTCTCTCTCTGCCCCTCCCCCGTTCATGCTCTGTCTCTCTCTGTCCAAAAATAAATAAAAAACGTTGAAAAAAAAAAATTAAAAAAAAAAAAAAAAAAAAAAAAAAAAAAAAAAAAGAAAGTGTACTCTCAGACGGTACCCGATGTTCTGTGCCTGCTTTTCCTTCCTTGTGCTCTGCCCTGGTGCATCAGATGTGTCGACCCCGCTGCCCTGGGCGCTCCCAGTGGCAAGTGCCTTTACTGGGAGTATCGGACTTTCCTTTGGGATCAGGGAGCAGGCTTGCTCCAGATGTAGCAGTGGGGAAAGTGAGTTACTCCAAGTTGTGGGAAGTCTACACTGCACGTGGGACCTCAATACAACAGTGGGCTGGGAGAATGGTGGAAAAGCACCGCCGCTGCCTGAAGTCAACATTTACCTTAATTTACTTTGGAAAGGGATTCCATGTAGTCTTCACGGATTAAATAAATGTTTTGTGGGGAAGTCTGTCAGGCTTTGTGGGATAGAGTGAATCTGTTGTGGACTCAGCTCTCAAGGGCTTTGCGATCCCATCTGTTGGGGAAGACAAGGTATTCCTCTAACAGATTTGTGTGAGATGAGCTTTGAGAGCTTGGAGGACTTAGAGCACCTGGTGGGGCAGGTAGAGACACGGACATGCCTGGGAGGGGCTGGGGAGCAGCAAAGCACCTGCTTCCCTGAAGCCTCAGTTCCCTGTTTCAGGGTAAGGATAACGCGGCCCGCCTCCCGTGATTCAAGGGCATGGAAAGCACAGGGCCTGACCATAGCCACTGTCGGCATTTGACCGGCATCTTCTGTCACTTCCTCTGAACAGGTTGGGTTGCTTATTTGTAGACATACTCATAATGATGTACTTTTTATATCATGCATCTTGCTCGTTTACTTTCAGGAACTATCACAAGAATCTTCTACGCTGTTTCGTAGCTGTTGTGTACATTTTTAATAGCTGTTTTGTTCCACTGAGTGTGCTTGCTTGTACAGTTGGGCAGGTTTCCATTTTCACTATTTTACAACAACAGTATACACCTTTTTCTATATTTGGGAACATTTTTCTTTAGGAGGAATGGCCCTAAAGTGGAAGTATTGTATCAAAGATAGACTCACTAAGGCCCGGTTCGTTCGTTCTTGCAGCTTCTGGCACAGGCTGAACACAGCTTGCCCATCTTACTGCCTCCTTCCTCCTATGATTCTGTCCGGGAATCTTTCATCCTCTTGAATCAATAGACAGTATTAATCTGGCCTTTCTGCTTCTTGGTTTTCATAAGCCTTTTCTTACTGCCTCCTCGTGTTGCACAATTTAACGACTACCAGGAGGCTTCCTGAGCTCTCTGCCACAGCCAGCATGATGGCAGAGAGGTGTAAGAAGAGGGCAGAGGCAGACGGGTCAGAGCTTGTTGGCAAAGCCTGGATTTTACTCAGTGTTCTAGGAAGCCTTAGATGTCATCAGGTTTCTTATAAAAGACAACTCCGCTGAATGGAAAACGGCCAATGCGCAAGAGTGGCAGTGAGGCGGACACACGCCAGAAAAGGTCTGCGTGGCTTCTAGAATGAAAACTGCCACATGCCAGTGTACCAGACACAGAGCAAGCACTGAATAAGTGGTAGGACTGCTTACGGTTCCGGGGAGTGACAGGGAAAGGTGACAGGCAGGCCTCCCCTCCCAGGTGGCCAATAGGATCAGCAGGAGTCCTACCTGTATAGGGAGGGAAGTGTGTGCACGCTGGTTCTCCTGCTTTTCCACGCCACTGTCTGAAGGCGATTCTGGGGGCGTGGCTGGACAGTGGTGGTGGCACTTCATTGGTTGGGCAGGAAGGAAGGAAGTCCCATCTCTGCGCTCCAGGGGTGAACAAATGTCAGTCCCTAACCAGTGCCCGGAGGAAGGGGGGCGTCGGCCTCTGGGTCATCTCCTAGCAGCTCCCTCTCCCGTTCTTGGACGAGCGAGGTCAGCGGCGAGACAAGTCCGCACACCTCCCCTTTCGCAGGTTTCACCGCCTCACCTACCCGCGGACCTGAGCACCACGGGCACTGGAGGGAGGCTCGGCCCGCGCGCCTCGGTCCCGCCCCTGCCGGGTTGTAGGCGCTTCCGGCTCTGCAGTGCGGGCTCCGCCCACAGCTCCCGGGGCTTCCGTTCCCGGGCTGTCACTTGGGGCCCCGCCCCTGGGCTGTCGCTCGAGGCGCGGCCCGCATACGGCGTTTCGGAGCAGCCGCTGTCACCTTGCGGCTCCGCCCCGCATGGGCGGAGCCTCCGCCTAGAGCTCTGGGCGCGTGCGCGGCCTGCCCCGCCCGCCGCTCCGACCCGCGGAGCCCACGTTCTTCCGGGGGCGCGCGCGCCGGTGCGGGTGCGTGCGTGAGCGTGCGTGGACGTGCGCGCCCCCGCCGCCTGTGCCGGTGCTGCTCCCGCGCCCTCTGCCGCCGCTGCCCCTGCCGCCGCCGCCGCCGCCGCCGCCTCCTCCCCCACCCTCGACCCCCGGGGTTCCCGAGACGCAGCCCCGGCTGAGGAGGAGCGCGTCGGCCGGCTGCCCAGCAGCGCCGCGGAGCTGAGGAGCGGAGCCGCGGAACGGCGGGCGGGCGGGCGGGCGGGCGGACAGGTGAGCTCGCGGCGGGCCCCACGGGCCTCCCGTCAGGCCGGGGCAGGCGGCGCGGGGCGCGGGGGTCTGCAGGGGGCGAGGGGCGGCGCGCCCGCAGCGGGAAGCGGCGGCGACCCTCCCTCCGGGCCGAGGGCGCGGGGCGGGGGCCGGCGGGGGAGGGAGCTTCCCGGGAGCGCTCGCCGTAGCGGCGGGGCGGGTGGGCGCTGCGGCCTGCGAAGAGGAGCCGGCGGAAAGGTGCGCCCACCGCGCGGCCCCGGGCCCGCGCGCGCCCTCGTCGGGGGCCACGCGAGGGGTCTGTGCGCGCCGAGCGGTGCCCGGGTGCCGCCGCAGGGCCGCGGTGGCGTCGGGGACGACCACATCTGGGCGCAGCGTCTCTCGGGGCAGCCCGCACTCAGATGGGGGTGGGTAGGTGGGGCCGCAGTCCCGTGGGGGCTCTCGGGTGTGTGCGACGCTTCAGCAGCCGGTCCCCCTCATGCCCGATCGCGGGCAGCGCGCGGCCTTCCTCCGCCCCCACTGTCCCCGTGACTGACCTGAGGGTCTTTTCCTTCCCGGAGGGGGGGGGGGGGGGGCGGTGGCTAAGATGGTTGAGAACCGCTGGTCTAAGGGAGCCACACGTAATCTGGTCCCTGGGGCATTATGTCTACGGCTGGGGGAATTGAAATGTGTTCCTGAGCGAGCTCTCAGTTAATCTCTTAGGTTGGAATCATTTGGTTTGTAAAAGTAATAATAATAAAACGTTTTTATCAGTTTTATGAAGACGTTATTTTGCGAAGTGCTTTGTATTGTACTCTGAAGGAGACCGTATTCGGAACTCATCCGGTCAGGGTCTGACTTGTTTGTGTCGAGTGCTCGACTGCGAGCTCTCTTTCGTGCGCCTAGGAGATGGTTTCTCAAAATTCATTCAGTTGTGTCATACAGGAAAAGGAAGCAAGAGTTTCAATTTTATTTTGTTTTTTTGTTTTTTGGTTTTTTTTTTTTCAGGTTAGATCTGATAGGGGACATTTTAACTTGCTGCTCTTGGCCTAATAGTGCTCCGTTTGAATGTCCTTACTTAGTTGTCTAAAAAAACAATCTTAATGACAGAAACAGCTACATTGCCCCAGCTATTGACATGGTTGCCTAAAGGCAGGGCCCTGGCTGGCGCTTCCAAGACTTTATGTTCATTGATTTGCTTCTTTCTTGTTAGATGTCAAGCGAAGTTTCGGGTTGGAGTAATCCGTTAAACAGGAGATGAAATCAGAAGCCAGGATTCGAGGGTTCGGGGGAAGCTTATAATCGAGTGTTCACAACTCTCCTTTCCCCTGTGTCAGTGTTCTCGGACTCAGGGCAGCTCCGGGTGGCACATGGCCAAACCGAGAGCTACAGGAGCCGCTTCTGGCTGGCCGACTGTGTGGCGACCTGTGTGTTTGATACAGATGGCCTTGTGCCCCCACTGGTCATCGTGGTTCCTCTTTGTCCACCCGCGCAGGACGCTAAGGGAGATGTGTGTTCAGGACCCCCACGGCCTGGCCCCTTGGCCCGGTCTAAGCACAGCACCCAGGGGTTGTGTGGTGAGCAGACACTCGGGCTCGCCGAGGCACCGGCTTCTCAGCTGGAAGGCGACCCTTATTGGGGAGCGTGCCTGTCGGGCCTCTCCCGCGCCTCTGTGACCAGGCTCCTACCTCTGGCCTTCCGACTCACTCTTCCCCTGCCACAGCGGCCTTCTTGCTAGTCTCTTAGGAAAGTCATCTGCTGTGTCCTCCGGTCTGCCCAGAACACTCACTTCCTCCCCCTCGTGCTCCGAGCGGCCCGGCCCTCCCTGACTGCCCTGCCTAGAATTTCAACTCGCCACCTCTTGTTTCCTGTCTCCCTTCTTTCCTTAATTTTTCTTCAGCGCTTAGGTATTTTAATGTCCTGTGTAACGGATTTATTGTGTCGGTGTTTTACTGCAAGAGCAGGTCCACAGGGAGGCTGTCCCGTGCAAAGAACTGTTGCTGGCACACAGTATGTGCCCAGGAAATACTTGTTGAATGAATGATAGTGACGAGCTTAGCGGTTCTGTGCAGCACACCGTCTATTGCTTGGAAGTCGTTGTGGGTTAGCACTGAGCACATAGAGGTTTTGGGTTCTGAGGGAATGCTGGTGAGCCACCTGCCCTTTGGGAGAGGACAGCCAGTCGGTACTGGAGAACCTTTTCTGCAACTTCTAGCTTAAGTTATTTCAAAATGGGAAGTATTTAAAATCAGAAGATCTGTAACTGATAATAATGCTTCCAGAAATTCTGTCTTTGGTTACTCCCCCTCCCCACCCCCCCAAGCCCCGCACATGCTGGTCTTAATACTTGGTGACATCTGTTAGTTAATTGGGCTGAGAGGTAGTAATTGTTCCGAGAGCTACTTGAAGTGAGCTGTTCCTGAAGGCCTAAGCCCGGGTCTCGTCTCGTTGTGTGACTGAGAGGAGCAGGCGGAGTCCTGCTTTGTGCTTAAATGGCTCTGGAGCCCTTCACCTCAGGCCCCTGTTAACTCAGAGTAAGTGCATTTTTGTGTGTTTCTGAGGATGGTACTCTTAATTAAGGTGGTCGTGTCTTGGCCACTTTGTCCTCGAGTCCTCCTGCAGAGGTGGCCCTGTGTGCAGTTGTGAGCTACCCTGCAGTCCTTACTTGTTCCCAGAACTTGATTTAGGCCTTTTGTCCCAGTTGCTGCAATGACCACCTACCTGACGCCACCACGCAGAATCCCCTAACAGGCTACTGGACGGTGCCTGTTTAGAGCCTGAGTATGAGGTGCACATGCTGGTCCTGGGGGGTAGTGGGTGCTCACTAGGTGTTGAGTAAATGACGGAATTGCAGGGGAGCTAGGCAGTTGTGATGAGGTGGAGTTTTATCTAGGATGGGAGTTTGCTTCCAACGTCAGAGAACAAAATGAGTGTGGGACACCCAGCAGAATCACCCTTGAACATTCCTTCGCTCTCCTATGAAGTACTCTGGGCGGGGTTTGGAGTATACAGTGCTGTCAGCAAACAGCGTCCCGTTTTCCAGTAAAGAGACAGACCCCTGTGTCTTCTGGGGACTGGTATCCAGCTTGGTGACCAGTCCTTTGCACAAGTGGAGAGGAGGCTCTTAGCTCTAGTGGTGCCCTCGTGAGTGTCTAGATGCTCTGAATAGCGGTTGAAACTGCGGTACCCCTGAAACGAGGCTTACTCTTACACTCTGATTGGTTAGTTAGATCTGAGCATTCTCGGGCTGCAGACACCCCTCCTGCGGGTCAGCAGAACCCGTGCTAGACTTTTCCTTCCTGAAAAGGACAAGACCGGGCTCGCGTGATTAGGGGCCTCCCTAAAATGGGGGTAATGGTACCTGCCCTGCCTGCCTGTTTGGGGAGTACGCGGGATGATAAGTGGAAGGTGTCTCATCAACTGCTTCCTAAATAGAAGTGACCAAGGTGCTGAAAGATGCTCACAGTCCTGTTTTATGAAAACGCTAACCCTAATTTCAGAGAGGGCAGCGCTGTGCCTTTGCCATCCTGACACCAGGGCCAGCCAGAAATAATGACATCCCCTGAAGAAGATTAGCAGCGAGTCCGTCATCGGTAGCTTGGGAAGATTTAAGGATTAGATCGGCAAACGGCCTGTGGTTCGCACTCTGTCGTTGCTTGGTGTTTGCGCTAGTTTTGTTGAATGCCTTGTACGCTTGCCAGCGAGCGTCCTTAGAGCTGAGACCGCAGAGATGGGGTCCAGCACCTCACTCTCTAAAGAGAGAAGTGTCTGATGGCACCAGGTGTGGGATGTCCCTGAAAATGCCATCTTAATCAGTGTTCTTTTTAAGGACTGATCCGTATATACTAAAAGTTCACTTCATTCGAAAACTATTCTGCGTTGTTCATGTATCTTACATAAATGGTTTTATTATTTTTTATTTCAAACGTTTATTTATTTTTGAGAGAGAGAGTGAGAGTGTGCTCGAGCATGGGGGTGCCGAGAGAGAGGGAGACACAGTCCCAAGCAGGCTCCGTGAGGCGGGGCTGAAACTCTTGAAGCGGGGCTCGAACCCATGAGCTGTGAGACCATGACCTGAGCCGAAACCGAGAGTCAGAAGCTCAACGGACTGAGCCATCCAGGTGAAATAAAAATTGTTTTCTTTCTTTATTTTGAGAGAGAGGAAGCATGCATAAGCAGGGGAGGGGCGGAGAGGAGAGACAGAATCCCAGGCAGGCTCAGCACCATCCGCACAGAGCCTGATTGCAGGGCTTGAACTCACAAACTGCAAGATCATGACCTGAGCTGAGATCAAGGGTTGGTCACTTAACCCGTTGTGCCACCCAGACACCCCTAAAAATGGTTTTTAAAGCTTAGTTCTGGGGGCACCTAGGTGGCTCAGTCGGTTAAACGTCCAACTCTTGAGCTCAGCTCAGGTAGTGATCTCATGGTTCGTGGGCTCGAGCCCCACTTCGGGTTCTGTGCTCACAGTGCAGAGCCTGCTTGAGATTGTCTGTCTCTCCCTCATTCTCTGCCCCTCCCCCGCACTCTTGTTCTCAAAATAAACAAACAACTTCAAAAAAAACCAAACTTAGTCCTGTGGCAGAAACCCAACTAATGTTTTTAAATTGTGTGATATATTGTGAGGGATCAGTGAATGTCTCTTGAATGTGTAAGTGTGAGTGAACCTCACTTGTCATCCTCGGCTGTGTGTAATTTTATTATCCTTTTAATTTTTCTGCATTGAACTTGTATCAGCAGCAAATACGGTGGTTTACGAGATGGAGTGGAGTCTCCACTGCTGCGTCCTGAGGAATTCTGTGCCAGTTGGTTATAAAACTGCAGCCCTAGGAGTCAGATGATTGGAACGCTGACCGGCCGCCCTGTCAGCTGTGCCCCACCCTGGCTATCTCTGGGGTGGCCGTCCCCTTTCTTAGAGAGCACTGTCAGCCCTGTCCTCGCTGGGTGGAGTAGACATGTGGTGCAGTGAAACCAACAGCACCTGAATCTCTGGCGTCTTGTAACCTTGCGTTGGTTCGGGGGTTGGGGGCCCCAGATCATGGGTCCTGCCTCAGACAGTCCCAGTAGAATGTAGAGGAAGGTGCTGGGCAGGAGTGGCTGGGCTCTGCAGAACGAGCATGTATCACTGTCTCACTGTTTTTCCCCCCATCTATTATTGGAAGGGATTAGCAGCATAGCAAATGTTTGATTCTTACCTAGGCAGTCCCACTGAATTTTTCTTATTAAATAGGAGAGTCTTTTGTGAGAGGGTTTCTCTAGATAAATAATGAAAATTTTCTAGGTCAAACAGTACAGACTCTGTAATTTTTGCCACAGAGTATGAAGTTTATATTCTCTGTGGCAATGTGTGTCTTTTCCTCTTCGCTCACATGGGATTTTAACATTTTATATTTTGGTGCTCATTTAGCTACTGCTATAGGGTTTGATAATAACAATCAGTGTTTTGGTGTTTTTGTTATTGTTTTTTGGCCAGTTGCAATAAATTTTGGTGTGATAAGAATTTAGTTATAGGGGTTCCAGGGTGATTCTGTCAGTTAAGCACCCAACTCTTGATTTCGGCTCAGGTCATGATCATGGTTTGTGAGATCAAGCCCCCCGTTGGGCTCTGCACTGACAGCGCAGGGCCTGCTTGGGTTTTTCTCTCCCTCTCTCTGCCCCTCCTCTACTCATGTTCTCTCTCTCTCAAAATAAATAAATATATTTAAAAAAAAGAATTTAGGGGCGCCTGGGTGGCTCAGTCGGTTAAGTGTCCGACTTCAGCTCAGGTCATGATCTCACAGTCTGTGGGTTCGAGCCCCGCATCAGGCTCTGTGCTGACAGCTCAGAGCCTGGAGCCTGCTTCCAATTCTGTGTCTCCCTCTCTCTCTGCCCCTCCCCTGCTCATGCTCTCTCTTTGTCACAAAAATAAATAAAAACATTAAAAAAAAAAAAAAAAGAATTTAGTTATAAATAAAATGACTTCAGTTATGAAAGAATTTTTAGGGGCACCTGGGTGGCTCGGTCGGTCAAGCGTCTGACTTGGGCTCAGGTCATGATGTCAAAGTTTGTGGGTTCGAGCCCCATGTCAGGCTTTGTGCTGACAGCTCAGAGCCTGGAGCCTGCTTCGGATTCTGTGTCTGTCTGTCTGTCTCTGTCTCTGCCCCTCCACTGCTCACATTCTCTCTCTCTTAAAGTTTAATAAAACATTAAAAGAAAAAACTTTTAAAAGTACATGAAACCAACCAACATATGTTTTTTAACTTAAAAAGAAGTTGTGGGTAGAGATTTTTGCTGGATGAATTTATCTTATACTTTGAATGATGAGACTCCTCACGTCTAAATCTAAAGTTCAGAATTTTTTTTTTTTTTTTAAAGTTCAGAATTTTTAAATGTGATCTCATGGTCCAGTTTTGTTTTGAGACGAAACCAGAAGGTCTACAGTTTAAGAATGACAGTTGTCTAGGAAGTATTTCTTAACTTGTCCGAGCAGTCACCCCCTGTTTGAAACAGTATGGTTTCTCATGGAATGCACTTAGAGGACCCCCTCCCCCTGCCCCCCAGTAGCAAACCCTCTGAAACGGTCCTAACTGCAGTTGGGAACAGGCCAGTTTACATAATGTGCATCAGCTTAATTCCCAGGACAGCTTTGCATCGTAGCTGTTATCCAGTTTTAGAGATGAGGAAATTGACAGTTACATACTTTCTCTAGTGTAAAGGTGTGGCATTGAAAAGAATAAGCACCAGAAATGCCACCAGGTGTTAGAATGACAGCAGACAGAATTTACCCCTCTTAAAGTGCTGTTCTCTGTTGCATCATCGTGCCCGTTGGGGTGACCCTAACTGAGTGCTGCCAGCAGCACCCTTCTTCCTGGTGTGTGTGCCCCACCCTGGAGTCCTCTGCCTCCTCCCGGCTTCTTTCATAAAAATGTATCCGTGGAAAGGGTAACTGTAACGTCCTCTGAGCGCCCTGTCTTGACAGCCAGCTAGGTCAGTCTGTCCCACCAGCTACTAGCCTCATCTCGTCCTCACCAAGGCCAGCGGATTGCAGTGCAATCAGGTATTGGTGGCGTGGGCATAACTCTTGACTGTGCTGTAGCGTCTGATTCGCACCGTTTACTTGTGCCACATTTTAGGTGTTCATTCTTTTTTAAAAGGAATTTTGTCTTATTTTTAAATTTCCTTCATTTATTTGTTTATTTTAATGTTTATTTTTGAGAGAGAGAGACTGAGCATGAGTGGGGGAGGGGCAGAGAGAGAGAGAGACAGAATCGGAAGCAGGCTCCAGGCTCCGAGCTGTCAGCACAGAGCTCTGTGTAAGGCTCGAACCCACGAACCATGAGATCACGACCTGAGCCAGAATGGGACACTCAACCGACTGAGCCACCGAGGTGCCCCTCTCTTCCTTGTAAGTTTATTTATTTATTTTTGAGAGAGAGAGAGAGCGCGCATGTGTGCATGGGGGAGGGGCACAGAGGGAGGGAGAGAAACAATCACAAGCAGGCTCTGTGGTCCCCGCGTAGGGGCTCAGTCTCATGAACTGTGAGATCATGACCTGAGCCTGAATCAAGAGTCGGACGCCCAACGGACTGAGCCACCCAGGAGCCCCTGTGGCATGTCTTAAACCGGTCACAGAGTCACAGCATGTTGTGAGGCAGATATGGGTAAGCCTGTCCATTCATCAGACCTACGTGCTGCACCCTGGAACGGGCCCGTGGTTGTTGTCCTGGCCTTTCCTAGAGTGACCATCCAGCTGAGGGACAGCTCACCCCGTCGACAGTGGTCGGGTGCAGAATTTGTTTCTGTGAACGGCAAACAGCTGTGTACAGCCTTACCTAATTAGATGCTGTGTTTTTAAAAGACAAATGACAAGGCAAATTAATAAGGTGTGAATTTTTCTTTAAGATGGAAAAAGAAAACTCCTCTTACGTCTCCAATGCATGTAACAATAGCTCGCGTTAGTGTACAAGCTGTGAGTCTGGAACGCTGTGAGCAGCGTGGCTCTCATCCCGCGTTGTGAACTTCGTCTGTGTGTGTTTGGGTTTATGTTCAACTACTGTAAAGGGTTTTAATGTAGTATCTTATTCAGACGAGGCTTAATGTATAAGAAAACAAGCTACTTGTGCTTAGGGTAGGAACAGATTGCTCCTGTTTGTGAAACAGTTACTGAGAGTTGGAAGCCCGGGGCTCAGTCAGTTAAGCATCTGCCTTCCGTTCAGGTCAGGATCTTGCGATTTGTGGGTTCCAGCCCCACATCAGGCTCTGTGCTGACAGAGCCTGCTTGGGATTCTCTTCTCTCTCTCTGCTCCTGCCCTGCTTGTGCTCACTCTCTGAAAATAAATACATACGCTTTTTAAAAAATTAAAAACAGAAAACAGTTACTGAGACTTGGGAGTCAGACTTGCATTTGGATGACAACCCCACTGGCCCCTGCCAGAGTGACCTGAGTGGATGATGCGGTACTTCTGAGCCTCGGTCTCCTCATCTGTAGATTGGAGATCATAATAGTAATAACTGATATTTATTGTGTACCAGGCACTGCTGTAAGCACGTGAGCTGGCTCACAGACGTACGATGCTAGACTGTTTCCATTCCCGTTGGACAGAGGGGACGTGGGGATGTTTAGGAAGTTGCCCGGGTTACTGAGCTCATGAGTAGCTGAGGCAGGTTCCAGCCCAGGCAGGTGACTTCACAGCTGCCCTCACGCCACCCAGTGGACCCGGTGCCTGTCCAGCAGACTTCTTAGGAGCATCTGGTGGTGTCCAGGCACGTGTGCCCCTCGATGCCTGCACGTGGTAGTACTCCCTAGACTGGAGTGGCACGTTGGTCCGGCTACAGCCGTGATCGCGAGTTCTCCCCCACTGTACCCAGCTCCTGTTTGGAGGTGACACTGCCTCTGACATCAGGCATCTCTTACCGTTGACTTAGCAGCAGCGTGTGCTTGTTTTCATTCTAGAGTCAGTGGGATCGTTTGCTTCTGGTCGTGGCTGCAGGAGGGGGTCACTGTGAAGCCACGTCCATCTTACTTCATCAGAGGCTGGCCATATCCACAGGGGACTTTCACGTTGGGCAGTGGGAATCGGTGCAGGGAAGTCATGCCGTTTCCAGCAGGGGCATTTGGGGATGTGTTCCTCGTGGAGACACAGAAGATACTGGGCCTTGTCTGTCGCGTTTTATGAACTCTCACCCACTGGGCTTTAGAAAACTCTTCCTGGTAGGCGTTCATGAGGGTCCCTCTCTGCCGTGGTACAGAGTAGCTCCGGGTTCTCCTGCTCTGCCTGTGGACCCTTAGGCCTGGTCTGCAGAGAGCCTGGTGCCTGCGTAGGTTGACTGTGACGTCAGTACCCTGAGATTTTAGGTGTTGTGAGGCTAAAACACCTACTACCAAAATCCCTGATGCTCATTACTTCATGAGAAATACTTTGTCTTCCAGTGTCTAGTTTTATGTTCAGATTTGGGAATATATTAAGGTTTTCTGGAAACTTTTGGTCATAGTAATGGTTCTGTCCTAGAACCTTCTCTGGCATGGTGCACAGAGGAGCGCCTATCAGCTCCAGTGCTGAGAATGGAAATGTCACTCGTACTTGCCCGTCACGTTCTGGGGGCAGGGGCTCTAGCTTGTTTTAAGCTCCCTGTACACAGAGGGGTTGGAAGCTGTTGGTGCCGCACCGGTGTCCTATTCCAGGGCCTCATTTTGCGTTGCCCAGATCCATTTCCCTGTGCTGCTTGCACCTCAGAGGATGAGCGGGCAGGAGGGAGGGTGAGGTCAGAAGGGGCAGGCGCCTGCAGGATGTGGTAGGCATTTGTTAGAGGACAGGTTCTCTCCAGGTTGATTCACAGGTAACCTCCTTCTCATGAGTAAAGTTTTGAGAACGTTCAGTTCCTATTCATTCTTTCATTTTTTAGTCTCCTCACAGTTGAACATATTTATTGTGATTCTGCTCAACTTGTGATCTCCTTTTCCTTTTGAGTTCTGTTCTAAGCATCACCTAACTAAGCAAATCCTTATTTGGTTTCTGGACATAGTTACTACTGATAAAATTAATTCAGCATTTACTGAATGTTGTGCCAGAACCCGGGGCAGCTGCTCAGTTCATAACTCAGAAGGGCTTCAGCACTAGCCTTGCTCTCGGCCACCACACCCTCTTGCAGGAATAGTTTCCCGGTTTGGGAAACCCAGGATTCTGCTCAAGGGTGTGGCCCTGGGGCGAGTCGTCTCTGCTCTCCCTCAGGTGTCTGTCTGTTGCAACCTGCTGCCATCAGTCTTGTTTCCCGTGTTGGAGCTCAGGAGAGCAGAATGTCCGCTCTGTGGTGCAGGAGGACGCAGACACTCTCTCTGTGACCAAGGGCAGTGCTTGCTGTATGGAAAACAGTGTTCTTTCCGTGCCTTGGATTGGGCTGGGCCCCTCCCTTCTCTTACGCTCTGAGGCTTGGTGGGGAAGTTGGCTTTAAAGAAGGGACTCATTTTACTTTTTATTTTCTTTGTTTTAAGGCTCTGCATCATTGTTGCTTTTTATTCTTCACATCTTTTGTGGAGTTCCTATATTTCCAGTGACTAAAAGAATTCTTTATATTTGAAAATTATTTTATTTTGGGGACACCTGGGTGGCTCAGTTGGTTAAGCGTCCAACTTCGGCTCAGGTCATGATCTCATGGTTTGTGGGTTCAAGCCCCACGCCAGATTTTGTGCTGATATCTTGCTCAGAGCCTGGAGCCTGCTTCGGATTCTGTGTCTCCTTCACTCTCTGCCCCTTCCCTGCTCATGCTCCGTCTCTCAAAAACGAATAAGTGTTTAAAAAAAAAAAAAAAAGGAAAGGAAAAAGAAATTATTTTATTTTTTTAGTAGGCTCTATGCCTAACCTGGGGCTCGAACTCACGACCCTGAGTTCAAGAGTGGCTCGCCCTACCTTGAAATTCATTTTAAGTTAGGAATAAATATAACAGAAGACTGTAACATTTGGCATCATTTCTTTTGTGTTTTCCACATTTGTTGACTCTTGCTTAGAATTTCTTCCAGTATATAAGTGGAGTTAATTGGTGCTAATTTCTTTTGTAGTGTACAGATTTTTTCCTTTCAGAATAGGTAACAGATTCAGAGTTAAACCTTCAGATCAGTTTTCTGAGCCTCTTCCTGCCTGTGTTCTGAGTCTGTCCCAGCGCTGGGAGTACTGGCCCTCCCTGGCTCGAGGCTGGAGCTTTAGATCCACCTGCTTCTTGAATGTTCTTTGGTACTAGATTATTACCAGGTTCATCGCAGACCATAGATGAAAATTCCTGGTCTTTGGAACACCAGTTGTATCTCATGTTTTAGTATTTTTGTTTTTAGCAGGGTCTCTTCCGTGGGGTTGGGTGCAGAGTGCCTGAGGCAGAACAGCAGAACCTCTGTCCACCTGTCCCAGTGGAACCGCCATTCTCAGTAGCCCTTGTGCACTTACTCCTGTGTCTTTGTCCTGCTCCTTCAGCGACCTCTCTTTCACTTGAGGCAGTCGGCGCCTGTTCCTTCCCTTCTCCTTTTCCTCCAACTTCTGTCTTCAGTTTACCTTCACTGCTGGCAAGGCAGAGAAATTTACATTTTGTCTTGTAACCAAAGTTGCTGTGGGTAAGTTTATTGTTGAAATCCATGGAATGGTTATATTGTATCTGTCTGTGAAAACCCTGTTTATTGTAGAGCCAGGGTCCTGTTCTCTGATTACATTTTCTTTCTAGAGTAGGGCCCCTCTCCCCTCAAGGTTGCAAACAGGCTCCCCCCACCCCCAACTTTTTCTTGGATTCTAAATTTTCAGTTCCCATCATTTGGTGTATTATCTTTGTGGCCTGGAACTTTCCTTTGGGTACTTTGTCCTCCTACCCCTGGCCAGACAGTGGCTCTTGAGACTGCCTGTCCAGCCACATTCCTTATTTGACCCACAGTGTGTAGGAAGGCTGGACAGTGAGATGCATGGCAGCCATAGAGGCCTCTGTATCTTGGAGCAGTCTTCCCAGAGACAGTGAGAACAGAGCCCTTGGTTGGCCTTCATGCTGCTTCATGTCTGTGCTGAGTGACACTGCTGAGACAGGCTGTAGAGCCTGGGCTTGGTGGGTGCAGGAAACAAACTGAGGAGGTGTGGCGGGGGAGGGGGGGGTGCTCCTGGGACTTGGGACTCTGGGTGTGACTGAGACCTTTGAAGTTGGCCTTTGTCTCATGCCCATGTTAACTCCAGATGAAGCAGATCACCTGTGGGTGAAGTCTTTAGAAGAAAATATAGGAGACTTTACTTTTGGCCTTGGGGTTGAGATGGACTTTGAACAAAAGCAAAAAAGAAAAGGGAAACAAAGAGATCATCATTTTGCAAAGATTTGATACATTCAGTTACATAACTAAGAAGTTGTGAGATTGGTTGCACAACAGTGTGCATAGAGTTGAGTAAGTTGGTAAAAAAATTTCATGGTTTTTAGCACAGTAGAAAAATGTAAGAGGGGCTCCTGGGGGCTCAGTTGGTTAAGTGGCCGACTCTTGGTGTCAGCTCAGGTCATGATCTCTCAGTTCTTGAGTTCGAGCCCCACATCAGGCTCTGGGCCAGGAGCGTGGAGCCTGCTTGGGAGTCTCTATTTCCCTCTCTCTCTGCTCCTCCCTGCTTGTTCTCTCTCTCCCTCGCTGTCTCTTTTCCCCCAAAAGAAATAAGTAAACTTAAAAAAATTTTTTAAAAAATGTAAGCACTAGTGTTCATCAATAGACATGGTAATAAATGAAAAGGAACTAGGAACTAGGAACCTTTGTAGCATTTATAACCAGTAAAGGGTTGGTGTGCTGGAGGCCACAACTGGTGCAGCCCCTGGGGCACTGTGCAGCCGCCCTGCCAGGGGGCAGACCCCGAACCCCAAACACTGCCCTGTGAGCGGTCCACACCGAGAAAGGCGCCCTTCTGCCCCCTGGTGCAAACTGGGAAGTCTGGCAGTGCCCGTGACTGTGTCGGGGGCAGGGGGCGGTGCTGATTGCTGCCGACCCCTGGTCGCAGGTAGCGCCCCCACAAAGACGCTGCCAGTTCTCCGGAGCCAGAAGCTCCCCTTCCAGGCGTCCGCCCAGGCTCTTCCTACGGTTTGTGGCGAAGGACCAGATTTTCTTTAATTGCCAGTCTGTCAAAGACTGATGATACTTTTGTAAACTGCAATGAAAATGACTAAGTGGAAAAGTAAATTACAAACAAAATGTAAAATACAAACCCAGATTTTTTTCTTCTCTTTTATTTTTTAAATTTTTTTTTCAACGTTTTTTATTTATTTTTTTGGTACAGAGAGAGACAGAGCATGAACGGGGGAGGGGCAGAGAGAGAGGGAGACACAGAATCGGAAACAGGCTCCAGGCTCCGAGCCATCAGCCCAGAGCCTGACGCGGGGCTCAAACTCACGGACCGCGAGATCGTGACCTGGCTGAAGTCGGACGCTTAACCGACTGCGCCACCCAGGCGCCCCTTCTCTTTTATTTTTTATTTTTTATTTTTTATTTATTTATTTATTTTTATTTTTTTTTTTTTTAATTTTTTTTTTAACATTTATTTATTTTTGAGACAGAGAGAGACAGAGCATGAACGGGGGAGGGGCAGAGAGAGAGGGAGACACAGAACCGGAAGCAGGCTCCAGGCTCTGGGCCGTCAGCCCAGAGCCCGACGCGGGGCTCGAACTCACGGACCGTGAGATCGTGACCTGAGCCGAAGTCGGACGCTTAACCGACTGAGCCACCCAGGCGCCCCCTCTTTTATTTTTTAAATGAGCATAGTAAAGCTGACCTTTTTTTAATGTTCTCTGAGGTTTTTTTTAAATTTTTTTTGTTTTTATTTTTGTTACAGAGAGAGAGCATGAGCAGGGGAGGGGCAGAGAGAGAGGGAGACAGAATCCGAAGCAGACTCCGCACTGTCAGGGTAGAGCCCAGCTTGATCTCAGGGACCATGAGATCATGAGCTGAAACCAAGAGAATGTTCGACTATTTTTTTAGGTTCAAAAAACTAAAACTAAATAATGTTTAGGGAGAAATGCAAGGTAATATTTTAAAGCAAGGGAATAATAAACATTAATTCAGGGTAATGTATACGGGGAGAGCACAAGGTTATTGTCAATCTTCACATTCTTATTTATTTTTCATATTTACTTATTTTTGAGAGAGAGAGAGAGGCAGAGCATGAATGGGGGAGGAGCAGAGAGGGAGACATGGAATCCGAAGCAGGCTCCAGGCTCCAAGCTGTCAGCACAGAGCCCAACGCAGGGCTCGAACCCACGAACCGTGAGATCATGACCTGAGCTAGTCAGACACTCAACTGACTGAGCCTGCAGGCGCCCTTGAAATCTTCAGATTTTTAATTTGAAGGATGGGATCATGGTGTTTATCACAATGCATTATAACACACACACACACACCCCATTCTGTTTGTCAAATGTTACATAAAAATAATTAGAACAGAAATAGCTTTCCATTTAAGATGTTTTCACATCTGTTCTTTCACATCCAGAGCCGGCCTGTGCTGAGTCTCCCCCCAGCAGTAGGCTGGACTCAGCAGCAGCTCTTTACAAACCATGTGCTCTGTGCTGCAACTGCGTCCGGAAATGCAGGGGTCCCGATACTCAGCTCTTTTCCCTGAAGGCCGCTGAGTCTTCTGAGAAGCAGAGACATGGCCCACGAGGACAGGGATTTTTGTCTCTTTCATTTATTTTTTCACTGATAAATCCCCAGCTTTGAGAGCAGAGCACGGCGTGTCACTCGTGCTCCGTCAGCCTTAGCTGAACGAGTGAACACAGACACGTGCCCACGGCTCAGGACGGCTCTGCTGTGTGTGTGTGGAGCAGTGGCCAGGAAGAGGTGTGTCCACAGGGCTCAGGGGTCCCAGCAGGATCTCTCCACAGAGAAGGGGGCGGGCAGGGTGGTTAGAGAGCCCCGGTGGTCAGTGGGTCTGCCTTCGAGCAGGTAGGTCTGCCGGTCAGGCCCCGAGGCCGAGTGGACGCGGTGGTGGGAAGATGCTGGTGGTGGGCGGGGCTGTGGCCAAAAGGGCCTCGAAAGGCAGGCCAGGGGGCCGGGATTTGATGTTGCTGCTCTTGGGGGGTCGGGGAACAGAGCTGCGCATCACAGACACCCTTGCAGCAGTGGGGGAGGGCAGAGCACGTGTCTTCCAGCAAAGCCTCCCTCTTTACCGGATTCCCGCCTCTGTGCCTGGTGATCTCTGACCATCTTAGAGCTCGTCGTTCCTGCTCACATGAGTGTGCCTTCTTGTCTGCCCGGTCCTTCCTTGTGTCCCATCTAGCAGCACAAGCCGGGGTGCGCCACAGATTTGCAAAACACGTCCCTTTGTTTTCAAAGGCATGATGTTACTGGAAAAGATCCAGCCTGAAGATGGTAGTTTAACCCTCCTGGAGTGAAGACGGGGAGCAGACCTCTGGTGGCAGCTAACGAATCACAGCCGTGTAGTTGCTGTAGGCGGGGCTGCTCTCCCGCCCTTGGGGGTGGGTCTCAGGAATGCCTTGACATTACTTAGAACGGGGTTAGGGGAAACCAGCCGGGGCGCAGCTGCTCCAGACAGCAGGCGGTGAATTCCCACGTCGTCGCCGTCGTCGCCCGCAGGAAGTAGAAAGACATCTGAAAGGCTTGGACACGGTTGAAGACTGTTCACCCAGTCAGCGGGGCTGCGCCGTCCCTGGATCTCAAGGTTGGGTCCCCACGACTCTTCCATGGGGTCTGCTCGTGGTCTTGAGCGTAGGGCTGCCTGCCTGCTCGCTCCAGGTGTTTGTTTCTTCTAATCGTTAAAGTATGCCTTCTCCTTATAGAAAATAAGGAAAGTGAAGTATTAAGACAATACCTTTTTTCAAAAGCTGAATTTAATTTAAAAAGCCACAAGGGGCTCCTGGGTGGTTCAGTTGGTTAAGTGTCCAACTCTTAGTTTTGGCTGAGGTCGTGATCTCATGACTTGTGGCTTGTGGGATCAAAACCCAAGTCAGGCTCTGGGCTGACAGTGTGGAACCTGCTTGGAACTCTCTCTCCCCCCCTCTCTCTGCCCCTCCTCCCCACAGGTTCTCTCTCTCAGAATAAATAAATACACTTTTAAAAAAGGAAACCACTGGGGCACCTGGGTAGCTCAGTCAGTTAAGCGTCCGACTTTGGCTCAGGTCATGATCCCACGCTTCGTGAGTTTGAGCCCCACGTCGGGCTCTGTGCTGACAGCTCAGAGCCTGGAGCCTGCTTCGGATTCTGTCTCCCTCTCCCTCTGCCCCTCCCATGCTTACACTCTCTCTCTCTCTCTCTCTCTCTCTGTCTCTGAAAAATAAATAAATATTTAAAAACAAAAAAAAAGGAACCCACAAAACTTCATTATTTCCTTCTCCCCTTAACTGTTCTCTCATATTTGGCCTTCCACAACTTTTCTGTTTGCTAATACCTTCCTGATGCATTTCCCAATATCACGGACACTAAGTGAAATAAGGTCCTTTCATTTACAGTTTGTGTTTTAGTTATAAGACAGTTCCGGTTGAGCATGGAACTTTCAAGAGTGTGCGTTGCCTGGGAGTGCCGGGGTGGCTCAGTCAGTAAGCATCCGACTTCGGCTCAGGTCATGATCTTGCGGTTTGTGAGTTCGAGCCCCCGTGTCGGGCTCTGTGCTGACAGCTCAGGGTCTGGAGCCTGCTTCGGATTCTGTGTCTTCCTGTCTCTCTGCCCCTCCCCTGCTCGTGTTCTGTCTGTCTGTCTCTGTCTCTCTCTCTCTCTCTCTCAAAAAAAAAAATAAATAAACATTAAAAAAAAAAAAGTGCCTGTTGCCTGGCAATGTTTACTTTCTAACCAGGACGTGAACTTTTGAAATGTGTGTGAAGTGGTGTACAAATTTAAATTTAATCGTTTTTATGCTTGGAAAGCATCTATTTCATCTTCTGACTCAAAATATATACCAATTTGAGTAATATTCGTGGCAGCTCCTTTTTTTTCTTAAAGGGACAGACAGTATTTTTAGGGTTTGTGGTTACAGTCTGTGTTAAGAGTAGCTGATAGACATGGGGGAAAGGCTGGGGGTGTGATGGTGTCCAGATGAGAGTCTGTTTGTAAGATAGGCAGCCTGTTCTAGATGATTGGAGAGTTTTATGTTCCGTTTTGATTTTCTTATGTAATTTGCTTTGGGAACAAATAGCCTTGCTTTTCTAAACACAGGTGAAATTGACATACAGCGAAATGCATAGATGTTAGTAGATTTCAGGGAGTTTTGGTGTATATATACACTTGTGAAATCACTATCCCAATTAAGTTATAGAGTATCTCTGTCATCCTAGAAGGTTCCTTTTACTGTCCGTAATCACTTTCCTGGTTTATATCACAACAGATTGTTTTTCATATTCTTAATCTTTTTGTAAATGGAATCATTTTGTATCTAGCTTGTCTTACATAATATGTGTGAGGTTTTTTGTTTTTTTTTTAATGTTTATTTTTGAGAGAGTGTGTGAGCTGGGGAGGGGGCAGAGAGAGAGGGAGACAGGGTCTGAGGCGGGCCCTGTGCTGACAGCAGAGGGCCGACAGGGGGCTCGAACTCACCAACTGTGAGATCGTGACCTGCACCGGTTGGATGCTTAACCAACTGAGCCACCCAAGCGCCCTGAGGTTTATCTATTTTATTGCTTGTGTCAGTATATTACCCTTTTTTATTGATGAGTCATGTCCCTATAGAATAGTCCTTTGTTGCCGGCCGTTTGTGTTCACTCTTCTTAAAGCTAACGTAACAGTTCACATGCGATGGACGAACTCTGACGTCAGGCAGGTGCAACCCTCCGTCCTCCTCCTTTCCCAGATGGACCCTGTGTGTGAGGATGTCAGACTTTATAAACTCTGAAAGTCAGGATCGATGTTTTTTCGCTTTCACCTTTCATATATATATATATATACTTTTTAATTTTTTTTAATTCTTTATTTACTTTTGAGAGACAGCGAGACAGAGTGCGAGCGGGGGAGGGGCAGAGAGAGAGGGAGACACAGAATCTGAAGCAGGCTCCAGGCTCCGAGCCGACAGCACAGAGCCCGACGCGGGGCCCGAACCCGTGAACCCCAAGATCCCAACCTGAGGCCGAAGTCGGACGCTTAACCGACACAGCCACCCAGGCGCCCCTCATATATATTTGTGAAAAACAGAAAGGAGGGGCGCCTGGGTGACTCAGTCGGCTAAGCGTCCAACTTGGGCTCAGGTCGTGATAGCCCCACGTTCAGCTGTGCACTAACAGCACACAGCCTGCTTGGGATTCTCTCTCTCCCTCTCTGCCCCTCCTCCACTTGCTGTGCACACTTTCACTCTCTGTCTCAAAGTAAATCATCTTTTACCCAGATACTCACCAAAGGCTCCATTCCTTCCTGAAAGTGCTCGTTTCTGATACCATTTCCCTTTGGCCTAAGTAACTCTTTGGCATTTATTATAAGTTAAGTCTTTCTCTTGGTTTCTTTCCTTCTTTGTGTTTCTGAAAATGTCTTTATTTCACCTTTGTTTTGGAGGGGTGTTTTTTGCTGCAGATAGAATTCTGGTTGGATGGGTTTTCTATTTTAGCCCTTTAAAGGTGTGCTCACTGCCTTCTGGTTCCCATTATTTCTGATGAGAAGCACGTAATTCAGATGATTGTTCCTATGTAATATGTCCATTTTCTCAGTTTACAAGATTTTCTCCCGATCTTTAGCTTGCAGCACTGTGATTATAAGGTGCCTCAGCAGGATCTTCTTTATATTAATTTTATACCCTGCAGCCAGAATAATCTTAAAACATAAGCTGGTTTTTTTGCCTGTTCCCGTAAACTGTATTACTGGGGACCTGTGTTCACTGATTTCGAGTGTCCTGCTTCACTAAACTCACTCCCCACTCTCAGATTGTATTTCCTGTTTATCATAGTATTCCCAATGCCTGGCATGTGGAAGGACTCAGTAAATATTTTTCAGATAAGTGATCATGGAGAATGATGAATGCTGTGTTTTGTGAGTGAAGTTACAGGCATTGGAGCCCAGCGGGGCTCGTGGCAGGGTTTTTTGTTTTTTTTGTTTTTTTTTTTTTTTTCAACATTTATTTATTTTTGGGACAGAGAGAGACAGAGCATGAACGGGGGAGGGGCAGAGAGAGAGGGAGACACAGAATCGGAAACAGGCTCCAGGCTCTGAGCCATTAGCCCAGAGCCTGACGCGGGGCTCGAACTCACGGACCGCGAGATCGTGACCTGGCTGAAGTTGGACGCCCAACCGACTGCGCCACCCAGGCGCCCCGACAGGGTCTTTATCCATCTGGTCTGGTGCTGCCCTGCCCTCATGCCGCCACACCTTGCCATCGTAGTCATAGGGAGGCTGGTGGGGCACCTTGTTCAAGAACACTTGTGTGTTTGATGCACTCAGCAGACCTTCCTCTTAGCGTTGGAGAAACGTGCAAAGTGGGGGATCTTGTTTCTGTGTTCTTTGGTATGAAGTATTGTAAGGGTAGTTGTTCCATGTTACATGATAAGTTAACTTTAAGTAAAATTCCAGTTGGAAAAAACCCATAAAATATGTTGAGGATACGCGGTTGGAGGGTCATGCATGGGCTGCCGAGGTCTCCAGTCGAAGGTTGTTTGAAGAACCTCTGGCCACCCACGTGTCAAGTGCCCTGGATGTGCCAGGCGGTGTTAGGGAGCCTGGGAGACCCGACTGTGAAGTGTCAGGGCACAGTCCTCCCACGGGTCCTCCTCAGATACAGCAGCCGCTGCATTTCTTTGCAGTAAGTGGCATTTGTTTTCTGATTTTTGGATTTGTCTTCTGGTTTAAGTTTTCCCATTTGTTGTGTAGTACCTTTACAGTTTCATTGCCAGAGAAAAACCGTAAATAAATCATTAATGAAGTAAGAAGAATGAACGGACAAGGGACAGCTTTGATCTTTCTTGGATGGTTTCTGTTAAAAATGCCTTCGCCTCTCACATGGCTTTTCCAGCCGTTTTTATGTGGACAAGAGGGTGCCCTTGCTGCTGTCTGGCCTCCAGTTGCTTTATGTTGCAACCAACTTCTTTGAATTCTTCCATATTGATTGAAAATGCATATTCGAAACATTTATTTATTTATTTATTTTAATGTTTATTTATTTCTGAGACAGAGACAGAGCATGAGCGGAGGAGGGGCAGAGAGAGAGAGAGACACAGGATCCAAAGCAGGCTCCAGGCTGAGCTGTCAGCACAGAGCCCGACGTGGGGCTCAAACTCACAGACCGTGAGATCATGACCTGAGCCAAAGTCGGACGCTCAACCGACTGAGCCACCCAGGTGTCCATCACCTTCTTTTAAACATTTTTTTAAAATATTTATTTTTGGGAGAGACAGAGAGAGAGCACGAGCAGTGGAGGGGCAGAGAGAGAGGAAGACAGAATCTGAAGCAGGCTCCAGGCTCTGAGCTGTCAGCACAGAGCCTGACGTGGGGCTCGAACTCACCGTGAGATCATGACCTGAGCCGAAGTCGGGCACTCAACCGACTGAGCCACCCAGGCGCCCCTCAAAACATTTCTTCTTTAAGTCACCTAAGTTTGTACCTCTATCTTTGTTTTGTATTTGTGCACGGTTACTTTTGAGGACTGAAAAAAGTGTGACCATAACTAAACCTACACTTGTCCACAGTATATAAACATAAGGGGCCATCTGCAGGACCTAATTTCCCTTAAATAAGTCACAAGAGACCCATTATGTGACTTCGAAGGCAGGGCTTGCACCTGCTTCTGTAATTAAATCAGGTTTTATTGGAGCACCCCTGTGCCCATTCTTTCACACAGTGTGCTTTCTGGCTTCAAAGGCAGAGCTAAAAACTGGGGACCCAATGATGGAGACTGTCTGGCCCACAAGACCAAAATGTTTACTATCCTGCCCTTAAAAAAAGCTGGCCGATGCCTGCTCCAAGGCGAGTAACCCTTGGAAGACCAACACCAAAGTAAAGCTAGGGTAGGGTCTGTGCGGACTGTCCCGCAGCCAGCCCACCCCTTGCCGATGCGGGCACTTGGCTTCGACACAGTTACGTTAGGTCAGAGCTGCTGGCCATACCATTATGACATAAAGGAGGTTAGTTTCCAACTCTCGTTTGTGATGCCAGAAAACTGCCAGGGGCTTGAAATTGTATCGGGAGGGGGTCCACGTGAGGATGTTTGCTGGTTCCTGGGGTCAGCTAGACCCTGGGTGACTGGACCCCTTGTCTGGGTGCCTTCCATCAGCTGTGGCCAAAACAGACAGACTTGCCCACAAAAGAACAGCTTTCTCTTTCTGCAGTACTGCTTGTTGGAGACTTCCTGGTTGCAAGAGGGAAGTTTAGCCCATGGGGATGAGCTCCAGACCCCTGGTTACAGGGGCATCACTGGCCGGGTAGACTGGGCTTCTCAGTACCCCTGACAGCCCAGCACACCGAACATGCTAAGTAAAGCTGTCCTGGAGGCGACTCATTAAAAAAGCACCTTCTGGGAAGGGCAGTCATGTATCCGGAAGCGCTTTAAAAAAATTTTTGTAATGTGTATTTATTTGTGTGAGAGAGAGAGAGACAGAATGTGAGCAGGGAAAGGGCAGAGAGAGAGGGAGACACAGAATCCGAAGCAGGCTCCAGGCCCTGAACTGTCAACACAGAGCCCAACACGGGACTCAAACTCATGAGCTGTGAGATCATGACCTGAGCCGAAGTCGGATGCTCAACCGACTGAGCCACCCAGGCACCCCATGTTTATTCATTTTGAAAGACAGAGAGAGACAGAGCATAAGCAGGGGTGGGGCAGAGAGAGGGGGGGGACACGGAATCCGAAGCAGGCTCCAGGCCCTGAGCTGTCAGCACAGAGCCCGACGCGGGGCTCGAACTCACAAGCTATGAGATCATGACCTGAGCCAAAGTCAGACGCTCAACTGACTGAGCCCCCAGGTGCCCCCGGATGCACTTTTAGAAGAGGTCTTGCAGCAGCTGATGTTCTGAGAAGGACAACTTAGTAGATTTTATAAGTGATAACTTTATAACTGTATTAAAAGTTCAAACAATACAGAAGAGCATAATGACTTAAAAAAATCAAGCCATGGTATAGAAATGGATGAATGTTGGGCACCTGGGCAGCTCAGTTGGTTGAGTGTCCACCCAACTCGATTTTGGCTCAGGTCATGATCTCACAGTTTGTGGGATTGAGCCCCGCATTGGGCTCTGCGTTGACAGTGTGGAGCCTGCTTGGGATTCTCTCTCTGCCCCTCCCCCACTTGTGCTTGCTCTCTTAAGATACATAAAGAAGGGGCGCCTGGGTAGCTCAGTCGGACGAGCGTCTGACTTCGGCTCAGGTCATGTTCTCACGGTTTGTGAGTTCGGGCCCCGCGTCAGGCTCTGTGCTGACAGCTCAGAGCCTGGAGCCTGCTTCGAATTCTGTGTCTCCTTTTCTCTCTGCCCATCCCCCGCTTGTGCGCGCGCGCGCGCTCTCTCTCTCTCTCTCTCTCTCTCTCAAAAATAAATAAAGTAAAAATGTAAAAAAAAAAATACATAAATAAGTGTTAAAAAAAAAAAAAGATATGGATGAATGTTACACAGCCAAGAAAATGTCCGTTAACCTCTGGTTCCTAGTTTTTCCCAAAAACAATCAGATGCTTACCTTCTAAAGATGTTTGCATGTCTTTTACATAAAAGCATTGTTGCACTTTTCCTTGAACTTGACATAGAAAAATCAAGGTGGTGCTGATGAAATTAGCATCCCTCAGTGCAGGCAAACCCCACCCTTGTCTGCACCCCCCTCCCCCCACTTGTCGCCTGTGTCCTTGCAGGTTTGCGATGTTTGTATCCATCAGATTTGTTACCACAGCTCCCGGTGCTCTTTAGTCTTGTTCTAGGATTTCCGTGGGTTCAGCACCTGCCCACAGACCCGTTACCCCTGGTTTCCATTTTTGACTGCTGCCTTTTGGTTTGTGTTTTCACTGGCTGGGTTTTTCAACAGATCATTTTTTCTAGAAGCTTCTTGTTCCAGAAGTTCTCATGTCCATGTGAACATTAGTCTGTGCCTCTGTCTGTGGAGAGCTTGCCTGATCATAACATTATTGGGTCAGGAGTGTTCAGATAGTTGTCCCGCTAACATTCTGATGCTGTATATTACAGATTTGTGCTACTCCAATTATGAGGGAGAAAGCTGCCAGTCACAAATGACTCAGGATGCTTAATAACTTAGTTTTTAGGGGCACGTGGGTGGCTCAGTCAGTTGGGTGTCTGACTCTTGATTTCAGCTCAGATCGTGATGTCACAAGCTGTGGGATTGAGTCCAGTGTTGACAGAGCAGAGCCTGCTTGGGATTCTCTCTCTCTGCCCTTCCCCTGCTTGCTCATGTATATGCACGTGCCTTCATGGGTTGGGGGGGGGGGGGGAGTTTGGATGTAGTTACTGGCAACCCACTGAAATTAGGAAAATTAATTTTAGATTATTTTATTGATCTTTCTTAAGGCGGTTCTGTCTGAGACTAGGAAATTTTGACATTCAGTGCAGTAATATTAGTGATATCTGGCATACATACTGAGTTTTAAATAATACTGAGTTTTCAATCATAATTTAAAATGTGAAAGTTTCACAGGGTACTGTCTTCCATCAGATTAAGTAGCTGACTGCTTCTAGATGTTGTAGGCATACGAGCATATCTCCTGTGGAGGGCTTGGTTCCAGATAAACCGCAGTAAAGTATCACAATAGAGCCAGTCAAATGAATGTTTTGGTTTCCCAGTGCCTATAAACGTTCCATTTACGTTAAACCATCGGCTGGGGAGTGTGCAGTAGCCTTATGTGTTAAAAAAAAAAAAAAAAAAAAAAAAATACAAGCCTCAATTTTAAAATACCTTATTGCCAAAAAATGCCAACCATCATCTGAGCATTTGAGTCAGAATCACTGATCAGAGGTCACTGCAACAAATACAGTAACAATAAAAGGTTTGAAATATTGCACGAGTTATCAAAATGTGACAGAAACAGAATGAGCTAATGCTGTTGGAAAGGAGACTTGCTTGATACAAGGTTGCCAAAAACCTTCATGTGTTTAAGAGAAAAGTACAGTGTGAAAGAGGTATGCCCAGAGCTATTTTTAGAGAGCAGGCAGAAACTGTTACTTAATGGGGTTTAGGGGCCGACTACTTAATAGGCGTTGGGTCCCCGAGAATAAAAAGCACAGAAGTTACTTAGGGGCAGTAGTTGGATTTGACGGTGCTCTGGCACTTGCGACGCGGCCTAACGAGGCGAGACAGCGCTGGCTCGGACTCGGATGCTGAGTGTGCTGCTCCATGAGCATCAGTAAAGACCCCTGCTCCTGGCGGATCTCTCGGCTCCTTGCGAACCTGGTCTGCTGAGGTCTACGGGTGAGAGAACTGCAGTGATTTGCCTGAGGCCACACAGCTAGAAACTTTCGGAGCTGGGCTTAGAACCCTCACATCCTGATTCCAGAACCCACGATCTCTCTGTTGGCGGTGAGACTTGTTTTCTTTTCCGCCCTTAGCGGCACACCACCCATCATCCCTTGGGCCTAGGGGCGAGGTGGTTTAACTGGTGTCCATAGGCCAGGGCGTGGTGCCCTCGGTTTGGGTTCAGATCCTGACTTCACCCGTCTATACTTCTGTCTCCACATCTGTGATACCACTGCCACAGAGCCTGCCTGGTGAGGGGAGGGGAAGCCTGACCCCTGGGGGCTGCCACGCTCCAGGAACCCAGCCCTGTGGGTGCTCACGGCGGCCACTGGAGGGAGTCGAGGAACCTGGCACATGGGGGCCGTCCACCCCTGCACCCCCCTCCTGTCTGTTGTGAGCGTTAACCTTTGCATTAGGTGTGGTAATTAGGTGCCCACAGGAGGGTGGGGGGTGTGGGAGCTGTCTTGTGTCTCCTGCTGTCACTTCTCCCGCCACAGGCCCAGATGACCCCACTCTCCTGTCCCAGGTTCCTCATTCTGTTCAAGTGTGTCCTCCCCAGACAGTTCCATGTAGAAGGCAGGAGCAGTACTTTTCCCAGACTCTTACATTGATGTATTCTTTATTATTTTTTTAATGTTTGTTTATTTTTGAGAGAGAACGTTTATTTATTTATTTTAAGTTTACTTATTTTTAGAGACATCACAAGTGGGGAGGGGCAGAGAGAGGGAGAGAGAGAATCCCAGGCAGGCTCCACACTGTCAGTGCAGAGCCCGATGTGGGGCTCGAACTCACAAAACCATGAGATCGTGACCTGAGCTGCAACCCAGAGCCGGAGGTTTGACTGAGCCACCCAGGTGCCCCACACATACAGATTATTAAATCAGTATTGAGTTTAAAAATTATGTCCATGCCTTTATTTTTCAGATGGTTGATCTCAGGCCAGGGTTGCAGGTGTTTGATGGCACTGGGAGCTGCCTAGACCCATCTTACTCCTATCACAGAGGCAGAGTAGGGAGATTGGAAAGCTCCCCCCCCCCTTTTTTTTTAAATGTTAGATATTTTCTTTAATTTTTTTAAACGTTTATTTTTGAGAGACAGAGACAGAGCGCAAGTGGGGGAGGGGCAGAGAGAGAGGAAGACACAGACCCCGAAGCAGCCTCCAGGCTCTGAGCTGTCAGCACACAGCCCGACTCAGGACTCGAACCCACGAACCGCGAGATCATGACCTGAGCCGGTCGGACACTTGACCGACCGAGCCGCTCAGGCGCCCCAACACGTTGCCTGGTTTTTACCAGTGGTGATATTTTGCCAAAATATGAGTGTTTTGTTTTGTTTTAATTTTTAAATGTTTTATTTGCTTTTGTGAGAGAAAGTGGGGGAGGGACAGAGAGAGGAGGAGACACAGAATCCGAAACAGGCTCCGGGCTCTGAGCTGTCAGCACAGATTCCAACATGGGGCTCAGACCCACAAACTGTGAGATCATGACCCGAGTCGAAGGACACTCAACCAACTGAGCCACCCAGGTGCCCCTCCAAGCTGTAGTTTTAGATCATCACCAGGATACTGATGTTGATACGATCTACCAGTCTCACTCAGATTTCCCATCTTCACTTTTACTCATTTGTGTGCACGGTGACCTCTGTTCAGTGGTTTCGCCTGCATAGGTTTGTGTTTGCACCGCTAGACTCAAAATACTGGAGGTCTCAGTGCCACCGGCCGTCCCCGCGTTGGCCTTCGTTCTCACCCCTCCCATCCTTGACCCCTTGGCACCCGCCCATCTGCCTTCCATTTCTGACGGCGTATCATTTCAGAAATGTTCTGTAAGTACAGTCGTACACTGTGTAGCCTTTTGGGATCGGCTTTGTGTGTTCAGTGGCATTCCTGGGAGGCTCATCCAGCTTCTCACAGCAGTTATTTTGTTTTCGTTTGCCAAGTAGTATTTATTACGTGGTGTATTCACATCCCAGTTTTTTAACCATTCAGTTGAAGGACATCTGGACTAATTCTGGTTTGGGGCTGTTAGGAGTAAAACCGCTCTGAATGTTGTGTGTAGGTTTTTATGTGAACAGTGTTTCCTTTTCTTTTGCGTAAATCAGCCAGGAGCAGACCTGCTGGGTCCTGTGGCGGGTGTGTGCCAGGTAATTTTCCAGTGTTTCCTGGAGTCCTTGTAATCGACCTCTCGCTCTGCCTCTGTGTTCACGCAACCTCGCGTACTTTGCATTTACCAGGGTTTCATATAAGGGACTCCTACGTTGTCTGTTAGGTCTCACCCCTTTCACTCAGCAGCATGCTTTAAGGGTGGTTGTGGCCCATTCCCTTCATGCTGAGCAGTAGTCCACTCTACGGACAGACCCCTTTCTGTTGATCCATTCACCTACCGATGGACATTGGGTTGTTTCCAGATGTTGGCTGTCAGGAATAAAGCCGCTGTGACCATTGGTGTGTAAGTCTTGGTGTAGACCTGCGTTTTCATCTTGCATGTGTAAGACCGTACCCAGCAGTGGAGTGGCTGGGTCGTGTGATAAGTGTGTGTTTGACTTCTTAAGGCACTACCGAGCTGTTTTCTGAAGGGTTCTGAAGGGGTTGTGGCGTTTTACGTCTTCAGCAGAGCTCATGTTACTTCACATCCTTGCCAACTTACTTGATACGGCTCATCTTTTTTTTTTTTTTTTTTTTATGCTTATTTATTTAAAAAAATTTTTTTTTAATTTTTTTAAATTTATTTTTGAAGGAGAGAGAGAGAGAGAGAGAGAGACAGAGCATGAATGGGGGAGGAGCAGAAAGAGAGGGAGACACAGAATCCGAAGCGGGCTCCAGGCTCTGAGCTGTCAGCACAGAGCCTGACCGGGGGTTCAAACTCACAAACCGTGAAATCATGACCTGAGCTGAAGTCAGACGCTTAACCGACTGAGCCACCCAGGAGCCCCTTAAATGTTTGTTTATTTTTGAGAGAGAGAGAGAGTGCAGGTGGAGGAGAGGCAGAGAGGGGTTGGGGACAGAAGATCCCAAGCGGGGTCTGCACTGATAGCAGAGGGACTGGGGCTCGAACTCACGAACTAACTGTAAGATCACGGAGCTGAGATGAAGTAAGACGCTAACCGACTGAGCCACCCAGGTGCCCCAATACGGCTCATCTTTTTAATACAAGCCGTTCTAGTAGAAATGTAGTAGTATCTCATTTTATTTTGCATTTCTGAATGACAGCGACGAACATCTTTTCATGTGCTGTTGACCATCTGTATGTCAGTGTTGCTGTGGCTAATCTATGCCCTTTGCTTTTCCATACAAATTTTTAAATAGGTTTCTCAATTTCTATCAAATGAGCCTGCTAGGATTAGAGTTAAGATTGTATTGTATCTGTAGATCAATTTGGAGAGGATTGGCATCTTAACAGTATTGACTCTTCTGATGCATGAACATTATAAATCTGTATTTTTTAAAATCTTTGGTTTCTCTAGGCAATGTGTGATTTTCAACATAAGGGTCCTGTATGTCTTCTGTTAAATCTGACTCCTAAAAAAATTTAGCGTTTTGGATGCTGTTGTAAATGAAACTTGAACATAATAATATTTTCCAATTGCTTACTGCTCTCAAAAGTATGGTTGTTTTAAATATCATATTAGTATCCTGTGATCTTGCTAACTTCACTTCTCAGTTGTTGGTTGGTTGGTTGGTTTTCTGTTTGTTTTGTTTGTTTTTTGTGGATTCCTTAGGATTTTCTATATAAACAACCAAGTCATCTGTGAATAGGGACAGTTTTAGGTCTTTTTCTTTTTTTCCTGTTGCAGTGTTCAGGGTCCTATGACAATGTTGAATAGAATTGGTGAGAGCAGGCGTCCTTGTCACATTCTGGTCTTAAGGGGAAACCATTCAGTATTTCACTCCTAAGCATATCAGCTGTAGGCTTTTGGTCAGATGTCCTTTATCAGACTGAGGAAGTTTCCTTCTATTCCCAATATCTCCTGAGAATTTTTAAAATCATAAATTGGTATTGAACTTTGCCATATGCTTTGATTGAATCTCTTGGGATGATCATGTGGTTTGTCTCATTTATTCTATAATGTAGTAGATTACATTGGTTTCTTTGGAAAGTTAAATCAGGCTTGCATTCTTGGGATAATTTCTACTTGATTAGATTCTATTTGCTAATACTCTGTTAAGGATTTTTGCATCTGTGTTTATGAGGGATTTTTTGGTAATGTCTGTGAGGTCATGCTGGTTAAGACACGTAAAGAGCAGATCCCTCTTCCTCTGTTTTTGAAAAAGTTTATCTAAGATTAATGTCACTTCTTCCTTGAATATTTGTTAGAAAAATCATCAGGGCCTGGAATTTTGTTTGTGGGAAGATTTTCTATTACCGATTCAATTTTGTTAATGTTTTTAGGACTACTCAGATTTTTCTGTTTCATCCTGTGTTAATTTTAGTAAATTGCATTTTTCAAGGTACTTGTCCGTTTCATCTAATTATTGGCATAAAGTTGTCTATAATCTTATCATCTTTTTTGTGCCTGTAGGGTCTGTAGTGATGACCCCTCTTTTTTTCCTTCCTCATGTTACTGATTTCTGTTGTTTTTTTTTGTCTGGCCAGTTGTTTATTAATTTTATTGTTTTCAAAGAGCCAACTTTCATCTTTGCTAAATTTTTCTATCACTTATCTGTTTTTTATTCTGTTGGTTTCTGCTCTTTAATATTTCCTTCCTTCCATTTACCTTGGGTCTGCTCTGCTTGCTTCCAGCGTTACAAGCCTGAATCTTAGGTTTTGGCTCACATGTTACATTTTATTATTTAGTTCAAAATATGTTCTGTTATTATGATTTCTTTGAGCTGCATGTTAGTTTAGAAGTGTGTTGGGTGATGTTAAATACTTGAGGTTTTCTCAGAGGTCTTAGTGTTGAGTTTCTAACTTAATTCTGCTAAGCTCGGGGAGCACACTTTGCATGATTTAAATTTATTGAAATTTGTTTTAGAGCCCAGCATGTGGTATATTGGTGATTTTTTTTTCTTTTCTGTGTGTTTATAGATGTTGAGGGTCACATAAGTGTCATTTAGGTGATGGTGGTCAGTAGTGTTCTTCAGGTCATCTGTTTTTACTTTGTTGTTGTTGTTTGTTCTGTCTGTGTCTGAGAGAGGGGTGCTGAGATTTTTATAGCAGTGGGTTGTCTCTTTCTCCTTTTAATTCTGTCAGTACTTGTTTGATGTATTTTGACACTCTGTTGTTTTTAACATTCATTTATTTTGAGAGAGAAGACGTGTGCATGCAAGTTGGGGAGAGGGAGAGAGAATCCCAAGCAGACTCCACACTGTCAGCACAGAGCCTGACGTGGGGCTCAGTCTCATGAACTATGAGATCATGACCTGAGCTGAAGTCAGATGCTTAACTGACTGAGCCACCCAAGAGTCCCATTGTGTTTTATCCATTCTGACAGTCTCTCCCTTTTTTTTTATTTGTAAATTTACTTCCAAGTTAGTAGCATATGGTGTAATAATGATTTCAGGAGTAGAATTTAGTGATTCATCACTTACATATAACACCCAGTGCTCATCCCAACAAGTGTCCTCCCTAACGCCCCTTGCCCATTTAGCCCATCCCCCCACCCACAACCCCCTCCAGCAACCCTCAGTTTATTCTCCATATTTAAGAGTCTCTTATTTTTCTCCCCCCGTTTTTATATTATTTTTCCTTCCCTTGTGTCCATCTGTTGTGTTTCTTAAATTCCAAATTCCACTTGAGTAAAGTCATATGATATTTGTCTTCTCTAATTTTGCTTATTAGCATAATATACTCTAGTTCCATCCACGTTGTTGCAAACGGCGAGATTTCATTCTTTTTGATATCTGAGTAATATCCCACTGTATGTATATACCACATTTTCTTTATCCATTCATCAGTCAATGGACATTTAGGCTATTTCCATACTTTGGCTATTGTCGATAGTGCTGCTATAAACATTGGGGTGCTTGTGCCCCTTCAAAACAGCATAGCTGTATCCCTTAGATAAATATCTAGTAGTGCAGTTGCTGGGTCATAGGGTAGTTCTGTTTTTAATTTTTTGAGGAACCTACACACTGTTTTCCAGAATGGCTGCATCAGTTTGCATTCCCACCAGCAGTGCAAGAGGGTTCCTCTTTATCTACATCCTCGCCAACATCTGTTGTTGTCTGAGTTGTTAATGTTAACCATTCTGACCAGTGTGAGGGGGTATCTCAGTGTGGTTTTGATTTGTATTTCCTGGATGATGAGTGATGTTGAGCATTTTTTCATGTGTCGGCCATCTGGATGTCTTCTTTGGAGAAGTGTCTATTCATGTCTTTTGCCCATTTCTTCACTGGATTATTTGTGTTTTGGGTGTTGAGTTTGATACGTTCTTTATAGATTTTGGATACTAACCCTTTATCTGATATGTCGTTTGCAAAAATCTTCTCCCATTCTGTCGGTTGCCATTTAGTTTTGCTGATTGTTTCCTTTGCTGTGCAGAAGCTTTTTATCTTGATGAGGTCCCAGTAGTTCATTTTTGCTTTTGTTTCCCTTGCCTCCGGAGACGTGTTGAGTGAGAAGTTGCTGCGGCCAAGGTCAAAGAGGTTTTTGCCTCCTTTCTCCTCTAGGGTTTTGATGGCTTCCTGTCTTACATTTAGGTCCTTCATCCACTTTGAGTTTATTTTTGTGTCTCGTGTAAGAAAGTGGTCCAGGTTCATTCTTCTGCGTGTCACTGTCCAGTTTTCCCAGCACCACTTGCTGAAGAGACTGTCTTTATTGCATTGGATATTCTTTCCTGCTTTGTCAAAGATCAGTTGACCATACGTTTGTGGGTCCATTTCTGGGTTCTCTAGTCTGTTCCATTGATCTGAATGTCTGTTTTTATGCCACTACCATACCGTGTTGTTGATTACAGCTTTGTAACACATCTTCAAGTCTGGGATTGTGATGCCTCCATCTTTGGTTTTCTTTTTCAGGATTGCTTTGGCTGTTCAGGGACTTTTCAGGTTCCATACAAATTTTAGGATTGTTTGTTCTAGGTTTGTGAAGAATGCTGGTGTTATTTTTTTTTTTTTTTTTTTTTTTAAATTTTTTTTTTTCAACGTTTTTTATTTATTTTTGGGACAGAGAGAGACAGAGCATGAATTGGGGAGGGGCAGAGAGAGAGGGAGACACAGAATCGGAAACAGGCTCCAGGCTCCGAGCCATCAGCCCAGAGCCTGACGCGGGGCTCGAACCCACAGACCGCGAGATCGTGACCTGGCTGAAGTCGGACACTTAACCGACTGCGCCACCCAGGCGCCCCTGCTGGTGTTATTTTTATAGGGATTGAGACAATCTTTTTTTTTTTTTTTTTTTTAATTTTTTTAAATGTGTATTCATTTCTGAGAGAGACAGACAGAGTGTGAGTAGGGAAGGGGCAGAAAGGGAGACAGAATCCGAAGCAGACTCCAGGCTCTGTGCTGACAGCTCATGGGGCTTGAACCCGTGAACCATGAGATCATGACCTGAGCCAAAGTTGGACATTTAAGCAACTGAGCCACCCAGGCGCCTCGAGACAGTCTCTTCTTTTTATTGGAGTTCTTAGTCTAAAGAGTTCATTTCCCTTTTTCTTTCTTTTTTTTTTTTTTTTTAACGTTTATTTATTATTGAGAGAGAGAGACAGGGCATGAGCAGGGGAGGGGCAGAGAGAGGAGGAGACACAGAATCCGAAGCAGGCTCCAGAGCGGCTCCGAGCTGTCAGCACAGAGCCCATCGCGGGGCTCGAACCACAAAGTGCAAGATCATGACCTGAGCCGAAATCGGACGCTTAACTGACTGAGCCACCCAGCTGCCCCATTTCCCTTTTTCTTTTAGCCTTTATAGCTATACTTTGCATTTCTTTATTTAGAGGTTGCTCTGGAGATTACAATAAACACATGCAATCCTGCACAGTCTCTGTGGTGTGGCCGTGTTCTCGCCTTCACAGGCACAATCACCAACTTTAACTTTGCCTCTGGCCCCACTCCTCACACCCCTTTATGTCATGGTTGGATGTGTTGTGTCTGTGGACCTCCTGGCCCCCACTAGCAGTGTTATGATGTTTTGCCTAGAACAGTCATCTGGAATAAAGCGTGTCAGCGCTGTGCTTGGAATCTCTATACTTTTTGATGTTTTCTTTGCATTTTTCTTATAGATTAGCCTACCATGGCAGACCAGAGACAGCGCTCACTCTCTACCTCTGGGGAATCACTCTACCATGTTCTGGGGCTGGACAAGAATGCAACCTCAGATGACATTAAAAAGTCCTATCGGTGAGAGGCCACACGCGGGGAGGATCTCGCACCTCGTGGGGTTTGACTTGCATTTACCGAAACCAGTGTTTGTCCCTGGCTGAGCTGACCCCGTGTCAAGCTGGCGATGGTTCCACCACACGTTGTAGCCTACAGCTCTCAACTGATATTTTCTCGGCAACAACAAAGTAACACTTTGTGGGTGATACAGACGGTCTGCCCTGGAGCAGCCAGGTCCAGAGGGAAGCAGGACTGAGCCTGCTCCGTAGCCGGGGCTTTAGAATGCTCAATGATTTGCTCTTCTCCGCGCAGTGACAGTAGTCCCCTCCCTGTGGCGGTCCCAGTGGAACTTACACACAGCTGCACGGAGTAGGCCATAGGAGGCAAACCCCCCACGAGTCCGCACCCTCAGCTAGTTGTCTCTTGTGTTCCTCACGCGTGTGATTCGTGAGCACGGAAAGCAGGCCCATGTTGTGCTCCCCTCGCGTGCAGTCACTTCGTGGGGCAGCTGAGCAGTTAGCCTGCTGGGACACTAGAGGTCGGCAGTGGGTTTGCCTTGGAGCTGTTGGAAGAGCCCTCCCTCCCCCACCCCCCTCGCAGGCTGTGCCTGCGGCCACTCCCTCAGGGTTAGCCTCACCCCAGGACCCTCTTCTCTGGGGCCGGGTCAGGGTCAGGGCCAGGGCCAGGGCCGGGCAGTTTGCAGAGATTTCTCCGGATCTGATAGTCTGGTACTCTGGAGAGGCGGAAAGTGCCGCGGTGATGCATGAATGTGTCCTCCACGGGGCCCTGTGATGGGTGTGTGTGAAATAAGGGACAAAGAAATGGTTTCGATTTGCAGAAAACTTGCCTTGAAATACCACCCTGACAAGAACCCCGATAACCCGGAGGCGGCAGACAAGTTCAAGGAGATCAACAACGCCCACGCCATCCTGACGGACGCCACAAAAAGAAACATCTACGACAAGTACGGGTCGCTGGGGCTCTACGTGGCCGAGCAGTTTGGAGAGGAGAACGTAAACACCTACTTTGTGCTCTCCAGCTGGTGGGCCAAGGTGAGCGGAATGGGCGGGGGGCCGGGGGTCCGGGCGCACACAGTCAGACCGTTCGGTCCAGGGGCTCTGCTCAGGGGCCCCGGTTCCCGGGTGTGGGGCAGCCTTTCTCCTCGTCCCGTGCGGACGTGGCCGGCTCGCTTGCCTGTGTGCAACGGGCCGAGAGCGCACAGAGCGAGCCCGACACCGAGCGGACGTTCTCTGACGAGTAAGTTCCTACAGAGACCGGCCTCGCAAGGGAGCTTTTCCAGCGCGTTTTGGACGCATGTTTTTGTCGTCGTGGGGGAGGACGTGTTTGAAATCTGACTTGAGAAACTTTTGACATTTTGTCCGGTGGTTCTGTTTCGAACGCTTGTCCTTTTCCTCACTTGACTCACAACCTGTGTCCCGTGAAGGCCCGAGGGTGTGATGGCCCCGGCCACCAGGCACCGTGGTGCTGGCCAGTCAGCCCCGTAGCCCCCCCCCCCCCCCCCCCCCCCGTAGGCTCCCTTTCCAGAAGCTTACAGAGCTCGGTCTCTCAGTGTCCCCGCTCCCCGGGCCGTGAAGGGCTGCGAAGGGCGTCTGGGCCCGACACGCCCCCCGGAGCGGCCTCCGGCTGGCCGCAGGGTGGGGGTCCCAGAGGCCACGTGGCCGGGGTCCCGGAGGCCGCGTGGCCAGCGCCCCCTGTCGTCCACCCGCGCAGGCGCTGTTTGTCGTGTGCGGCCTCCTCACCTGCTGCTACTGCTGCTGCTGCCTCTGCTGCTGCTTCAACTGCTGCTGCGGGAGGTGCAAGCCCAGGGCGCCCGCGGGCGAGGACGCCGGCTTCTACGTGTCCCCCGAGGACCTGGAGGCACAGCTGCAGTCGGACGAGCGGGGTGAGTGGCCGCCGAGGGCCGCCGAGCGGGGCGGGGCGGGCCGGGCCGGGCCCTGAGCCGTGTCGACCTGTCTTGTCAAACAGGAGGGCACTGACACGGTGCCGGAGTGTTTGTGGTGGTCGCTGGGACTGTTGAGGTGTGAACGTGGACACTTGAGGTAAAAGCAGACGCAGAGGGCTGTCCCCACCCGCGATCTGAAGCGGCCGAAGTTCCACGGGACCCAGCAGGTGGGGAGGGACCGAGGGCTGGCGGTGACCTGAGGCGACGGAGGAAGGTTGCGTTGGGTGGAGGTGCGCAGGTAGCCTCTCCCCTCCGACCTGTGACCCTGGTGGAGCGGCCAGGCGATGGAGCTTTGTCACGAGGACGGTGTCGTTGGGGGTCACACGTGCGCTCGGGAGGCCCGGCGGCGAGGCTCCGCCCTCACACGATGAACACGCACGTGCTTGCTTTTCAGAGGCCGCAGACACGCCGATTGTCATCCAGCCAGCGTCCGCCACAGAGACCACCCAGCTCACGGCCGACTCCCACCCCAGCTACCACACCGACGGGTTCAACTAAGTTCCGGAGCCGCTGTGATAGAGGATAGCCCAGCACCCGGCCACTTCACCCTTAGAATCATGAACTGTAGCCGCAGAGATGGGGAGGGGGCTGCCCTGGCCACGGAGGAGGAGCAGCCGCCAGCCCGCCGGGGCCCTTCCCACCTCTGTGCCCGCCCGCCCGTCGCCCCCCAACACGTGAAGTGCGTCGCATGCAGTATTTAAAGCAGTGTAGCTACGGTCCTCTTCTGTTCTCTCCTTTTTTAATAGCATGTCTGGGGCCACGTTCCGTGTGTGTCTGTGTTGTGGGCGCGCCGCGGTGTGGCCGCGTGAACCAGACGCCGAAGCAGTCTCGGGGCTCACGAGTGGCCGCACCGGCCGTGGCTGCTGCGTAGGGTCTCCCAGCCGGGCAGGCTGGGGCCGGAAGGGTGGCTCCTTCCCCTGTGTCGGTGGCGGCCAGAGGCGGGTTCTGGCCGGCGGCAGCTGTGAGGTCCAGTCCCTGTCCTGTGCTCGCCAGCCGTGTGGTCACAGCCAGAGCCCCTGGACGCGTTCGTTGCCTGGGAGGAGCTGGGCACGTCCTCCCTCCGCCCAGCGCTGGTGGCCTTTTCGTGCCGTGGGTTTGTGCGGGGGCCGTTTGCCTTGGTGGCTTGGCCTCGTGGCTGGGTTTTCCTTTGGGTGAGTTTGTCGTGGAACGTGTCGCGGGCTCTGCTGACCCCCGGATCGCGTTTTCTGCCCGGATGCGGCCCGGGACCCCGTGGCACGCGGTCCCTGGCCAGGCTGTGGGACGTGGTTCTTCCGCACTCCCACTCTTGTGCCCCGGCCACATTCCAGCCACCTGCCCTCCCCTCGGGTCACCCTCCACATTCCTTCAGGCCCGTCCGGGCCTCCCGGTGGGCTTTCTGGACCTGGAAGAACCACAGGTGGTGGTGGCGAGCCAGTTTGTCGTCAGAGGGGCTGACCGTCCGGGCCCAGGTTGCTGGCGGAGCAGGGCCGAGCGGCTCTGGGAAGCACAGTGCTGAGCGCAGCCCTCTTCTCTGCGCTTCCCAGAGCTCCTACCCTCCTTCCTTCGCCCGATCCCTTCGGCCGCCGTGGATGGGTCAGGCGGCGCTAGAGACATCAGGTTCCCAGAGGAGGCAGCACCTGGACCGAAGGTGCACCTGGTGCCCTTGGCTGGTGAGGCAGCAGCCGGACTGTGGGATCCTCCTCTCACCGCTGTGTTGAGCAGCACCTTTTGTGGAGCTGGAAGTCAGTCTTGTCTGTGCCCCAGAACTTGTGGGTGACGCCCCTGCCGCGGGGACTGAGGAGACGTGGGTTATGATGTGCCCGTGCCGGCCCAGAGTTGAGAGTTGCCCCACACCCCCAGCAGCGCCAGAGGTGCCGTGGCTCCCTGCTGGGCCTGCACTGCCCGGGGGAGACCCGCGGGGCCCACGTGGGCTTGGCTGCTGCGGAATGCGTCCTGGGTCTGCAGTGAAGGACGAGGACGCCGCCGGCTCAGCCGGCTCAGACGTCCCGGGTCGCGCTCCTGCCGCCTGCCGCCTCCCGCCTCCGCCCGCCGGGCCCTCGCTTGTCTGCCACCCAGGGCCTCGAGGAGAGCAGGTTCTTGTTGTTGGCCAGGAAGTGGCTGGAGGGAGAGCAGCCGTGTGAGGGCGGAGCCAGTACCGGGCCCCTGGGCAGGTGTCTGATCCCATTTTGTTGTTTTTTGTCCATTAAAATGATCGCGAAGACGTCCAACGAGAGAGAAAGTATGCACTGTGATTTTAAATTAGAAATAATTCGCTAAAATCTGGCCTCCATTGCCGGCTCTGGGACCAGGGAGGAGGTAAGACCACAGAGCTGTTCTCTGCCAGTCCCAACACGGCAGCGAGATGGAGCCTGAGAGGCAGACTGTGGTCGGCCTTTGTGACGTTCTGGAAATACCTTTGGGAGTTGTTTTTCCCCCAGAACGGCCAAGAACTAACTTCAAAGCCTGGACTTAAGGTAGAAAGCCTCCCCCTCTGCTGCTGGGACCTGCAGGGGACCACGCACCTCTGTGCTCAAAAAACCCCGGGACCACCGCATGCGTCTGGGGAGCCCCTCGCCAAGTGTCCTCCAGCCACAGGACGGGACGCTGTCCTGGGGGCCGGGGGGGGCGGGTGGGTGTTGCAAGAGGGGCCGGGCAGGAAGTTTGTCTGACCAGTCCTTTGAAGAACGTGTGTAGTTGAAGTGAATCGTGGCAGTGGGGACGGTGACGATTGCCCAGGGGCCTGGGATTCTCCCTGCCTGGCCCTGACTTGGCGATTCTGAATGAGAGCCCCCGGGCTGTGCTCACTGTCAGCCCTGGGCGTGTTCCCTTTTTCTGGAGTGTTCTGTGTGTTTCCCTGCTGTGCACTTGCTGAGTCTGGAGGGGCACCCTGTTCACTGGCCACATGGGGGCGACGGTCTGCCTGCTGCGCAGCTGTGAGAGCTCCTGGCTCTAGGACACCCCACCCCACCCCCGCTTCCCTTCCCATGGAGGGGGCCCCCCCCCCGTCCCCCTCTCCCCTCCCCCTCCCTCTTCCCTCCCTACAACCCCCGTGCCGTCCCCTTCCCCCCCCCCCGCCCCCTTCCCCCCTCCACTTACCTCCCCTGCTTCCCTCCCCCACACACCCACCCCCCTCGAGCCAAGGCCATGTGTGGCCAGAGCGCGCCGGGCCAGTGCGGGCTGGAGCCCGTCCTGTTCCACAAAGCGCAGGGCTTGCCCAGATGCCCTCAGGGGCCTGGCAGCAGCGACCGCTTCAGGATGGCAGGAAACACGCAGGAGACTCGCGGGGCGTCTGATGGTGGCTGCTGGTGTTTGTGTTCTGTTCCTGCCCCGTGATGTGGTCTTCTTTCCTTTCTCTTGTCTTCCTTTGGCTTTGTTCTGTTTTCAAACTGCTTTAGATAGGACCGCTCGGCGTGTGAGCTTTCCTAGTTCCCTGGTCAGTCGGCGTGGTTTGGCACCCATGGGGACCCACTGGAGAAGCCAGAGTGTGCTGGGGTTAGAGCAGGTGGCGTTTCCACACCCTTGACCACCAGGCGTGGCCACGAGGCTCCTGCTCCAGGAAAGGCCTATTCCCACGAGTTCTGACGGCAGGGGGGCCCGTCGGGTGAGCTCCTGCTGGAGGAGTGCCCGCTGGCCATCTGGGAGACGCTGGGGTGACACCACCGGCAGGTGGGGTGGGCGCCTGCACGCGGGCTCCCACCGGGGGGGTGGGGCCCTGCCCGGCCTCCCCCGGCTCTCGGCAGATCCCACCAGAGGGACGGACGTGAGGGTGTGGGTGTGGGAGGAGCGACCTCATTCCTTTCTCAACACGCTGATCTGTGAGCCCGTGTGACACAGGACCGCCCTGTTTGTTTTTGTTACTTTGGTTGTGAACCCTCCTGTGGAATTGGCGAAAGCTACGTTTTTACTGTCCTTACGAGCACGGCTGGCGTCGTCTGTGCTGTAGGTGTGGGCAGTGGGTGTGTGTGTGTGTGTGTGTGTACATATGTGAATATGTATATATCCCGCGGCAGGCGTGACTGCTGCTGTCCAGCGGCAACAAGTACAATAAAAGCTGGCCCCAAAACGGCCTTGGGTTTCCTGGTGAGTTGGGTCAAGAGCAGGGTCTTGGAGGCAGGTAGGCTCCTTCGCCGGGTGCGCAGAAGTGAACACCGACCCGCTTGTGTCCCTAGGGTTTGTGTGAACGGCCAGGTAGGGTGCCAGGGCTACCGTGGTGGACCGTCCCCCAGTGCCACCCCCATCTCTGGGGGCCCACCCTTCGTGCTCACCTGACACTCCAGTGAGTGACCCTTTGGGACCTCCAGGTGGCTGGAAATCTTCCCTCCCTCGAAACATTAAAACCAGTTTTCTAAGCGTAGGATACAGCCCGTGACAAATGCATTCTAGAGGGGATGCTGTCTCCTGCCCACAGGTCTGCTTTGGGAGGGGTCCACGGGGAAGGAGCAGGGGCCACACGGGGCCACCCTCCAGGAAGGGGCTGGGCTCAGGGTCCACAGGCAGTACCTTTCGTGGATTTTGTTTCCCTAGGAAATGGGACAATGTTTCAGGCTAAGAGAGGGAAGGCAGTTCACTCTGGAATAGACACGTGTGTATATACATTGTTTTTAAATACTAAATACAAATGCATGGAAACAGCCGTCCATGCGCCGGTTTGTCCTGTTGCTGGAACCCACAGAGGTGGGCAGGTGCCCCTGACCCCGGCTCCCACGTGCACCCTTGAGGGCCAGGCTGGAGGGTTAGGATGGGTCCCGTGATGATCTCCATTTCGTATGTCTGAATGTTGACCTTAAAATAAAGATAACTGTTGTAAAATAAATGTTTTCACCGCAAAGCAGGCGTGTGTTTTATTTAAGGACCCCTGCGGCATCCTCTTTTGGGGGGGTCTTGCACCGGGGGGCAGGGACCTCACTCCCACCTGCCTGGCCCACGTGTGGACAGAAGCCCCTCCTTGGTTCTGTTTTTCACCTCCATTTTCTAAATACCACAAATAGGGTGAAGAGAGGGTCCCGTAAGCCCAGGGCGGCTTGGACTGTGGCTTCTGCGGCCCTCCTGGGACATGTCCCAGCAAGCCGCTGGCCGAGAGCCCGTGCTTCCACTGTCCCCACTTGGTAACTCCTACCGCCTCAGCCTGGAACCGCCCCTGTCCCCCACGCAGACGGCAGATCACAGAACGGCCTGGCAGGACGGGGTGGGCTGCAGGAGTCCAGAACAGCACGCCGGGCCTGGGCCCGAACCCTCAGCGGGTAGCACAAGGTAGGCAAAGGGTGACTCTGGGGGCACCTGGGGCAGGCTGGCCACCCCCCGCTGTCCCCTGGGCCTGTGCTGTGTCCCCCCACCCCCGGTTCCGGCCAGGTCACCCCAGTGCCCGTCCACCCAGGGCATCAACGTGGAGTGCACTCGGGTCCTCGTGCCTGGACGCTGCTGTGCCTCCCTCCTGGGTCGTGTCTGAGCCAGTGGTGACCCGGCACTGCATCCTGGTGTCTCCTCAGCAAGGCCACCCTCCACCCCAACCCCCATCTGGTCCTCCAGCCGTCACGGCTCCACGGGGTTCAGAGTTTCACCCCCACACACACCACACCGCCTTGGTGGCAGACAGACAAGAACGGCGTGTGGCCCGGGCCCCGTCAGGCACCCCTGGACTGTGTGCAGGTCGCAGCATGGGGTTTCCGGCCCCACTCCAACTACTACTGTGCCTCTCTTTCCTCATCTCGGAGATTGAGGTCTCTGCCTCAGGGCACGTGTGTCCCTGGGGGGTTCGTGTCCGGCCCACACAGTGGGGCGGGTGGCCCAGGGGCCTTGGCTTTAGGTGGGAGAGGCCACCCTGAGCCAGGAGGCCCGTGGGTGTGACCACCCAGTCCCGGCCACAAGTGTCCCCTTCCATACCCTTCCAGTGACTGTCCCTCACACCTGGGACCCCCCTCCCCCCTTGGGTCAGGGTACTGGGTCGTCTGTTCCCTTGGTCTTAGAGCAAGGCAGAAATACTAGGAAAAAAATTAAGCAGCATAGAAATGCTAAAAGTAATTTAACAAACACCTTGAAACAAACCCTCCTTCTGGACATAAATTTGAAGCCGTTTGATTTAGATTTTCCATAAAAGGAAAGCTGACGGTGAAGCCCTGTACCTCGCTCTCCAGCCCCGCGTCCCCCTTCCAGCCGTGGCCACCAGAATTTCAGTCTACTTCTGCCTGTGGTTCTAACCCTGCCCACTGATGTCAGCAGCCATAAAGCCTATTTCATTCATGATTTTATCGACCTCTCAAATTTTGCCTCAACTGTAGCATGCTGTACTCAGCATGCGTCTTCCTTCAGTGCAGGTGTTTTGAAAACTCCATCGTGGCTCCACGTAGGTTTGGTTTGTTTGCTTCAGCTGCTGTATGGCCTGCATCCTAGAACTAACCACAAGTGGTCGACGGCCTTGCTAGCTGAGGACGTGGCTTTTCGGTTTTTCGCTGCTGACCAAAGCCGGGCTGCCGGGAGCAGGTGCACGCACGGCCAGCGGGCCGTGGCTGGGCACCCATCCGGAAGCCCGTGGACTGCGCCGGTCACCGTCACCACTGGAAGCGGGGAAGAAGCGGGAGGGGGCGACCGGGAAGTGGCGGGACGTGGCCCCCCACGGCGGGGGCAGGGGCCTGGGGACCCGGGGCGCAGAAGGGCCAGGCGGGGGGGGGGACCTCACTCCCGCTCAGGAAGACCGCGGCAGCGACTCCGCGAGAGCAGCTCGAGCGGCCACGGGCCGCGGGCAGGACACGGGGGGAACCGGGGCGTCCGGGTCTGGAGGGGTCCCCGGCGCGGCCCCACCCGGCGAGCGCACGGCCGCTCGCAGCCCCGGACGCCGGGCTCTCTCCTGCCGCAGAGGGACCCCCCGCTCCTACCGTTTCTCCGCGGACTCCGCTCACCGGCCCCCCCACCCCAGCCCCTCTCCGTCCGGGTGCGCGGTGCCGCGCGGGCCGGCTCCCCACGCTCGCTGGGCGGCTCCGCTGGCGCCGGGGCCCGGGGGCGCAGCGGGGGCGCGGGAGGCTCGGAGGGGGCGGGGCCAGCGCTAGCCCCACCCCCGCCACGTGACGGCGGGCCAATCCTCGGCCCCCTGGAGGCCGGTCGGTGACCAGAGAGATGAGCCTGAGGACCCGCGCCGGGAGCCAGGCCCACACCCACCGGCGCGCCGACCCCGGACGTGTCGCCGCTGAGGCCGATACCGCTCCCAGCTCAGCCCCTCCTCTGGCCCCGTCCTGTGGCGGTCAAAGACGTGGGTCCTCGTGAACCCCATGTGCGAATCACCCCGTTCTTGCCCTTCTACCCGAGGCCAGCTAAAAACCCACCCGCTAACCCCCGCCGGGCCCCTTCGCGCCTCTGAATCTGCCGCTCCCTCCCGTCCTGCTCAGAGCAAACCCACGGCTCCGGGCTGCGGAGCCCGAGCGAGCCCGGCCAGGAATCCGGGCACCTTGCGGTTCGGTGGGGGGCGGGGCGGGGCGGGGCGGGGGGGGGGGGCAGCTGAGGCCCCGTGAGGGGTGGAGTCTTGCCCCAGGCCCGTAGCAGCCCCCAGACTCCACTGCTGACAACCTGGCTGACTTGCCCGACTGAGCGTGCCCACCAGATGTGCCTAATGCCGGTCTGGGGCTCCCCAAGCTTCCCTTCCGGCCAGGCCCCGGGGGCATGGCTCCTCGCCTTGTGGCAGCCGCCGCTGGCAAAGGGGTGGCACCTCACGGGCTGACGAACCTGAGATGGACCCCGGAGACACCATTCTCAGGTTGGACAGTCCTGGAGGCACCGCCCGGGGGCAGCTGGTGAAGGACACCCACCATGTCATGGGAGCGTCTGGACCAGCGTGGGATGGGCTCCCGGCTGTAGCCCGGTCTTCCCAGCTCTCCTCAACTTCTCCCCCAGGCACCTGCCCCCCCACCCCCACCCCTCAGCTTCTGCTGGGCCCGGAGGAGCCCAGATGCCCGGAAAGGCAGCATGAGGGCCACCGGAGAGTGTCCTGGGGATGGGCTCATCCATCCCTGGAGGGCCTCACCCACGCCTTCTGCCCCAACTGGAACCCCCCGATGTGCCCAGAAGCTGTGTTGATTGTGGTTCCCAGAAAAGTCTTGGACCTTGGATTCTGGTCCTATCTCTGGGACTAAGAGGCCCCAAGGCCCAGAGGAATTGTCCCCTCCTTTCTCTGGCAGCCTGAAGACCCTCCCCCAGCGCCATTTGCAAGGTGACCTACTTCTACTCCCTGCCCCCAACAGGACCCAGCAGGAGATGGGATCAAGAACACACCCCCCCCCCCCAAGCCCATGGCCTAGCTTCCCCAAGTTGCCTTGGACGAAGGGACCACAGCCTGAGGGGGCAGGTCCTCTGGTTCAGGCTTCCCGTCTCCCGCTTCTGCCCTAGGCCCCCACTGACCCTCAAGAAGCGGGAGGAACTCGTCCTCCCCCAGGGGCTGGCTGAGTTGGGCAGGGGCAACTGGGCCCTTTCCTTCCAGCTGCGTTGTGCACACGCACACGTGCCTGCGGATTTGCTGTGTGCTGATGTGTGTGCGTGGTGTTGATACGTGGGTGTACGTGTGTGGGTTTGAGTTTTTCTCTCTCTGGGAGCTGGTCAGCCCCTGGCTGGACTCTGGGGGGCCCTCCGAGGAATAACCTAGCCTCTGCCTGGACCCTCACTAACGGTGTGCCCTATTTCTGTTCTGGAAAGACCCGGTGTGAGCGAATGGCACGTTCTCAGCCTCGCCGCCCCAGGGTACCTCCTAAGCAGGGCCAGGTTCCAGCAGACAGCACAAGGGTGTCAGAATGGGTGAGCGGGGGCCCCAGAGCATGGGGAGAGGGGTCTACTCACCAGCTTGGGCAGAAGCCCCTCCTGCTGACCTCCGGGCCCCATGCCCGTGCTCTGTCCCTGGTGCCTGGCCACCCCTCGGACAGCCTCCTGCCTTTATCTGCCTGCCCTTGGCCTGGCCCCCACCCAGTGACTTCCTGTCCACGCCCCCACAAGCTTTTCCATGACATGGTCTTTGGTGGGGGGGGGAACCAAGGAGATCAGGAAGGCAGGAAAGCGGCAAGAGCCAGCCCTGGAAGAAAGAGGGGGAGGAAGGCTGGGGGTGCCTGGCAGCCCACCCCCAGCAGCCCAAGCGTCTGCGTCCCACACACCCACACCCAGGCCGGCCTGCCACAGACCCACCGTCTGGAGGGGAGCGAGAGAAGCCCACACACCCTCGAGCCCGGCGGCAACGAAGGCAGGGCCGGAGGTGGGTTTCTGGCCCCACACAGCACGGCCGGCCGCTGAGGCCCCGCCATCTCTGCTGCAACTTGGGGCTCTTGTCAGTGGCTGGGATCCACTCGTCACTCCCTCCTACCGCCGCCCACATGCTGATTTCCGCCCCGCTCCCCGGTACTACGAACACATGGTGGGGGTGGGAGGCGGCTGCGGAGGCTGTCTCTTGAGACCCAGAGCCCCAGGTCCAGGCGGCCACCCAGGGGCCCGTCTAGCAGAGCCAGGAGCTGTGCCCTCCTAAATCCGGCACTGAGCCCGGATCGCCGGGAAAGCCCAGCGCGAGACCGGGGGTGCCTGTTGTGCTGTGGAGAAGGCCAGGCCCCTGGACTCTTCCTCTCCGTGGTGGCTCTCTGCACCTCGGTCCCAGGCAGGGCAGCGCTCAGGTGCCCCTCACCCATCAGTCACGGCTTCGTTTCCCTGAACTTTATTTTATAAAACGTACAGAGTGAGTTGCAGCGGTAACGTCTTTCCTTAAACTGAAATAAGTTACGACATCTCCGTAAGCAAGGCCACGCGAGGCGGGAAGAGGCTGGGTGGGGGCGAGGGCAGGAGGGCTCAGGCTCGCTCAGGCTCGCTCAGGCTCGCTCGCGGAGGCCACTCTTCCTCATCACTGCCGTCAGGAACAGCGTCGGTCCCGAAGTAGCGGTCACCGAAGTTCCCTGGGGAAGGAAGCAGGCCCTCGTGGCGGGGATTCCAGCTGCCAGCCCCCGCCCCCCCCCCCCCCCCCCAGCACCGCTGACCGGCCCTGCGCCGCCTCACCGATGCCAGGGATGATGCGGAAGAGGTCATTGACGCGCTTGTCCACAGCTGTGGTGAGGATCCTCACTTGCGGGAAAGCATACGCCACCGAGTGAACACCCATCTCCGCCATGAGCAGCGACAGCAAGAAGATCTTGTCCTCCGGCACGTCGTGGTCCTGCACGGTACGGGGCCGGTGAATTCCAAGCCAGCCCTGCGGCCGGCGGCCCCCTCCAACCCACTCACCAAGAGCACCCGCACGGCCATCATGGCTGCAGCGCCCGTGGACACGGTGCAGTCCATCAGGATGACATGGTCGTCACTAATGTCCTTGGGTAGCCGCAGGTAGTGGAGCTGCGAGGAGCCGGAGTCGGAGCCGGAGTCAGAGCCGGCACAAAGCCAGGGCTGCCCTCCGGACTCTCCCCGCCCCGGATTACCACCGCCTCCCCCCGCCCCCACCCCCCCCCCCCCCCCCCCCGCCCCGTGCCCTCCAGGCTCCCTGCGCCCCTTGGCCCCTGCCCTCCAGGCTCCTTCCGGCCCCGCACCTCGGGCTCCCCAGTGAGCTGGTTGGTCTGGATGAGGATAGTGCCTATGCGCACGTCTTTGCACACGGCCCGCAGCGCGGGCTCCATCGTCTCACCGGCCCGCAGGATGGACACGCCAGTGATCTGGGGGCCCGGGGGTGGGGGGCGTTGAGCTGGCCGGACCTCCCGCCTCGCCTCCCCGGCTGCCCCAGTCTCGCCCCCCTGGCTGCGGCCCCGCCGGTACCTGCTTCCCCGCATAGCACTTGCCCGCGTAGTCCTGCCCCTGCGGGGTCTGCACGACGCAGTCCTGCGCACAGAGGGGGTGGGGGCGCTCGTGAGCACGAGGGGCCGCCCACATCCCGCTCCCCCGCAACCCCCCCCCCCCCGCCGGTCCCCACCCCGCCCCGCACCTGGAAGGGCAGGAAGGAGAGCGCATGCTCAATGAGCAGCCGCATCAACCGCTTGGAGTAGAAGATGAATTCGTCACGGCTGGTCTCCTTGTCCCTGTGGGCCGGTGGCGTTAAGCAAAGGGGTGGGCCGCCAGGGGCCACCTCGTCCTACAGAAGGGCTCTCACCTGATGATGGTGTGCATGCCTCGCACCTGCGGCGTGCTCTCGAGGACACTCAGCGTCTGAGGCAGAGGGTGGCACTGGTGCGCCGAGGCCAGTGCGGCCCTGGAAACACAAGCCAGTTGGGGGACTCAAGAAGGGGTGTCTCCTCCTGGCGCCCCATCCTCCCGCTCCGACACTGTGTGTGGGGCAGATGTGAGGGGGACAGTGGGGCGTGCAGAGTGGGGGCCGCCGCCTCCCTGTGGCCGACCTGGAGGGAGGGCCCCACCCCCGAGATACGCCCGCCAGGCGAAGGCAGAGCAGCTGACCTTCAGGTGGGAAAGCGAGGGGCTACGGTGTCAGCCTCCCCTCCCAGCCCCAGTCCCCTCCGGGCCTTGCTCGGGAGAAAGCGAAAGGGGACCAGGCAGCGGGAGGGAGAAGGAGTCTCAGCCCCCAGGAAGGGCGACTGGTCCCCAACCCCAGAACATGTCTCTCTAGGCAACAACTGAGCTTCAGGGCCAAACTTCACCCTGACCCTTCCCTCCAGGTGATGCACCACCCTCTCAGAAGACAGGAGCAAATCTAGCTCAGGGCCACCCCTGCTGCACCAGGTCTGGAGCGGGGAGAGGAGGGGGGAAAGTGGGGAACAGAGGGGGCGGGGCAGAGGGCAGAGCTGGGGGAGGGCGGGGCAGAGCAGAGGGGGCGGAGCAGAGGGCAGAGCTGGGGGAGGGCGGGGCAGAGGGCAGGGGGCGGGGCAGAGCGGGGGTGGGCGGAGCAGAGGGCAGGGGCGGGGCAGAGCGGGGGGAGGGCGGAGCAGAGCAGAGGGGGCGGGGGAGAGCGGAGCTGGGGGAGGGCGGAGCAGAGCAGAGGGGGCGGGGCAGAGCCGGGGGAGGGCGGAGCAGGGGCGGGGACAGCAGCCCCCCTCCCCCAGCAGCGCACAGCACAGCAGCAGCACAACCAGAGCGCACTCTGTCCTCACATATCCCAGCGCAGCTTCCTCTGCTCGCCAGGTGAAGAGTACGTTCGGGGAGGGAACAGGGCAGGAAACCCAAGGGTTTACAAAGAGGAAAAGAACAAAGAGAAAAAGAGCATTTAGCAAGGGAGCGCGGGCAGCCCCTGCAGCCTCCGGCTAGCTGGCCTCAGAGAGAGAGGCAGGTGGCGGGCGACTGGGGGACCCCTGGAGGCTTTGCTCTGCGAGGCACGGCCCCCGCCCAGAGGCCTGCCTGCCTGCCTGTCCCCGCCGACCGCCCACCAGCAACACTTCCTGGGGCTGACAGAGGCAAGCGGCCACCAGCCACCACTTCCGTGGCTGGCCAGAGAAGGGGAACTGGCCGGCAGCAGCATTTGGGTGTTTTCTCAAGTCTGAAACCCCAGGAACTGTATTCTCACAACAGAGGCTTCCAGAGGGCCTGACAGGACAATCCCTGCAGGTGCCCTGGTCTGGAGGAGAGCCAAGCAGTGATTCAAGCGAGGGCAGGACACTGGAGGGGCCAGTGACTGGCCCTGGAGGCATTCCCAACGCAGCAGCTGGGGCTCCCAGTTGTGAACCGGGGGCTCTCCTGGTGCTTCCCGATCCCACAGAAAGCCTGGGCTAAAGGCAGGTCATTCATTCATTCATTCATTCATTCATGCTGAGCACTGTGTGGGGTAGGTGCTTCCTCTGCTCCCTTGGGGCCCTGGTGCATTCAGAGCTCCTGGCTCTCTCTCTCTCCAGGGCCAGATGGGCAGGGGGCCAGGGGGCTGAGGCCTCACCACCATCTGTGGGAATCCAGACCGGACCCTCAGATCAGGCAAAGGAGGTATAAACCCAGGCCCTCCCTCTAGCTTCTGAGGGGCAGGCCTGTAGCCACTGACCTGGGAGGCACCCAACAGGGCTGGCTCAGCACAGCTGTGCCCTCTGGCGTCAGACCCCATGCAACCAGCCCCATGCTAGGGAGAGGCCTCCAGAGAGGTCTGACCAGGGCACAGTCAGGGCTCTGTGTGACCTTGGGCGAGTTCCTTAACATCTCTGTGCCTTAGTTTCCTCATCTGCCAACAAGGACAGGCAAAAGCAGTGTGGGGGCCACCACACTGTCCCTTCCGTGCCTGGGGCAGGGCTGCCCAAGGGTGGGCATGAGAGGAGAGGACCCTCCCGCCTGCCCAGGTGACAACCCAAATTCTGAGCTGCCTGTGGATGTTGGAAATGCCTCCGTCTGTGCAGACAGGTGTAGGAAGTCTTACCTGACACTGAGCTCACGCTGCGGCAGCAACACAGGGAGACACAAGGGAATGGGGTGGCACGTCAGTGATGGTAGCGCTGCTCACCTCGCAGTCACCGGACAGCACAGCCCCTCGCCACCGTGCACCCTGGCCAGCTGGGCCACCCCCACCCAGGAACGGACCTGCCACAGCCCCACCAACGGATCATCCGAGGCAGCTGCCAACCATGGGAGGGAACCAGCTGTTACGGCTGTGACCTGGGCACCCTCTGGACTGGGCAGTAAGAGCCAGGACTCCTGGGGCTCTGTTCCTCATTCCTCAGACTTCCAGCACCCCATTACGGAGCCTGCCCAGAGTGGTGGGCAGTGCCCTTAGCCAGCCCGGCGCATGTAAATTCAGGTTGGGGCACCCCTCCTGGAGTGTTCGGGACACAGCACCCAGCACTGACACCCAACGGTCCCTGGAAGCTTTGGGAAGAACAGGAGTGCACCCTTCCACTCAAGGCCCAGCTCAGGCCAGAAACACCAGAAGGCACCTGTACACTCCACGCTTCCTCAGGGAACCCAGCTGCCTTTGGCCAGCACAAAGGGCCGGGGGCTGGTGGGCAGCAAGGCTGACCGAGCAGGCCTGGGACACTGGAGGGCCAGAACGTGGCAGGGGACAGTAAATACACGGGGGCTGCAGAGCAGGTGGCTGTGGATGGTGGCTGCAGGGAGGCAGGGAGTGGGGCCGGGCGGGCTGCAGGTACCTGGGAACCTGGCCCAGCTGACTCACCTCCTCTAGCTGGCTGTGCATGTGCTGCACGATCAAGTCGATGGCCACTGTGTTCCCGCTCCCTGGGATGGGACAGGACAGGTCAGGAGGGTGACACGGGCAACCAAGGCCTCCTCTGCCCACATCCCCAGGGCAGGTGGGGTCTGCAGGCTCACCCCAGGGCACCACGATGTCTGCCACACGCATGGTGGGCTGGATGTACTGGTCGAAGGCAGGTTTGACGAACTTGTTGTACTGCTTGATGACGCCCTCAATGTCTCGGCCTCGCTCGCTGATGTCCCGGCGCAGCCGTCGCACAAGGCGGATGTCAGAGTCTGTGTCCACAAAGATCTTCATGTCCAGGAGCTGGATGGGGAGAGCCGGCTGCTGAGCGGGGCGTGCCACCGGCAGAGCCAGTGTGGGCGACATCGGGACCAGTTCCTGCAAAGATCTCTGGGCTGTGCGCCGACCTTGGGGCACCTTGAGGGTCTGGCTGGTACCTCTGGCTGGCAGTGTGCGTGGCTGTGGGGGCACGTACACGTTGCGCGGGGGCGCTGTCCACCAAGGGCTTCAGCCAAAGGCCACTGGATGGGTACTGGTTCCTGAGGCAGGTGGAGCCGGCACCACGACCGTGGGTCGTCCGCTATCTACATGCCCTCACACACACCAGGGGACTGGGGACTTGTTCCCTCCCCACCACATCCCCCACCATGGTTCTTGGGCTTGGTGAGTTCAGGTCTGGCCTAGAATGGGCGGATGTGGGGCTGGGCACTGCTGTACGGTGGGCAGCGGAGTTCCCTGAGCCTCAACCCAAACTCGCTGGCCTCAGAACTACAAGGAACCAGGAGCACAGCACAGCTGGCTGTGAGCACAGGCCTCCCCCGATGGGCCTCAGCAGGGGCAGGAGAGGGAGCCCCGCACAGCATGGCCTGGCGGGATGGATGCGGCTGTGCACGCCTGCCAGGGGTCAGGGGTGCACCACGCAGACGGCACAGACACAAGGGCCCGCCTCCATCCCAGGCAAGAGCACGCACGTGCACACACGCAAACCTGCACCCACCACCCCAAGGTCACTCTGACCTCAGTGCCTGCATGAGCCCCAAAGAACAGCAAAGGAAACACAGACATGAAGAGGGTGAGTAAGGATCAGAAGAGAAAGAAAACACAGTAGAGGCCCCGGCCCAGGGCTTGCACCCCCACCTGGAAGGGAGCCCCTCCTCAGGCTGCCTCCCCCACCAAGGGCATTTCCAGTCTCTCTGTGGGAGTGGCGGGTCTGCTTGACCCAACGTCCTGACTGGCTCCCCACAGAGTAGCCATTCCTCACCCAACACCCAGTGACTGCACCACAAGGACGGGACAGGTGGCCATGCACCTGTCAGAGCCAGTGGCTTGGCCTGCTTGGAGGAGGCAGGTTTGAGGTTAGAACCACGGGGGGGCAGAGAGCTGAGCCGGGGTGGGCGTCCCCGGCCGTCAGCCTCGAGCCCCACTCTCACCTCCAGCAGTGTCTTGTCAGCAAAGGCCATGATGCCCTCGAAGATGATGACGTTTGCACCATAGAGCGTTTTCTGCAAAGGAATCGTGCAGTGGTTCACCCTCTGTGCCCACCGTGCTCCCAGGAGGATAGGCACAGGCTGAGCCCGGCGGGCCTACCCAGTCTTTCTTCCGGCTGTGGGTGGTGAAGTCGTACACGGGAACCTTGACACTCTTGCCCTGCTTCAGCTTCTTGAGGGTGGACACAATGAGGTCAAAGTCAAAGGCGTCTGGATGGTCAAAGTTGAAGTTGTTGCGGGCAGCCTGCTCCTGCTGCTGCGTGGTGAGCACCTGTAGGGGGAGCAGGCAGGGGCTCTGTGCACCCCTCCCCGCCATGCCCGGGGCCGGGGCCGGGGCGGGGGCTCCAGGCCCCTCTGAGGACATGGCCTGCATGTGCGGGAGTGCTCCTCACCTTGTAGAAGGAGTCCATGGACAGCAAGACCACCCAGGGCACGTCCAGGGCCTCGATGATCATCCTGGCCACAGTTGTCTTCCCGGAGGCGCTGCCACCTCCCAGGCCTGCGGGAAGGGGCAGAGTGACCCTGAGCAAGGGCCGCCCAGCCATCCTCCCAGATGGGTTCCCTGACACAACTGAGGGGCACGAGGCTGCTGACATCAGTGGAGCTGCTGCTCAGGTGCTCGATGACAGGTCCTGCCTGACCTCCCCCTCCCGCCGCGGGCCTTGCTCACCGATGGCGAAGGCCTCCTTGGACTGCGTGCCATGCTCGTTGTACCAGGGCGGCCGCCCGGCTGTGTAGATGGTGCGCTTGCTGGTGCGCAGCAGGGGCGGCTCAGACTTGCACTGGCTGGTGGTGCGCTTCCGGGGCGAGCGCCTGGTGCCCACAGCCGGGAGGAGCCTGTCCAAGGACTCCGCATTGCTGCTGCAGAGAAGGAGTACACGCTCGCCTCTGCCGTCCTGTGTCGGGCCTGGCGTGGCCGCCGTGGGGCGCAGCCCCCCGTGCAGGCACACGGGCACGGCGCGGGGCGGGGGGCAGACTCAATTGGGGCATACACAAAAAACCACCCGCAGCCCATCCACAGGGCTCTGGGCCTCGGACCGCCACTGCCCACACAAGTTCGGAGGGACAGCAAACACAGGGCAATGAGGACCGCCACCTTGGGCCTGGCTCCTCTTTCCTCGTAGGCTGGGCACCGGCTGGCTCCATAGGGCCCCTGTCCTTTCAGGAGATGAGAGGGGCACACCAATGGCAGTCAAGACCCCGTGAAGGACTATGTTTCCTCCCAGGACACTCTCTGGGCAGTCCTCTTGTTTTATATGATCTGATCCCTGCCACCCCGTAGGGTACACAGGGAGAGGGGCTCCGGAGAAGGAAGCCGCTGGCGGGAAAGCTGGGCAGGGCGGCAGAGTGGATGGGTGCAGGAGGAAGGCCCTGCACTGGGAGGCCTACAGGGAAGCCCTTGCTTCTTGCCCTCCAGCACGCTGCAAACTCCGGGCAGAAGGCAGCGGCCCCCAGGGGCTACGAGCTGGAAAACTCAATCCAGGGAAGGCACGGACGGCATCTGTGTTCTGTCCTGCCCATGCTGTACCCCTAGTGCCGAAGGGACATGCTGATGTCTCTGTCATTTCAGAAGGGGTATGGTGTGACTGCTGGCCCAAGGCCTCAAATCCCAAGAGCGGCAGCTCCAGGGACATTCAATTTGGCTGAGTGGCCCAGCTGGGAGGCAGTGTCTGCCTGATGCCTGCTCAGAGTCTGTGCTGAGAGGCTTGGACACAAAAGCCTGGTGTAAAGATGGCTGCAAGGCCAGGACAAGCCCAGGGAGAAGGCATTTCTGGCCACCACATAAGAGAGAGACTGGGCTGGCCAAAGCATCACCTTGCTGACCTGCTCCCGAGGCTTCAAGGCAGGTCATGGCCCAGCACAACTACTGACAATCTGGGCAGAGCCCCCGGCGGGTGGGAAGACAGGGCAGGGAACCATGTGACGTGCTGGGCAAGTCGGTCCCTGCAGAACGCTTTCTGCAGCACTGCCTGTCCACCCCTGGTCCAGGACCCTGGTGATGAGTGCTGCTCACAGTACTAGCAAGAGAGCCGGGGATGAACAGAGACAGGGAAGGCGTCGTGGAAGTATGGCTAGGTGAGAAAGTCCGGTGCCATGAGACACGAACTCATTTATATATTTACATAAAACCGCCCGCCTGCACACGCCTTCATTTAAGGGTGCGTGAACAAAATGGGGCGCACAGAGAGGGCTACGGTCTGTGAAGTCTGCTGCCACCCCTACAGCCAGCAGTGTCGGGCCGCGGGGTGCCTGGAACCGGGTCGCAGACCCATGCCCCGGCAAGGGTGCTGCCAGCTCACCCAGGCCTGTGACAGTGCCTTCCTGCCTCTGGAACAGCCTGCAAGAGCCGGGAAGGTGGGGTGCACACGTGTTGGGGGTGGGAGGAATTAGCTGAAGCCAAAGGCGTGACAGGTAGTGCTCGGGAGCCTACTGGTGTGTTGAGAGGACAACTTCAGCAGCAAGAAACCACCCACCACATGACAGGAGACACGTGGCCGCATCCTGGGGGACAGACAGCACAGGACTGCCGCTGCTCCTTGCCAGGACAGCACAAGGAGCCACCGCTGGAGGTGATTAGCCTGTCTGTGTGCTCAGTGTCACCTCTGTGGCTCTGGAGACAGCAATCTGGAGCGAGGACAGCCCTAGGCACTGTCACCCAACAGCAAGCACGTGGGGGATTCTGCCCAGCATGGAGCCACCCCAGCAGTGCCGTCCACACGCCCATTCAGTCAAACCAGAGAGGGACACGGTGAGGGGGTGGGGAAAGCATGCACCAAGCAGCAGTATCTCCAGGACCTGGGCAGAGGGCAGTGCTGTGTGATCTAACCCCGGACGTATTCGTCTAACCACACCGAGCACACGGCCCCCACGGCTCACCAATGTGTTGCCCTCCCAAGCAGGTGGCCCGCCGCTCGCTCTGGAGATGACAGATGGCCCATTCGGGAGAGTGGAGCCAGCCCTGCGGTGGCCCTGGGGGTGACGGTGGGCAGAGAACAAAGTCCAGCCCCGTGCCTTCTGCGAGCACACTCCAATGTGGAAAACCTGACTTGCAATGGAGGAAGTCCTCCCCATCTCAAAGAACGCACTCTTGTGCGCTCGTGCTGAGCATGCCCACGCAGGACCGCCTCGGGGCAGCGTAGGCCTGGGGTTGGCATCGCTCCCGTCCCCTGCTTCTCACCCCAGCGCAGTGGCCTGGCCTCTCCAGCAGGAAACTCAGAGTCCCTATTTGTGAGTGTTCATTGTACTACTGAGGTAATGACGGCCACCACCACTGACAACTTCTGAGGCTCATGCTGCCAACAGCCTGGGACCATTCCAGGGAAGAGTACCCGTGCGCCAGGAAGAGCTGAAAGTAGGGCAGAGAGAGCTTTGCCAGAAACCCGCCCCGTCTAGGGCGCCGCCCCATCTAGGGCGTGTGATGGGCCGGGAAGGCATCAGGCTGGGTCTGCAGCCAACTCCAGCTGCACTGCCTTCTCCAAAGCCCCGTCTCTCTCTGGGAATCAGGGACAAAGCCGCGCTGTGACCTCAGAGCAAGCTGCACCCCATTTTCTCAGCGACGCGACCTTGGAAATGGGAACATCACACAAAAGATCTCATTTCTCAGTCAACAGATGGTCGGGGTGCTTCTGGCTGCAGTGACAAAAGCTAATCTCAAACCAAAGGATTATGAGCCACAACAGAGACTCGCCTGTAACAGGCAGCCCCAAGCAAAACCAGACCCTGCTGGCGGCCAGCCCTGCCTGGCCCCTCGCGAGCACCTACCCGGCCTGTTTCCCTACGTCGATCGGACACACGCTACATGGGGCTGCCAGCGGCCAAGACACTGCAAAGGCAGTTGCCTCACTACAGCCGCGGGGGACAACAGGCCTGCCACTCACCTGCCTTCTGCTCCGAGGGCCCAGCATCCCGAGATCCTGATGCCAGGGTAAGCTGGGGGGCTGCTCATGGCTGGGACACAGGGGACAGTGGACAGCAGGGTGATCCCAGGTGTCTGCAGGAGCATCTCCACAGGGCCACTTAGACCCACAGTGGCCCCTTCGGACAGCTCAGGAGACGCCTGAACTGTCCCTCCATGTGTGGGCAGGAAGTGCTGCGGGTGAGGAGCTGGGGTTGGGTCCGAAGAGCCTCCCGTGTGGAAGGAACGGCACTCACTGCCGGCCTCAGAGGCTGAGGCCACGGGCATTAAGAGGATCACCCGGCTGGGGGCTGTGCACTTTCCCGATATTAATAGCACTGACCCTGCTGAAAAGAACAGTGTCCTGTGGCCCTGGCAGACCTCAGGCCTGCCCTGGCCTGTGCACCGGCTGGTGCGCTGCCGGCCCAGTGCTTGCTGAGGACCACAGTGCACCCCTCCTAGAACACCATGGAAAAAACTCCAGACCCCAGGCCTGCTCGGGACTGTAAAACCAATCCTCTCCTACACCCCTACAGAACAGGGAAATCTGAGGTCTCTCCTGGCCAAGTCTTGCTGAATGTCAATGCTGCGCCGAGCGTCACACTCTTGGCCCCAAGGTGCCTTCTAGAGGCATAAACAAACCTGAAACTCTATCCACCTGCCCCACCCCCTCCAGGGGTAGGCTCCAGTTCATCCCCCAAGGCCACCCAGTGCTGCGTGTTCAGCCAGGGGAAACAGTCATTCTCTAGCCTGGCAGCAGGAGAAAGAATGGGTTCAGCCCCAGCCTCAGCAAGGGTGGGCCAGCCAAAAGATCTTTACTGCAGTGTGTGAACCGGTCTGCATCCCTAGGTCCTCAGCCTCCTTTCCAGCTTTCCTGCTGGCTTCTAACAACACGGAGGCTCAGGGAAGAGAAGATTCCAGATGGGGCTCACACACCTGAAGAGGGGCCGCTCCTGGCCGCCCAGGTAACAAGGGTGTGTCTGTCTCCCTGTCCAGAGGCACTTGGAGGCAGAACTGTCCAACTTTGCCCACAAGAGCTTCCCCCTCCTGCTCCCTGGCCTGGACAAGCAGGCAGGGGCTGGCCCACACTTGGGAGGCTGGAGCTGTCCTGGACAGGGCTGCAGAGTCGGGGCATGCAGCACCAGGGCCTTCACTGGTGCCTGACACCCTGTCCAGGTTTAGGAAGTTTGCCGGATGAGTCAAATGAGGCTGGATGGAGGAGGGAGGAGCCAGGCCCCAGTGGACCCCAGACTGCTCAGAGACAGAGGTGTCAGGGGATTATTCTCAGGGCAGGTAGAACACTGGGGGGCTGCAGCCTTAAAGGAGCCAAAAACAGGCTCCAGAGACTTGCACAGCCCCTACCCCATTACCCTGGAAACCTCCCTGCAGAAGTCCCTTGTTCCTGCTGCTCTGGGCGGGTCCAGCCAGCCTCCCTCCATTCCCATAGCTGCAAACCCACCTCCACCCGGCCCGCACCAGGAGACAGCCCCAGGGGTTCACTGTTATCACCACCATTCTCATTTACCCATCAGCATGTCCAGTGCTAAGGGAGTTGGAGTCTCTGTCCTCATGGAGCTAACCCCCTAGAGGGGCAAGCAGATAAAACACAAGGGCAAAGTGGACAAACCATACCAATGTGTCCGCAACGACGTGGAAGAAGCTGGAAGGGTGGTCGGGGAGAGCCTTAGCTCAGGGGCACTGGCACATACACCTAAAATGCCAACCAGACCCAGCTCCGGGGCCCTTGGGGGGTGTGCAGGGACTGTGGGGGCAGCACAGAGGAACAGCCCTCAGGACACCAGCCAGCATCAAGGGACAACCGTGAAGTCCAGAGGCAGTTCCAGGGTAGACCCCATGGGCCTCTGGAGAAAGCGCGCTGGAGTCTCCACTTACGGCTCCCAGGTCCTGGCTCTCTTCCTACGACCTACGCTTCCCTGGACATCATGGGGGGGGGGGGGGCACCCAAGCCCACTACATGATTCTGCACGCAGGATGGGGCCCTGACTGCAGCTGCCACCTATCTGTGTTCTCAGGGAGTGCTTTTCTCAAGGGCTTACCTAGCTTTATCCTCTCTGATCTTGGGCTACCTCAAAGATTCTTTGGAACAAGCAGGTGTCACAGACTCAAGTCCTGTGCCAGGCATATAGTCACTTTTTGCTGGGCAGGTGTGAGATGGGAAGGACACACAATGCTCCTCAGGGCCTGGGCAGCCTCCTGCGATCTGGCGGCTCCTGAAGGAGAGCTGTCATCGCCGGGCAGCCTCGCCTCATCCCTTACCCCCCCCCCCCCCCCCCCGCCCCTCTCCTCCCTCCAAGAAAGAGGTTGCCCTGGCACCCAGACCATTCTGGAGGAATCCAGGCACACAGCATTTCTGCCTTGGAGAGATCACCCAAGTCCCGAGATGAGATGCCCGGGCTGGAACCGTGGTTTCCTTGGACCCCCACAACCTGCGGCCCTCGCAGAGCCTTCCTGAAGCGACAGTTTAGACCCGGAAGTGCAGGGGGCTGCTCCGGATCGCGGCTCAGCCACCGCCCCCTGGTGGGCCTGGCCCCAGGAGCTCAGTAGGAGCCCATTTCCTCTTGGCCTCTTCCATCTCCCCAGTCAGGGTGACAAAATGGCCCTGCCCCCGCTCTACCCTTCCAACTTCAACTCTTGCAAAGCCTCCCCAGAGCCTGGCGGCACGGCACAACAGGTGGGGCAGGCGGAAGGCAGCAGCCACGATCCACCCCAGACTCACGAACCCTGGCCTCTTAGGTGGAGCAGAGCCTGAGTTCCGGCGGATTCCAGAACACACCGACCACCTCAGATGCTCCAGCCCAGGGGTCCTCGCCGTCCCCTCGGGACAGACAACAAAGTCCACGCCAGCTACGTGCAGAATCCGCTTTATCCGCAGAACCTCGGACTGGGCGCCCGGCAGGCCCTGCCCATGAACCCGGTGCCGCCGGCCATCGAGGAGCGGCGGGGCGGACACGGTCTCACCTCCGGGCTCAGCGCCGCCGGCCCCGCCAGGCCCGGAGGAACCTCCCACCGCGGCCGGGGCCCCCCCGCGTGTCCAGACCCAGCCCGTCGAGGTCGCCCTGCCCGCAGGCCGACGCCCCACCGCACCGCGGGCTCCGGCTCACACGGCGGACGCGAGAGGGCGTGCGCGGCCCCCAGCCCGTGCTCGGCGGGGCGCGCCTACCGGTCCTCGCACGAGGCCTCGCTCCTCTCCGCCGGCCGGTCGGGCCCGTCTCCCGCCGCAGCGGGCGGCGGAGGCAAGCGGGGCGCGTCAGCAGAGGCTGGGGGCGCCGCCATGGAACTCTGAGGCCTCTCCGCGGGCCGCGTCTCCGGGGCTGGCCGCCGGGAGTCGTAGTTCGGGGCTTTGCGCCGCACGCTCGCTGGCGCGCCGTGCGGACTACAAGTCCCACAAGGCCGTGCGGCTGTGCGTGCCGGGACTCGTAGTCCGGCCTCACCCGCTGCGAGCGGGCGGACGGGCGTCGTCTGCGGGGAAAGATCCCACCCCGAGTTTTACCACAAACTCAGCAGCACAAAGCCCCTGGAAAAAAATCAATAAACATTTATTTGATACAGTCATATTTAATACATACAGTTGATGGCCCACCCCCGCGCCACATGGGGCCGGGAGGCGGGGACGAGGACCGGGGACAGATGGTCACAAGGCGGGCAGGGCCCGAGCTCACCGTCAAAACATCTTGCAAATAAACACTTTGTAGATAGAATATATATGTATATATACGGTTACAAGTGATAGCTGGAACCTCTCTTCCGAAATGCACTTATGTACGGAGAACTGGCATTAAAAAACCCAAACCAAGAAACCCAAAGCACAGGATGTGTGGCTGCCAGGCCAGAGGTACTGGCCGGCGCCCCCCCCCCACCCCCCGCCCCCGCCCGCGAACCCCAGGCCTCCAGGGTAAGCCACCTGGGGCCCATCGAACTGGACACACCGGGACAGCCCTGCCCCCGTGGGTCAGGGTGCACCCATTCTCTCCCTTCTGAACCAGAGGGACAGGAGGGGGGCTACCGCTGGGAGGGCCACTGGTCACCTCACACCAGGATACACCCTCAACTGCCTTTGCACAAGCAAATAAAGTGCATCCTATTTTTGTGTGAAGTGTCAGCCCCTTCAGTCGGGCCGTTCCTGTTCTCAGGGCAAGGGTGGGTGGGCTGGGCCAGAGGTAGATCTTCAGAAAGGGACCTGGCATTGTGCCCTGGGCTTGGGTCTTGGGCAGGGTTCACGCCCACCATGCCCTGGGGGTCTGCCACTCCAGTCCCTCTCACTGAAGGTGTCAATCAAGGCCAGGCGGTTACCTGGCTGGATTCCCACCAGAGTGGGAGGTGGGCGGATCCCGCTGAGCCGCCCAGGGCTCTGCCCACTTTGGAGGAGGGCTCTGCCCACCAGCTCGCCACTGCCACTCGCCAGAACATGGGAAGCAGAAAGGGAAGAAGGGAGAGAGGGGTCCGACCCAATAGTCACTTTTGGCAGCAGCCCCCCACACCCACTTTAAAGACAAAGAAGGGGGTTAAAGTGCTAAACATCAAGTTATCCAGGACCCCACCTCTTCCCACACATCTAGGCAGGGTTCCCAAACCAGGGACCAACTGTGGACTTCAGGGGGTGACCTGGAAACTCACCCCCCAGCAAAAAACCAGCCCCCCGTTCCCCAAGGGCCAAGTACCTGAGAGGCTGGGGCGGGCGGCCGTCCCCAGCAGAGGTGTTGAGGTCCAACCTCCTCCAGCCATTGGTGACAAAGACAAATGCACCTGGGGCTCCTGCCAGCACCTGCATCCCCTCCCTGCCCAAGGCTGCGCCCCCCCCCCCCCCCCCCAACAGTGGCTGCCTGACCCCACCTCTGCCTCCACCAGCTGTATTACCATAGTGATACCCAGGAACACAGAAAAGTCTTTCTGCCCACACTGCCCTCCCTTCGTGTTTGACACTGGATCACATCCATCCGTCCATGCCTCCAGTCTTCGATCAAATCAAGGTGTGTGTGAGTGGGGGCAGTCCAGGTCTCTACACCCCCTCCCTAGCACACAGGCCGGGGTTGCCCAAGAGCCTTTTGGCCAAAGGAAGGAAACTGGAGACGGGCAGCACGACCAGCCCCCAAGCCCCCCCGGAATCTGTCTCCCTACCGCAGGGCCAGGAGAGCCAAGCCTGGCTTAGGGCCCCTCCTCTCCTGTGACTAGATGAGGACGGGAGCTGAGGGGCAGAGAGGTGCCCGGTCAGCACCGCCTCCCTGAGCAGGGGAGAGACACCCCCTCAGCCCCTAGATCCACCGTCGGCACCAGGAAACCCTTAGCACCAAAATGTCGGATTGTTGTTTTTGTATAAAAAACAGAATAAAAAAAAGGTTGTTACTTGTCACAGCAACAAGACTGGCATCCACTACACCCAGGAGATACACGCACACGGGCAAATATCAAAATTCACATCATCCAGGATCGGCAAGGCCGAGCCCTCAGCCCACCCTCTACCCCCCAGTGGGAAATAACCTCTGTCCAAACCCAGTGGCTCTGAGTACCTTCCTCCTCCCTACACTGCCGAAGCTGGAAAGTGGGGCCCAGGGAGGAGGCCAGAGGCGGTTTGGCCACCTCCTGTGGGTGCCCTGGACTCCAGCCTGAACCCTGGTCAACCTGCAGACCCAGCCACGCTCTGAGTCCCAAAAGGGCCAGCACAGAGCTGCCACCAACACAACGTGACCTTGGCCAAGCCCCCTCCTGGCCTTCAGCTCTCATATCGAAAGACCACACAACCAGAAACAAAAGGGCAGGTAAAAAAAAAAAGGGGGGGCGGAAGGGGACTCCCATGGGAGCTTAGCCACAGGCCAACCCAGACCAGCAGACAGAAGGCTGATTCCCACAGGGATTACTCCTCAGAGCTGGGCCCCAGTTCCATGCCCCACATGCCTGTGGGCCCCAGCCCAGACTGGCCCATCCCTGACCCACTGGGCTGCCCCAACCTAGAGCAGTGGTGTTAGCAAAGCTGGAGATTGGAGGCAAAGCTATGCTCCATGTGACCCCTTCACCACCCCCCCCCGCCCCCCCCCCCCCCCGCTCCGGCAGCCCTGCAGGTGAGAGCAGAACCCTCCCCCTGCCCCAGGCAGGGAGCACCCATGAAGACAGGATGGCAGGAGAGCCCACGAACAGGGCCACCTCCACCCACTGTGACGGACAGGGGCCAGTGGGGCAGGGGCCCGAGCACAGCAGGGGTCACACAGGCAGGGGAGGGTGGGCCTGGAGAGGTAGAGAACAGAAGCAGAGGAGCCAAATGTGGAAGGACGAGGGAGGCCACGGTAGGGCGGCTGTCTGGTCAGCATGGTAGCAGTCAGACTCAGGGTCTGTCCTGGGAGGTAGCTGGGGGTGCTGGGGTCCAGTGTTGGGTAGAAAGGTGAGGCTGCTCAGGTGCCCTCATCAGCCCAGAACCATGGGTCACCGAGGACCCCCAAGCCTTGGGCCTGAGAAAGCAGACGGGGCCGGGAGCTTGCATGGTGAAGGCCATCTGCCTGCCTTGCTCTACCCCGTGGCGCTGAGGCCTAAGCCACAGACCCTCTTCCTGCCCATCCAGGGCCCCAGACTCCACCAGGCCCATAAATGTCCCTCCAAGCTATTGCACTTCCGTTGCTGCCACAGGCCTCCCCCCAGAGAACCAGCCCAGGTGTGCCCTGTGCAGCCTGCACACGGGAAGGGCTGTCAGGAAGGAGAGAGGGACTGGCTGCCTCCGCTGGACAGATGAATAGGCAGGGGTGGGGGGTGGAGAACTGGAGGGCAGGAGGTCCTGGAGCTAGCTACCCCCACCCTCAACAGAGTGGGCTTGGTGTCCAGTGTGGGGACCAGGCCCCACCCACCTGCCAGCCACTCTGCTCACTTCTCAGGAGCTTTGCTGGCTCCCACCTTCCGGCCAGCGGAGCCCCGGGCCCCTTTGTCTCTGCCTCCTGGGGGCCAGTCGTCTCGACGTGGGGGCATCTTGGGTGCGGGCTCCTCAGGGGTCCGCTCCTTGGGCTTTCGGCCTCGCTTCTTCCCACCTGCCAGACTCTTCTTCTCTTCCTTCTTGGGTGCCAGTGAGTCCTGGCTCCTGTGTTTGGGAAGTGGGTCAGCCGAAGTACGGAACCAGTTCTGGAAAGAAAAAGCCCGCAATGTAGACCCCGAGGCAGGAGGATGCTAGGCACTGGGGCCCGGCAGGCCGCTGCGCTATGGTGCCTCCTGCTCAGAGTGCGGGGGAGTGGTGCCCAAGCTCCTCCCGGCCTCCAGGGAAGCCAGAAGCCACTTTGAAACAACCCCACCAGATTTCTTCTTTCCTTTTCTTGTTGTTGTTTGTTTTTTTTTTTTGAAACCACCAGATTTCTCAACCTTGGCTGCTTGCTCAAAGGCCACACAAGCTATTACCCCCCCCCATTCCCGCCCTGGCCCAGTCCCCTGCCTGGGGCCAGCCCATCTGCTGCAGGCTCAGCAGGTGTCTCAGCCCATCCCACCTCTGCATGGGTCTTGAGGATGTGATATTTGACGCCACTCTCAGAGCTGAACTCCTTTGGACACAGCAGACAGCAGTACTTTCCCACCAGGTGGTCTCCCTGCAAGGCATTAGGCAGGCCAGCCCCCAGATATTGGACCCCACCCCCACCCCTTGGAATACCAGAAGCACCAGATCTAAGCAGGGAACCCCGGCCCTCTTCCCGCACCTGTGTGGCTATAGGGTCGGGGCAGCAACTACAGCTCATCTTGTTGGGTGCTCAATGGGTGAGCTTAGGGACCCATCAAGGCTTCTGTGTGGCAGGACCTCTGAGCTGCCCCCGCTGCAGGGGAGGTAAGGGATAAGGAGAGGATGGGAAGAGGAAGGTGCCTCGGGGAAGGGCTGCAGCCTTGGCCTAAGGCCCCTCACTCCAAGCCCAGGTCCACTGTGCCCGCTTACACCCACACAGACGAGAAGCCCCTGTGGGCAGAACAACTTGGGCCAATGGACTCATGGATAGGGTTGGAGAATGCTGAAGTGTCCCGGGCTGGGCTGGCCATCGGGCACTGGCCAGTCCCTGCCCCACCGGGGTGGGGTCACACACCCAACATGCCGGAGCCCCTAAGGGTTGGCTGGGAGTGCAGAGCACCTACCCCACCACGGGAAAGGGCCAGGGGACTGACCTTGCTGCAGCTGGCGAGGTGGGCCTTAAGGCCGGACACACTGGAGTAGATGGCTTCACAGCACTGGGGACAGGAGACAACAGTGGGGGAGGGCCTCCCAGCAGATGTCCCCACACAGACACACGTGTACCCCTGGCTGAGGGATTATGGGGCCTCTGGGGTAAGTGGGGGGCTTGACCCCAGGGGTCCTGGGATATGGGCAGGCTAGACCTCTAAAGCTGAGATTATGGGGCTCCATCTAAGGACCCTGCAGGGATCACAGGTTGGCTGATCACTTGGAGACCTCCTACCCAGGGCCACACCTGGGCTCTTTATTCCTCAGCCCCAGGGTCCCCACACCCACCCACCAGCCTGCCCCAACTCACGTCATTGGGGCAGTTGACGTGGCCTTTCTCCTTGACTTCATTCTTCCACGCCTCCAACAACTGGGGGTTAAGTGTGGGGAGGCCTGGCCGAGTATAGTTGAGCTGTAAAAGCAGGTGAGCACCAGGGTGAGCCCAGGGGGCCTGTGTTAATGGGAGGCTACTGAATGCCAGGCCAGAGCCGAGCCCACCTGCTCCAAGGACCTGACTGTGCCCCCCACAGATGGCAGATGTGAACCTGGAAGGCCAGCAAATGGGCCAAGTCGCAGGGGCGGGGCCGCTGCAGGGGACCCCAAGCTAGGTCACACCCTGTTCGGGGACGGGAGCCGGGGGCCCAGCGGCAGCTCACCCGGGCAGTCTCAGGTACTAAGTCATCCTTCACCCGCCGCTTGGTCCAGTCTCGAGCCAGTTCGTCCTCTGCAATCTCTTGCAGGTGGAACACGGCAACCTGGGCTGACGTGCGGCGGATGCGGCCGCTGGGGGTCCGCTCCACACCCAAGAGGTCCTCAGTTTCGGGGGGCTTGTCCTCAGGCTCCTCAGGCGGCTGCAGAGCAGGAAGACAGGGTGAGCAACAGGGACCAAGTGGCACGGGGCGCAGAGAGACAGAGGTACGTGCCCCAGGCAGCGAACACGGGCACTCGGGGGTCCCAGGCTTGCTAGGCCCCATGCACGTGGCCCCCAGAAAGGGAAGGGGGAGCACACGCAGCAGATGGCACGCGACACACATGCTTGGTACCCCAGGGGCAAGAGGACCCAGGCCACAGGCTGCTCACTGGGGCTGTGTGCTCCGAGCGCATGTGGTAATCGTGTCCGGCCTTGGAGCGGTAGGTCTTTCCACAGTGGGTGCAGGGAAAGGAGGGGCTGTCCACTTCACAGGGAGGCTTTCCGCAGCGTCGCTGGTGGTACTGGTAGCCCATGAGGCTGGAGAAGGCGGCCCCGCAGCCCTGGGGTCAGAGTCGGGTAAGTGGCCAGCAAGGGGCTGTGTCCCACCCCACGCCCAGCGCCCCGCGCAGTGCGCCCCGCCCCCCCCCCCCCCCCCATCCCACTGACCTCCTGGGGGCAGCGCAGCCTCCCCATCTGCTTCAGCACCTTGCGCAGCCGCTCCCGCTCCTCCTGCTCACTCCCCTCCGAGGCCTCGGCGTCAGAGGGCTGGGGGGCAGGCCCAGCCTTAATATCCCCACCACCACAGGGCCCCTGCCCCAGCCCAGGGGTCAGGGCCACAGGTGTCCAAGGTCAGGCATGGGAACCAGTAAGTTCTGCTGCCACATGGGGACGAGGGGTCAGTGGGCAGGGCAGGCAGGGTGGGGTGGGGTGAGATGGACTAGGAGGCTAGCGGCTGGTGGGTCAGGGCGTACCTTGGCGCTGTGCTCCGCCATGGTGTGGTAGTTGAGGCCGGCCTTGGACTTGAACTGTTTCCGGCAGTGCTGGCACTTGAGAGCATCCTGTAGCTGCAGACATGCCCCTGTCGTGAGAAGCTGAGTCTGGGCACTTCCCCGCCTGGGACCCCGGGCAGCCTTACCTTCTGACACACCTCCATGTGCTTCTTAAGCCCCACGAGGGTCTTTCGGGTGACCACATTGCAGGTGGGGCAGACAGCCTCCCCCCGTTCATGGATGGCCCGCTGCCACTGCTCCTCAGGGCCACCTGTAGGGCAGGGCCAGGGCCTCAGGGGCTGGTGGGGGCTCCCGGACGCCCTGGATGCCAAGCACAGGACCCACGGTCCACGCTCAGCCCCCAGTCCCTGTGGTCCAGGATCCGCCCCAGAGTTGAGATCTGTCCTGGGCCCTGCACATGGCAGCCCCCCCACCTGGAGCTGGGTGGGCCGTGGGGGCCGGCACGTCCTTGCTGACCGTGCTAGCAGGAGCCAGCACCTTCTTGCGCACATCCTCGGGGCCCGGCCCCTCCTGCTTCTTGGCACGGTGCATGCGGGATTTGTCCTCTGCCTTGGCCAGGCCTGTGTGCACATACGGGGTGGGGCAGGTGTGAGCCAAGGGTGCAGGCACACTTGTGCATGTGTCGAGCCCCAGATGCTGTACTGGCTAGGGCCTCACCTTTGAGTCCGAAGGTCCCTGAGATGGACGGCTGCTCCCCTGTAAACTTCTTGGGTGTCTTCTGTTTCCTTCCTGACTCGGGGGAGAGAAAACAGGGCCCAGGGTTTCTGGTCAAATAACCGTCGGGAGGCCTGGGCCAACAGACCGTTACCCCCACCCCAGCCACTGCCTCCCCCCTCTCGTCTTACTGTGCTTTGTGCGCTCCGCTCCCTCCTCAGGTGGGGACACAGGGCCTGTGGCCCTCGGTGCCTCCTTGCTCCCCAAGGGCCTGCTGCCCAGAGAAAGGGGGCTGCTGCCGGGGTCTGTGCTCAGCTGGAAGGCCGAGGTGTGGCCCGTGGTGGATGGGCCATACTCCCCATTCTCCGGCCTCGCCTGCTTTGGCAGGATGGGGCATGCATCCAGGCTGTCCGCAGCCCTGCAGGGAGCAGGCAGGTGAGGGGCAGGAGGGCCCACTTCTGACCCTGTTACCACCTCCAACCTGGAAGGAGCCCCCGTACCTTTTCTTACCACTGCTCCTCCCTGTGGCTCGAGGAGTTTTGTTCTCGGACTTGGTCAGCAGCACCATTTTGCAAGGTGGTGTGTGTCTGCTGATGGCAATGGGCCTGCTGACCGTCACTGGCTTACTGACCACAATGGGCCTGCTGACCGTCACCGGCTTCGTGACTGGCATGGGTTTCGTAACTGTCACAAGTTTTGTCATCGGCACCGGTTTGTTGATGGTCACTGGTTTGGTCACCGGCACGGACTTGGTGACTGGCACTGGCTTGTTGAGACTCACTCCCTTGGTGACCGGCACGGGTTTGGTGACCGGCACGGACTTGGTGACTGGTATGGGTTTGGTGACCGGCACAGGCCTGCTGACCGTGATAGCCTTGGTGACCGGCACAGGTCTGCTGACCGTCACTGGCTTGGTGACCGGCACAGGCCTGCTGACCGTCACTGGCTTGCTGATGCCGATGGGTTTGCTGACACCCACGGGTTTGCCAACAGTGACGGGTTTGCTCACTCCAATGGGCTTGCTGACCCCAACGGGCCGGCTGATAGTGACCGGCCGGCTGACCGGCCCAGGCTTAGGGGCAGGCAGGGGTCGGTCCATGTGGTTCCAAATCCGGTGCTTCTCCAGCTGGGTCTTGGAAGTGAATGCAGCCTCACAGAAGGGGCAGGGAAAGGTCAGCCTTTCTGAGATGGCACCCTGGGTGGAGAGGGCAGGCATGGGATGGCAGCCCAGGCCTCTGCCCAGACACACCCTGAGCAGACAGGTGGGGCAGGGCGGGCCCCAGGCCTCTATTTCCCTGCCCCACAGCCCCTTACCCCTTGGCACCGCTGGTAATGGTACTTGAGCCCGTAGATGCTGGGGAACTCCAGCCAGCACCCTGAGTTTGGACACTTCACCCTTGAGTGCGCCTTGAATTCATCTTTCCACTGGTTCATCAGGGAGAGCTGGACATGGAAAAGGTGAGGCTGCTGACCCCTCAGCCAGCCAAGTCTCTGCCAACCCAACCCATGCCCAGCCTCAGTCTCCTCCCCAGGCCCGCAGGGCAGACAGGCTCGAGGAGCCCTTCAACCTCAGAACTGCAGCAAGATTCAGGCCACCCCAAGCAGCGACGGTGTACTTGACCTGTTCTAGGAACCCCACAAACGTGACCCACTGGGTCCCAGGGCGCACCGTGAAGCCAGAAAGCACGGAGCGACCTCTGACGCAAGCTGAGGGCTTGGGGCTGGTGTGTGAAAAGGAAGCAAAGGCAGGGTGGTGGCCTTGACGAGCAGACCCCAGCATGAGTCCCACCCCAGCTTTCAGGGAGCTCACAGGAATGTCTCGGAGGGCCTGGTTCTCGGCTTTCGGACGCCCCTTTTTCTTCCCTTCCGTCCTATCACTGGCTGGACTTCCCGGGTCAAAGCAGAGTGGGCCCTGGCTGGGCACTGTCTGCCCGCCCCGGACCACCGGCATCCCTGCAACACATGATATGCCAAGGCTTGGAAGCTGCATTCCCCACAGCCTCACCTGCCACCCAGGGGGCTGCTCAGGCCTGGAGGAAGCCCCACTTCCCCCACAGCGAAGCATGGGGAGTGGGAGACTGTGACTGTAGTCAGCCTAGGACAAGAATCCAGGGGCCCAGGCGGCCCAGCTGAGCACCCAGGAACTAGACTACTGGGGGAGCTGGGAGCTGAAAAAAGGAGTCCCGCAACCAGTAGCAGCTGCCTGTGGTCACCTGGAGTTGACCTTGGCCTGATCCCTCTTACCCAATTTTGGTGGGTCATGCAGCACAGGAAGTCGGACTTCGTTCCGGCCTCCATCCTTCCCAGGTCCACTCTTGGTGGATCCGGGGAGCCGGCGGCCTCCTCCAACACAGAAGGGATCGGTCATTTCTGCAGAGCAAGTAGACAAACCTGTGAGGCTCACCGGGCCCGACTCAGGACTTGAACGGACTACTCTTAAACCCTGCCCCCAGACAGGCCCCTCTCCGGCTCAGGGGAGGAGAGCCTGCCCACCTGTGCATGTATGGTAGGTGATGGAGGCTTCTGGTCTAGGGGAGGGGCTCCCCATCTGAGGTCTCCCCAGATTATCCAGGAGACACAATCATCTTGGAAGCACCTAACTGTCCTGAAACCCTCATCAGCTCTCATAGACTTCCTTTGTCCCCAGACACACAGTCCTAAAACGTGCCATGAATCGTACCTGGTACTGAGCTGGGGGCAGCCCCTGAAGAGGTGGAGCGTTCAGGAAGAAAGAGACCAACAGCATCCCTCCCAGGGGCCAATTATGACACTAATATGGCTGCTAGCTCACAAGCTGCTGTGGCCCAGCACCTTGGGACACCTTACTCCACAGCCCCACTCAGACCGAAGGCAATGCCACCCCACCTGGACATGCACCCCTGGACCCTTCTCTCCAGGACACAGATGGAAGATGGCCAAGATGGGCACTGCAGGCCCCTAGCCTACTCAACTGAATAAATTCCCCTGGCGGGGGGGGGGGGGGGGGGGGGAGGGGCAGATCAAGGACTGAGGATCCCAGGAGCACCTGTTTCTAGTCCCCATGCCAGCTGAACCATTCTACCTGACTTTCTTCTCAGCCTTGTCTCCAGCAGGAATCCCTCAGCCACCCTCTACCTGGCTGACCTCCTCTCCACCTCCACCCTCAAAAGCCTATCTGTCCCCCCCCCCCCACAGGTCCACCAGTGCCACTCCAGAAACTGCCAGGCCATCGGCCACAGGGATTACCCCGCTGCCTGAGGCTGGACATCCTGGGCCTGTTCTGCTGGGGGACTCCAGACCCTGAGAGCTCTGGGGAGGGACTCTTGAGCTCAGCCCTACAGGATCCTCCTACAGGGACACCTAAGGCCACAGGAAGGGTGGGGGGGGGGGGGGGTGTTGTGTGGGCAGGCAGCCCCTCCTCTGGCAGTTCCTAATGAACTTACATCAGAGGAAGCGGGGAGGGACTGCAGGGCCTAGAGGGGGTCCAGAGACTGAGGTCTCTGGTAAGGACAATCACTGCTCATTACCAAGGGGGTGCCCATATCCAGGGCCCAGGGGGAGGTTCGAGTCTACACGGGCCTAAACAAACTTCTCTGAAGTCTTCACACCAAAACTTCCAAAGGAGACATGCCAGCATCAGTCATCCCAACGCCATGATGATTCCACCAGCCTGGGATGTTGGTGCCTACCAAGAACCCACTTTGCAATCTCTCCGGCTTGGGCGGAGAACTCAGAGTTGGGGGGCCTGGGGCCAGGGCTGGCCTAGGGGGCAGACACCCTCCTTCCATCCACGACCTGTGACTAGAACAACAGGAGGAAAAGAGATTCCACCCTGTCCGAGGACCCAGCAGGGTGGCAAAGGTGGGACCCTCGCAGGGGGGAGGGGGCGCCACAAACAACGCTGGCGGGGGGACCTCGGCACAGGCCGGGCGCGCGGATGAACCCGGCCAGGAAACGTACACCTGGAGACTGGCCTCGCCACACACCTGTCACCTGCAGCCGGGGTGCGGGGCCCCGGCCTGGCCCCGAAAGGGCCGATCGCGGGTGCAGGGGGGGAGGGGGGGGCGAAGGCAGTGAACCAAAATGGCGACTTTTTCTGGAGAAGGAGGAGACAGGAGCGCGGCGCCGGCGCGGGGCGCGGGGCGCGGCGCGGGGCGGGGTGGGGGGGGTCGGGGCGCGGCGGGGGGCGGCGGGCGGGGGCTCCGGGCCCGGTTCCCCCCCCCGACGACCTGCGTGCGGGGTCAGGGTCGGGGACGCGGCCGAGCGAGGGCTGCCCCGGGGTCCGGCCCAGGGCGCGGCCGGGTGCTTACCTGCGGCGCCCTGCGGGACGGCGGCCGAGGCGGGGGGCCGGGGCCGGGGCGCGGGGCGCGGGGCGCGGGGTCCGGGCGGCGCAGGCTGCGCGCCGCGCTGCGCACATGCGCGCTCCCGCCCCTCCCACCTTTGACAGTTTTACTGTAGGGGGGGAGGGGGCGAACTCTCGCGGTATTCCTGCAGCCGCTCCGCGACGGGGAGGAACGGGTTGGGGGGGAGGGGGCCCATCGGCCCGGCCCCCTCTCCCGGCTCCTGGGTCCGTCGCCTCCATCCGCTGGGGCTCCAGTGCAAAGTGGCCCGTTATGCCGCCCGTAGGGCAAGAGGCGTTTTTTCAGGCAGTGGGGTAAACTGAGGCACTATCGGGACGCTGGGAACTGCCCCGATCCCAATGTACGCGGATTGAAGCGACCAGATGCCTCTAGGTGTTGGCCCTGGGAAGGTGCAGCAATGGAGACCACCGTCCTCTGGGAGCCTGAACTCCTGGCCCCTGGGAGACTGGGGCCTGCAAAGCAGGATCTGGATCTCTTCCAACCGGCCCTGTGCCCACCTCTGCCTGTGGCCACAGTCAGGGGACCGCCTGGCTACTAACAGTGCTGGGGGAGCAGTTTGAGGCCATGGGCTCTGTGGGGTTACTGACCACTGGACCAGCCTCTGTCTGCTTCGGGTGGGGGTGGCCAGGGCCAGTGCCTTGCTCTGCCTTGCCCCAGAACCCAGGGGACACTGGTATCAGGGCCGGGGGTAATGGGGTACCATCCCTACCAGGATTTGGGAGTGAATAAAGCAGGGGAAGAGGTGCTAGTTGGGAAACGGAGTTACAAGACACACCTCCTTCCCTGAAGCCTTTCCCACCCCCGGCACCTCCCCCCACGCCACCCTTCTGTCTACCCTGCAATAGATTCAGGGCAGGGCACAAAAGACACGGTCAGATTAGGGCCTGCCTCTCCTCATGGGGACTCTTGAGACCTGCTTCTCTAATGGCTGGCACAAAGTGCCGCCAGAGAGAGGGGTAGGGGCCCTCTTTGGAGCGTTCATTGGGTTAGAACTTCCCTTGGAAATCAGAGCCAGAGAAAGGTCCATGTGGCCCCAGGAGGAAGAGGAAATGTCCTTCCCTCGTTGACCGTGCCCACCCTGGGGACAGGACATCCAGGGTTGGGGGAGGGGTCAGTGAGTGAGACCCAGCCAGGTTTCTCATCTTTCCCCGTGTAAGTCTGCATGTCCACGCATGGAGCACGTCCACGTCTGTTGATAGGTGTGTGCCTTAGTGACCACGTGTGCCAGGCAGTCTCCTGTGTAGACGTCTGATGTCAGGGTTATGTCTACGTGTCCCATACTAGGGGAAAACATGCCTATCTGTATGTTAGTATCCAGGTGACCAGTTGGAAGGTGTGTGTGTGTGCGTGTGTGGAGGGAAATCTGTATCTTAGCAGATGTGTCTCCAGGCTATAGAATGTCTGGATGTCAGGGCATTGTGTGTCCTGTGCCCCCTGTGTTTCTGTTAGGGGGTCACTGTGTATCACGGTGTAGTGTGCATCTGGAAACCAGCATCACTGTGTCTCTGTGTCTCCAGACTCCCGTGGTCAGTTTCTGCCTCTGCCTTACCATGTGTCTGGTTGCTGTGTGGGCACATGTGTCAGGGTGTTGTTGTGACCCATGTGTTTCCTATGTTAGGGCATTACCCTGTGTCAGGGGCTTAATGGGGGCCCTCCAAAGATTGCCATGTCAAATCCCTGGAACCCACGAATGGGGCCTTATTTGGAGAAAAGGTCTTTGCAGATCTTAAGTTAAGGGTCTTGAGGTGAGAAGATCATCTGGGATTATCCAGGTGGCCCTTAAATCCAGCGACAAGTTTCCTTGTAAGAGGAAGATATGACACAGAAGGTGATTTGACCACGACGGGCTGAGATGGGAGTGATGTGCCCAGGGATCCCCGCAGCAGCCGCGAGAAGCTGGGAGAGGTGAGGAAGGGTTCTATCCTGTGCTCCGGGAGGGACTGTGGTCCTGCTGGTTTTCAGACTGGTAGCCTGCATTACTGTGATGAAATCAGTTTCTGTTGTGTTAAGCTTCCCAGCTGTCATTCGTCATGGAGGCCCCAGGAAAGTAACTCACCTGTGTCCGTGCATCTGGCTGCAGTCCACAGGGCTGAGCCCAGGATTCCCCACCCATCCCTGGGGTAAACAGGTGTGCTGTCAAGATGCGACACCACTGCCCCCTAGTGGCCCTGTGGAGACACCTGAACTGGGCACCGGGCACTGCCTCCTCCCACAGCCAGGGGCCCTCCATCCAGGACTCTTCCCACTCTCAAACACCCAGTTGGCCTGAGCCAAACACCACACTGGGGCAGTTGAGAACCAGGTTTATTTCTGGTCTTTGTCAGAATATAAAAAAGCGCAAAACAAAGAAGACAAGACAAGCATGGCAGGGTGGGGGGCAAGACAAAGGAGGGAGAAGACTGCGGCAGTGATAGGAAGGACCCCCTGGAGAAGACAACGTTGTGATGGCACAAGGCGGGCTGTGGCAATCAGGGTGGCCAGAAAGGACGAGGGGGCTTCCTACTGGGGCCGGTGGGATAGGGGGCACCAGGCCAGTTATCCAAATCCCACTCGGGACCTGCAACAAGCCACTTCCCATCTGGAGGCTGGCTTGGGGCACAGAGAGGAGGCTGGAGGCTCAGCCTCAATCCCTGAGATTTTCAGGGCTCCCTAGGGGAGTGGGCAGGCAGAGGAACAAGAAGGTGGGGGCTACCAGGACTGCCCTCACTGTCCCTCTGCTGGGCAGCACCAATCACAAACCTTGGGCCCTCTGGCTCACAGAGTGGTTGCTCAGGTGCTGGCTGGATCTCTGGTGGGCAGGGGTCGGGGGCACAGCCCTCAGGACAGTCTCTTGTGTGAATTCAGATTTTCTTGGGAGAGGAGCAGTGAGAATACATGCCCACAACTGTCCCTCAGAGGCAGCCTCCGCAACCGTGGGAGGAGGGGGGACACCCAAACCCAAGGCCAGGAGACAGCTGGGCCTGATCCCCGTCATAGGGTGCTCATAGTGCTGGGTTAGGTCTTGGGCGCCTGAGCAACCCCCAGACCTCTCTTGCCACAGTTCCTGGGAACAGATGGGGGCGTGGCGAGGGTTTCAGAAATCACGAGGGCACGCACTTGGCATGGTGTGCCTGGGGATGCGGCTGCTGCTGATTATCTGGGTGGGGCAGGGGAGGGCACTCGCCAGAGGGAGCTTCCACAGCTTATTCCGCCTGTCCTCTAGATGCTGGGTGAGGGTGTAGAACTGGACAAATGGGCAGACAGACAGAACTCTTGCCCTGGGGGAGGGCAGGATGCCCAAAGGAAGCGTGATTCAGCAGGCAACAGGGGCACAGACATCAGTGTGGGTGAAGGGAATATAAATAAACGGACTCCCCGGGAGTCTAGGGGGATAACCAGACCCTGCTCTGGCTCCAAGTAGCTGCCCCACACGCTGCCAGCAGCACCAGAGGGTGCATTTGGGCTCAGGTCCTGCAAGGAAGGGCCACACCCAAGCAGCCCGCACCTGCTCAACGGCCCAGAATGCACAGCCAGAGATGGCAATCCTGGTCCCACCTGTCCATCGGGCTGGGCTCAGCCCCTGGGGCCTCCTGCAGGGTCCGAGAGGGGCTGTGTGCCAGCTATGCGTCATCCTTGCCACAGGCTCCGGTCACAGTGCTGGGGTCTGGGGTTCAAGCCTCAGGCAGCAGCTAGGACATGTTTCCAAAGGAGGCTACGGGGTGGGTAGGGGTGAGGAGGGGTGGAGATCTCTGGCGTCTTCCACTCTGCCAGGCACAGGATGGCCCTTACCATCGTCCTACAGCCGCCCCCCTGAGGTCAACTCACCCACCCTCCTCTTGGCCCCATGGCCCAGCCTCTCCCCCTGCCCCCCCCCCCCACGCCCCCAAGACTCTCAGGCCTCCCTGGCTCCTCCCACTGACCTTGGCTCAGCAGCTGCAGGCTCCGCCCCTCCTCGCGCACCTGCAGGCGCAGCACCTGCTGCAGCACCTCCTGCCGCTGCGCCTCCTGTGCCAGCCCCATCCGCTGCAGTTTCTCCCCATTCAGCCTCAGCAGCGCCCGGCCTGGGAGAGAGGGGAGGAGGGGTCAAGCCAAGGTCAACACGCAAGGAGCATTAAGAGCCAAGGCAGAAGCGGGGGGGAGAAGAGGGGGACATAGACTTAAAGAGAAAGAGAGGCAGAGACAGAGAAATAAGGAGAGGAAAGAGGGGGACAGGCAGAGGAAAGGCAAGGACGGACAGAGCCGGGGCAGAGAAAAGCCAGAAAAAGATAGAAATGCACTGGGGAGGCAATGGCAGATTCTGCAAAGAGACAAACCCAGAAGGAGAGGTTGACTAGAAGGAAACAGAAGACAGGAAGAAATGATAGCAAAAGAAACTGAGGCAGGCTGAGGGGGGCTCTCCAGGGGATCCTTATGCCCCTCACACCCCCAGCAACTGAGGGTACCTGTGATGGCGTGCTGGGAGAAGGCCTCCACGTAGACGAGGTAGTTGTGGGGACAGTGCTTCTTGAGCCACTTGCAGACGTCCTGCTGACTCCACAGAACCACAGGCCTCGTCAGGCCACCCAGTGAGGGACTTGTGTGGTACAGACCATAGTGGTCGGAGTATAGCCGGCCCTGCAGGGGAGATGGGTGGCAGGTGGAGTGAGGTGATGGGGAGGGCAGGGGCTGAGGTGGGTACGCTGGGTGGGTACCTGGGGGGCCTCTGTGCCAGGCTGCTGCAGGAGCTTGACTGGCCGGCCGCCAGCGGCCCTCTGGCTACGGGAGTCGTGCCACGTGAGGCTGGTGCCTGGCGTCCGAGGCAGGTGACAAGGGATGCTCTCAGTGGACACTGTGTGATCCAGGAGGGTTCGGCAGAAGCTGAAGTGTGCCGTGGCTGTAGAGCACGGGTGCCTGGTCAGAGTGGTCAGGGACAGGGCCAGAAGACCCTCTCTCTGCAAACCAGCTCCCTGCCCAACCCATCTTCCCTCCCAACACAGAGAGCCACCTTCCCAGTTAGAGGTTCCCCACCCCCCAAAGGCAGAAAGGAAGTACACAAGAGCTGTCTTGAGCACCCACCCGGCCCAAGGATGACGACCTAGAAACACCTTTCCTTTTCTGAGTACACAGTTCATACTCTGGGGAACAGGACTGTGCCTAGATTAGAGAGGAAACGTGCCCACCAGGGAGCCTAAGACTTATAGCCTGGCGAGGGGCTATCCTGAGTCAGGCCTGATCTTACCCTTGCCTTGGGCTGACACGTGCTGAACCAGAGTGGGGCACACAGACAGGACCTGCTTGTGAGGGAGCAATGGCCCCTATGTCCTGGGAGAGCCTGCATGGTGGGAACCCCCTGAGTATGCTGCCTGCCCCTCACCAGTGAGGGCACCCAGTCTCTGCAGCCATACCTAGCATCTGAGACTTGGCTCCTGCCCTGTTGTGCTCTGCTCATCTGCTGACCCACCAACAAGAGGCCTGAATGAACTCTGGGTCAGCCAACAACCAGGATTGCTCTCCTCCACCTGCCGCAGAGCCCTTGGCTCAGGACAGCTCCTGGGGGTAGTGGGCTTCCAGAGGGCATGGGCTGCTCAGCACAGTTGTGCAGGGTCCAGCCATATGCTCAGAGGGCCCAGTGACACCTTGCACCCTCTATTCCCCACACAGACTTCATTTTACTCTTGAAGTTTCAGTTTCACTCTCATTTCTGGGCTTGTTGCTGACATAGGTCATGGGAGGGCAGACACCCCGATGAGCTCCTCCCAACACCTTGCACAGGTCTGGGCACAAAGGAGGTGCCCAGAAATACTGTGGATTAATGAATGGATGGATGGATGGATGGGTGGGTGGGTGGACAAAGGCTCTGTGTGGTATCCACAAGTCAACAGAACCCTAGGGAGATATAGGGCCCAGGGGTCCCGTCATCTTTACAGCATCCAGGCCCCAACTCAGCAGGCAGAATCAGGTTCTTGGCCAGGGCGCTTGCCCCACTGGCTCTCAGCAGTCGAATGAGAGACTCTGCCTCCCATGGACACAACCTCGCAGCCACAACTGAGGGCAGGGTTTGGCGATGTGCCCAAGAGGTCTCGGTATCGGGGAAAACCCATTACTTCCCCTCCTTCTACCCCTTAAGATTCCTCCGACTTAACATCTCCCCTTCATTCTTACAACGTTCTGGAATTGGATGACACCAGGTGACTCTAAAATTGAGGTCCAGGTGTGGTGTGGCTGCCCCGTTGTGGCTTCTAGTATCGTGGAAAAAGATTAATAAACCTTGCAGGACACAGGTGCCTGTGCCGCTCGGCCTCGCGTCTCAGGGCCTCGCGAGCGGAGCCGTGCAGGGCCGGGGCCCCAGAGCTAAGCTCCGGGCGAACCAGTCGGACGCCACCGAGCGCGCTGCACCTGTCAGGGTACAGCCGAGCCCCGCCCATTTCCTGCCCAGCACCGGGAGGGATCTCCATCTTTCCGTCCGTCTGCCCGTCGTTCCGTCCCTCCCTCTTAGCCCCAACGTCAGAATTCCAGCATAAAATGGGGCGGGGGCGCCCAAGCCCGACTGTGGCCTCGGCTCCCTCTCGGCCCCACTGCAAGAGCTGGGGAAGGAAGGGGAGCTCGCGCGACGGAAAAGGTGACCGCAGGATGGTGCGAGCCTGAGGACAGGAGCCCCAGCCCATAACCTCCTCCCAGCCAAGGGTGCGCTGATCCCCGAGGCCTGAGGCTACCCGCCCCGCCGCCCCAGCTCAGGACAAAGACACCGGAGACCCCGTTGGCCCCGTTGGGCCAGGACGCGCCCCCCAGTCCGCGCCAAGCCGCCACTTGGAGTCTGCCAGTTCCCGCCCCCGTTCCTCTCGGTCCTCGAGCCCCCAACCTGCGATATCCCCGAAGCCCTGCTCACCGTCCACATCCCGGCGCTCCCCGAAGCCGGCGCGCACAGCCCCGGCGCGGCCTCGCGGGGGGCTCAGCTTGGTCCTTAGCTCCGTGAACATGGGGCCCAAGGATCCCGGGCCCGTGCACACGCCCCTCGCCGGGCGCAAGGCGGCCCGTGTGGCCGGCGGGGAACGCGCGCCGCTGCCCCGCCCCAGCCGGCCCCGCGCCCGAGCCGGTCCCCGCGCCCGGCGAGTCTGCGCGGCGAGGCACCTGCCTCTGAGCCCTGAGTGCTGGGCGCGCTCCGGGAGCTCCGAGGTGTGTCGGCGGCGCGCAGGTCTGCGTATGCAAAGGGTGTCTGCCAGGGTAAGGGACGACCTTACGCACCTGGGCATGGCTTCGAGGAACAGTGATTCTGTGCACCTATCACGGGATCCAGACGTCTGAAGGGGCTTCTGAGGCAGGGAAATAAAGATGCGATCTTTCGCGCGGGGAAGGAAGGGGTAGGAGGGGAGTATCCTACCTGCTCCTGGGATCTTCTGTCCACCGGAGCCCAGGTCAAAAGCCAGACCGATGCCTTGCAACCACTTCCCTTCGTTCTCCTACCTCAGATTACCGACTCACTCCTTTATTTACGCATTCTCCACACCTATCCAGAGATCTCTCCTCCAATGGGCACTTGCTTCCCTAGACCCTCTCTTAACCCCCACCACAATGTGAACTCCAGGAAGACAGCCAGGGTCTCTCCCCTTCCCTCTGTAGCCCCAGAATCTGACTCAGTGCTCAGGATGTGGCACCAAAAGGGGGTTGGCTGGGAATGGGGAGGAGAGAGAAGCTCCAAGGAGGCTGCAGGAGGCAGGAGGGATGTGTTTGTTCCAGGACCCCGCTGAGAAGTGCTAGGGTGGGCTGGGGGCTGCCCTGTCCAGAGGCTACCCACTGAGTTTCGCTTGCTCTGCCAAGTCTGAGCACTCTCCCCAGGTGTATGTGGGCTGCTGGAGGATGTCTCACAGAATGAGCAAAGGTACACGCGGAGATACAGAAACGTATGCAGAGTCGTCATGTATGTCCACCTGAAACACGAGCACGGGTGATCTGACTGGTACCCATGTCCACCAACACACGCAAGTAGAGATCTGCACCGAATTCATCCACATGCTGTGGCCACGCATGCCCACATACCGAATTGTTCCCAACATATCTACTGCCTTTACTTATTTTCGCCAATTGGCCCTGTAGGGGCTGCACTTCTGCCCTCACTGCCATGTTCAAGGTGTGGTGGGGGTGGGAGTGGAGCCTGTACAGGGACCGGTGCCTGAACTGGAGCCCGGGGAACCTGAGCGCTGAGAACTAGAACAGCAGCCTGCACCCTGGGGCACGAGCAGACAGGTATGCCCACGATCAGGACACATACACCGCACACAAGCTGTCCACAACTAGTCAGGTGCAGCCCCGCTCAGATGTGTTAAGGCCTGCCCCAGGGCCAGGACGATTCTGAAGGGAAAGGTGAATGGCTAGGCCTGATTATGAGCGGTCCCCGGCGGTCAGGCGGACTCGGGGAGGGGACCATGGGTCCCGCTCATGCAGGCAGGTCTCCTCGGAAATGCGTCGAAAGCACGCAGTAAGTAAAGATGCCCCAGGCTGAGTTTTGAGGTCCTGCAGGTTTTTTTCCAGGATGATGTCGCTCCAGGAGGTCTCCAGCTGGGCGGTTCGCACGCCTCCCCAGTATCAGGCGCCCCGCGCGTGCGCCTGCCACATCCCCGCCCCTTCGCCGGTGCCGGAAGTCGGTTTTCAGGAACTTCCGCCCGAGGAATGGGGGGGGGGGGGAGTGGGCGGGGCTTCGTGCGGCCGGCGACCTTTGCTTCCGGGGCGCGGGTGACGCAGGGCCCGGGAGCTCTTCCTGTTGAGGAGCCTGGGACGTCTGTGGTCTTTTGCCTGCGGTCGCGGCCTCCGTCCCCTCTTCCTCTCCGGCGGTGGTCGTCACCGGCGCCATGAACAAGAAGAAGAAGCCGTTCTTGGGCATGCCCGCTCCTCTCGGCTATGTGCCGGGGCTGGGCCGGGGGTAAGGCTGGGGGCGAGCCGCGGCGCTTGAGGGGAGGGAGCCGGCGGCGCGGGCCCCGGGGCCCGGCGAGCAGAGCGGGCCGCGCGCGCTTGGGGAAGAGGGGCTGGGGGCCGGCCCGGGCCCGGACAAGACCGTCCTCACTACCCGACGCTTCTCCTCGGGAATCAGTCGGATTTGGGGAGCTTGGCGACGGGGAAGATTTCTCGAGAGGGATGACAGATTAGGATCTGTGGCCACACTGTTTGCAAGACGTCCCTGGGCTTGGTTTAATCCATGTAGAAGAATGATGCTTTGGGATGGACCAGAGCTGAGGACCACTTCTGCTTGCTCCCTAGACGACGCGAGGCTTGGGCTTTGACCATGCGTTGGGGGTGAGCCCGTGTTTGGATCTGTAAGATGATCTGTGAGCAGGTCTGCAGTGAGGACTACGGGAATCTTTGACGGGTCGTAGGAACACCGCGGCTACTCTCCCCAGGCCAGGCAGACCCCACACCCTTGTCGAAAGCATAAGTGGTCCTTTCTCGGCCAGATTCCTCTGTGTGGCGGCTCCCAGTGCCCCCTTCTTTCCCCGTGGTGTTGGTCGTCATACACTGGGTGTTGGAACTCTCAGCTCAGGCAGGCAGGGCATCTGTGAGGCTTGTGACTGGGTCTCCCGCGCCTGTCACACAGATTACTGTCACAAGAGGTTGAAAAAATGAGCAGTCATCATCATTCTATTTGTTTGGTTATTCATTTGTTTAGGGAAGCTATCAGGTTGCCCTGTGGGGGGTTAAGGTTGGAGTGGGGAACACACAAGTCTCACTGGCATCATCTTCAGAAGACCTACCAGGAGAGGTGAGGTCTTTGCATTACTAAATATATAAAGAGGAACAGATTCATTTTTTAAGCCTTTTTTTCCCTAAAGTTTATTTGTTTTGAGAGAGAGACAGAGAGCGCGCATGTACATGAGGGGAAGGGCAGAAGGAGAGGGAGGGAGAGAGTCCCAAGCAGTCTCCACGCTGTCAGTGAGGCATTGGATGTGGGGCTTGATTGAACTCACAGACTGTGATCAGCAGTCAACGCAGGGATGCCTGGGGGGCTCAGTCAGTTGAGTGTCCGACTTCGGCTCAGGTCACGATCTCACGGTTCGTGGGTTCGAGCCCCATGTCGGGTTCTGTGCTGACAGCCCAGAGCCTGGAGCCTGCTTCGGATTCTGTGTCTCCCTCTCTCTCTGCCCCTTCCCTGCTCACACTCTGTTTCTCTCTCAAATATAAATAAACATTAAAAAAAAAAGAGTCGATGCTTAACCACTGAGCCATGCAGGTGCCCCTAAAAAGGAACAGATTTGGAACTCTTGGGTCCCAGCTGTCAGGGAATGCTCTATCGAGTGGTAGCATTTGAGCCCTATTTGGTAGAAGATTGGGATTTAGGGATGTAGAAATGTGTGTGACTGACGCTGTGTGTTGGGTGGTGAAGAAAAAAGGCCTGGTGTGGAGGAAGCTGAGGGACTCTCAAGGGGTCTGTTGGGTGGAAGGTGCAGAGGTGGAGGGGCCAGAGTTCCTGTAGGAGAGACAGAGCCGTCAGAGCGCCATGGTCAGACTGCGCTGAAACGAGCAGGCTAGAGGCAGGGGTAGCGAAGTTGGTTCCCGGCTGTGATGGGAGTCAAGGTTTGGGGAGGAGGGGTTTCAGAGGTAGACTCAGTAGAACTTGGTACTGATGGGATGGAGAAGAGGGCACGGAGGTGAGGCCGGTGGTCTGGTGCCCGCCTGGTACTTGGAAACACCCCAGGGCGGCTGCAGGATAAGCACAGAAAAGGAATTCTGGTTGGGTCACGTTGGGGTTGAGGGCCTGCTTGGATGTGTGGGGGACGCGATCAGCAGGTTATTGGAAATGGGAGGTGGGAACCTGGGCAGAGGGAGGTCTGATGCTCTGGTGAGTCTCTCAAGGAGAATGTGGGGCCTTGGTAACCTCCTCAGGGTAGGTCAGAAGCTTTCTGTCCCGAAGAGAACAGACTAGTAACGTTGGCGAGCACAGCGTGCTTGGTTCCTTACTGCCTGGCGCTTTGGTGCCTTCCCAGAGATGTGAGAAAAAGAGGGGTTATTAAGCGGGGACTCTGGAGGGAGAACAAAGGAACAAGTTCGCCTGGATAAATGGGTGTCTTGGGGTCTCCTGCAGTGCCACTGGCTTCACCACCCGGTCAGACATTGGGCCCGCCCGGGACGCAAATGACCCTGTGGATGACCGCCACGCGCCCCCGGGCAAGAGGACCGTCGGGGACCAGATGAAGAAAAGCCAAGCTGCGGATGATGACGATGAGGATCTGAATGACACCAACTACGATGAGGTGACTTGTGGCGCGCTCCCAGCCAGTCCCCAGAAGGGCCGACCAGCTTCTTGACCCCGTGTGCCCTTGGCATCTCTGGCGACGGGCTCAGAGAGGCCAGTACAGCTAGCACCTCTGCTGTGCCCAGGGTACCTTCAGCAGAGGGCAGGAAGGGAGCAGGACAGACAAAGATACGTGCACTGTTGTCTCTTCAGAAGAGATGTACTAGCCCTGGGGTTTTGTCTTGGCTTGTTTTTAATAATTAAAATCCCAGGTGGAATCGGTGATGATTCTCTATTTTGTTTCAGTGCATACTCTCTTAGTTAGTTAGTATTTGGCCAGTCGAGGTTTTCTTCATGTGTGTTCTAACAGGTGGCATTTTTACTCAGAGGAAAAGATTTTAAAAATTTCAATTCTGAAATGATTAAAAAAATTTTTTTTTTTAACGTTTATTCATTTTTGAGAGAGAGAGAGAGAGAGAGAGAGAGAGGGCGTGAGCAGGGGAGGGGCAGAGAGAGAGGGAGACACAGAATCCGAAGCAGGCTCCAGCCTCCGAGCTGTCGGCACAGAGCCCGACATGGGGCTCGAACCCACAGACCGCGAGATCATGACCTGAGCTGAAGTCGGACGCTCAACCGACTGAGCCACCCAGGCGCCCCAATTCTGAAATGATTTTAAACTTCCAGGGAACTTGCAAAAATCGCGTGGAAAATGCCTTCACTAGCTTCTCCTCATCTCATGTGACCTTAGTACAGTTATTGAAACCAGGAAACTAACATTGACACAACACTGTTGGCTGTGTGTTGGCTGTGTGCCTAACCCGCAGGCCTCATTTGCGTTCCATCCGTTTTCCCCTGGTGTCTTTTTCTGGTGCACCCAGTCCAGGACTCCGCACTGCACTGGCTGTGTCTCTTGGTCCCTTCCCATCTGGGTAGCTCCTTTATCTTTCGTGCCCATGATACTTGTGAGCAGTACAGATGACTGACTTTATTTTCCCTCAGTTTGGGATTGTCGGATTGAGAAAAATTGTTTAACAAACGTTTTACAGCTAGCGGTGTTCTCTGTTTCTGCTTGTGGGGATTGTGTTGGGGGTGAAGCTGACCCTCTAAGTATGTTGTTGTGTCCTTAGTTTAATGGTTATGCTGGGAGCCTCTTCTCCAGTGGGCCCTACGAAAAAGATGACGAGGAAGCAGATGCTATTTATGCCGCTCTGGATAAAAGGATGGATGAGAGAAGAAAAGAAAGGAGGTAATGTAGATTTCTGCCCTTTACACTGTATTTACCCAACTCTCTTTCTCCTTCCTTTTTTCTTTCTCTTGCTTTTAATTCTATTTATTTATTTTAATAGTTTATTTATTTTGAGAGATAGAGAGAATATGCCTGCGTGAATTGGGAGAATGACAGAGAGAGGGGGGAGAGAGAATCCCTGGCAGGCTCTGAACTGTCAAGAGCAGAGCCCAATGCAGGGCTCGGACCCATGAACCGTGAGATTATGACCCGAGCCAAAGTTGGACGCTCCACCAACTGAGCCTCCCAGGTGCTGCATTAAGATTGTATTGTATTTATTTTTTGACGTTTGTTTATTTTTGAGAGAGAGAGAGTGCAAGTGGAGGAAGGGCAGAGAGGGAGACACAGAATCCAAAGCAGGCTCCAGGCTCCCTGCTGTCAGCACAGCTGGAGCCCACAAACTGTGAGATCATGACCTGAGCTGAAGTTGGATGCTTAACCGACTAGCCACCCAGGCACTAATCTCTGTACCCGTGGGGTTTGAACTCACACCCAAAATCAGGAGTCATATGCTCAGTGATTGAGCCAGTCAGGTGCCCCTGTATTTACCTAACTTTAAAAGAGATATTTGCTTCGACTTACTTCAGATGTGGAGAAAAGTTGCAAGAGCAATGCATGTGTCTGCTCAGCTCTGAGGCCACCTGGATCTTAATTTATGGCAGCCACACTTGGATAAGTGCCAGGCTGTTGGAGAGTAGTCTTAGGGCTGGGGACTGGAGTGGAGAGCTTAAGAACTCTATTGTTTTCCAGAAATCCACAGAATTTGAGGGATTGTTTTGATCACACATCAGGATTACTGCCTTTGAGAGGGGTGTAGTGATGTTAGTTGATATTTATTAAGTAATTTGGAAGTTAGCTGAAGATGACAGATGAATATGTAAGTCCTTGTAGGCAGGGGCTGTGGCTTGAGAATCTTGGTCCACACGACAGCGCTGGGACTGCATTGGGACTGTGGAGAGTCAGGCTGGGCTGGTGGGGTAGGTGACGGTGAGCCTGGAGGGAGCAGGTGCACTCTGTCCTTGGGGGCCTGTTCAAGAGAAGGTGTGGTTTCTCTGTGGGTTCTCAGGTGGGTGTCTTGCCCTGAACTTTGGTTTAGCAAATCTGTTCGTTGATGTTACTTCAGTCTCCATTTGATATGGCAGCTTTCTGAATTCCCCGACCTTGTTTCTGGGGAAATTAAAACAAAGTGAATGCATAATCTTTTAAACCATAATAAGTTATATTGTTTTATAAGTTTTTTATGATTTGTAAAACAAATTTTAGGGGCGCCTGGGTGGCTCAGTCGGTTAAGCGTCCGACTTCGGCTCAGGTCACGATCTCGCGGTCCGTGAGTTCGAGCCCCGCGTCAGGCTCTGGGCTGATGGCTCAGAGCCTGGAGCCTGTTTCCGATTCTGTGTCTCCCTCTCTCTCTGCCCCTCCCCCGTTCATGCTCTGTCTCTCTCTATCTCAAAAATAAATAAACGTTAAAAAAAAATTTTTTTTAAAAACAAATTTTAAAAATGAAACAAGTTACAAATAAGAAAGCTGTGGGGCGCCTGGGTGGCTCAGTCGGTTAAGCGGCCAACTTCAGCTCAGGTCACGATCTCGCGGTCCGTGAGTTCAAGCCCCGCGTCGGGCTCTGTGCTGACAGCTCAGAGCCTGGAGCCTGTTTCCGATTCTGTGTCTCCCTCTCTCTGATCCTCCCCCGTTCATGCTCTGTCTCTCTCTGTCTCAAAAAAAATAAATAAACGTTAAAAAAAAAAAAAAAGCTGTAATTTTTTTTACTACTGAAAGAATGTGTTTTCATTATAGAATATTGGGACAGTGAGACCAAGTATAGATAAGAGGGTTATATTTAGTCATAAGTCCAGAAAGTGGTAGTTAACCTTGCTTCTTACACATGCAATTTAGTAACTTCCCATAATGTGTGTAGAGTTTTCATTTTGGAAGGGCGAAATACAGTTGCTCAGGGCTTTTTGTAACGCTTGTTATTTGTTATTACATAGACGTGCGTTATTTTGTATACCTCTAATAATTAAGTATGTGTGGTTTTGCACATTAAAGAAGGTTGAATTTCAGTCTTCTAGAATTCACTTAAAAAACTGGGGGACATGGATATGTGTAGAAAGTCATCTCATTAAGTGGTTTCGGAAAAATGCTTGACTTTTAAAACTTCTGTTAGGAGTACTTTTTACGATACAAACCAGTGGGACGGTGCAGCCGACCGGGTGCCCTCATGTAGTCTCAGCCCTGGCTACACAGCTTGTACATTCGCTTCTCCCACATCTGCTGGTGGTCTTTGCTGGGTCGTGTCAGGGTCAGTTTATCCTCTGCACTGGTGCAGCACCTTTATTGCCCCAGCAGCATGAACCCCAAAGCTTTATTCCAATGACTACCTGACAGCCAGTCCATATCTGTATTTTCTTAAGAAAAAAGTTTTTTAATGTTTATTCATTTACTTATTATTTTTAACATTTATTCATTTTTGAGAGTCAGAGGGAGAGCATGAGCAGAGGAGCGGCGGGGGGGGGGGGGGAGAGAGAGAGACAGACAGACAGACAGAATCTGAAGCAGGCTGCAGGCTCTGAGCTGTTTGTTAGCACAGAGCCCGATGCGGGGCTCAAACCCACAAATTGCGAGACCATTACCTGAGCTAAAGTCAGATGCTCAACTGACTGAGCCACCCAGGCGCCCCAGTGTTTATTTATTTTTGATAGAGACAGAGTGTGAGCAGGGGAGGGGCAGAGAGAGGGAGGGACACAGAATCCGAAGCAGGCTCCAGGCTCCAAGCTGTCCGCAAGCACAGAGCCTGACACGGGGCTCAAACTCAACAACTGTGAGATCTTGAGCTGAGCTGAAGTCGGGCGCTTAACTAACTGAGCCACCCAGGCACCCGCATATTTTTCTGCTGGTCTCCAGAACATAGTAGAACTGCTCTTTTCCAAACCAAGATACAATCAAAACCACTCCTCATTTCCTGTCTCTTAAGTCTGTCCCTTTACCCTGCCTTTTTAAAGTTTTTGTGCCATTGGCTTTTTGAAGAGATCAGTTGTTTGGTGGCAGGGCGTGAGTTATGGAGTGGCTGCCCATCTCCTCCGGTGTCCTTAACCTGCTCACAGTATTCCCTGTGGAGTGGGAATGGGATCCTGAGGCTGCATTAAAATCAGGTAAAACGAGTTTGACCAGAAAAGCTGATAGGGGCAGCTTCTCCCCTATGTGTGTTGCTTCTCATTAGGAGCCATGAGGACTAACTGTCTCCAGCTTATGGGGAGGTGCTCGTCTTTTCCAAGCGCGTCATTTGTCATAACACATTCCCGTGCCCGGTGTTTTCCTCTTTACCTTATGAAGAAAACGTAAATCTCAATGTTAGGAAGTATTAGTTACGTGGGTCCCATTAACTCTTGTTTAACTTGGTTGATGCTTTGTTACAGTAACCCATAGATTTCTTCTCAGTGCCTAGACCTGGTCCTAGACCACCAGAACCCGGTAGCTCTCTGTCCCTGAAGGCCAGTTGCATGGATTGATGAGACAGCCCATTAGTTCTGGCACACGGAGCAGAAAGCTGTCTTTAGAGGTGCACTGACTGCTTGGAAGGGAGGGAAGCAGTGCCAGGCTGAGAGTCAGGTGAGCAACTAGGACAGTGGTTCAGTTTTCATAGGATGGATCTACCTTTGGGATTTTGTAGAATTTTAAAGGTGTAAATGTGCTCATATTCAAATGCAAGTATTTTTATCAGGGTAAGATAACCTGTCCCCTGCCCCTTTTTTTTAAGTTTATTTATTTTGAGAGAGGGAGCGGGGAGAGAGCATGTGCACTTGAGCTCATGGGGGAGGGACAGTGAGAGAGAGAGAGAGAGAGAGAGAGAGAGAGAGAATCCTAAGCAGGCTTTGTGCTGTCAGTGCAAAGCCTGACGTGGGGTTGGATCTCATGAGCCACGCATGGGATCATGACCTGAGCTGAAATCAAGAGTTGGATGCTTAACCGAATCATCCAGGCACCCCCAACTTACTTTTATTTTAGTGGGTTTCTGCCTGTTTTCATTTGGTAAATAATTGAGTCAATATGATTATGGACGTATCCATTGATACTTTAAGTATATTTGATTTAGCTGCTGAGTGTGTAGAATTATTCTTTTGGTGACTTAACGAAGAATAATAAAATGATTTTGTTTCAGAATTGACGTCCAGTATTTCTCTTTTTTTGAGAGAGAGTGTGCATGTGCGAACGTGGGGGAAGGGGCAGAGGGAGAGGGAGAGGGAGGGAGAGAATCTTAATCAGACTCCATACCCAGCACAGAGCCTTATGCAGGCCTCAATCTCATGATCCTGGGATCATGACCTGAGCTGAAATCGAGAGTAGGATGCTTAACCAACTGAGCCACCCAGGTGCCCTGATGTCGAGTATTTCTAATGGATGCACACATTTTACTTCCTAGGGAGCAAAGAGAGAAAGAAGAAATTGAGAAGTACCGAATGGAACGGCCCAAAATCCAACAACAATTCTCAGATCTGAAAGTAAGTCGATGGATGGCGTGCACTTTCTCGTGCATCTAAGTTACCCAGCAGAGAATGGGGTAGGATTGATGAGACTTTACTAACTTTGCTCTTTTTTAATTTTTTATCTTTTTAAATATTTACTTATTTATTTTGAAAGAGTGCGAGTGAGCATGAGCAGGCGAGGGGGAGAGAAAGGGGGAGAGAAAATCCTAAGCAGGCTCTGTGCTCAGTGACGAGTCCGACACGGGGCTCCATCCCATAACCATGGGATCGTGACCTGAGCCCAAATCGAGAGTTGAGTGTGCAACTGACTGAGCCACCCAGGTGCCCCAGCTTGCTCTTTATTAAATTCATGTGATAGGAGAAGGTCCCTGCTTTAGTGTTTAATTTTATGTATATGTGTGCAAAGAAAAAGTTCTTTCTCCCTCTGCTGAAAAAAATGGGACTTGTGAGCTTATTTTCTTAGTAACTTTAATTCTGTTTGTGCATCAGGTTCTCCACACAGTCCTCTGGGCTTTGACAGAACAATTTACATTTGAGTGAAATAGAGTAGATCCAAGACATTGAATTTTCTGAGTGAAGTAGATAATCTCTGCATCAAAATTCTTTCTAAACCATGATGATTTGGGGACCAGGGGTCAGGGAGAACATAGTTTTTCATGTGCACATGAAAGTCTACCAGAGGATTCACGTTTTTCGGGGGTCGAATGTCTCCAGAGGAAGTTGGCAGAAGTCACAGAAGAAGAGTGGCTGAGCATTCCCGAGGTTGGTGATGCCAGAAACAAACGCCAGCGGAACCCGCGCTATGAGAAGCTGACTCCCGTTCCCGACAGTTTCTTCGCCAAACATTTACAGACTGGAGAGAACCATACTTCAGTGGATCCTCGACAAACTGTGAGCATCTGAAGAGAAGGCGACTAGGTCTTTAGCCTCGTTAGAGAGATCAGTAGTGGGAGCCATGGGTGGTGTTAGAGTAAGTGCTTCTGTGGTTCAGAAGCTGAACTGTGGCTGAGTCTGTACAGCTGCATGTGTATCAGGCTCCCCTGGAAAGATTTCAGGGTGATGGGATTCTTGTGCGTGAAAATGCAACCCAGTGTTTTTTGTCCTCTCCCCCTCCTCCCCCAGCAATTTGGAGGTCTTAACACACCCTATCCAGGTGGACTGAACACCCCATACCCAGGTGGAATGACACCTGGATTGATGACACCTGGCACAGGTGAGCTGGACATGAGGAAGATCGGCCAAGCGAGGAATACTTTGATGGACATGAGGCTGAGCCAGGTGAGTCTGTGTCGCGTGGCATCTTCCTACGATGTAGAAATTGCTTTCTGATGGTCAAACTAACGTAAGTTAGTGAAAAGTGCATATTTTGAAGTGCTTTGTCACAGGATACGCAGACCTGTGACGATGTAGTGTCCTGGCAGGACCCTGCGTCCAGGCGGCCTGTGCGTCTGCCTACAGGGCGTGCACAGGTGTGGTGCGGTCAGCGCCAGCGGCAGAGGCCGGGCCGCGCGGCGCTCCTGTTCCCTCTCGGGGAGCTGAGGGTGGTCGCAGGTGACAGAGGGCTGCCTGACAGACCGAACGAAGGCACTCATGTCAAGCTGCGCGCTCGCTGTCAGTGCGGCTCGGTCCTTCCACCTTTATGCAGAAATTAAGTGCGGGTGTACATCCGCAGTGGAGTATCACTCAGCCGTACTAAAGAGGGAGAGCTGGTCATTTACAGCAACGTGGGTGGGCTCAGAAGATACTGTGCTAAAAGCAGTAAGTCAGACAGAAAAAGACAAATGCCAGATGATCTCATTTATACGTGGAATTGAAAAAACAACCAACCAAAAAATGGACTCTTCAATACAGAGAACAAACTGGTGGTCGCCAGAGGGAGGAGGGAGGGTAGGTGAAATAGATAAATGGGGCTTAAGAGGTACAAACCTCCTATTGTAAAACAAGTCACCGTGGTGAAAAGTACAGCGTAGGGAATCGTCAGGAAAGTCGAGGCAGCGTTGTACGGTGGGTGGCCGCATCGTGGTGAGCCCCGGGTGACGTATGGAGTTGTCGACTCAGCATTATACACCTGTTATACTTCGTATGGTAATTCTGCTTCAATAAAAAAAGTTAAATGTGCATATTTTCTGCCTGCACTTGAGTAAATTTGTCAGTGCTCTAGAAAACCCAGGTGAGGTGCAAAAACCTTTCTAATTACGACATGCACGTCGGAAACCACGAAGAGAAATATTTCCAATTTGATGACGTACCAACGGTAAACTTTTGCATGATAGAAAGGACTGTAAATTCACAAGAATGCACGATGTGGGAAGAAGAACCCTCACGTGCTCGACTGCCTGTGTTGCATGTATGACCTTCCACGGTGCAGCCTCACACGGATGCACCTGCACATTCTTGGGAGGCGTCCGGGCCTACACCCTCACACCACCAGTGGATGACGTGGGCTGTGACTAGAAGTGGCAAAACAGTGTAGTGAACATCTCAACCGTGACTGTTTGATGCAGCGAGAAACTTTCAGGTTTTCAGGGAACTTTTACTGTACTTGAGCTTTTTCCGGTGAGCAAGTATTTTACAATACAAATCAGCTTACACATCTAAAAAATTACACGTTTTTATGTTCCTGGATGTGTACCTACTCTATACTTCATAAATTGGGAAGTAGTTCACTGTTTATGGGTATCGTGATTGAATCTTTGAGGGACTTTGTGGGGTTTCATTATTATTATTATTTTTTTGCTGTTACAAACCACGCTTTGGTGAGCTTGTGTGTGTATCTTTAAGATGGACTTGCGGGTTTTTTTCACCTAAGTGCTAAGCCGTCTCGCCGGCACACACAGCAGAGGCAGCTTTTGTGAGCAGAGGCTGGCTGCGCCGGCTGGGGGCGGGGCACGCATCGCCTCTGTGGTCACCGTCACCGTCTCCGTCTCCGTCTCCGTCTCCGTCTCCGTCTCCGTCTCCGACTGGAGAGGCAAACCCCCTGCGGCCAGCCAGCCTCCGTCTCGCTTCCGTTCTTGCCGGTGGCATGGCGGCATCTTCTCCCGCGCGTCTCCTGTCCCAGCAGTGCCGTCAGCGCTGCTTCTGGCGCCTGCTTTGTCCGCTTCCCTCTTGTCTCGACACTGCTCTGACGTAAGTCATCATCCCTGTTGTGTGCGTCTTCAGGAGTTGTTTCTCTTCTAGGGTTTTTTATGGAATGCAGAGTAATTTCTTAAAAATCCTTTATGGTAACTTTTTTGTGGTAAAATATATGTGATAAAACCTACCATTTTTAATGATTTTTCTTAATGTTTATTTTTGAAGGAGAGAGAGACAGAGTGAGCAGGGGAGGGGCAGAGAGAGAGGGAGGCGCAGAATCCGAAGCAGGCTCCAGGCTCCGAGCCGTCAGCACAGAGCCCGAGGTGGGACTCGAACCCACAAACTGTGAGATCATGACCCGAGCCAAAGTCGGACGCTGAACCGACTGAGCCCCCCAGGCGCCCCCGTACTTAAGTGTACAGACAGTGGTGTTGAGTGCGTTCATGTTGTTACGTGACTGTCATTGCCGCCCGACTCCAGAACTTCTTCATCTTCCCAAACTGAAGCTCTGTCCGCATCGATGCTAATTTCCCAGTTTCCGCCTCCAGCCCCTATTAACTTCTTTTCTTTCTGTCTCTACGAATTTGACTTGACTCTTGCACGTACCCTCACGTGAGTGGATTCGCACAGCATCTGTCCTTTTGTGACTGGCTTTATTTCCATTAGAGTGACGTTCTCAAGGCTCATCCCAACTGTGGCGTGTGTCGGTACCTCTTTTCTTTTTCAAGCTGAAAAACACTCCGTCGTGTGTGTGTATAGATCCCATTTTGTCTGTTCTTTCGACAGACGCGTGGGTCGCTTCCACCTTTCGGCCATTGTGACCCTTGCTGCTGCGGACACGGGTGTGCAGGTAGCTGTTTGAGTCCCTGCTTCCGAGTTCCTTTGGGTGTAAACCCAGAAGTGGGTTGGTGGATCATGTGGTGACTCTTTGTTTACTTCTTTGAGCAGCTCTGCCTAAGGGTTGCAGTTTCTCCCCATCCTGGACATTTGTTGTTTTCGGATATCCTGGTAATAGCCGTCGTAACGGGTGTGGAGTACTGTCTCGTCGCTGTGGTTTTCATTTGTGTTTCCCTGATGAACGTTGAGTGTCTTTCCATGTGGAGAAATGTCTTCTCATGTCTTTTCCTTGGAGAAAAGTCTACTCAAGTCCTTTACCCATTTTTTTGGTGTTATGGCTTTATTGACACAAATACAACGTGCACATAACCTGTTCATTTTGTTTGCTGCACAGCCTAGCTTGAGATTGGTGAGTCTCATGGCCGGCGGGGCTGCGCTTTCCACAGTGGTTTTGTGGTTCCTGGAGGGACCCTGTGAGCGGTCTCTGCATAGTAAGACCTGTTGCACATCAGCAACGCTTCAAGCTCCTTGACATCGTGGACGAGGAACTTCCGGAAGCCACTGGGGAGCGTGTGCTTTGTTTTCTTGTTGCTCCCGTAACCGGTGCTGGCCATCAGGATCTGGCCCTTGAACCTTCCGTACACTCTATTTTCCGTGCCTCTGGGTTTCTGCCAGTTGAGTTTAATTTGACATATGGGTCTGACTGGTGCTGGATGAACTTCTTGGTTCCCTTTCTGACGGTGCTGTGCTTCACCTGAGGTCTGAAGGCGGCCACGATGCTGGGGAGCGACAGCACCGAGGACGAGCTGCCCGTTTTTTTTCAAGAGCAGTTTTAGATTTCACACCGGAGTTGCGAGAAAAAGACAGATTTCCCATATGCCCTCTGCCGCCACACGTGCGTAGCCTCTTCTATTGCCAGCATTCCCATCTGAGCGGGCCAGTCTTTAAAGTTAATGAACCTGCATTTACAAATCATCATCCAAACCTGTAGTTGGTATTAGGGTTCACTCTTGGTGTTGTGCGTTTTATGGATTCGGACAAACGTATAATAACGTGTATCCACCATTGCATAGTTGACTCTTGAACAACGCAAGGGTTAGAGGCAGTGACTCCCTGCTCAATTGGAAATCCGTGTGTAACTTTTTACTCCCCAGAAACTTAACTGCTAAAGCCTATTGTTGACTGGAAGCCTTACTGATCACTAACTGTTGATTAACGCCTATTTTCTACATTGTATGTATCATGAACTGTATCCTCACGATAAAGGGAGCTCAAGAAAAAACATTATTTAGAAAGTCGTAAGAGAAAATACATTTACAGTATTATCCTGTATTGAAGAAAATCTTTGTAGACCCATGTAATTCAGCCATGTTGTTCAAGGGTCAGTTATTATATCACTAAAAAGAGGTTCACTGCCTTTTAAGAGATTTAAAAATTCCCCTGATAAGCTCTGCCAGCTCATTCCTCCCTGCCTCTCCACCTGTAGCAATCACTGAACTTTTTACTGTCTTCATAGTTCTGCCTTTTCCAGAATGCCATATGGTTGGAACCATTCAGTGTGTAGCTTTCTCAGATTGGCTTCTTTCAGTTAGTAACACGCATTTAAATTTCTTCCGTGTCCTTTCTGTTATTTTTTTTAAATTCACATTAGCTTAAAAACATTTTTTTGATGTTTTGTTTATTTTTGGGAGTGAGACTACAAGCGGGGGAGGGGCAGAGGGAGGGGGACAGAAGATCTGAAGCGGGCTCTACGCCGACAGCAGCAAGCTTGATGTGGGGCTTGACTCATGTGAGGTCATGACCTGAGCCAGTGTCGGGCATCGCACCGACTGAGCCACCAAGCGACCCAGGCACCCCTCACGTTAGCTTTAATTGTAATAAGATTTGGCATCTTTTTGCATGCTTAGTGGCTATTTCTTTTTAAAAAATTTTTAAAAAATGCTTTTAATTGAAGTGTGGCTGACACAATGTTACATTCATTTCAAGTGTGCTTCTTTATGTCCTTTCATGGCTTCACAGCTCATTTCTTTCTGTCACTGAGCACTGCTCGTTTTCTGGATCTATTTTATCCATCATCTACTGAAGGACATCTTGATTGCGTCTAAGTTTTGGCAGTTTTTTTTGTTTTGTTTTGTTTGTTTTTTTTGGTTTTTTTTTTCAACGTTTATTTTTGAGACAGGGAGAGACACAGCATGAACAGGGGAGGGTCAGAGAGAGGGAGACACAGAATCTGAAGCAGGCTCCAGGCTCTGAGCTGTCAGCACAGAGCCTGACGCGGGGCTCGAACTCACGGACTGCGAGATCATGACCTGAGCCGAAGTCGGCCGCTTAACCGACTGAGCCACCCAGGCGTCCCAGTTTTGGCAGTTTTGAATAAAGCTGCTGTAAACGTTCGTGTGCAGTTTTGTGTGTGTGCACGTGTAATTTTTTAACTCTGGGTAAATACCAAAGAGTGTGACTATTGGATTATATGGTAAGAATATGTTTAGTTTTGTAAGAGACCAACGAACTGTCTCCCAAAGTGGCTGCACCGTTTGGCATGCCCGCCGGCAACGAAAGAGAGCTCCCGCCGCCCCACACCCTCACCGGCGTGTGGTGTCAGTGTTCTGGAAATTGCTCGTTCTTTTTTTTTTTTTTTAAATTTTTTTTTTTTTTTTTTTAACGTTTATTTATTTTTGAGACAGAGAGAGACAGAGCATGAATGGGGGAGGGTCAGAGAGAGGGAGACACAGAATTTGAAACAGGCTCCGGGCTCTGAGCTGCCAGCACAGGGGCCCGATGCGGGGCTCGAACTCACGGACCGCGAGATCGTGACCTGAGCCGAAGTCGGCGCTCAACTGACTGAGCCACCCAGGCGCCCCTGGAAATTGCTCGTTCTAAGAGATGTGTAGCAGTATCTTGTTTTCATTTGCATTTCTCTGGTGACATATGATGTGGAGCATCTTTTCATATTTATATTTGTCATCTGTATATCTTTGGTGAAGGGTCTGTTAGTGTCTTTGGCCCAGTTTTTAATTGGATTCTTTTCAGATTATTGAGTTTCAATTGCTCTTTCTATGTTTTGGATACACGTCCTTTATCAGATTTGTCTTTTTGAGTATTTGTTCCCAGTCTGCGGCTTGTTTTTTTATTCCCTTGACAATGCCTTTTTATTAAATTTATTTTTAAAATTTACATCCAAGTTAGTTAGCATCTAGTGCAACAATGATTTCAGGAGTAGATTCCTTAGTGCCTCTGACCCATTTAGCCCATCCCCCCTCCCACACCTCCTCCAGTAACTCTCAGTTTGTTCTCCATATTTGTGAGTCTCTTCTGTTTTGTCCCCCTCCCTGTTTCTATATTATTTTTGTTTTCCTCCCTTATGTTCATCTGTTTTTTCTCTTAAAGTCCTCATGTGAGTGAAGTCATATGATTTTTGTCTTTCTCTGACTGATTTCGCTTAGCATAATACTCTCCAGTTCTATCCACGTAGTTGCGAATGGCAAGATTTCATTCTTTTTGATAGCCGAATAATACTCCATTGCATATATACACCATGGCTTTATCCATTCATCCATTGATGGACATTTGGGCTCTTTCCATACTTGGGCTGTTGTCAATAGTGCTGCTATAAACATTAGGGTGCATTGTCCCTTCAAAATAGCACAGCTGTATCCCTTGGATAAATACCTAGTAGTGCAATTGCTGGGTCGTAGGGTAGTTCTGTTTTTTATTTTTTGAGGAACCGCCACACTGTTTTCCAGAGTGGCTGCACCAGCTTGCATTCCCACCAGCAGTACAAGAGAGATCCCCTTTCTCCGCATCCTCGCCAACATCTGTTGTTGCCTGAGTTGTTAATGTTAGTCATTCTGACAGGGGTGAGGTGGTATCTCATTGTGGTTTTGATTTGTATTTCCCTGATGATAAATGACGTTGAGCATCTTCTCATGTGTCCATTGGCCATCTGGATGTCTTCTTTGGAGAAGTGTCTGTTCATGTCTTTTGCCCATTTCTCCACTGGATTATTTGTGTTTTGGGTGTTGAGTTTGATAAGTTCTTTATAGATTTTGGATACTAACTCTTTATCTGATATGTCATTTGCAAATATCTTCTCCCATTCCTTCGGTTGCCGTTTAGTTTTACTGATTGTTTCCTTCGCTGTGCAGAAGCTTTTTATTTTGATGAGGTCCTAGTAGTTCATTTTTGCTTTTGTTTCCCTTGCCTCCAGAGACGTGTTGAGTAAGAAGTTGCTGCAGCCAAGATCAAAGAGGTTTTTGCCTGCTTTCTCCTCGAGGATTTTGATGGCTTCCTGTCTTACGTTTGGGTCTTTCATCCATTTTGAGTTTATTTTTGTGTCTGGTGTAAGAAAATGGTCCAGGTTCATTCTTCTGCATGTCGCTGTCCAGTTTTCCCAGCACCACTTGCTGAAGAGACTGTCTTTATTCCGTTGGATATTCTTTCCTGCTTTGCCAGAGATCAGTTGGCCATACGTTTGTGGGTCCATTTCTGGGTTCTCTATTCTGTTCCATTGATCTGAGTGTCTGTTTTTGTGCCAGACAATGCCTTTCACAGACAGAAATTTTTTAATATAATGAAGTCTAATTTATCAGTGCTTTCATGGATGGTGCCTTTGGTGTTGTGTCTAAAAAGTCCTCACCAAACCCCAGATCATCTACATTTTCTCCTATGCTACCATGTAAGAGTTTTATAGTTTCGTGTTTTATATTTAGGTTTGTATTCCATTTTGAATTAATTTTCGTGAGGGGTATAGAGTCTGTGTCTAGATTCATTTCTTTGCATGTGGATGTCCAGTGGGTTTAGTGCCATTTGTTGAGGAGACTGTTCTTGCTCCATTATGTTGCCTTTGCTCCTCTGTCAAAGATCAGTTGACCGTATTTCTGGGCTCTGTGCTCGCCCCCCACCCCCGCCCCAAAGTAAGCTCCACACCCGACATGTGGCTTGAACTCAACAACCCTGAGATCAAGAGTCCCATGCTCTACGGACTGAACTAGCCCCCTGGGCCCTGTTCTCTACCACTGGTCCATTTGTCCATTTTTTCGACAGTACACACTGTCTTGGTTACTGTGGCTTTGCAGTGAGTCTGAAAATTGGGTAGTATCAGCCCTCTGACCTCTTTCTTCTGCTTCAATATTGTGTCGGCCACTGCAGGCCTTTGTCTTTCTACATAAGCATTAGAATCAATGTGTTGATACTCATGGAATAACTGGTTGGGATTTTGATTGGGATTGCACTGAATCTATAGATCAAGGTGGGAAGAACTGATATCTTAATGATATTAAGTCTTTTTTTCAGGAACATGGAGAGTAGATGATACTTTTTTGGGTTTTTTTTTGGAATTAAAATTATTTTTAGCATTTTTTTTTTTTTTTTTTTGAGAGAGAGAGAGAGAGAGGGCACAAGCGAGTGAGGGGCAGAGAGAAAGAGAAAGAGAGAGAAAGAGAGAGAAGTGGGGCTCACCTGAAGCGAGGCTCGTGCTCACCCCAAGCAGCGCTGGAGCTCAGGAACCATGAGAGCCAAAGTCAGAAGCTTAATAGACTGAGCCACCCAGGCACCCGATACTTTGTTTTTAATTTCAGATTCCTTTTGTTCACTGCTGATATATGGGAAAGTGATTGACTTTTGTATGCAACCTTGTATCCTACACCCTTGCTATAATTGCTTATTAAGTCTGGGAATTTTTATGTTGATTCTTTGGATTTTCTACATACACAGTCATCTGCAAACAGAGCCTTATCTTTTCCATTCCAGTCTAGACCACTTTCCTCTTTCTCTTGTCTTGCTGAATTCACTTAGGACCCTCTGTCCACATTTCTTTTTTGTTGTTGTTGTTACTGTTTATCATGGTAATTTTAAGGTTCACAGAGAGAATTGTATAATGAACTGCTATTTGCTAATTTAAAGAAAGTTATTGAAATAATCTTTTTACTTTATAATTTCTAGGTTTTACTCATTCATAGGTAGACCTTATGTTTAGCTAGATTTTTTCCCCCTGGGGCTTTTATGATTTTTTTTTTTTTTTAATAACTCTGTTTTATATATATGTGTGTGATCATCACAAAGTGTTGTTTTGAGTTAGTGTTGTTTTTCTACCTTTATAGTGTCCGTATTCACTGGTGGTCAGGATTGTGGGAGGGGTCCTGGGGCTTCTGGGTACTTTGTTTTGGCGTCTTTGACTCCCCTCCAGTTCCTGTTTGACTTGTCCTGCCTTGCAGGTGTCTGACTCAGTGAGTGGGCAGACTGTGGTTGACCCCAAAGGCTATCTGACGGATTTAAACTCCATGATTCCGACCCACGGAGGGGACATCAAGTGAGTGCTCTGTGGAACTGGTGGGAAGGAGTGGGACTCAGGTTGCCTAGAGTGTTTTGGATTTTATTTGAAAAGTGTGCAGCCGAAATAGGACGTGGACATTCTAAAAAACGTGTGGTGAAATAGGTTGATTTTTATCTGTACGGTTACGTATGTTGTGGATATTAAATATGTTACAAACAATATTCAAAATTGGTGGGCATGCGGAACTAGAAGGCACCTTGCTAACTGTGTCCCACACGAGGACCCTCGAGCTCAGTGCCTGCCTGGCGCCTGGAGAGGTCTTAAGCCTGTTTGCACGGGTGCTCCGCAGCCGTCTCAGAAGGGTGCTGGTCAGAGCTTTGAGCGGGTTTTGCCCCTTGGGACATCAGATTTGACAGTTCCTGCACTGGCGTCTTCGTTCTGGGCCTGGGCATCCCCTCAGCAACGTGGTGGCCTGACCCCGTGTGCCTTCCGACCCTTGCAGTGACATCAAGAAGGCACGGCTGCTCCTCAAGTCTGTGCGGGAGACAAACCCTCACCACCCACCAGCCTGGATTGCATCCGCCCGCCTGGAAGAAGTCACCGGGAAGCTGCAAGTAGCACGAAACCTCATTATGAAGGGGACGGAGATGTGCCCCAAGGTAAGGCTCGGGTTAGGGTTTTCCTGGAAGGCTGCACGATGCCAGCCGCGGAGGGACCCTCAGTGTCTGTAGCACACGGGGCGTCTGTGAGAGGTAGACTTGAGGTAGAATGAACCTGCCTGCCTCTTGGTGTCGAGACTCCACACAGCTGGACAGGCCAGGGGGAGGAGGCAAAAAGTGTGAAAGGGCTTTTTCCTGCTTATTTTCACTTAGAGTTTAAGGCTCATCTACGGTTAGTTTAATGGCAGGATAACCTTAACCAGACAGCTAAATTGGTCAGCTTTTCCACCCCACCTAATATAAGAGACATAAAGATTAATTCTCACTCTTAGGAGACTAGTCCAGTACTTTTTTGAAAGGTGGGGAGACTAGACAAGCTTTAAAAAGTCCTTTGAGACCCTCTAATGCACCATACATTTATTGTGCAGATGGGGTGCCCTTGGCAGTGAAAGATACCCTCTCTGAACCCTTAACACAGGACATCAGGCATAAATTAGAACTTCCCAGGCAATCCCACAGCCACATGCTGATACGTCTCCATTTCATCTGTCGATTGACTCATCATCCCAAAGGGCAGACTGTTTGTCTCTAGTAGTGTTGTGTGTTTCCCCGACTTGGACACAGAGGTGCTGTAGCGACATTCCCAAGCGTTGGCATTACGGGGCCCCCGGTGCAGGCGTGTTTGAGGCCAAGCTGACGGACTTAGGTTTGATTGTAAAACCTGGGGCCATGGGTCTGATGAGCCCAGCCCCTCCTGTTCCTGAGGCTTTCAGGGTCGCCTGCTGCTCTGCCTCAGCTTACTGCCTGCACGGACACTTCTGTTGTTTTGTTTTGCCTCACAGAGTGAAGATGTCTGGCTAGAAGCAGCCAGGCTGCAGCCTGGGGACACGGCCAAAGCTGTGGTGGCCCAAGCTGTCCGTCACCTCCCTCAGTCTGTCAGGATTTACATCAGAGCAGCGGAGCTGGAAACAGACATTCGCGCCAAGAAGCGGGTTCTTCGCAAAGGTGAGCCTCCCTGGGGCTGCCGTCACCAGCAGATGCATCTGGGGCTGTGACCCACGTGAGGCAGGCGCCACCTTCTCCACTCCTGGTGCCCGTGTTCTCACTCGGAGAGCAGACTCTTCACTGCTTTGCTCAGGCTTTTGGTGGAAGCGGTTAGGGAATGGGTGATGTTTTCAGGCCTTTTTCTGGGCTGGGTTGCCTCTGCTCTTGGAGCCTCTTGGATCGGGGGGTAGTTTCCACTCTGGATGAGGCACTCGGGTTTATATCCCACACCTGCCTTTTCCCGTTGTGACCTCGAGCACGGTAAGCAGTCACGCTGTGGCCCAGGTTTTCCCATCTGTAAGAACAGTGCTCATTCGGAACCTGCTTCTTTTTTTTTTTTTTTTTTTTTTTTAAATTTTTTTTTTTTTCAACGTTTTTTTATTTATTTTTGGGACAGAGAGAGACAGAGCATGAACGGGGGAGGGTCAGAGAGAGAGGGAGACACAGAATCGGAAACAGGCTCCAGGCTCCGAGCCATCAGCCCAGAGCCTGACGCGGGGCTCGAACTCACGGACCGCGAGATCGTGACCTGGCTGAAGTCGGACGCTTAACCGACTGCGCCACCCAGGCGCCCCCGGAACCTGCTTCTTAGGGCTTGATGTCGCGGTGTTTGTGGGGGGCAAGCCGGGCCAGCCCAGAGCAGGCTTTGGGGTGCCCATCTTCTCCACTGGCAGGAGCCTGACGCTGTGGCAGGTAGCGTGTCATGGTTTTAAGGCTGGACCAACTGGGTGGTAACAGCAGAGCTGTGTGTTAATGGGGTCCTTCCCGTCTCACGAAACCCTTGCTGGGTCACGGGATAGCACCTGTCTTCTCGCCTGGTGCTTCAAGCAGGGTGGCTTGTGCCATCGGCTCCTGTCACAGTGAATGGTTTGTATGGCGAGGAGGCTGTCCCCACCCAGGAGTCACTGCCCAGATGGAGCCTGTGTGGTGAACTGTCGTTGTTGCAGAGCTCGCGTTGAGAGCAGCGTTTCTCCCTGCACAGCCTGTGAAGTGGATGCTGCTTCTGGTCTCCGTTCCAGAGCAGATGCGCATGAGAGGGCTGGTCTGGAGTAAACCTGTGTCAGTGGCATAACTCTACTTGAATTGGTGGTGTGGGGAAAACGAGGTATGTTTTGTAGAATTGAGGGCAGTGTTCGGTGAGAGGTTCCCAGCCCTTGTTTTTAAGGTGGGTGTTTGAATGAGATGTTAAGAGGTGTGTGACCTCAGGCCATGCGAGTGTTCTCACACAGTTTCTGACTGTTTGTTCTCTGTGTTTGATTGAGGCCGGGCAGAGTCCCCCTTGTGCCTGTGTGTGTTCATGCGTGTTTTCCTCTCTTGGGTCTGGTTCCTGATTGCAGCCCTATGACCCGTTAAGTGCTCAGCCAGTCTTTTAAAATGAGGCCAGGAGCAGAAAGTTAGCACCTGTCTTGGTTTATAGAAATTAGCTTGTCTTTTTTTAGCCAGAAAATTAGTTCTTTAATGACAAACATATTAAACTGTGGGTAATTAGCATTATTTATTTAGGAAAGCTCTACTGAATCTCGCCTGCCACAACTCATGATGAATGGTCAGAATGTCTTTGTGGCCACTCCTTCTTCACCACCACATTACCTGGATTCATTTCCATCTGGCTTCAGATTTGGAGAGGGGAGCGGGCATGGAGGTGGGGCCTGCAGAGCAGTGTTGACTGATGGCTTTTCCAAGCTGTGCTGGATCTCTAGAGCAACGGCTCTCCTGCCTCTGCTTCTCTCAGAGAGCTGTGCTAAGGCAGAAAGAACATGGAGTCCCCAAGCTGGCCTCTGCCCCTAATCCCTGCTCTTGGTCCTGGCCTGCCCCTGGCCTCAGAGTATTTCCAAGAACAGCATTCTTTTTTCAGATGCCTGGGGCAGAGCTGGGTGCTGCTTCAGTTAGCTCTTGGTGAGAATCAAGGTGACAGCTACTTCCATCAGTGACTTAGGACACCTCTCCAGCCCTCAGTTGCTGGCATGGGAGCTCTGGGTCTCAGCTGAATGCAGCTGACCTCTTAGTCCGTTGTTGGGAGGATTTGAACTTGGAATGCTAGTCTGACACCTGAGTGACCTTGAGCGAGGTATTAGACCTTTGAGCTGGTGTCCTTGTCTGTATAAGGGCAACATGTGGGCCTGAGGCTAGGCTATCGGCTGCCTCCTGTCAACTCGGCTCACTATGATAGACGTGAAGGTCTATGTTACTCTGCGATTAATACAGTCATAAAAGTGGAGTTATTTTAGCCTGAAACCGTATATTTTGGTGCATAAATCATGGCAGCCTCCAGTGGCCGTCACTGTCGGGTCACTGTGAGCAGAGGGATGGCACCTGAGTGTCCTCCCTGCAGGGCCACGGCTGGAGATCATGTTGGCCTCTGTGGGATCCCATCTTCTGCTTGCGGGCATGTCTGTTCCAGACTGCTCTTTTCCTACCTGGGCTGCCCCTTGTATACCGGCTGGCTGCAGCCTCTCAACATGGTAGCTGGCCTCTGGGAAGAGCTCTGGCAAGAGCCGAACCGGCCAGCAACAGCTGGCTTTAGCTTTAGTCCTCCGGGCTGCTGACGAGACAGCGGTGGAGGAGTTCCCACTGTCTTCCCAAGAAGTGGACACACACCAGCCCTGGGCGTCGTACCCATCTCTTGGGGAAGGTAACGACCCTGTGAGTTCAGTCCCACTGGAAAGTTCCAGATGCTAGAGACTGAATGATGAAGTTTACTTCCACTGATCTGCAGTGTAACGCGGAGAAGGGAAGCAGGGGCAAAGTAGCTAACGTGTGCCTGCAGGGGTGTACTTGTGTGTCCTCGTGTTTCTGGCTGGTCACTTGGCTGGAGGACAGGACTTTCTTCCTCCACTGCTTGTGCCCTCTGCTAGCACCTTACCTGGTCAGGGTCCTTTCCTGGACCGGGGACTCAAACTGTGAACTCCTGAAGTGGCTAGGTCCTCAGCGGTCTGGCTTTCTTGGGCTGCCACACTTCCATTAACTGACTTTGGAAGTGGAAACCCTAAGCCAGGCCTTAGCACTCTCTGGGCTCTGGTCATGGGTTGTCCTTCCGCAGTACACAGTGCCACTCAGTCTCCCCTTGGGGGTGAGAGTTCGCCTCTCCAGCCAGGGCTGGTGCAGTGGCCTCAGAGGGCTCTTCTTTCAGTGTGGTAGAGCTGTGGCTCTGAGGCTTCCTGCAGAGTTCACAGGTGGGAACCAAGCTTTCCCAGTGGGTTGTGACCTGTAGTCTGGGGAGCTGCTTGGATGTCACTGCTTCTTCCTGGACCTGTGCGTTTTGGCTGCGTGAGAAGCACCCGTGTAGGCGGTTGCATCCCAGGATGTTGAGGCCTGTGGCTTCGGGGTGTTTCTCCCAGCCATGTTCGAAATGCTCACCAGTGTCCCATTGTTCTGCTAGGCCTTTGCTGCAAATGATGGGGATGTGGTAAGGCCAAGGGATCCCGCAGTCTGAGCCCTTTGCTGCACGTTTTTCTCTGTGAAATCGGTTTCTTGAGTACACGGTGGATGTGTGGTGCTGGAAGGGCTCTGTAGTCAGGAAGGCACTTCCAACCCAGAGAGAACCAGTCCCTGCCGCTCCCGATGGAATGGGTCCAGGGTGTTGGCCCAATCCAGGGGCTGGCTAGGGAATGGTTCCGGGTGAGGGAACTCAGCTCAGCGGTGGGCATCGTCAGGCCACCCTTGGGAGGGATTCCGTGAACTCCGAATGGCCCTCTGTGATCCTGCTCCGTGGCGCTGGTATGCAGCCCCGTGGATTGGGTGGGGGCGGCACGTCCCCTGAAGAGGAGGCCTGCCAATTGCTTCTGCTGGTGAGGGAGGCTCAGCTCCATTGGCAGGGAGGCCTGCCAATTCATCTGCTGGTGATGAAACCTGGCTTCATCCGGGTGCCCCCAGAAGGCCCCAGTCTGTGCCCTGATTTCAGATGAAATCAGAGAGCTGCCTCAGAAGTGCTGTGCTTTCCTGGCCAGTGACCTGAGCCGTGCTGTTCTCCATCAGCCCACCCCTGCGGGGGGCCTCCCGGAAGGCCTGGCCTCGCCCTCCCCTAGTACTCACGCTGCAGGGCTCTGTGTTGGTCTGCCTTCTGTTTTGGACTTTTTGGTAAATTGTGTATGAAGAAAGGGTTCTGTTGCTTAAACAGAGTTTGGAAGTTTCTGGACTGCACAAAGTTGTAGCCTCTTCTGGGAGTCCGTCCCCCTTCTCTGATGTCACTCCATATGCTGGCTGCCGTGGGCCACCAAAGGAGCCCACCTGCTGCAGAACCAGTCTGTCTGCGTCAGACACACAGCGCTCAGCGCTCCTCAGGGGCCAAGAAGGAGCCCACACCCAGCTGGCCCTCAGATGCACACCAGCCTGGGGAGATGTGTATCCCAGGGCCACTTCTCTTTTCTTTCCCCCGGTTTCTGCACACTCACTCACGTGCAACCCTCCCGGCCAGCCCTTCACACGTGGGTGATTGCCTTCTTGTGGTTCTTAACGTTGGTTTTCAGGCCTGAGTGGGAGCAGAGATGGCACACAGCTCCCTGTGCCTCCCTCAGTTGTCTGCTGTGTCCTGGTCTTGCTTGTGATTGAAGATGTTCTGCCCTGGGCTTGGCTGTATCTGCCCCAGACTCGAGAGGACCCACATAAAGGGCTGCTCCGCGATCCTGGCCACCAAGGGAGGGATCTTTTGGCCCTGCTGGTGGCAGCGCTCTTTGTGACACAAGCATCCTGCTTCTGCTTCTGCTTTTCTGTGACCCGATTTCTTGTCTGACCTTTCTCAGCCCTTGAACATGTTCCAAACTCCGTTCGCTTGTGGAAGGCGGCCGTTGAACTGGAAGAGCCTGAAGATGCTAGAATCATGCTCAGCCGAGCTGTGGAGTGCTGCCCCACCAGCGTGGAGGTGAGTCTGGCAGACTCTGCCCGAGTCCAAGTGCGGCGTCTGGAAGTGGCGTCAGCTGAGCATGGGGCTGTGATCTCTGGGGCCGTAAGGCAGGGTGAAATCATACGAGGCCACCTCGTAACGCGGCTGCTGGGCAGAATGGCCAGCCTGGCCGTGGTCACTCGTGCTGCTAGTGGAAGTGCAGAATGGAATCTTAGCTCGCCTCTGGCCCCTACAGAGAATTCTGTTTTGAGCACTCTTTTGCAAGGGCCTGTCCTTCTAATTCAGCTCAGAGTTTGTAAATGGGTCCTGCACAGTGGAGGGTGATAGAAAATACTAATGGCGTCTTTCTCTCAGCCCAGCATGAGAGGTCCGTTGCCTCAAACTAGTTGGGTTTCTTTAGTTTCAAGCATTCTGGTTCACAGCATTCTGTGCAGTGATTTTTAGTGTCGGTTTTATGATATCCAACATGTCCTTAATTATCCTAAGGGGTATTGTGAAATTCTCCAAGCAAAATTAATCTTCATTTATGTAAAAGTAAATAGAGCCCATACACATCTTTGGTGATGAAATGCTGCAGAATGAACAGCCAGGATGTGAGAACCCCAGAAGGCTGAACACCCGGGTGTCCTTTGTGAAGTCCGCAGTCGTGTCCTGCTCATCTTCTGTGCCACACCTGGAATGAGTCTGGCACAGTGTGTACATTTAACTGGTGTTTGAAATGTTTGACTGAGAATCTGTCAACTTCTCGTGTTCACCAGAGTCACTAAATAAGTCAGAAGCAGAACCGCACGGTTAATCAGATCAGGTGAAAAATGTTGCTGTATACGTTCATGGGCCCTGTTTAAAGGATCCTTGAGAGCTGTTAGAAAGAAGTTTATGCAAGTGCTGCGGCCTGTTAAGGTTGGCTCAACCTTTGACCTGGCGGGTTGCACTGAATGCTGTCCTCTTGTTTGCTGGTGTTGTCTCCCCACAGCTCTGGCTTGCTCTGGCAAGGCTGGAGACCTACGAAAATGCCCGCAAGGTCTTAAATAAGGCCCGGGAGAACATCCCTACAGACCGGCACATCTGGATCACGGCTGCCAAGCTGGAGGAAGCCAATGGCAACACGCAGATGGTGGAGAAGATCATTGACCGAGCCATCACCTCGCTGCGGGCTAACGGTGTGGAGATCAACCGCGAACAATGGATCCAGGTGAGGTCAGCAGGTAGGACTCTCCTCCGTAAGCAGCTGTGTCTCGGTGTCTGCTTTAAACATGTACGTTGGGGGGCGTCTAGGTGGCTCAGGTCATGATCTCATGGTTTGTGAGTTCGAGCCCCGCGTCGGGCTCTGTGCTGACAGCTTAGAGCCTGTATCGGATCCTCTGAACCCCTCTCTCTCTGCCCTTCCCCTGCTCTCTCTCTCTTTCAAAAATAAATAAACATTGTGGCGCCTGGGTGGCTCAGTCGGTTAAGCGGCCGACTTCGGCTCAGGTCATGATCTCACGGTCCGTGAGTTCGAGCCCCGCGTCGGGCTCTGTGCTGACAGCTCAGAGCCTGAAGCCTGTTTCAGATTCTGTGTCTCCCTCTCTCTGACCCTCCCCCGTTCACGCTCTCTCTCTGTCTCAAAAATAAACATTAAAAAAAAAAAAAAATTAAAAAATAAATAAACATTAAAAAAAAAATAAGGGGCGCCTGGGTGGCGCAGTCGGTTAAGCGTCCGACTTCAGCCAGGTCACGATCTCACGGTCCGTGAGTTCGAGCCCCGCGTCAGGCTCTGGGCTGATGGCTCAGAGCCTGGAGCCTGTTTCCGATTCTGTGTCTCCCTCTCTCTCTGTCCCTCCCCCGTTCATGCTCTGTCTCTCTCTGTCCCAAAAATAAATAAACGTTGAAAAAAAAAATAAATAAATTAAAAAAAAAATAAAAATAAAAATGCATGTTGGGGGGTGCCTGGGTGGCTTAGTCAGTCAAACCAAGGTCTGACTCTTGGTTTCTGCTCAGGTCATGATCTCATGGTTCGTGAGTTCAAGCCCTGCCTCGGGCTCTGTGGTGAAAGTGTGGAGCCTGTTTGGGATTCTCTCTCTCTCTCTCTCTCTCTCTCTCTCTCTGCCCCCACCTTGCCCCTCTCCCGCTTGCATGTGCTTTTTCTCTCTCTCAAAATAAATAAATAAACTTAAAAAAAAAACAAAACACGTTGGAGTCTCTCATAGGGTAGGGGCTGGTGGATGCTAACTGAGGGTCGTGACGCTGGCAGGAAAGCAGGCATGTGTGGCTTTTCCTTAGTTTTTATAGAGTTGACACCCTGAGGACACCTGTGGGTTGGATACCCTGAAGAACTTTCGGCACACGGACTCTAGTGAATAGTACCACTTTTCAAGGAGAAATAATACGATCTAAAGAGAACGGTAGGCCTGGGGCTGGTGAAGTCTCTGAAGATCTTCTGACCCAGCTTCCAGGGTGGGCGACGTCTCCTGCCTTCCACTTTCACCACGTGAGCTCTGTGGGCCAGGACTCCCCGTCTCCTGGGGGCCCTGCCTGTAGTGGAGTCAGCCTGGGGCGGGGAGTGCTTCTTTACCCCCATCTGCTCCCCACCAAGGGCCCTATGCAGGCGGCCCTCTTGTTTCGCCTACTGCCCTTGGCATTACAAGGTGGGAAGGTGGCCTCAGGCCTCCCGCCGCCTCCTTCTTGTGTTCCTGCTGCCGCAGGTCGGCTTATAGCTCCAGTTGTCCGCCCGGGGGCCTCTCCCCTCCTGAGGAGGTGGCCTCGAGGGGTGCTGCCCTGTTCCCAGGGATCCCCTCTTGATCAGTACCTCTGCCCTGTGTGGGTGTCATGCCATGTGGCCTCTCTGTGTTTGGGCATTTTTTTTTTTTTTTTTTTTAATCCTGGCTGCAAGGTCTCACATGTCCCTCTAAAATTCAGCCGTTGAGATTCAGCCCCTTTATTTCCTTGGTGTTTTTAGCCACGTTGTTACTTTTCGATGCCTCGTTCCTTTGTGGAGACCCATGGAGACCCGCGTTTCCAACTTGTGTCTTCTTCCTTCTGCCTGAAGGGCTGTAACAGTTTCTTATGTAAATTCTTCCAGTTTTTACGTGTCTGGAAACTGTATTTGATCTGTTTTTGAAAGCTGTTTTCCCTTGGTATAGAATTTAGGTTGACAGTCTTGTTCCGCAGTACTTTCAAGATACAACTTTACTGTCTTCTCTCGTGTGTTATTTCCCATAAGGCATTTGTCATCTTTATCTTTGTTTCTTCATACATATTATCTTCTCTTTCTTTTTAAAACAATTAATGACTTAAATTTTTTTTAACGTTTATTTATTTTTGAGAGAGCGTGCGCGCGCACGTGAGCGGGGGAGGGGGAGGGACAGAGAGAGAGGGAGACCCAGAATCTGAAGCAGACTCCAGGCTCTGAACTCTCCTCACAGAGCCTGATGTGGGGCTCAAACTTAGAAGCTGTGACCTAAGCTGAAGTCGGATGCTTAACCGACTGAGCCATCCAGGTGACCCTGTTGTAGCTCTTACATTTATATTTATGATTCATTTGAGTTCGTTTTTGGGTGTGGTGTGAGGGAAGGCTTTAACTTCATTCTCCACGTGCATGGCCAGTTGTCATCGGTGTAAGAGTTTATTTCTGAACTCAGTCCTAGTCCTTGGACTGTATGTCTTTATGCTAGCACTGTGGTATTCGGATGGCTGTAGCTTTGTAGAAAGCTTTGAAATCAGGAAGTGACCTTTGTCGTCTACAAGATTATTTTAGGTGTGCTTGATTCTTTGTGTTTCCATATGAATTTTAGGATCAGCTTGTCAGTTCCTGCAAAAGAGAAACTTGGGGGGCGCCTGGGTGGCTCAGTCGGTTAAGCGTCTGACTTCAGCTCAGATCATGATCTCGCAGTCCGTGAGTTAGAGCCCCGTGTCGGGCTCTGTGCTGACAGCTCGGAGCCTGGAGCCTGCTTCGGATTCTGTGTCTCCCTCTCTCTCTGCCCCTCCCCTGCTCATGCTCTGTCTCTCTCTCAAAAATAAATAAAAACATTAAAAAAATTTTTTTTAAAAAATAAAAGAAACTTGGACCAGCTGGGATTTTGATAGGGATGTCATGGGACCTGCAGATTGCCTTGGGGACTGTTGGCATCCTGACAGTATTAAGTCTTCTGACCCATGAACATGGGCTGTCTTTCCATTTATTTGGGTCTTCAGCTTTTTCAGCAGTGTCAGTGTACTAGTATTGCACTTCTTTCGTTTTATTCCAAATATGTTGTTATTTTTGATGCTATTGTAAGTGGGATTTTCGTGTCATTTTCAGGTGGTTCATTATTTGTGTATAGAAATACAGTAGACTTCTGAATATTGAGCTTGTGTGACTTGTGTGACCTTGCTGAAATCATTTATTAAATTGTAATAGATTTAATGGGTTCTGTAGGGTTTTCGGTATGCTAGATCATGCCATCTGCTTATACGATTTTACTTCTTTTTTCTTCCCCCTTCTGGATACCTTTTACTTCTTGTCTAATTGCCCTGATTAGAACCTCTAGTGAAATGTTGACTAGAAGTGGGGAGAACCAACATCTTTGTCTTCCTCCTGATCTTAGGGGGAAATATCTAGGTTTTCCTGTGGAGCGTGGTGTTAGCTCTGTAGCTCATTGGTGCCTTAGTTATATTTTAAAGAGCTTTTCTTCTTTTCTTTCCATTTCGTTTTGGATCACTTGTATGGCTTTGTCCTCAAAGTTTGTTCTTCTGTAACATCTGATCTGCTGTTTATCTCATCTAGGGGATTTTCCACTTCAGATCTTGTAGTTTTCATTTCTGTGAATTTAATTTTGGTCTTTTAAAAAATGTCTTTCACATCTGTACAACCTTTTTTTTTTTTTTTTTAAGAGAGAGTGTATATACGAGTGGAGGAGGGGCAGAGAGGGAGAGAGAGAATCCCAAGCAGGCTCCACATTCAGTGCAGAGCCCAGTGCAGGGCTTGATCATGATCTGACCTGAAATCAAGAGTTGGACGGTCAACCAACAGAGCCACCCAGACACCCTTGTGCTGCTATTTTGGACACACAGACTCAATATAACGACTGTTTTAGTGCCCTTGTCTCCTAACTCTGATGTCTTTGTCCATCTGGGATTAATTTTGATAGATTTGTTAATCCTCTCGTTACAAGTTGCATATTCTTATTTCTTTGCATGGCTGGTAATGTTCAACTTGTTGCCAGATACCGTGAATTTCCCTTGCTGGGTGCTGGGCAGTTTTGCATTCCTGCACATCCTCTAGGCTTTCCTACTGGACCAGCTGGTGCTTTGGTCCTTTGGACCTTGCTTCAGTGCTTTGCTAGGTTGGACCCCAGCAGTAGTGGGTTTGGGACAGTTCAGGGCTAATCCCCCTGTGGAGGTGAGACCTCTCTGTGCACTGTGCCCAGTGACCTGTGTCTCTTGGGGGTTTCCAGTCTGGCCATGGAAAGAGGCACTGTTCCTGGCCCCATGTGAGCTCTGAGGAGTGCTCGAACCATTGTGGATGGTTCTTTTCAAACACTCATGCTTTGTTTGGTGCTCAGTGAAGACCCCCAGGTGGCTCTCTGCAGAGCACATCGCCAGGGTTGTCTCTCCACTGCACTTTTCTTCTCTTGTGCTTGATCCTGTGTACTGTATGCTTCTTCATCTTCTAAGGCTCAGCACCGCCTCCTCCAGCGTTCCCACCTGGGTCCCCCTCCCTTTTCTGTGGCCTGGAACTCTCCAGGCGACGAGCTGGGCTAACATGGGGCTCCCCTTGACTGCTTCTGCGTCTCAGTCCTCACAGCCCTTTGTTACCCGTGTCCAGTGTCTTGACAACGGCTGCTTCACAGGTGTTGTGTGGATTTCTCGTTGTCTCAGGAGCGGGGGCAGGGGGGCTCCGGCTCAGTCAGCAGCTTCTCTGGTTCTCTGAGGGCTTTTTGGAGGCTGACTGTGCACCTGGCAGGCCTTACCTGCTCCAGCTCTCTGCCTTCTCGGTCTCCCTGGAGCCCCGTTTTGCACAGAGTGGAGGCGAGCGCCCTGTGCCCCCGGAAATGCCCACGCACGTCAATTACCATTCCTAGCCCCCCTTTTGGGGCACACTGGCTTGGCCACAGTGAGTCCCGTTTCTTCTGCCAACCTGTGTTTCCATCTTGTCAGGAAGGGTTACTGCAGGAGGGGGGTGGTAGGTGTCCTGTCTCCTTGCTGGTTCTCAGACCAGCTTCCTGTAAACCCTCCATTAAGACACTGGCTTTGTGCATAGAAATACACAGCACGAGCTAGAAGTTTTTAAAATTTTCCTCAAAATTTGGGGCACCTGGGTGGCTCAGTCGGTTAAGCATCAGACTCTTGATTTCAGCTCAGGTCATGATCTCACGGTTTGTGTGTTCGAGCCCCGTGTTGGGCTCTGTGCTGGCAGCTTGGAGCCTGCTTGGGGTCCTCTCTCTCCCGTCCACCCCTCTGCCCCTCCCCTGCTCATGCTTTTTCTCTCTTTCTCTCTCAAAAATAAGTAAACATTTAAAATTAAATAAAAAGTAAGCTTTCCTCATAATTTGTGTTTTGCTGCTATTTGCTTCTATTTGAATGTGATGAAGGGATCTGAAGGGATCTGAAAGCACACGAGTCTTGCCTGGTCTTTTTAAGGCTAGCATATAAAACATGTCTTTGTGGTGTCCTGCAAAGAGTGCTACGGCTGAGGGGTTTTGCCCTCTGAGCAAAGTCACCATTTCCTGAGCCCCAGGCTCTGCCGAACGGGTTTTCTCCTTGCCTTCTTACTTCCTACTTCCCATTCTTTGTGGAACCCAGTCCCAGCCCTGACCCCGGGCCCTGCTGGACACCTCAGGAGCCTCTGCGACGGGCCTGGCTCCACCAGCCGTGCCCTCGAGCCGTGTCTGCATGTACTCACATGCTTTTCCTTTCGTCCTGCTGCTGCCATTTCCCCTCCTTTGCTGGTTCTCCTTCTCTCCTCTATTTTTTTTTTATTTAAAAAAAAAAATTTTTTTTAACGTTTTATTTATTTTTGAGACAGAGAGAGACAGAGCATGAACGGGGGAGGGTCAGCGAGAGGGAGACACAGAATCTGAAACAGGCTCCAGGCTCCGAGCTGTCAGCACAGAGCCCGACGCGGGGCCCGAACTCACGGACCGCGAGATCGTGACCTGAGCCGAAGTCGGCCGCTCAACCGACGGAGCCACCCAGGCGCCCCTCTCCTCTCTTCTAAATCGCTTGGTGGTTTGGCCCTCAGCCCCTTTCTGAGACTTGTCTGTGCTTCTGTGAGGGTCTCGTCTCACCACATTGCCAAGCAAGAATGGCACTTACAGGACAGGAACCCCCAAATGTGGACTCTGCTCTGGGTGCTCCCCACATCCTGGATTGCACCCCTGCTGCCCTGCGTCCCCCAGTGACATGGGACAGTACCAGGGCCTGATGTGTCCAGGATGCATCTCCTGGTTTGCCCACAAAATGTGCTAGTCCTCAGCCTTGCTCACCTCAGTATGAAGCACCACCATTTATGCCTCATGAGTCACTGCTGACTCCTTTTTCTCCTATCTCTCGTCTGGCAAGCAGTTTGAGCCTACCTTCCCATCTCTCCCTGGTCCGGGTGGCCTGCCTTGCCGTCTGTCCCTGGTCCGGGTGGCCTGTCTTGCCGTCTGTCCCTGGTCCGGGTGCACCTTGTCACCCAGTTGTGGCAGTCCTTGGCCAGACCACAGCTTCCCCCAGACATGGCAGTGTGTCCTGTTGTGTTTCCCTGCTAATGCTCCACACAGTGGTTAGGGCTGTCCTTTTAAAATGAGACTGATTATGGAACTCCTCCTCTAGTTTAAAAAACCTCTGGTGTCTGCCTGCCCCACAGCAGTAAAACCCAGAGCTCTTGCTGTGGCCTGCAAGGCCCTGGGATCCAGTTAGAGTGTTTCCTCCTTTTGTCCATTTTGAATCCTGAGTTCTAGACCAACAGATGCAAATGTTTGTGAGCTTGTCTTGGTTCTTACTACTTTGGAAGTGTGTTCCATGCAGAGCCTCGTGTGGCCACTGAGCTGTCTCCCACAGTGCTGTGCACACAGAGCTGCTTGTGCAGTGCTTGGGAGTGCATAGATGCAGCCTTGTTAAGTCCTTAGGTATTTGTCAAGCATTCATCTGCTGGGTGGAAAGGAGGGTTACCTCGCCGGGTGGGCTGCAGGAGGGCTCGATGGGCATCAGCGCCTTGGGTGCGCACCGACCTGCGGTGCAGGGGCTGTCCGTCCTCTTCATGTGGGCGTAGCGTGCCCCTGTCAGGCACCTGCAGCTCTGGACTATAGTTTTGTGTCCCTCTTGCAGGATGCTGAGGAGTGTGACAAGGCTGGGAGTGTGGCCACCTGCCAGGCCGTCATGCGTGCCGTGATTGGCATTGGGATCGAGGAGGAAGATCGGAAGCACACCTGGATGGAAGATGCTGACAGTGTAAGTCCGGCTACGTGGGCCTGAAGCACCTGTGGGGAACTAGCTGCAGATGTGAAAGTCTTCTTGATCTGCTGATTTTTTAAAATGTATTATTTATTTTGAGAGAGAGCGTGCGTGAGCTGGAGGGTCGGAGAGAGAGGAGAGAGAATCCCAGGCAGGCTCCATGCTGTCATCACAGAGCCCGACGTGGGGCTCGAACCCACAAACTTGCAAGATCATGACCTGAGCCGAGATCAAGATTTTCAAGAGTCAGAGCCACCCAGGGGCCCCTGATCTGCTGACTTTCTTAAACATAGTTGTAGCTGTACGGAGTACAGATTTCTCCTAACCCAGGTTTACCTGGAGAGCCACTCCTTGCAGACCTCCTGATCTGCAGTGCTCTGTGCTCTGTGTGGGCTGACTATGTGCTGTGGACCAGGAGCCAGCAGAGTGGGAGCCTACAGAGCTCTCTCAGCTGTTTTTTACCTCCCCACATCTACCCCCTGGGTTCTTTTATAACTTGCACTTCAGGAGGCATTTTGTATACGAAGCTTTTGCCTACTTTGAAATTATTTCCTTGGAATAGGCTTCCAGAGAAGAGAGAATGGGGGTCAAAATCAGTATGTATTTTAGGTATTCAGTGCCTTAAAGGTGGCTCTCTTTTTTTTTTTTTTTAGCTTATTTTGAAATAATTTTAGATTTACAGATGTTGCAAACTGTATGAAAGCTTCTTATATGCCCTTCACCCAGATTCCTCCGAATTTGACCGTTTTACCACATTTGCCTTTCCCATTCCACTCACACGTGCACACACATGCACACACACCCCTTACTGTTTCTTCTGAATATTTGCGAGTAAATTGCAGAGGTCACGGCCCCTTTCCTCCAAGTACTGCAGCGTTTCTTTAAAAGACGATGTTTTCTTACACAGTCACAACATAGCTATCAAAATGAGGAAATAATGTTGACACAGTGCCATTATGTAATTTGCAGGCCAAATTCCACCAGTTGCCTCCCTAAGTGTCCCTTTCACAGGAAGGAAAAACACAGCTGGTTCTGGTGCAGCGGCCGCCCCCGGTCACAGCCTCAGGTTTCCGTGGCCCTGATAGTCTAGAGAGGGCTTTGGTCTGTCGTCGTTTTTCAGGAGTCTGACTTCTGGCCCCCTGATTGACTTTGTGACTTTGTGGCCCCCTGATTTGGGTCTCCATGATGTGCCCCCACATTGGGGTTGGGGTTCTGCATCTTTGTGGGATGTTGTGTCCTGGCAGGTTGTGTTGGTAGGTGCCTGTGCCCGTTCAACTCTGAGCAGCTCAAGTGGCATCCATCAGGCTTCTCCACTGGAAGGTTACTCTTTTTCTCCTTTCTAATTAATAAGTGCCTTGTGGGGAGGCACTCTGAGATTAAACATCCTGTTTCTTGCCAAACTTTGACCTACTAGTTTGCAGGCCCATTAATGATGTTTTTGTCCTGTATCAGTTACTATGGTATTTGCCAAATAGTGCCTTTCTTTCTTTCTTTCTTTCTTTCTTTCTTTCTTTCTTTCTTTCTTCCTTCCTTCCTTCCTTCCTTCCTTCCTTCCTTCCTTCCTTTCTATTTTTGAGAGAGAGAGTCAGAGCATGAACGGGAGAGTGACAGAGAGACCAGGAGACAGAATTCAAAGCAGGCTCCAGGCTCTGAAGTGTCCTCACAGAGCCCAACGTGGGGCTCGAACTCACGAACTGTGAGATCATGACCTGAGCCGAAGTCGGACACCTAACTGACTGAGCCCCCCAGGTGCCAAATAGTGCTTTTCTCAACACCGTTTCTTCTGTATTTTATTAGAGTTTATTAGTTGGAATTCTACAGTAATGACCTTTCCCTTATTCACGTGGGTATTTGTTTCTTTCTGTTAGGAGAGGCCAAGGATCCCTACTCCATTCTGGGAGATTATAGCCCCTGATGGCATCACCGGTGTGGAGCTCACATAACCTCTTGAGCGCCACATGTGCTATGACCCAGGGCACAGGTGCTGGCCATGCCATGCACTTCCAGGGGCCTGTGGCCTGCCGATGGTCTAGTGCACACCGAATATACCTTGGTTCTTTAGGCGAGTGGAGACACAGGCCAAACGTGATGGTTGTTAAAAGCTTTTCATTATGTAACATTTAAGACACAAAGAAGTATAAAGAGTAACAAATATGCTCAGTGTCTGTATCGAAAGGAAATTCCCAAATATGCCAAAGAATCCTAGTTTTTTGTTGTTGAGCCCCTTTTTATTCTGCATATGGAGTTAAACACTTCACTTCATTTTATTTTCCTTATTGCTTTGACAGCATAGGAGGCCTGGCGAGGGGAGGAGCGGAGGGGGGATAGACCTTGCCCTATGGATGACAGATTGTGGGAGCAGAAGCCCACGAACCATTTCAGATTTTCTTTTTCTTTTTTATTGTCTCTTGCACGTGTAGTAGAACAACACGGCTGTCTTTCACAAAGCTGTGCAATTATGGAGTAAGAGCTCAAGTCTCTGTGCTGAGAAGAGTGAAGTGTTTTCATAATACTCCCACCCCACGGGGCCCTGCCTGGCTCACCCACACCTGAGACCCCTGGTGGGCTGTCACTTGATCCAGTGGGGCCACGGATGCCCGAAAGTCTTTGTAACCGGCCTCCAGGACCTTGGTCAAAAGTCACAAAGAGTACAGACCAGTTTGTATGGGGTCTAATCCTCACTTGACATCTTCTGTCACTTTTTCCGTCACTACTGGTCAGGACACACCCGAGAGGGGCCCTTCTTGGTTTCTGTGGTGCTTGAGTCAGATTGAGGCCACGTGACCAAGAAGGAACCCAGTCTGAACAAGGAGGTCGAAGCTGCATCCCTGTTTTTTAACTCCACACCCATTTCCACATGGTGGTCTTTGTGCAACAGGAGGCTTATAGCCGTTCTCTTGGAGAATGCAGCTGTCAGTCTGGGAAGTGGCCTTGGCTGGCTCTGTGAGGTGCCTAGCTGGTTCCATCCGTGACATTTTGATGATCGTTGCTGCAAAACTTTTGTTTCCAACACAGTTCCTAGTGGCTTTTCACTTACCTCAGAATACAAAACCCTTTCTTGGTATGAGAACGCTTCCTGCGTGTGCAGAGTGTTTAGGGCGGCTCGTTTCTCAGGTGGTCCGCGAGCATCTGGTGTTGAGTATGGGGGGCACTTACCTTTCCCCTGGGTTAGCCTGTTCCAGTGAGCGTCCCTGGCTCGTGACCTTCTCAAGAGATGGCTTTCACAGAGCGACTGGCTTTCTTGTGTTGCTTGATTCCAACCAGCGAATAAAGTCATTCTTTCTGTCTTTTTTTTTTTTTTTTTCCAATGCTTATTTATGTTTGAGAGAGAGAGAGAAAGAGAGAGACAGAGCATGAGTGGGGAAGGGGCAGAGAGAGAGGGAGACACAGATTCCAAAGCAGGCTCCAGGCTCCAGGCTCCAAGCTGTCAGCACAGAGCCTGACGCGGGGCTCAAACCCACGAACCATGAGATCATGACCTGAGCCGAAGTCGGATGCCTAACTGACTGAGCCACCCAGGCCCCCCTAAAGTCATTCTTCAATAAGGAAAAAAAACATCCAGAGAAAGTAGCAGCAAGTGTTTATGGAAGTTCTGTTTGAGTGGATGGGTTCTTCCTTTCTCTTTTTTCAGCTGCATTTTTTTTCTTTTTTTTTTTTTAAAGGAAAGCTAGGGCACCTGGGTGGCTCAGTCAGTTCAGCGTCTAACTTTGGCTCAGGTCATGATCTCACGATTCATGAGTTCAAGTCCCGCGTCAGTCTCTGTGCTGACAGCTCAGAGCCTGGAGCCTGCTTCAGATTCTGTGTCTCCCTCTCTCTGTGCCCCTCCCTAGCTTTCTCTGTCCCTCTCTCTCTCTCTCTCAAAAGTAAATAAAACATTTAAAAAAAAAAAAAAGGAAAACTGTTTCTCTTTCTTTTTTCTTTTCTTCCTTCCTTTCTTTCTTTCTTTCTTTCTTTCTTTCTTTCTTTCTTTCTTTCTTTCAAGTTTATTTCTCTTTGAGAGACAGTGTTCTCTGTCTGTGAGGGAGGGGTGGAGAGAGAGAACCCCAAGCGGGCTTCACACTGTGAGTGCGGAGCCTGAACATGGGACTCGATCTCACGAACCTGTGAGATCATGATCTGAGCCAAACTCAAGAGTCGGATGCTTAACCAACTGAGCCACCCAGGTGCCCCGTAAGCTACATTTTTTATTGTGGTAAAATACACATATCATAAAGCTTGCCGTTCTTGCCACTTGGAAGCGTGTGATTCCATGGTGTCTAGCACACTCATGGTGTTGTGCGGCCATCGCCGCGGTCTCAGATGCCAGAGTTTTTCTGTTCCCCGCATCAGAGCCCACACCCGTTCACAGCCATTCAGGTGGATAGATGCTTTCTTTCTCTTTGTGCTCCTCTGTGTTTTACAGGTTTCTAACGAGCATGGCTTTTATAAGGGAGAACACACACTTAACCCCGAGTTCAGAGAGGAACCAGCGTGTGTGGCGTGTGGTCAGCTCTCCCCTGCAGCTGGCGGCTGCTGTTCCCCTGCACCAGCTCCTGCTGTGTATGCGGGCTGGCAGACAGCCCCATGCCGGGCCCCGTGTGTTTCACTCCCCATCCTCCGGGGTTTCGCTCTCCCGGGGCGTGTTTCCCACGGTGTGGTTCTGAGCAGACGGGCCGTCGTGCCTCCTGCTCTGAGGCCAGGGCTGGGCTGCCCACTCTCACCCTTATCTTTCTGCTCTAGTGTGTGGCCCACAATGCCCTGGAGTGTGCACGAGCTATCTATGCCTACGCCCTGCAAGTGTTCCCCAGCAAGAAGAGTGTGTGGCTGAGAGCCGCGTACTTCGAGAAGAACCATGGCACCAGGTATGTGCTTGGGCCCTGGGTGCCTGGTGGCGCTCTCCACTCCGTGTGCCCATTGGCCTTCTGACTCCAGGTTGGGCAGAGCTGAGTTGAAACCTCCCCTCCCCATAGGTGGGCAAGGACCTCAACTTGAGATCCAGTCCTCTGCAATGAGGGACAGAATCTTCTACTGCACTTGAGACTTTGAGATCTGTCTTTATGGCTCCTTCTGTACCAGATAGGATTATCACTCTTTTATAGTTGAGAAACTGAGACGCTGAGGGCATTTCTGCAGAAGTGCCTACAGCTGCGTTGGCAGACGCCTGGTGGCCCAAGGGTGCCTGGGGCGAGGCAGGGCTCTAAAGCTCCACGTCTGTGCCAGCACTGGATTTAGCAGTGTGGGCGGTGCGGCATCTGGGCCCAGGCAGGCATGGTTTTCATTTAAGCTCTGCTGACTTTGGGTTTCGGCTAGTTTTTGTGCTCTGAGGAGGTCCTTGACAATTTTCTCTAATTGTGTTCTTTAATTGAAAAAACCTTTTGGGTCTGCCTTATTGGCTGTAACTGCTGATTGAATTAGGTGTTGCAATTTCGGGTGTTCAAGGGGTGCCTCTCCAGGGTAGCAGCCTCATGTTGTGCACTCTCCACCCAGGCTCTCTGCTGCTCCTTCCCGTGCTGGGGCGGGGGGACAGGCCTTGCTCATTCCACAGGGCTTTTGCTGGGAGCATCCAGCCCCTTTCTCTTTCCTTTCCCGGCATTGTTGAATCTCAGTCTGGTCAGGGTGTCTTCCCATGTGTGTTGCTGAGGCTTTTGTCTCCTCCCCACTCTCACCATCTGGTTTAGTGTTCTGGAGTGGACTCATCTGAGGCTGCTTTGAGATGACCGTGCCGGCTCACCCTGTACAAGTTCACCCGTGACAGTCCCAAGTCCGGAGCAGGGCCTCTCCTGCTGGGTGTGGTCTGTGGACGTGCCTCACTGGCACTGCTCCTCTTGGGCCCTGGGCATGGGGCAGCCCCCTCCCCGGCTCTGGCACCCTTCCTGTCCGGCTGACTCGTGGCATGGAATGGCACGAGGGGCTCAGGGTCTGGGGTCCTGGCTCTGGTGTCATCTGGGAAGCATGCTGCAGACTCTCTTGGGCTTCTCTCCACACAGAGTGAGTCCTTTGTCTTCGTCTTGCTGCCGAGGCCCAGAGAGCTTGTGTGCCAGGCGGTGCAACAGGGGTGGTGGCCGCCTGAGGGTTGGGGGCTTCCCGCCTGATACCCAGGCTGGCGGTATTCTTGCTCGGTAGTGACCAAAATAAGTTTCTTCCAATAAGACCGTTTCTTTGGATGCCAGAGAACAGATTCTGGGTCATAATCTTTATCAGCAGATCTGTGGTTAAAGATGAAAAGAGCTCTCCTGTCACCCAGACTGTGAAGTTGTCACTCCCCTCAGGACCCATGGCTATGAAAGGGTCCCTTGAGAAGTTCCTCCATCAGGCTTAGCTGTTTAACAATGCATGCTTTGTAGCACCCTCCTCGGTAGTTGATTTTAGAACCTTTATGAAGAGAAAAGATTTCCCCACACTCTCCCCATCGTAAAATTTGGTAAATCATTTATAGCACCGAACTTTGGAGCAGTAACTGTCTTTTCAGCACCCAGGCTGATGCTGTGAGCACCCTGCATGCTCTGGTGGTGACTGTGGCCCTCTGTCTTTCAGGGAGTCCTTGGAGGCACTCCTGCAGAGGGCTGTGGCCCATTGCCCCAAAGCGGAGGTGCTGTGGCTTATGGGTGCCAAGTCCAAGTGGCTGGCGGGGGATGTGCCTGCGGCAAGGAGCATCCTGGCTCTGGCCTTCCAGGTGGGTTGAGGGGTCCGCTGGGCTGCCAGGGGGCGTGTGCACTTGAACCCCCACCTCAGTGCCTGTCGAGGCCCGAGGGCTGCAGCGTGCATGTGCCCTTGAGCCCTCCCCCTGCTCATCGATGGGAGCTGACCTAAGAGAGGAGAAGTGAGTTGGTCCTGATGCACCAGACTCGGCTGCTCTACGGGCAGCTGGGGTCCTGAGGGGGCCCAAGAGTAGGAGAATGGCCAGCTGGCAGACCTGCCTCTTGGTCATGGCCATTCAGTGTAACCATGGGCCAAATATTCCAGAACACAGAGCACGGGGCAAGCAGGCGACATTCCCCAGGTGAGTGGAGCAGTAGCCAGATACAGCCATTTCTCACAGGAGAGCACATGTGAGAATTGGATTGTTCCGTCCCTGTACTCTGAACACAGGATGCGCACAGAGTCCACTCGTGGGCCTCCTGGTGCTGCTGGGCCCTTAGGTGGTTGGGATTACATTCAGACGGCTACACCTAGCCAGGCTTCTTTGGGCTGGTGTCATGACCCGGGCGGCGTGGGGTTAGCAGTTAGCATGCTTAATGTGTTTTAACTTTCGTTCCAGCAGAGCTAACCCACGGTGTTTTTGGTTTTTGGTTTTTTGGTTTTTTTTTTTTTTTTTTTTTTTTAAACGTTTTTTATTTATTTTTGGGACAGAGAGAGACAGAGCATGAATGGGGGAGGGGCAGAGAGAGAGGGAGACACAGAATCGGAAACAGGCTCCAGGCTCCGAGCCATCAGCCCAGAGCCCGACGCGGGGCTTGAACTCACGGACCGCGAGATCGTGACCTGGCTGAAGTCAGACGCTTAACCGACTGTGCCACCCAGGCGCCCCTGGTTTTTTGGTTTTTTTAAATGTTTATTTATTATTGAGAGACAGAGAGAGACAGAGCATTAGTGTGGGAGGGGCAGAGAGAGGGGGAGACACAGGATCCAAAGCAGGCTCCAGGCTCCGAGCTGTCAGCACAGAGCCCAACGTGGGGCTCAGACCCACAAACCGCGAGACCATGACCTGAACCAAAGTCGGACACGTAACCAACTGAGCCCCCCAGGTGCCCCCCCCCCCCCCACGGTGTTATGTTAGTTTTGGGAAGTGTGCAGTATGGCGATTCAACACTTCTCATGTTATTCAGTGCTCGTAGCAGCCATGTTTATAAACTGTTGAGTGCTGTGTGAACATCAGTGTGTTGTAACCCTGCCTAGCGTAATTAAGTTTGTCCTTCCCTGAGTAAATGCCATGAGAGGAGCCTGGCTGGTATCTGGCCTTTTGCTTTTTCCTGTCCGTTGGAGGACAGTCACATGTTCAGGACGCTCCTTCTGTCGGAGCCATCACAGCATTCTCCCGCCATCTGCCTGGGCACCGCTGCCAGTCCCCAGCACCACCCTCCAGGTGCCCTCTCCTTTCCCTGCTGGTCACTCTGGGGCTGTTGATGAGGTCTGTGATGCAGCCAGGCGAGTGTGCTTTCAGAAGGCCGCGAGTGTAGCACCCGTGTGTCTGTTGGATTCTGGCTGGTACGTGGCCCAGTCCTAGCCCTTGGGAGCCTTCCACGCCATCAGTGATGCCCTGGGCATCATTCTTCCCTGCTCACACAGACACACCGAGATGGCCAGTCCCTTGTCACCAGGCTTGGGAACAGGGTTGGGTATGGCAGATCCACATGGGTAGAACGTGAGCGAGCCGTTCCGGCTTTGAGAGGCCACTCGGGGAAGCCTGCAACCGGGGGGTGAGCCGGTGCCCCTGGCTGCAGCTCAGGGTGGGTCCTGGAGAAGACGGCTCTCCAGCTGCTGGTGGTGTTGCCTGAGTGCCTAGAAAATGGGCTGGCGTGTTTTCAGGTGGGTCAGCACTCTTGGGCCGGACCCTGCTCTGTCATCTGTTAGCTCTGGAATCAGACTGCCCTGCAGCAGAGTGAGGCCCGGCCTGGCGCCCAGGCTAGCTGCTCTTGATTAAGTATAATCTAGCCCTGGCCACTTTGTTCTGATCCCACCTCTCCCTCCAGGCCAACCCCAACAGCGAGGAGATCTGGCTGGCCGCTGTGAAGCTGGAATCCGAGAACAATGAGTACGAGCGTGCCCGGCGGCTACTGGCCAAGGCACGGAGCAGCGCACCCACCGCCCGGGTGAGCGGGGCGTTGGGGCCATACTGGGTCCCTGGGGCCTGTGGTGTCCGGAGGGTGCGAGGTACCACCTAAAGCTGTGGTACTCTTGGCTTATTGGTTCATACTTGACTGCGAGGTGTATTTGTGTTTTTAATGTTCATTTATTTTTGAGAGAGACCGAGACAGAACGCGAGTGGGTTGGGACAGAGAGGGAGGCACAGAATCGGAAGCGGGCTCCAGGCTCCGAGCTGTCAGCACAGAGCCCAACGCGGGGCTCGAACCCATGAGCTGTGAGATCGTGACCTGAGTCAAAGTCGGATGCTCAACCGACTGAGCCACCCAGGCGCCCCGTATTTGCGGTGTTCGACGCCCACCTTGTTCCAAAGGATGTGAAACAGCTTACAGAGGTCCATAAAACACAGCAGGATGAGTGGCATTTAAGGGGAGCCGTAGTGCAAAGCGTGTATTGTGAAGGCGCCGTCCTTCCAGGGCACAGTGCTAGACGTCGCCGTGCCGTCCAGACAGGTGGTCAGGGCGGGAGCAGGGGCTGCTTAACAGCGTGTCTGGTTGTCTTGCAGGTGTTCATGAAGTCTGTGAAGCTGGAGTGGGTGCTGGGGAACATCGTGGCTGCCCAGGAGCTGTGTGAGGAGGCCCTGAAGCACTATGAGGACTTCCCTAAGCTGTGGATGATGAAGGGGCAGATCGAGGAGCAGGAGGAGTTGGTGGAGAAGGCTCGGGAAGCCTACAGCCAGGGGGTGAGCTGGTGCCCCTGGCTGCAGCTACGAGCTGACTCTTGTAGACTGGACGCCTGGCCTCAGGGTGTCCTTACGCCTCGCCTTGCTCAGGAATTGGAGGCCCAGCGGGCAGTGACTCACTTGGGCCCCAGCTGGTAGCGTGCTGGCAGGGCCAGACCCTGGTCCCTTCACTCAGACCCGTGTTTTTCCTTCTACAGAGCTGTGTGCACCACATTCAGTCAAGTGCGGGTTATAGCACAGTTAACGTACAGGCGGCCGTGTGTGCGCCCCACACGCATGCATGTGTGCACAGCCACGTAGTAAACATACGCTTGTGCACAGCACTGCCGTGCACGTGAAACCCCACACCCAGACCTGAAGTGGGCAGGTGGCTGTGGACACAGGTATCCCTGACTCCCGGCCCAGGAGCCTGCCACAGCTGTCACAGCCCCTCCCTGACACCAGCCAATCCCTCTCTTCTTTGTTGCTGCAGTTGAAAAAATGTCCCCACTCCACCCCTCTATGGCTTTTGCTTTCTCGGCTGGAGGAGAAGGTTGGGCAGCTGACCCGCGCTCGGGCCATTTTGGAGAAGTCTCGCCTGAAGAACCCGAAGAACCCCGGCCTGTGGTGAGTCCCGGCGAGCCGGGCTCGCCCCTCAGAGGGGCTGTGCTCCCTCAGTCGCTCGTGCAGACTCATTTGTGCAGCGTTTCCAGCTCAGGCTCCGTGAGAAGGATGGCAGGTGCTGGCTGGGAGGAAGCACAGTCCCTGTCTTGGGAGGGTCCAGCTCGGGTGGGCTCCATTGACGAGCAGGCCTGCACATAGTGGGGTGCAGTTTCATTTGTGCTCTAGTAGAAGGCGCCCAGGGGAGCCAGGAGCTAACGATGGGGGATCAGGGATGGATGAGGCCGAGGAAGTGCATCCCACAGCGGAGGTGGCATCTGGACAGGGCTTTAAGGGTGAACAGGAAGTTGTCAGGAGAGGATGGCATTCTGTCTGTAGGAAACAGCGTCGCAGGGCTGCAGTGTAGCTGTTGCCAAAGGAGACCCCAGAGAGTTGGGCAGGTCCTGGATGCCGCTGCTGTGGTGCCCAGCCATCCTGGGAGCACCAGCATGGCCTCGCCCTCCATGTCTGCTTGTGCCTACATGATGTCAGGGTCCGGGCCTCGGCTGGGGTGGCTGCTGGCAGGCCTGATGGCGGGGTGGGCACGAGTGCCTTGCGTCTCTGGTGGACGAGCTCTGCGTGGCAGGGCAGGTGGCTCTGGCCACGGTGGCTTCCCAGGAGCTTCGAGAACTGTTAGGCTTGCCAGTGGGCTTCGGTGGATGGGGTCTGACTTGTCCTTTGGGCCTCTCTCCTGAGGTTGGAGTCTGTCAGGCTGGAGTACCGCGCAGGGCTGAAGAACATCGCCAACACGCTCATGGCCAAGGCGCTCCAGGAGTGCCCCAACTCCGGTAAGGGACTTCCCGGCTTCCCAGACTTGCCAGGCAGCAGCAGTTCCTGGGGGAGTGGGTCTCGGGGTTCAGACACCCTATTAAAGTGTTTTGTTTGTCGGAGTTTCAGCTGCACCTGATCTTTCAGACGTTTGAACTAAATCCCCAGTCCCAGTTGTTGTGGGTTTGACTTCGTGTTCTGGTTCACTACCATTACTTTTTTTCTGAAACTTAACTTCTGTTATCTTACTTTGCATTTAAACATACATGCACTGTGAACAGATTTGGGGTAAAAAAAAAAAAAAAAAGGATATTAAAACTCACCTTTAAGTCACTTTTGACTTATTTGTATTGTCATAACTTGTGTTCCTGCACAAAACCCAAGTCCTGTGTGTTTAGTGTTGTCCCTTGTTTTATTTTGAGAGAGAGAGAGAGAGAGAGAGAGAGCGCAAGCAAGTGGGGGAGGGGCAGAGAGCAAGAGGGAGAGAGAGAATCTCAGGCAGGCTCCACACTGTCATCGCAGAGCCCGACGTAGGGCTCGAACCCACAAATCGTGAGATCACGACCTGAGCTGAAATCAAGAGTCGGACGCTTAACCGACTGAGCTGCCTGGGCACCCCGGGACTTGTTTTAAAGTTGAAAGTGCCTGTGTAGATATATACCAGAAATCTGCAACGCACCTATTGGTCAATTTGAATCTTTATTAGTATTTCTGATTTTTTTGTTGTAGTAAATCCTTAGATATGAAATTATGGAGTCAGTGGGAGTGAACCTTGAAGGTTTTGGGTACTGCCGACCTAGTCACTGCCACAACTTTGTCTGGCCTGTGCCATCAGAGCTGCTGTGGGGCAGGTGGTCAGTGCAGCCTTTGTGGCTCTCCCCCAGACATGTGGGAGGCCGTAGCCGTGGTCTGAGGACACCCCGGGTTAGAATGTTGGCAGGCCCATCTCGGGGCAGCCTATGCACGGATGGGCCGTGTCTGAAAGCAGAGGTGGGGGTCTGAGTTGTGGCATCCTTGTGTCTGAATTTTAGGTGTCCTGTGGTCTGAAGCCATTTTTCTTGAGGCAAGGCCCCAGAGGAAGACCAAGAGTGTCGACGCCCTGAAGAAGTGTGAGCACGACCCCCACGTGCTCCTGGCTGTGGCCAAGTGAGTGAGGGGCCCTTGTGAAGTTGCTGACCCTTTGGGACCTGATGGGATCTCTTAGGGTCCTTGTCCACCAGCATTCCACAATGAAGCACTTCTGCTTTGACCCAAGGCAGGCACATCTCCAGGCAGAGGCCATGCGGATAGGTGCTGTCCCAATGGTCTGCACTGCCCCTGACCCACAGATAGGCTGCTTCCTCTGAGCCCCGCCCTCCTTCCCTCTGTCCTGGGCTCCTTCTGACAGGACTGCTCTCAGTCTGGGCACTTCTTGGTTTACACATACACGTGTCCTACGTCGAAAGACAGAGACAAACTTGCTGACATTGGTCCACATGGAATTTAGTAAGCAAGACTCCTTCGGCTCAAAGGGCTATAAGCAAGGAAATTATTTTTCTCGTGTTAGTGTGAGAAAGCAGACACTTTCACCTTGGTGACCTTGGGGACAATCCAGGGTCCATCAGTCAGGCCCAATCAGCGTGCCTGCAGGTGTGGAGATGGCCATGCCACAGACCATCTTTCCTTTGGGTTGCATGGTCTCAAGGGCAACAGGAGGTCAGCGAGTGACCTCGCACCATCAGCTCATACGTTGGGTGCTGGGTCAGAGGCTCCCTGGGGTGGCCCGCGGTGTGGGAGGTGTGGGAGGGAGTTTGGGGCCTCGGCAAGATTAAGTGACGTTACGGCCGACGCGTGGGGGGCCTGCGAGCAGGGTGGGGGCTGCGTACGCTCAGAGGAGGCCGGGAGGTGACTGCATTTGCAGTGGGGGGCATCAGAAGGAGCCTTGGCTGGACTCCCGGGACTGCTGCTCAGGCCTCCCCTTGCGGAGGTGGCATATGTGCCCAGGAGCCCCTGCGTGCTGTTGCTGCCCAAGCGGGAGTCTGGCCCATCCTGAGGCATGCACAGGTGGTGTCGGCCCCACTTCCTCAGGTCCTCCCGGGCACCTCCCCTCCAGCTGCTTTGAGGCTGAGGACGCTGCACGTGGAGGCTTCCCTCCGGCTCCTGAGGCCCGGCTTGGGCCTGCCCGGGGGCCCCCTTCTGCCCTGGGCTTCCGCCTCTCAGAAGGGCTGCTCTGTTTGATGCTCTGATAGGGCGGCCGTAAAACCTCATAAAAGGCTTTGCTAAAGCAAATAAGTCACTCCTTGCTGTTCCCAGGTTGGTGTCCTGTGAACCTGCTATCTGAGTTTGTGCTCTTTAAGTCATAGTTTATCTAACACCCAGCAATTAAGAGTACCGCAGGGCTTAAAAAACAATCAAGCTATCAGAGCATGAAATTACTCCGTTTTGTAACTGAGACCAGCCCACACAGCCGCCCTGCATGGCGTGTCAGTGGTGTGGCGGTCTGCTTTTGTGCCTGTGGCCACAGAGGACACTGGGACTGGGCGGATGGTGGAAGCCACGCAGGGTCTCAGCTGTCAAAGAGTGCTGCCCCAGTGTCCTTCCCCCCTCTTGCCTTCCGCCTTCCCTGACGTGTGGGGGAGGGCGCGCACAGGTCCTTCAGTGGGTTTCTGGTGTCCTCGCTTGAAGCTTCCAGCGTGGGCCTGGTTTGCAGGTGTCTGTGTCTGCTGTGGGCACTGCTCAGCACAGTTCTGGTGCTGAGCCGAGGCCCAGCTTGTCCGTGCTGGCTGGGTCCCTTGCCAGGGACTGCATCATGGGGCAGATGCTCCAGAAGGAATCTATTGAGGAGCTGACTTCACTGAACTTTCCCTAATCAAAGTCTTAACTTTTTGTAAAGTTTCCTTTCATCTTCTGTATTTTACCCAGAGGAAACTAATAACTTAAAGGAGTTTGAAATTCTTGCTCTGTGTGGACTCTTTTAAGAAACAGCCTGATTAGACCCTTGAAGGACAGTTGCAGGTTAGTGGTGGGAGCGATACCCAGGTAGCCAGGCCCCATTCCTCAGCTCTCCTGTTGGGAGCTCAGGGGCTCGCCAGAGAGAGGATCGACCTGATGTTGCCAGAGCTGGCTCCCCACCACCCCTCAGGCAGCGTCGGACGTGGCCACTTACGCTGGGTCCCTGAACTTACGCTTGCGGACAGGCTGTTCTGGAGCGAGCGGAAGATCACCAAGGCCAGGGAGTGGTTCCACCGCACGGTGAAGATCGACTCGGACCTGGGGGACGCCTGGGCGTTCTTCTACAAGTTTGAGCTGCAGCATGGCACAGAGGTGAGGTGCTGCTGCGGCTGCCTGCTGCTCTCCACCCCCACCTCTGGGCAATGGGTGGGTGGAGGGGAGAGGCACAGGGGTCCCTCCTGACGGTATTTGCTTCTGCGTCTGCTTTCTCGTTACAGCCTTTAGCCTCTTAACCTGAAATGTAGATGTTTGGGTGATTTTAAGTGGTCTGTTAGCATCTCTGATGAGTTGGTTGGTGACTGGGGCGTGGGGTCACAGTAGAAATGGGGATGGGATTCAAGCCCTGATGATTGTCCTGCCTGGGCGAGTTCTGTCCTACTGGACGTGAGCCTGGGGGGGCCTGGGCAGCAGCACCCCCCCCACACACACACACACACAATGCTTAGTGTTGTCGCAGCTGTCCTGGAGACCCCATGGGAAGTGGAAGCCGTGCCCCATGGGGTCTGGGAAGCTGCTCGGGGTACTCGTGTGAGGCACACACTTGGCCTCGGCTGGGCTCAGCACCTGCGTGCCATCAGCGCTGCAGCGGGGCACCTCAGACACCACTTGTGCCCCCCTGCCCTCCAGGCCCAGGGCCGTGGGGCCGGGCGAGCGTGGTGGGGCGCGTGTGAGGGGCAGCCTGGGAGGAGCCCCGTCTCAAGTGCCCTGTGGTCCTTGCCCAGGAGCAGCGGGAGGAGGTGAGGAGGCGCTGTGAGAACGCGGAGCCACGGCACGGGGAGCTGTGGTGTGCCGTGTCCAAGGACATCGCCAACTGGCAGAGGAAGATCGGGGAGATCCTAGTGCTGGTGGCAGCCCACATCAAGAACACCTTCTGACCCTCCGGTGCCTGTAGGGGGCGGCCCTCGGGACAGCGCGTAGAGGAGCGTGTGGTAGTGACAAGGGGGTGGAAGGGGCCCTGAGCCACCCATCCTGCTCTTTAATTAAAGGTTTTCCAGGTAGCCCGTCGGGGTTGGTGACCTGCTGGTTTTGTCTGCGCCATTCTCCCCTGCCTTCCCGTAGGTGCTTTGGCTGCCCCCGTGTGCTCTCAGGCCGCGTCCTGGGCTCACTAGGGCTCTTGGAGACAGCCTGAACCCTGCGGGGGAAGCCGTGGGACCCCCTGAGATTCTGTGGGAAGGGGGGGGCGGTGCACATTCTGGGAACAGCTGGGGATCCCCTGGGCATCTCCCAGGTCTGCCTGCCAGGGTGAGTGACCGTCCTGCGCGAGTGCAGGCAGCGGGCCCAACTTCCTAAAGTGGCTCCCAAGTATGTTGCTAGGGGCTCACGGGGAGGCCCCTCGGGTGTGTGTCGGAAAGAAATGTTACCGGTAAGAGCTTTTCTCATATTTGCTCATGGCGTTATTTTTATAATCAATAATGTATAATCAATTTTGTTCTAAAGCACCTGTAAGTCCTCATCTCTGGATTGAAAAATGCATAACCTGGGAGACTTAGCGTATTTGCACTGTTTATGCTGTGTGAGGATAACGGGCTTCCTCATACTTTGGACCCCTGTGTGTGTGTGTTCAACTGGAAACCAGCAGATTCTCTTCGGAGGGGTGTGTCAGCCATGGCTGCAGACATCTGGCCAGAGGTCATGGGTTGTCCAGAGGCTGTGGGCCAAGGAGAGGAGATGCTACTTGTTACATATGGTGACGAGGGGAGTAGCTGGCAGCCGTTCCCACACGCTCATGTTGGTTTGTTTTTTTTAATTTTTTTTTTTTTAACATTTATTTATTTTTGAGACAGAGAGAGACAGAGCATGAACAGGGGAGGGGCAGAGAGAGAGGGAGACACAGAATCTGAAACAGGCTCCAGGCTCTGACCTGTCAGCACAGAGCCCGACGCGGGGCTCGAACTCGCGGACCGTGAGATCATGACCTGAGCCGAAGTCGGACGCCTGACCGACCGAGCCACCCAGGCGCCCCACCACACGCTCATGTTAGAGAAGATTCCAGACAGGCTGCTTGGTGCCTCTTGGTTCCTGGTGACACCGATGAGGAGACTGTTGTGGGGATCAGTCGCTGACCCACGGCTCAGCCCCCTCAAGGCAGCCAAGGTTGGGGAACACGTGCCTCGATGTCAGCACCTGAGGCACGGGCAGCTGTGCCTAGAGAGTCAGGCCCTGCTGGGTCCGCCTCTGATGTTCTGGGAGCCACAAGGACACTGCCATCCCAGAGCAGGGGAGGGACCACCCCCGTGGCCTGGATCCTACTCCCAGACTGTGAATCTGGAAATGCTGCTTCTCACTTGAGGTGGGCCAGGCCCGAGGAGCAGAGCAGGGAGGTTCACAGGGTCTTTGGGGTTTCCTTCTGTCTCATGGAGGAGGCGGGAGGGATCCGGCCTGATACACTTATCACATCGAAGAGATACTCCTGGAGTTTTAGGAGCTTGAAAGCCAGCCTATTCCTGTACAGACCTAGAAACCGAGGCCCAGGGAGCAACGGTGACTTGGCTGTAGTCACAGGGGCTGCTGGCAGCCTTCTGTGCTCTGAGTTGGATGTGGCTTCTCCTGGACACATTTCTGAACTCGGTGTCGGGTGCGGCCTTCTGCAGAGCCCTTGGAATGTTCCAGAGCACCTGGATCATCCAGTGTGGATATCTCCTCCTCTGCATGGGGGTTGTTTGCTTTGAGGTGGTTAAACGACTTTTCTCCCTGGGACAGATGTACCTCAGCTTGTCTCCAGCTGGGATTTCTTGAGCTCCAGCTCAAGGCAAGTCGGGTTCTGCACACTGCCCTTGTTCTGAGGTGGTGCTTGCAGGGTTGAGAGCCTGTTTGGGCGAGTGGCCGTGACCTCCCCCAGCGAAAGACCCCCTCGGCCCAGGAGGGATGGGCAGTAGGAGAAGCCTGGGAAGCCCCTCGCCAGGACCAGCTGGGGCAGGACCCCCCCCCGCCCCCCCCCCCCCCCCGGGACATCAGGGTGTGGGGGCTGGTGGCTGTGGCGAGTTAGGTCCGACTCACCTGGTTCTGCTGGCAGCCGGGTTCCTGGGAGAGGCAGCACCTGCTGACCGCTGAGGAAGGCCCCAGTGGAGGGTGCAGACAGGCCCCTGGCCTCTTCTGGCTCCCCTACCCCAGCGGGCCCAGCAGTGCTCGCTGGACACCCCCCCCCCCCCCTCGACAGTACAGACCTTCTTGGGCCAATGGCTCGATCCAAGACCCGCTGGATGGGAAGAGAGCCCGCAGCTGCCGGGCTCCAGGGTCAGGTTAATTGAAGAAGCAATTGGATAGGAGGTGGGGAGAGGGAGGGGGTAGGGCTGGGGTTGTGGGGCCTCCCTCCCACTCCCTCCCTCCTCTGCTCAGAGGAGCCAACTTCAAAAGCCTTGTCTGCCTGCCGCCAGCCTTCCCTGCTGTGTCCTGTCCTGGGAAGCCCTGTTGGCCAGGCTTGGAGCAGGACTTGGAGTGGCAGCCACACTCCCTACCTGAGGACCCAGGATCATGTGCAAGGCCCACTGGCAGGAGTGAGGGAGGGCCTCACCCTCAGAGGCCCATGGTGAGCAGCGTGGGGCCACTGGGGAGGGGGCTCACTCTGGCCGAGGGTTTGGGACCGAGCGTAGTCCAGGGGAGGCTGCTTGAGCGTCTGTCCCCTACTGGGAAACCTCCCTTGGTTCCCGTCACCTTGGCCTGGAGGGCCTGGCAGGCCTGGCCCTGGGTGCTCTTGCCTGTTCTTCCGGCAGTGGGGGTGGGGGGGGGTGGGGTGGGGGGGAGAAGGGAGGGGGTCTGCCTGGCGGTGCCAGGGCTGCTCCGTTCTCACTGGCTGGGGTGGGGGACAGGCAGGCCTTCCTAGAGCTGGGCAGCCAATCTCCCCCGTGTGGACGGCTCTCCACAGCCACAGCTCTTGTTCTTGCTGTGACCTCTGACCCCACCCCCAGCATGCCTGGGGGCAGATTTGAGGAGGGGCCACAGCTAAAGGCACCCACTCCTCCTGCCAGCGCTGCACCCCAGGTCTCCAGCTCGGTCAGGCTCCCCTCCCAGGGCTGGGAAGCCGAGTCGAGTCCTGCGTCTCGCTGGGTTCACATGATTAATTTTCCAGTCGCTGTTTGGGAACTAGCCGGTCTTTCTCTTTGATGTTTGGGCTTCTAGGGGGAGGGTGGTGGTGGGTTTCTCCCCAAGCCAGCCCCTTCTGGAGGGGGAGGCTCGTGAAAGGGATGCCTGGTGGGGCACAATGTGGCCCCTTTCTCCCTTGCCTCTGGGGGATTCCCCAAGACTTCCCCCCCTCCTCAGAGGGGTGTGGCCTTGAGCTCTGAGCCCTCACCCCTGTCCTGGTTGGGCTGGAGGTGCAAGGGCACCCCATTTCCCATGGCTGTGGGGGTGGGTCAGTTCTGCCCCTGCTCCGGGGACCCAGAGGTGAGCAACGTTCTGGGGATCAGGGGGTGCTCATCAGGAGGAGAGAGCCTGGCTGTCTGGTGGGGACTGATGTCTGGGAGGTGTGGGGCTGAGTTAGGGGATAGCCAGGGGTGTAGCCATACCGGCAGGTAGTGTTTCCCGCTGGACCCCCAGACCTAGGGGTCAGCCCTGCCCTCCAGTCTTGTGAGCCCCTAGTTCCCATGCACACAGAGCACCAGGTGTTCCTGCTCTGGAGCCCTCTGTCTCCCTCTTGGCCCCTCAGGGCTCAGTGGGCCTGCCTTCCCAGCCCACCTCCCCCCCACCCTCACCCTCACCCCTGGCCATCCTCCAGCCCGCCAATCTGTGCATCAAGCATTGAGCTGTCTGGTTCGCAGGCCTACTGTCCTTCCCTCAGACTTGAAACAGGAAGGGATTTGTCCTGCTAGACCCATGCTTGGGTGATGAATGGCGCAGTGACCTTTCATTTTCTACTGTAGTTCAGAGAGTCCCTGGTGGCTGTGGTAGGGGGCCGTCCAAAGCAAACCGCCTGAGGGGTTGCTGTAGGGAAGGTCTCCTCTGCGGGCCTGGGCACCCCACCCTGACCCCGTGTCCCTTCCAGGTGCCTCCCAAGCCTGCACTCTGGGCGCTCCTGCTGGCTCTGCTGGGGCTCGCACCGGGTCAGGCAGGGCTCCGCACCTGCAGCATCCCTGACGTGCTCCGCCACTACCGCGTGGTCATCTTTGAGGACCTGCAGGCTGCTGTGAGGCAGGTCGGGCCAGGCTCCCGACACCTCCATTTCATCCAGAAAAACCTGACTGGAGCTGCAGTCCTCGGATGGCGGGATCGGGATCGGGTGGGAGCTTCCTGCGGTGCCCAGAAGGTATGGGGGGAGACTCACTCTGTTCCCCTCCGGGGCCTCCCCGCTGAGCTCTCTCCCCAGCCCCCAGTTTCCTCCCTTCCTTCCCCAGGAGCACGATATCCTGCTGTCCATTGCGTCCCTGGGTCGGACCCTGCACAGGGTGGTGGCCCGGGGCCACCGCCGCGGGGCACTGGAGAAAGCCGCGTGGACTGTAGCCCTGCGCACCGAAGCAGTGATGCGGCGCCACTGCTGGATGATGCGCCAGGTGTGTGGGGCCAGACCCGGGTCCCTCCCCTTCCACAGGTCCCCTGAGCCTCCCACCGTCCCGCGGTGTCCCCGTCTGGGAGGGGGAGGGGGAGGGGAGGGCGCAGAGACCGTGGTCACTCGCTGACCTTTCTGCCCCTGACAGCGGAGGAGGAGCCGGTGGCCCAAGAGGCACCCTCCTCGGAGTCGCCGCAGCCGCAGCCGCAGCCGCAGCCGCAGGCGGCTCCTCCTGCGAGTCCTGGACGCCGTCGCCACCTGCTGGGAGAAGCTCTTCGCGCTGCGTGCAGCAGCCTCCGAGGACTCCTAGCGCGTCCTGCGCAGGCCAGAGAAGAGCCATCGGGGCCGAGGGGCCTGGGAACGAGCTTCATTTGGTGCCTCCTCTCCCTCTTGTTGGCTTACTGCTGGGCCCAGGCCCCTCCTTGTCATGGCCCTGGACATGCTCCAGGCACCTAGCCAGGACTCAATAAACTGCTGGTGCTGCGGTCTGGTCTCTTCGCCTGCTGGGGTGGGGCCCACCACCCCTGGATCTGGGCCTGGGCCAGGAGCGGGCGCTGGGGGCAACAGGCCGCTTGGTAGGGGAACCAGGACTACCCGCCACACCTGGACGAGGCCGGCCCCCACCCCACCCCTCCCCCTTCCAGCTGCGCTCCCAGCCTCAGGCAGCAGGGGGCGAGTGGGGACGCTGGATGGGACTCCCCTAGGCTTGGGGGGTGGATGGGGAGGGGCTCTATCGGGCCCTGAAATGTCCGGTTTCCGTCCTGCTCCTCTCTGGAATGGGGGAAGGGGTGGAAATGGAGGGGAAGGGAAGGCTGAGCTTTGTGAACTCAGAGCAAAACAACCGGATAAAGGAAACGGGCCTGAAGGGAAGCCAGAGTCGCTGGCCCTGGCTGCAAGTGGGGCCAGGCCATTTCCTGCGGCCCTGGGAGGGGTGGCCACGGCCCCCTCTGTGGGCCTGGACAGGCTGGTCAGGGATCCGCTGTCTTGTGCTCTGGGACCGTATGTTTGCTTGGCAGGGAGAGGGTCCTGATCCTGAACTCCCCTGCCCACAGCTGCAGAGATAGCCAGGTGTCTGTGACCCCCTCCCCAATCCTAGTCTGTGGAGGAGTGGAAGTACAGTCCGCAGAGCGCCTGGCCAACAAGGATGCCTGTTGGGCTCCACCTCACGTACTCCTTTCTGACAGGTGGATGGACCAAGGAGACCCCAGAGCAGGCCTTGCCTCTGGGGTACCCTGGCGGAACAGACAGGGAGGGGATACAGAAAGGCCTTCATGGTGGGGCAGTGAGCATTAGCACAGAATGAGAACCAGACCCTGGCCCAGCACCCCGCTGTACGTGTGCAGCAGGGCCTGTTGTCCCTGTTTTGTAGATGAGACTGAGGCACGGCCAGGAAGCGTGAGGGCTGGGGTGAGACCCAGGCCTTGAGCGTGGCTACACCCCGTGTGTGCCCTGTGCGCGGGCCACAGTGCGCAGCTGCCCTGGGGGCCCTGTTGTGGCGATGCGGGGACCGCCTGCAGTGTGGTGGGCCATTCCACCCATCTGTCAGCACCCCCTTCCTGCAGTGGAGAGCAGTCAGGCTGTCCTGGGTGGAGGGGGCAGGTAGGAGGGGGAGCACAGGCCTCAGCGTCCTAGGGACACAATCCCTGAGTCCTGGCCCATGACCACGCGAGTGGGCAAGGTGCTCTTGTACTCTGACCCCATTCTTCCTCCCTGGACGCTCCTGTCAGAGCCCATCTGGTAGTGTGTACGTGTGTGTGAGCACGCGCACAGGTGTGCTGAGGGGTTGCCCGTGAGAATGTGCACACAGCTGTGCGTGCACGCTCCTGTGCGTGCGGGGGGGTGTGTCTGTGCATGGGGTCCCTTGGGGTCTGTGCATGTGTGTCTTGCCCTCCCCCTGCCTGGAAGAGCTCCCCACTTGCGGGTGGCCCTCCTGGAGTCTAACTCTGGTCCTTCCTGGCAAATTCAGCACGTTGAGTCAGGGACTGGAGGAGGCCTGCGGCCTGAGCCAGCAGAACCGAAGTTGTTCTTTGGTATGAGACCCCACTGCACCCTGTCTGCCCGCTGCCCCTTCTCTTCAGACCTCAGACAGAATGAGTGGCTTCCACACTGGGCGGAGGCCCTGCACATCTTTCCGGGTCCTGCCTCTGCGAACACGCTGCTGGCAGGCCAGCATTCTGGGCACAGGGACCTGGGCCCTCGTCCCCATATCTCAGACACCATCTGTATGGGTTTCCTACGACTGCTGTAACAAATGATCACAAGCCATGCGGCTTAACACAACGGAAGTTTCTTTCCCCACGGTTCTGGAGATCAGAAGTCCAAGATCGTGATCACGGGCTTGAAATCAAGGTGTTGTAGGGCTGACCTCCCTCCAGGACAAACCCATCCTGGCTGCTTGCAGCGTCCGGAGGCTCCAGGTGCTCTGGGGCCGCGTTGCTCCAGCCTGCTGCTGCTTCACGTGGCTCTCTCTTTTTTACGAGGATCTTTGCCCTGGGCTTAGGGCCCCTGGATAACCCAGGCTGATCTCATCTCAAGATCCTCAGTCCTATCTGCCAAGACCCTTTTTCTAAGTAAGAATTCCACTCCCGGGTTCTGGGAGGTGGGCATCTCGTTCTTGGGGCCACCATTCGACACACTGTCGAGTCTTTCCTCACATAGGATGGCAGCAAGTGGGGCTTCTGGCTTCTGGGACGAAGTTCACTTGTCCAGCATGGGGATAGCCCAACCAGACCCGGTCTGGGGACGGGTGTACAGCCACAGTGACCAGCCAAGACAGACCAGAGGGAGAGCTAGGGATCCGCTGCTCGGAACCCAAGATGTTCGCTTTTGTGTTCAGCACCAGGACCCCTTCTGTGGCTTGCGCAGGAACTGCTGGCTGGAACGGACCAGAACCAGTGAAGATGGGGTGCTCAAGCAGGGACAGAGCCTTTGGCCTGTCCTGCATGAGGCACTGCCCTCCTTGCCGAGGTCTGGGGCGTGTCGCCTGCGCCTGGTTCTTCCCCTGCAGAAAACGTTGTTTCTGGGGCACATGCATGGTTGGGTTGGGTCCTGCACCCAGTGGTGTCCTGTCCCACACACGAGCCTTCTCAACTGCTTCCAGGGAGGTGGGGGCTGGGTCCCAGAAGGAGGGGCTGTGCCAGGGTGGTAGATGGGGCCGCAGGGCACTGGCCAGGGTTGTGTAATTTCCTGAAACCAGGGAGCCAGACCCCCCATGTGCAGCACCAGAAGAAGGGGGGGCAGGCTGACTTTGAAGGGTAGCCTGTGTCCCACGGCCTTCCCAGACTGGGAGCCTTTGAAAGAACATCTGGAACATGGGCGACTGGCAAACTGGTCTCTGGATTTGAAAACCAAAAAGTTCATCCCGACTTTGCCACTTGTGTGTTTCCCACCCCCCCCCCCCCCCCGCCCACACGCTCCTCTCTCCCCACCCCCTCTTCCCACCTCTGCTGCTTTGCAGGCGGGGGCGGGGCCATACCAGCCCAGTGTGCCGATCCTTCCGAGGGCTACTACGGATCGCCTGTGCCCTGCCCAGCACCGCCCTCCATGACCCCTCCCTTACCGGTGCGGCCTGATTGAGCAAAGGGAGGTAGTGGGAAAGACGTGTGCCTGCCATGCCCGGACCCTGGACAGATGCAGCTCCGGTGCTCATGGAGCCACGGCTGTGGGACAGGATGTGAGTTAGCCAGCCCCTGCATCTGGCGCTGGGTGCTGAGAAGGCATGGGGCCACACTCAGCCTGGGAGGAAACACCTGCACCCAGACCTGAAGGGTGCGCTGGCCCCGCCTGGCACTTGGCCTTTGCATGTGAGCCTGAGTGTGGGGTCCCCCAACCTGCAGGTGTGCAAGGAGGCTGCCTGATCCATCTGTGGTTGGTGTGGAAACAAACAAGGGCCCCCAGTCCAGGAAGCAAAGCACATACTCCGGGGGGTGGGGGGGCGGTGCCAGGTGCTGCGGCCCATTGTCCCTGCCAGTGGCCTGCAGGACCCTGGGGGGCTCTCAGGGACAGTCCCCATCCTGTCTCCTCCCTAGGAAAAGACCCAGCTTCATAAACACAGGAGCAAACAACAACCACCATCCCCCCAACCCCAACTAACCCCCACGTCCACAGCCTCCCTCCTGAAGAACCGGCAGGGATCCCACACTTGCTAGGGGAAGTGAGCCCTTTTTTTGCGGGGGGGGGGAGGTCAGGACCTTGAGGGGCATGTATTGTGGCAGAGGGCCATCCTGGGGTTGGATACTGGCCCCTGGGTCACCTCTGTGCGGTGTGTGTGTTTACATTTATTTTTTTAGTAATCTCTGCACCCAAACATGGGGCTCAAACTCACAGCCTTGGGATTAAGAGACGCATGCTCGGGGCGCCTGGGTGGCTCAGTCAATTGAGCTTCTGACTTCGGCTCAGGTCATGATCTCACGGTCTGTGGGTTCGAGCCCCACGTCGGGCTCTGTGCTGACCGCTCAGAGCCTGGAACCTGTTTCGGATTCTGTGTCTCCCTCTCTCTGACCCTCCCCCATCCGTGCTCTGTCTCCCTCTGTCTCAAAAATAAAATAAACATTAAAAAAATCTTTAAAAAAAAAAAAAAAAAAGAGACGCATGCTCTTTCCACTGGGCCACGCAGGTGCCCGTGGGCTGTGTCTTAACGGGACTTCTGCTCACATCTGTGGATGGCCACAGCCTGGCTCAGTCAAATCCTGTCACTGGCCTCGTTGCCTCCCTCCACAGCCCAGTTGTGACCTTCGTATCTTGGGGGTGAGGTGGCCGGGGCTCCCCGCCAGGTGAGCGGGCCCTGTCCTCCGGTCGCGCCCTGCGTCCCCTGCCGGGCCTGTGCCGGGGCGTGAGGCCAGGGGTCCCGGCTGTGGCCCAAGATAAGCGCCGCACCCGGCGGCCGCTTCCTGCATTTCCTCCCTGCGCCGCCGCTGCGCGCCCCTTCCTGTTTTCTCGGGTGCGCAGGCTGGCAGGAGCGTGGGATACGGGGCGGGGTCATGGGGTATGGGGCGGGGCCACGGCGCACAGGGTTGGGTCGTGGGGCACAGGTTGGGGAATGAGGGTCGGGGACAGGGTCGCCGGGCAGGAGGCAGGATCGCGGAGACAGGACTGGGTCGTGGGGGCCAAGTGGGGTCGTGGGGTCGTAGGAAACATGGTGGTGGACGGGGAGCCCCTACGATGCTGAGCCCGCCCCATCGCACCCTGCCTGGCTTCCGCGTGAGGCTGGAGGTGAGGAGGGAGCCCGAGAGGAGGAGGAGCCTCGGCGTTCACACCGCCGTCTCTCCGTCTCTCCAGGTCCGGGGCCAGGAGTTCCCACACACCTGGTCCCTGGGGCCCCTCCGCAGCCTGGGGCAGGAGTGGGGGTGGCTGGGTGGAGGGCTGAGCCTTGGGATACGTGGCTCTAACATGCTGAACCTACTTGCTCGGATGGTCATTTGAGATATAAACCTGTGTAATTTTAATGAAAATGCACGCCACGCAAAACCTTGGTACACCAGCGTTCACTGCGGCATTATTCGCAATCGCAGCGGGTGGAAACAATCTTAGTGTCCACCGGTGGGTGAACAGATACAACGTGGTCCGGTCAGACGGTGGGATAGTACTCCGCCTTACAAAGGAATGAGGTTCACACGCTGCAACACGGGAGAACCCGGGAAAGCTGATGCTCAGTGAACAAAGCCAGCCTCAAACCCACTTCTTGTGCGATCCCATTTATGTGAAATGTCCAGAACAGGCAGACCCACAGACACGGAAAGTAGGTGATGTTTCCCTGGGGGCTGGGGAGTCACTGCTAACAAGTGAGGGTTTCTTTTTGAAGAGGCGGGAAAACACTGAAATGAGAGGCGTGGTGGCCGCCCAGTCCTGGGAATGTACTAAAACCACTGACTTAGCTGCCAGAAAACCTATGCAGGTTTGGTAGAATGTGGGCTGACACCCTTGGGTCGTTGAGAGCGTTTGTCCGGCCAAGTGGAGGGTGACTTAGGTCCATCCTTGCCTGCCCAGCATGGCCTCGTTGGGATCGGGCATATGAGTGAGCAGAGCCTTGGCCCCGATGTATCTCTTGGTAGGCTATGTGACTAGTTGTCTAGTTGTGTGTGTGTGTGTGTGTGTGTGTGTGTGTGTGTGTTGTGTTCCCAAGGGTGTCCAGGGGATGACCTGAGAGGGAGAGGGTGCCCCTAACCTGCCCCCAGCCCCACCCTCCCTGACCCTCCTCCCCTGGGCTGCTTGCCGGGGAAGGTTCAACACCCCGGCCCAGGTCCCTCCAGGGCCCAGCTGAGTCCTGGGCGTGGGAGCTGTGGCTTGTGCCAGGCAGGGCTGCTAGAACTTCCCGCCAGGAGCTAGGCCACCAGGGTCTGTTCCTGGCCAGCCTGACTCAGCGGGAGCTGGGGGTGGGGACTTCCCTTTTCTGACCCTCGGGGAAGCAGGTAGGTGGAGCCAGGAGGGGGAACGGTGGGAAACCTGACCCAGGGCTGGAGCCGCCCAGGCCAGGGAGGGGGGACAGGCTGTGGTTCTGCCTGAGACAGCTGTTCTGTCCAGGCAGGGCAGAGCCAGTCCCCTTGGATAGCTCCCCAGGCAGGGCCCTGGGCAGAGGGTCCTTTGAAGAGACCCCTCCCCACCCTCCTGCGCTGGCCCACCACTGAGGGCAATAGCTGAGGAGCTGCTATTGGAAACAGCTGCTCTCTGTGGGAGGCCCTCTCATGTCCTTGTTCAGATCCTGCTCCTGGAGTCCCCCAGCCCCTGGCGATGGGGACTGGCTCCAAATTGGGGCCCCCCACCGCCCTCCTGCCTTGCCACCGTGGGAGGGGCTTCTAGGGGTCCAGCTGCTCTGCCTTCTCCCTACGGGGCAACGCTGTGTGCTGCCCCCCGGAAGCACCCTTGTGGCTCCCCATCCTACTGACCTCAAGGGGCCCTCTGGGTGGCATGGGGGTGGGGTGAGGAGCCCAGAACGGAGGGTGGGAGAATATCGCCCCGGCCTGTGCCAGGAAACAGGAAAGAAAGACACAACCGGCTGTGTCCGCTTGTCCGGCATCTTCTTCTGTGTGTCCACGGGTGTCTCTGGGGCGGGGGCCCAGGTGGGACGATGGACAGTGCCTCAGCCCAGGCAGGGAGGCCCTTAGTGGGGCTGTTCACGGTGGCTCCTACCTGCCCTGGCCTCCCTCCCTCCTACCTGCCCTGGCCAGTGGGTGGAGTGAGGAGATAGGAGGGTCCACACCTGGGGTAGAGACTCCTGCACTCTGGCTGCCATGGGTCCCCGCAGTGGGGCACACTTTGGTCCAGCTGACCCAGGGCTCGAGGGGGTGGGCAACCTGACCCCCCACCAGGGGGCAGGCCCAGAGCAGATCAGGAGTTGGAGGGCCATGACAGCTGATGAGGTACACTCTTGGGTCATGTGCCCCTCTCCAGGCATGAGTCTGGGACTCAGCACTGGGGCCTCTGAGCACTCCCACTCCGAACCCGTAACAAACGTGGCTGAACTGGACCACCCTTTTCCCTTTGTGCCTCAGCATCCCTGCCATGCACCATGCTTGTGTCCACTTGGAGGGGGCAGATGGTGTCCTTGTTGTCCTGTGGGCTATTTCTGCCCCTCTCCCCACCCAGTGTGTGTCTCTCTCCGCCTCTGGGTCCAAATCCTGTCCTTTTCGGCTTGTCTGTCTCTGTTCCTTTATATCTCTGTCTCTGTCTCAGTTTTTGGGGCCTTGCTGCTGACGAGGCAGGGATAGGGGACCCAGGTGAAGTGTGTAGCCCATGCCACTTAATATAGAGGTGATGTCAGTCTGCCTCTGAGAAGCAGGACACCTGCAGAAACAGCCCCACCGCCTGTTTGCCTCCCCACACACACTCAGGCAGCAGACCCGTGTGTGTGGACGCCTAGGTTTACACACTGACACGTGCACATCCAGCCCCAGGGTTATTGCACCATGTGCACACGGACACAGTGAGCATGGATGGTCCGTGTCACAGCATCACACCCATGCTCAGAGCCTCACGTACACACACGTGCTTGCACACACTGGCTCACACGTGTGCGGTGAGAATCGGGCTCAGCTGCACCCAGCATCGTACAGACCCCACTTGACTCACAGAAGCCCGTGCTCCCAGATGCATGGGAGACTGAGCCAGGACTGACTTTTGCATGTCAGCTCGCCAGGGAGGGGGGCAGAGAAAGGGGCCAGGAGACCAGGAAGTGTGCAAAGAGGAGGCCCAGTTCTGTTGGGAGGGGAGAAGGGCTGGCTGAGAGCTCCAGAATCGGGGCCTGAGCCTCCCTGCTCGGGTCGTCGACCTGTCACCGGGAAGCAGCATGGGTGTGACGTGGGGCTGCCCACTCCGGGGACGCTGGTTTAAGAATGACAGGGCCCCGCGGCGGGGGTGGGGGGGGGGGTGGGCATATAGGTGTCCACCCTGCCAGCCTCCTTTGGAGAGGAGCACAGTCCTGAGAAGTAGTCCCCAGGTGTGAAGGAAGTTGTATTTATGTATTTATTTTTAATTTAACTTAATTTATTTATTTTGAAGAAAGTTTTAAAAGAGCTGAGGATAATGAAACATGGATGGAGGTGTGGGGGCATCGCCAACCCCTATTACGCTCGAATTAAAAAGGGGGGTTGGGAGAGGAGGGGAATGGAAGCGGGAGTGGGGAGTGCCTGCACCTCATGCCTCCCACCAACTCTGTCCGGGGAGGAGCATCCTGGAAGGATGGAGAGGTGGGTGTTTTGGGGGCCAAGCTGGGGGGCAGTCTCCCAGGAGGCTCTGGGAAACGGCAAGGCCAGGGTCCATTCCCCCTTCCCCCAACAACCACAGACTCGGGTGTGCAGAGGAAAGAGCGAGTCACTTTATTGTGGCCTCGCCTGGTCCGGGGGGGGGGGGGGGGGGGTGCAGATCCTGCTCCTCCTTTAAAGCAAACAAATACTGGTATTCCTCATATTGCTACATTGGTGCTTTTGGTCAGTGAAACCCCTTGGAAGAAAAAGTTTAAAAGTTTAATTAAAAATTAAATATGTTGTATTACGTGTATAAAAAAGGCAAAGCGAAAAATACAGCCTGATTCTAGAAAATACACTGCAAGGAAAGCATTAGACGCTTCAAAGAGTTAACCCTAGCAGGGCCAGCCAACAGGTCCCAGGCCTGGGATTCCGGGAGAGGCCCCAGGGCACGTGGGAGGCACCCTCGCAGGGCGCCCGGGAGTAGCCGAAACGCGCGCGCCCTGGAGAGATGCCGGGCGGGCACGCGCGACGGCGGCGGCGGCGGCCGCTCAACCCGAGATGCAGGCGCTGTAGTAGACGGCGCTGCTGGCGTCGGACAGCGCGGCGATCAGGCTGCTCTCCTCGGGGCAGGACATGGCGCGCGGGCCCAGCTTGGCCAGCGCCACGTGGTACGGGAGCCCGGCGGCGTCGGGCCGAGTCCGGCCGCAGTTGAGGTACTGGTCGAACTCGGTGAGGTCCACGTCGGCCCACAGGTCGGCGCTGGGCCCCAGCGTCTCGGCGCCCTCGGGCGGGGGGGCCTCGGGGGGCGGCGACAGCGGGCCGGGGAACGGGCCGGCTGCGGGCGCGGCCAGGGCGCCGTAGTAGAGGCCGGCGAGCGGCGCGGCGGGAGCGGGCGCGGTCCTGAGCGCCTCGGCCGCGGGCGCCCCGTAGCCGCCGCCGGGGTCCCGGGGCAGCTCGGCGGGCGCGTAGGGCGCGCGGAAGGCTCGGAGCGCGCAGTCCTCGGGCGCCGCGGGCGGCGGGAAGAAGGCGGCCTCGCCGGGCTCCAGGCCGTCCAGCGGCGAGCGCTCGGGCGTGGGCAGCCCCAGGCCGTCGAACTCGGCGCCCAGCGGGGGCAGCTCGCGGAAGGCACGGGCCGCGCCGGGCGCCGCGGAGAAGGGCTCGGGGGGCGGCGGCGGCGGCGGGGGCGGCGGCGGCGGCGGCGGCGGCGGCGGCGGGGGGGGCGCCAGGCCCGGGAGCAGGAGGCCGGGCTCCAGCCGCCGGGCCTTGCGCGCCTGCTTCTTGCGGCGCGGCCGATACTTGTAGTTGGGATGGTCCCGCAGGTGCTGCACGCGCAGCCGCTCCGCCTCCTCCACGAAGGGCCGCTTCTCCGCCGCGCTCAGCTCCTTCCACGCCTTGCCTGCGGACCGTGGGTGCGGGTCAGCGGGCCCCGCCCGGCCCCCGCCCGGCCCGGCCCCAGGTCCCTCCCCCCACCCCCGCCCCGCGCCCTTCCCCGCGCGCCCGCGCCCCTCACCCAGCATCTTGCTGAGCACCGCGTTGTGGAGGTCCGGGTTCTGCTGCGCCAGCCGCTTGCGCTCGTCCTTCGCCCACACCATGAAGGCGTTCATGGGCCGCCGGATGCGCGACTCGTCGGCAGCCTGGCGCTCCCCGCGGCCGGCCGGGCTGAGGCCATAGCGCCCCGGCTCGGGGCTTCGCGTCGGGCTGCGCTGCGGGCTGGGCGGCGAGGCGGGAGCGGCGGGCGCGGCGAGGGCGGCGGGGGCGGCGGGGAGGCCGCGCGGCTCAGCGGCGGCCCCGGGTCCCGGGGCCCATGCACAGTCGCGGCGGGCTGGCGGGTCGTCCTGTGCGCCGTAGCCGGGCGGCGATCTCTGCATTCCAGCTGGGCGCGGCCTGGGCGGAACGGAGCGCGGGAGCGCGGAGGGTGGGAGAGCGGGCACTTCGGGAGCCGGGCTCGGAGGGCAGGGCGGACGGCGGTGGAGACGGCGGTGGCCTCGGGCCGGGTGGGCGCCCAGATATAGCGGCGCGGGGCCAATAGGCGGCGGGGCGGGGCGGGGCGGGCTGGGGCCGCCCCCTCCCCGGGGGCTCCCTTTCTTCTCCGGCCCTCCGGATTCCACCGCAGCCTCCTTCGCGCGGCTGCCCCCGCACCCTCTCTGAAGGAGGGACCGCCACCCGCCCCCCTCCCAACACACACACACACACACACACAGTGGGAACGGGCCGCCGATGTGGGCTGGAGCTTGGAAGGGGGCGTCCTCGCGGGGACTGTCAGACTTTCAGAGACGAGGTGCCGTCCCCACCCACGGAGTCAGACCCCCGGACGGCAACTGGGGGAGGCTGGCTGCCCACCCCCACTCCCCCCCCCCCCCCCGTGAGTGGGACATATTTTAACCCCATGTTCCTGGGAAGCTTCCCAAGAACGCTTCCTGGAGTCTAGCTCAAAAGTACCGGGCACTTTGGGGAAAGCGCCCTGTGTCTTGGGAGAGCGTGTTCTGGATAATCGTGGCCCCCACCCCTCCCGTACATGTGGAGTCTTCACGACTGGGGGCTTCGAGCTCCTCCTGTCTGTCCATGGAGTTAAAAGAGTTGGTCTTCGTGCCCCCTCCATCACTCCCAAACCCACTGCAAACAGGTCAAACCTCAGCAGTAGGTGCCCCGGACGCTTCCCACAGTGGGAGGGAGCCCGGAGGGCAGAGGAGCCTCCAGAGACGGCGCTGAGCCCGCGGCCTTGTTCCTCCTCCCCTCCGGGACCCGTTGGGGTCAGGGGGTGGGACCAGTGGTAACTGGTTGCCCTGCCCCGCTGGGGCCACCGCTGCCACATCAGAGTGAAGCTGGATCCAGGGCTGGGGCAGGTGGAGGGGAGCGGGGGAGCCCCTCCCCTGGGCCGCCAGGCCTGCGAGCGTTTCCAGAGGAGCTTCCTGGCAGTCCAGGAGGGGCTTGGGCTCCAGAAGCTGAGGAGTCCGAGGGGTCTCCCTGAGGGCTGTTTCCCTACCCTCCTGCTGAGGGGCGTTCTCTTGGGGGTGGGAGGAGTGTGCTTTCCAGCTCTGGGGTGGGATCTGAGTTTTCGCTCCTGCACAACTGTTTGCAGCCTGGGAGCTGGGCAGCCCTCCTTCCCATGTCGCGGAGCCTCTGCCCCAGGTGCTGGCAGCTCCGTGGCTCAGGGCCACGGGTGTCAGCGACCCTGGGCTAGGGCACGTAGGCAGTGCTTGTGAGTGGGATGGCTGCCCCCATTGCCTGCTCCTGAGCTTTCCCCCCCTGGGAAAGGCCCACAGCCCGACAGGGGTCCCTCAACCCGAGGGCTGTCGGATGTCCGTCCTGTCCCCTCATCGGGTTCTGTCGTGTAGGGTCTTGTCCGTTGGCCGGGGGACTAGAGCGTCGTGCGTCCCAGACTGTTTTCCGGATGCCCCGGGCCCCAGAGCTTAATCCGCAGCGTGGAGCCTGTCTCCACTGGGAGCAGTCAAGGCGCCAGAAGTGGGTTCTCTGGGTCGAGGGGGAAGGTTAGCAGGAAAGAACATGGGGCCCTGGGGTGGCCCCACAGGGCTCCCCAGCCTGGGAGCCCACAGGCCCACGGGCCTCTCCTGGCAGGGCCAGCTCCCGTCCGACCAGTGTAAGAGGGTGGACTGGGCATCCTGACGGGGGGGGGGGGGGGGGGGGCGATGCGCGAGGAAGACTGCGGGTCGGAGGATGGGTCCCGGGAGCCGGCACCCGGCAGAGACTACCTTTGCCCTGCTGGGTGTGGTCTGGGCTTCCCGGGGCCTGGCTTGGCGAGGGCAGCAGCTCTCTGGGATGACGGTCACTGGGGCTCGGGGAGGAGGCCCACTGGGTCCTCCACTGCGGCCTCCCCCCACATCGGGATGGATTTTCAGTCCCCCCCCCCACCCCGGGCCCTGCCTGGCCCTCTGCAGCTCCCGAAAGCCCAGGTTTGACCAAGCTGCTCCGGAAGCGGTTACCCACTGGCGGTTGCAGCACCCAGCGCTACCTCGCCAAGGCAGTGCCCCGCATCCCCCAGGGTTGCCGCCTCATCTGGCGCCAGCCGAGGACCCTCCCTCTTGGCAGAGTAGCACCTTGTGCTGCTCGGGGGGGGGGGGGGGGGCCGGCTGTCGTGTCCTGTGGGCCGGGGCTGGGTGGGGCAAGAGGAGAGCCTCTTGGGGTGCCCCCTACCTCTTTGGGGTCAGGCTACCCTCCTGTGTGTGCTGCGTGGCAGGGGTGAGGACCGTGGCTCTGGCCCACGGTCCGGACCGGGAAGACAGTGGCGGAGCTGGGGGTGGGGACTGCAGTCGGGGTGGCCCTGACCTCGGAGGAACAGGGCTGGGGGACTCCCCCAGCGCTATACAAGGGCTGGTGTGGGTGTGGTCAGCTGTTCTGGGGGGAGGGGCATCAGCTGTGCGTGTTTGTGTGTTTGTGTGTGGTCTCTGTGTCTGCGTGGTGGTGAAGGTCTGTGTGTCTGTCTGCCTGAGTGTGGAGTGAGGTTGGCTCTAGTGTTGGAGTCCGCCCAAGGCCTTAGGAGCCAGACAGAGGCTGGACCCTGCCGTGAGATGGGGTCCCACAGGGTGTGGAATAGGGGTCCTGCTCAGTGAAGGCCTCACCCTCAACACCTACCAAGGGAGGGGTCCCCAAGACTTCTCTGGAGCGGCCCCAGCTCTGTCCGAAGTGGGGGTGAGTCGTGAGTCCCGGGGCATTCCTCTGCCTCCAGAACCCATCTCTGTCTGACCTGGCCCAGCTTGGCTACTGCTCACCCTTGCGGGGGCCTTGTCTGCAGCCCCCAGCTCCCCAGACAGAAAGGGGGAGTAGAGGGGCAAGCTTTCCCTGCGAGCGTGGGGCTGGCCCGAGGGCCGAGTGGACACTGCCCTCCCCGCCCTCCACCCACTTCCTCTCTCAGCCAGGACCAGAGAATGCTGGGCAGTCCCCCTCCGTGCTGGGTGGGGGGTTGGCTGGGCTCTGGGAGTGGCAGACCTCCCAGGCGCTGCCCCGGGGCACAGACCTCACAGGCTCCCACCCACCCAGCCCTGGCTGCTGCAGGAGCAGGGAGGCTGGGACCAATTACCCAGTCCCTTGGGGCCGGACCCTCCTTCTCCTGGAGGGTGGGGGTGGGGGTCCCTGTTAGACACAGGTCCAGGTAGAAGGGACTCTCTTGTCTTCTGAGACCTTGGCTTTACAGCCAGGCTGCTCGCGTCAGATCCCACCCTGTGGTCGTTGAGACCAGGGCTCTGGGCCCGGCCCTCGTCCTGGTCCTCCTTGAGGCCGCTCCAGGGGCTGGGGCGGGGGTGGGGGGGTGGGGGAGGCAAGGCGCAGGATCAGCCTCAACCTTTGTGCAGGGCTCAGGGCTTCTGAGGAGGCTGCCCAATGGCCTAGTACCAAGTGGGCACGTGCATGTGCATGGGGGTCCCTCGCCCAGCGACAGGCCTGGTTCAGGTGGGCACCGGAGCTCATGCCTGAGGACAGCTGGCTTGCCCCGCCCCGTGCCTTCTTGCTCTCAGCCCTAGGATGCTGGGCCTGCTGTGCACAGAACCACGGGGGTTCTGAACTTTGGGCCTTGCCCCTGGGAGAAGGTGGGGGTGGGGGTGGGGGTGGGGGTGAGGAAGCAGGTCTGGGCGCTCAGGCTCATAGGCAGCAGCTCTCGAGAGGGTCAGCTTTGGCGTCACAGTTGGCCGCAGGCGTGTGGACCTGAGTCCACGGGCTGGGCTGGGTGTTGTGGGAACGAGGGTGTCAGCGTGCTCTGGGGGGTGTCGGACTGGCTGAGGGTCTCGAGCCTTTTGGATGAGCAGAGGGGGTGGACGTGATGGTGTCACTGTGGGCCCTTCAGGTGCTTGGTGAGGGTCTGCCCCTGAGTGCTGGGGGGGCTGGCAGGGCTGAGCAGGTGGGGGGGGGGGCTTCTCTGGGTTGAGAGGCACAGGGCCTTGTGGGTGTCTGGAGGGCGACAGATGAGCCTTGGGTCCCACGTGGGAGGAGTGACTTCCGTAGACGGTCAAGGTGCCCAGGCTGGGGTGTTGCGCTGAGTTGGGGTGTTGGGCTGTGTGAGCCCTGGCGGGGGGGGGGGGGGCGTTGTGTGGCCATGTGTGTCCTGGGGGTTTCTGCGAGCTGTGTGGGCCCCACTCAGGCTCAGCAGGGGCTCCATGGGAACCGGGCTCTAGGTTTCCGTGGCAACAGCAGGGAGGAGCCAGGAAACGCCAGCTCAGGAAGGAAGGCCACAGCTGTGAGGAGGGAGCCGAGGGCCAGGCTGCCTGAGCAGGCGCCAGACACTCTGTCTGTCCGGTCGTCCGGCGGGCCAGGCCTGGAGCTTCTGTCCCACTCTGCCCCCAGTGCCCCCCAGTGAGGGCACAGGGCAGCTGCTGGCATGGCTGTCTTTATTCACATCAGCGTGGCCTGGGCCTGGGTCTGCCGGTGTCCTAGCCCTATAGGACTTGTGCCCTGCACCCCCCCCCCGGCCCCCCAGGGGCTCTTGGAGAAGCAGAGGGGGGGCTGTCTGTGTGTCCCACGTGGGGAGGGGCGCTGTGGGTATCCTGGGCAGTGCCCACCCTGACCTCTCTGCCCTCGGATGGCTGGGCCTCTCTCCTGCCAGGGTCTGGTGACAGTCCTCAGCTGTTCTGGGAATGGTGGAGAGAAGGCGCAGAGCCCCCCGAGGGCCCTGCCGCTATACTTCTTTGCTGCTGCTGCCCTAGCTGTGCTGACAAGTGGCTTTGACAAGTGGCCCTCACTCAAGGGCAAGAATCATTCATTCATGCATTCATTCGTTTGTTTCTATGTGGCTGCTACGAACCCAGCTCTGTTCTATGAGATGGGGGTCTGGCAGTGAACAAAACAGACCCAGGTCCTTGCCCAGGGTTGGGGGTGCGGTTTCCTGTTCCGATAGAGAGGGACAGACAATCAACAAATCCACAAGCAGGTTAGAATATGGGGTGCCAGGCTGCGATGTGCAAGAAGGGTGCTGGCAGATGTGGAAGAGGAAGGAGGGGCTGTGTCAGGGGGGCTTGCGACCTGTTGTTCCGTGAGGTCACTTTTGAGCCAACCCCAGAAGGAAACATGTGAAAGAGATGAGGGGATGCACAGAGAAGAGTGTTTTACACTGCATGAGCAGCACGTGCAAAGGCCCTGGGTCACAGAGGTGTGCTGGTATGTAGGATAAGTGGGGAGTGCAGAAGGGAGGGGACAGGTTGCTGTGTGGGGCCTGGGAGGGTCTCTCTCTTTTTTTTTTTTTCCTCTGAAGGAGAGTTGGTCACTTTAGGAGGGTTTTGAGCAGAGGAGGGGTGTGATGTGACTTAGTTTTCACAGCCTCAGCTCAGCTGCTGTGTGGAGATGTGCGGCTCAGCAAGGATGGACTTAGTATCAGGAGAGAAGGGGAGGAGGGCAGCTCCCGGAGCAGGCCTCGCTCCTCAGCCGAAAACTGCCTCCCTGAGGAGTTTCCTTGGTCCCCCTCCAGGAGGGCAGGATTGGTGTGCCTGGACCCCTGGGAGAAGCTACCTTGGGGACCCCCGGGTTTGGTGCCCTGGGAGTGAGACTGCCTCCTTTCGCCTATGGCCCGTGACCACCCCCGACACCCCCACCCCCCACCCCCCGCCTGGGGCCCCTGGGGATGGGGAGGGTGGAGTGGCCGCCAGGCTGGCTGGCAGGGCAGGGAGGCTGCGTTTCTGGGAATTGTGTGGGGGGAAGCACATTGTTAGAGCCTGGAGCAGGCCGCCAGGACTGCATGTGGCCTCTGGGGGATGCCTTCTGCCTCCCCCAAGTGCTGCCTCTGGGGGAGGGAGCTGGGCCTGGGCCAAGGTTATGGGCTGGAGTGGGGACTTTCCTATAGATGCTACCCTGGGTGGGCAGCTCTTCCCATTCTGCAGACTGGGAGACTGAGGTCCAGAGAGAGGGCTGCTGCAGCGGCAGAGCCGAGATACCTGCTGGTGCACGGGATGAGGCCTCTTGCTGGGCATGAGTCTCTGGTCACTGCCCTGCCTGACTTCAGAGGCCAGGATCTGAGGGAAGCCCTGATGGGGTTGGCTGGGGTCACGGCCCCGCAGTGACACCGTGGTGGCCGCCCTGGCGGCCTGGAGGGTCCGGTGGATGTAGAAACAGCTGGTCACCTAGGCCCGGGGAGAGCTGCCTAAGGGTAGTGGACAAAGTGTGGGGGCTTCTGGGGCTGCAAGATGCCCCCACACCCTGTGGCCATGGGAAGCAAGAGGTGGGGCTCGATGTGAGTTCAGTGGCTTGGGCCTTCCCACTGAGGCCCCTGCCTCAGCCAGAAAGGAAGCACGGATGCGACCTGCTTGGGTCATGGCCGGCTTTGGGCGAGCAGGGGGCGGGGGACGCAAATAGAAAAATAAATGGCCTGAGCTTCCGATGTTTCCGGACTGAGGATGGGGGAGGGGCAGGCCTCTGGGCCAAAGGTGTGGTCCAGCCTATGTGTGGTGGACCCTGGGGGTGTCGCTGGGGTGTCCCCAGGTCCCTGTCGGGGCTGTGCCTCCCCCTGAGCCCCCAGGGTAGGGCCGGGCTCCACACAGAGGAGGGCTCCTGAGGGCCGGCCCGTGCAGCTCTCTTCTCTGGGGGCTGCCCCATGGCGCCGTCTTGGGTACCCTCACTTCCAGGCGGCCTGCGGAGGGTCCAGGAGGGCCTTCTGGAGTAAGACAGGCAGGGAGGGTCTGGGAAGGAGTGCACACTGCCTTCCGTCCCTTGGGGGTTCCTCTCTGCTTCTTGCTGGTTCCCCTTCACCTCTGACCTCCGATCGGGAGCTGCTGGACCTCCACCCACACGTCTACACTTTCACGGCTCATGGTCTCCTAACCCAGCCCAGCCCGGACCTGCCTTGACTCAGCTCTCAACTCTCTGCCCCCACACCCCCCTCCCCTGCTTCAGCCCATCTTAGCAGGAGATGCTGGGAGTCCTGGAGGGAGGGCCCCATCTGGTTCTAGATCTGTGGGTCAGGCCTTCGGCCTAAAGCAGCAGGAGACATCAGCCCTGAGCTGGCCCTCCCTGGGGGTGGGGGTGGGGCCTGCCTTTAGGGCTCCCTTGCTGGGTGGTGGCTGGTAAGTGTGGGTCTCTTACTGCCCACCCACTGCGGGTTATTGTTTTTTCCTTCCTTCATGAAACACATATTTACTGAGCAGCTATTAGGTGTCTTGGGCTGCAGATGCGGGTGGAACGAAGGCCTGGTTTTCCCAGCTGACAGTCCTTGGGAGCCAGCTCGTGGACAGTCCCAGGGGGTTTTGAGTGTCTGTGCACGTGCGCCCTCAGGTATGGCCAGCGTGTGCACACGTGAGCAACTGTCTCCCCTGTTGCGTGTGGCTAGACGGGGGAAATGAAGTTCTTCGTTTGCAGAGGGGTCAGGGTAGGAGGCCTGGACCAGGAAGGGGACCAGGAAGGCCCCCGCCCTGGAGTCCCCTAGTAGGGGTACCCCCCTAGTAGGGGTACAGCGAGGTTTACATACCACTCCCCCCGGGAGAATCCCGTGGTTGTGACGCTACCCTCTTTGACCAGTTTTCTGAGGGTGCTGGATGGCCCCAGGGGCTCAGGCGGCTTGTTGGGGAGTAAGTTCCCAAGGTTGAAGAGGGTCCACGAGGGGTCTGCGGTGGGCTGTGAACATCCTAAGCAAGGTTCCAAAGGTGGTGAACTCATGAGGGGCCCCGTGACCAGGAACTTCTGAAGTGGAATACTGAGAATTTTGGGGTTGGTGGGTGCTGCCCTAGCGAGGGTGGGATCCACCTACAGCCCCCACAGGTGAGGGTCTCTCTCCACGACTAAGCACAGCCCCACTCTGGCCACTTCTCAGTTGTGGCCAGAATTGGCCTCCGAAGGGGTAGGGTGGTGGGTAGCTGGCTGGCCTGCTGGTCTGTGGCTCCCTCCCGCCACCTAGAGGCCGCTGCTCGTTCATCAAGGGCCACAGAGGCCTCCGGGCAGGATCACCCTACTTGGTCCCTGGGCACTCATGCATGCAGCATGGGGCCATACCCTGGACTGCACCATGGCTCAGGGCTCCTGTCACAGGGGAAGGGCTGTGGCCTCCAGGTCTCCAGCTTGGAAGCACCCTGCCTCCTCTGCCACCCAGCCCCACCTATTCTGTCCTCCTCCCCAACACCTGCCCCACCCTGGGCCACCCCACTGCAGCCTTGCAGCCCAGTCTTTTGCTGGAGACCACCTGGTTTCTCGTGGGGGAGAAAGGGTCCAAGGCAGGAGGCCCAGGATTCTCACCGTGGCTGCGTAGCGGAAGGGCCCTAGTTCTCAGCTGACAGCCTCTTCTCTGGCCCATGACCTTACTCTGGTGCCATGTCATGGGGCCCGAGCAGAAAGTCAAATTCATAGGGTTACAAAGGAAACCAGTTACAGCGCTACACAGCTACCAAAGGATTTCCTAAAACGTGTGATACAGAAAAACAAAAAACGTGTGACACGGAAACCTAAGCGCTTCTTCACCGCTGCAGATTCCGGCAGCAGTGACCACCCGGGGCACCGGCAGGGTGGCCGTGGAGGGAAGTGGCTCCCGTCTGTGCTGTGGCCAGTCCTGGCACTGCTGTGAGATGTGGGCCATCGCTCCATTCAAAACCAAAGGGACAATACGCTTCCACTAGAGGTCAACGGGAAGGACACGAAGATTCCTTCCCACCTGGTTTCTTCCTGACAGGGTGTTGGTCCCTGAGCCCCAGGTTGAGACTGCGTCCTGCTCTCCCGGCCACCCCACCAAGTCCGCCTCTTCAGCTCCCAGACCTGCCCCGTCTCCCCCTAACCCCCCACAGTCCCTGTCCTGTGACTGCCTCTGTTCTTCCCAGCAGCGCGGACAAAGTCATGGGGCTGGGCACAAACTCCAGACCACCAGCCACCTCCCAGTTACGGCTCTGTCTGCACCATCTGCACACTTGGAACACAGCCCCCCGGCCTCCTGAGCCCCTGCCCGCCTCTGGGTGCCCACTGTTCAGAGTCCAGCCTGGTTGGCCACAGTTCTGTGCTTCTGCCCCTGTGGACAGAGGGCAAAGACCTCAGGGCCCCACCCTTGGGTTACAAGACGCAAGGGTCTTCATTCTTCACCAGCTCCCTAGGTCACGCATTAGAGTCACTTTTTTTTAAGGTTTATTTATTTTTTGAGAGAGAGACAGAGCACATGCAAACGAGCAGGGGAGAGGCAGAGAGAGAGGGAGAGACCGAATCCCAAGCAGGCTCCACACTCACCATGGAGCCAGACGCGGGGCTTGATCTGACAACAGAGGGACACCATGACCTGAGCTGAAATCAAGAGTCAGAAGGTTAACCGACTGAGTCACCCAGGCACCTGGTCTCACAATTACCTGGTCTGAAATTTAGCGAATGTGGGGCCCACAACACTATAGACGTCAGTTCTCTGGCTTCTACCCTCGCCCTAGAACTGTGCCCTGTCCGGCAAACCACTCAGCATCTGCATCACTGAGGAAGGGGCAGACATCTGGAGGGGATGCGAGCTCTGCCCCTCCCCAGCCCTCTCACTGCCAGCGCCATCCCTCCGACTTGAGTACCGTGTGGCCACTCCCAGGGACCTCCAGCAGCAAAGGTGACCACTGAACTGCTCACGCTGTGTCCCCTGATCTGTTGTTCTCAACGCATGATTTGTACCAACTCACATCGTCCTGAGAGCAGCCCTCTGAGGCAGACAATGTTACCATCTTCGTTTCACAGATGGGAAGACCGAGGCGCACAGCGGTTAACGACTGGTCTCAAGGGCAGAGCCCGGGATTCACAGCCGGTAGCTGACTCCTGAGGCAGGAGCCTTGCCCAAGCGGCCTCTCCCAAGTCCCCCGGCACCGTCTGAACCGCAGCCCCGGCTTCTTCCAAACCCTGCATCCGGCTACTGCTCCCTCCCACCTCCGGGCGCCCGGCACCAGGGCTCAGGGGCCAGAATCCAGGCCAGAGAGCGCAGGGGGTCCGCGCAGGCTTGGGGGTGGGGTGGGGTCGGGGGGGGGAGGGGTGTCTCCCGCCGGGTCCGGCTGTCCCCGGACGGCCGAAGGTGGAAGAGGAGCGTTCGAAGCGGATGGAGATAGGGGACGGACCCCAAGGTGCCTTTGTGGGTCCCACGTATCTGGACCCCGGGCAGCTCCCGGGCGGAGGGCCGGGGTGGGACTTCCTCGGGGTCGCGCAGGGGCCGGGACTCACGTTCTGGCCTCGCGCTACCGCAGCGCCCTCCGCCGGCTAACCGCCTCGCGCGGGGGCTCGTGGGATTGTGAGTCCTCCGGGCCCGTCGTCCTTCGGCGACGGCCCGCGTCAGGACTACACTCCCCAGGAAGCCATGCCGAGCCGCAAGGTTTCTGGGAGTTGTGGTTCAGCGCGTGGCGAGCGCGCGCGAGGCGGGCGGCCGCGAGAACCACATGTCCCAGGATGCAGCGCGGCGGCCGCGGGGGCCGGGGGTTTGAACGGAGGGTCTCCCGCCCGCGGCTGGGCTGCGTCGGCTGCGACGGGTGCGGGAGGCGGCGACGGCCGGGGCAGGGGGTCTAGGCCCGGAGGCTGAGGCTGGCGCGGCGGGCGCTGGGGGCCCTGCCCCCGTGTCGATGATGGGCAAAGAAGAGGAGATTGCGCGGATCGCCCGGAGGCTGGACAAGATGGTGACCAAGAAGAGTGCGGTGAGGGGCGCGGGCCGCCAGGACCCCGGGACCCCCGCCCCGCCGACCCCTGCCGAGCCTGCCGAGCCCCCTTCAGGGTCGGGGAGACCACCCGAGGGGCAGGACGAGACCCCGCCCCAGCAGAGACTCCCGGGACGCGGGGAGACCCCCGTCGGTGGCCGAGACCCCTGCCCTGGGCCAGCCCTGCCCTTCACTCCCGCACCCACGGCAGAGGCCGCAGTCGGGCCTGGACCTTGTCCCTGGAGCCGCCCTCTCTGGACTCAGACCCCAGCTACCAGGCTGAGATCCCGCAGACCTGAGACCCGTCTCCTTACTTGCCCCCTAACTCCGGACTCCCCCACCCCACCCCTACCAGGGCCGGCCAGCGGAAGCATTCCTCGGTCCCGCCCCTCAGGCCTTGCGGAGTCCCCAGCCCGTTCAGACCTCTCTTATTGGCTGCCCCGCCCCCCCCCTTGCCTTCCTCCTTCTCAGCCTGGGCATCCTCACAGTTTCCCTCTCGCTCTCAGGACTCTCCGCAGACAGCTTCCCTCCCCCCCCCCCCCCCCCATCCCGACTCAGAGCCCTCTGCCCCACCCTGGGTCTCCCACATCCTTTCTCAGTGTGCAAGAGTTTGGAGTGTGAGATTGGACCCCCTTTTCTCCTGGAGCTACAGCGCTTAACTCTGTTGGGCCTGGGGTTGTGGCCCTCATACCCCTTCACAAGCGGGCCAGAGGCCTTTCCTGGTGGAGAGGCCCCCCTTTTCCTCTGTATCTGTCCCTGCCCTACAAGAACCAGATTTCCCTAATAAATTCTTTCCCTTCCTTAGCCAGGACTCAGCCAGCAGCAACTGGGGAGTGGGTAGATATGTAGAGACCCCTGCTTAAGACCCTTGGGAGGTCTGGTGAGCCTGGCCTGGGAGTGCTTTGGTGCTAGAGCCCCCCGCCCCCGCCAGCTGTGCTCACTATGCTGGCCGGCCTCTGTTGTCCTGTGGTCAGTGAGCCTTTGTAGGAGGCTGTGTCATGATCCCTAAGAGGAAGCAGGTAGATGGGGTTCCAATTGCAGCTCGTCTTCAGCTTTGAGATTTTGGCAACCTGTGTACCCTCACATGGAAGCATCCTTCGTGGGTGGCACCTGCCTTTAGGATGTTGGGAGGGGTCCTGGCTGGCTTCCCGAGAGGCTGAATAAACACAACCTGCCCTCCCCTGCAGACTAAGAATAGGGAGGTGGTGGAGGAGGCTCAGTCACGGGCCTGAGATGCCTGCACAGCCGCCCCAGGGCTGTCCGCCTGCACTGGTGCTTCGGGTGGTTTTTGGGATTAAGCAGGCTCGTCCTGGGTCCCCGGTGACCAGGTTCTGGACAGGGGTCTACACTGGGGCCAGAGGGGTGGCTGGCTCCCACTCATTCATTCATCCAGCAAGCGGCACCCCCTCCACACACATTGTCTTCATACCCCTGGGAGGCCGTGGGCAGCACAGAGCAAGGGTGTGGGAACAATCTTTAGCTGTTTCCAGAGATGACCAGAGAAAGAAGCTGCTTCCTCTCTTGAAGGAGACAGCACCCCCCAGGTGGGGACAGAGATGGGTTATAGAACCCATGGAGGGCTGGTTGGGGCCAGGTAGAGCTGGGAGGAGGGTGTATGCAGGTCGAAAGCACGGCCACAGCGTGAATAGAAGCTCCAGGGGAGATTGAAGAGGGGGTGTCGACCACCCTCTAGACTGGGAAGGCAGTCTAAGGGGTTTGGGGGTGCTGTGGCATGGGCAGTGAGAGCCAGCGGCGGTTCTAGTCCCTGTGAGGCTTCTTGGGGATTTGGGAGCCATGATGGGAATTGTGTTTATGCCTCTGGTCTGGAGCCCACGAGAAACTGACCTTACACAGCCCAAGGCTCTGTCTCAGGGAAAATGATCAGTGAGCAGCACTGTGTCCTTGGCTCTGACAACCATCTTCCTTCCCTGAGGAGATCACCTCAGGGCTGGACTCTGCACAGGCCGAGGGGCAGAGCCCGCTGGGGGTGACAGGGAGGGGGCTGCAGAACAGAGGTGCCACCCAGATTGTGGGCGGGTGGGGGGGCCGGGGGCGGCTGGGAGTGGGGCCAGCCCTTCCCACGGCCTGTGCTGCAGGACATGGGGCGCTCTCAATCTTGGGTGGCTGGTCAGGTTACTTCTGTCCCCTTCATGTCAAGGGAGAGACCCATACATTAAAATACAGCGGTGTGTTAAAAAGTGAAGCATCTGTGGAAGAGAGCAAAGCAGGGGAGGAGGATGGGGGTGTTGCATGGGTTGTGATTTCAATGTTAAGTAGAAGAGGTCTTGCCAAGAAGGTGTCATCTGAACAAACTTTTGAAGGCGGGAGAGTACAAACCTGTAGCTATTTGGGAGGTATTTCTATGGCAGCGGGGGCAGCAGGTGCAAAGGCCCTGGGGCAAGCAACTTGGCACACTTGAACATTAAGCTGAGCCTCGAGTGGAGAGAATGGCCCATTTGGGCATGGCATTGGCATGGGAGAGAGCTTTGAAGAAACAAAGCTGTGGGGTGGGAGGGGGCAAGGTGGGAAAGGTGGCTGGCCTGAGGGTTCAGGCAAGGCCTGGAGGGATTGATGAAGGGCGAGGCCACGGGACTTGAACCTGGATATGGTGTAGGTGTGGGAGTAGAGCGTTTGGCCTCAGCAGGGGACACTGACCTTGCTTGGGTCGCCCCCTCTGAGCGGGTAGGGGGGCCACCTCAGGGTATGCTGCCAATCCACCTGTCCTGAGACCGGACAGGACAGTGAGTACCCCGGGGGCCCCACACCTGCACCTAGGTGTGGCACTGCTGCCAGAGAGGGGCTGAGGTCCTTGACGGTGTTTCCCGTAGCCATGGTTTGGTCAGTGACCCAAAATGCTGGGATTGAGTGTACAAAGACGCTTTCCTTCTCGTCCTGACCCTCCCCGGGCACCTGACCACAGGTGGATCTCCAATTGTCACTGTTTGTGCCCCCCTACCCTTGTGTGTAGGAGGAGGTGGGATCATCCCACCAAGACCTTGAAGTCATTTATGAAGGTCCCCCTTCTCCTTCCAGGAGGGAGCCATGGACCTGCTGCGGGAGCTGAAGGCCATGCCCGTCACGCTGCACCTGCTGCAGGTAGGGCCCTGCGTGCCTCCTGCCCGGGACAGCTCCTGGGCACCTGGCAGGGCTTCCTGGCCCATGCCCTGGGCCTTGGTTGGCACAGGTGTCTGTCCCAGAAGAGACCGTCCCTGCCTTTGTTGCTGAGGAAGACAAAGGGGAATCCAAAGATAACCCACCCCGTTCCTTGCCGAGGTTCCTGGGTTCCACATGGGACAGTAACCCTCGGAAAGGCCGTCCGCCTCACAAGCTGGTCCCCACCCCCTGCCCTGTGGGAGCCTAGGAGGGTCTGCGAGAAGGGTCTGACTGCTGCCCCTCAGCCCAGGCTGCTTGCCTTGCAGTCTACGCGCGTCGGCATGTCCGTCAACGCCCTGCGGAAGCAGAGTTCTGATGAGGGGGTCATCGCGCTGGCCAAGTCGCTCATCAAGTCCTGGAAGAAGCTCCTGGGTGCGGGTCCAGCAGCAGACTGAGAGCTGGGGCAAGGGGAACCCTGAGAAGCGCTGGTCAGCACTGTGTAGGGTGCTGGCAGTGCTGTCCCTGAGCCAGGGCCACCTGGGAGCGGGGGTGTGACAGAACAGGTCCAGGAAGGCTTGGGGCTGGGGGGAGAGGCGTTCCATGTAGAGCAAGGAGAAAAGAAAGTTCAAGATAGGAGCAGGACTGCATTGAGGGTGGCTGGGGGGCCCTGCAGGGACCTGGCACAGGCAGGTGGTCACACTGAGAGGTGTCAGGGCAGCTAGAGGGCAAGGAGCTGGAGGAGATGTGGGGGGAGAGGAAGAGGGGAGAAGGTTTGGGGGGCAAGGGGAGAGGAGAGGGGGCACAGCCACTCAGCACAGGGTGACTGGGGGTTGCAGAGATGCCGACTTTGGGACCCTGAGGCCCCCTTCCTCCACTCCCCACCTTCCCAGCCTCTCCTGGGCTCTCTCCAAACCCTTGCGAAATGGGTCTCTTCTACTCCCGCGTGGCCATTAGCCCACGTGTTGGACAAGTGTGTTTCTCCTGGTGGTGTGGGGGCTGCTCCTTATCCCGTGGGCCGGTCCCCAGCACAGGCTAGGGTTTCAGGAACCTTGTGGGGGCGTGCTCAGTGGATGGCAATTCTCTGTGACCCCCAAGGCCCAGTTGAGGAATGACCATGCCTCATCATGCTTCATCTGTGGGGGCTGTCACTTGGGGGGCTCCATACTCAAGGGTCACTTTGGGCAGATGGCAGTCCTCCCTGCCTGGATGGGCAGTGGGGTAGACCCCAGAGAATCCTTATAGGTGGCCTGTTTGAGGAGGGGGGTAGGAAAGAGGGGGTGGGGGCTGTCTTGGGACCTTCTGAGCGGGGAGGACAGAGGGCCCCAGTTGTGGAAGGCTCAGCAGCTAGGGGCCCCGGTGGGGTTCGGGTTGGTGGCCTAGGGCTGGTGGTCTGGCTAAGGCTATGTCTTGGTGGTGATCCTCTCCCTTCCCTGGCCTGGGCCTCCCCTCTGGCTCTGCCTCTCCCTAGCCAGCCTCCCCCTTTCCTGGCACCTGCAGATGCTTCAGACGCCAAAGCCAGGGAGCAGAGGAGGGGTGGACCTCTGCCCGCATCGTCCTCGAAGGAGGCCCCTGAGGCCCAGGATCCCAGGTAGCGTGCATCTGGAAGGCAGGTGCACACCCTCCTGCCCCCTGGGTGCCCCGTGCTCGGCAGATGAAGGTGCTGGTTTCCCTGTGCCCTGGGTCTGCTGAGGTCATACGAAGGCATCAGCCCTTTCGGTTCCTTGGAAGGGACTTTCCCCAGGGAGCCCGGCCTGGTCGGCCTCTTGCTGCACACTTCTCTTCCAAAGCTCCTCTGGACGCTGTCTTTCTAGCCCCAAGCGTCTGAGAGGTGAGGCTGTGTCCACCTGGCTGCACGGAGCTGCTACGTGTCCTGAACAGGCCTGTGGGGGGGGGGGGGGCTGTGCCACCCCTCCGCCCCAGCTGCACATCCACGTCCTGGGTCTGGTTCTCACTGGCCCACTCTGGCCAATCCCCCTCAGCCTGGTGTCACTTTGCTTCTGGACTCTTTTTCCCTTGGGTGCCCCAGCCTGCAGCATGATGCGAGTTCTGGGGGCACTGAGGTCTCGCTGCTGCCACCCCAGAGAGGGCAGTCATGGAGACTGGGGGTCCTCTGGGGGTGGGCTGTGGCCAATAGGCTGCTTTGTGTTTGACCCCACTGGGCAGAAGGGGCCGGGGGCCAGGAAGGGCTGAGCTCTGGATTTATAGCGTGGTTGCAGGACCGTGGGTTCGTCTGCTCCCCCCTGCACGTGTTGTTTTTCCTCCAGGAGGCCCCTGCTCCCACTGACTTAACCTGGGGGCCACAGGGTCACAAGATGCAGGGCTGTGAGGAGAGAGGGCTTGGTGGATGCAACCTGGTCGTCAGGTAGCTTGTAGGGAGTGCCCAGCGGCTCGAGGGGCATCTGCGCTGGGCACGGCCATCCGTGGTCTCGGGCAGCCACCAACACCATCTGCCTCTCCCTGAAATGGCAGCTGGTCTTGAGCAGCGTGGCCCTGCATCCGGCCTCCTGGAGGGTGGAGACCGTTACAGGTGATGCGGCCCCAATCGTGCCCTCGTCGGGAGAGTACACCCCACCCAGTTGGCTTTACCGCCTCTGACCAACTAGGCAGAGGGCATGGGGGCATGGGGGGCTGGACTGCAGGCGGGCAGGACCATGGGCTGCTGTCAAGGTAGAGCGACCAGGATGGGGGGGGATTGTGGCTGTATTGCTGGCTTTCCTGGTGGGGACCGGTGTGTCACGGGGGTATACGTGGCCTGAGCGGGCCTGTCTTTCTCCAGCCGCAAGAGGCCAGAACTGCCCAGGATGCCATCGGCCCCGAGGATCACCACGTTTCCCCCGGTGCCGGTCACCTGTGATGCCGTGCGCAACAAGTGCCGTGAGCTGTTGACCGCCGCCCTGCAGACAGACCGTGAGTGCCCTGGCGGGTGCTGCACAGACTGCCTGGGGGTCCTGACTCCTGATACGCACCCAGACTTCCGGGGTGGCCTGGACTCTGCCTGCCCACAGCGGCCTGAGTTTAGAGGGTCCTGGGGGACAGCCCTCTCCCCTAGCCGTTGCAGCTGACCCCGGGTGTGGGGGGCAGGGGGTCTCTGGGGTCACCAGAGCACCCGGATCCTGGGCGTCAGGTGCGGGGCAGGCTGGAGGTGGTGGAGCCAGAGGGGCGGCTAGTCAGGGCTGCTTCTTGCAGATGATCACATGGCCGTCGGTGCAGACTGCGAGGGCCTGTCGGCCCAGATTGAGGAATATATCCTTTGCGCAGGGGTTTGGGATCTGGGGCTTTCTGGTCGAGCTGTGAGGCCAGCCGGGCCCCGCTTCCCCTGGGGGCCACCACCCCAGTGCCCTCACCGGGTGGTCGGTCAGTTGGGTGGGCTCACCCGTCTTGACCGGGAGGGCCCTCCCCAGACCTGCCGAGGGATGGATTCTGCCTGCTGGTGGGGCGGGGGTCACTGGGGCTTTGAACCTGCAGCTGGGCCTTAGCCACGGCGGTGGTGGTGGGGGGGGGGTCTGGTGGCGGCCCCGCCCGGCAGCCCTTCCCCTCGGTGCCCGGTGTGGGTGGGTACTGAGTTGCTGGGCTCCCCTTCCCCTCCCAGCCCCTACCCCGACAGGGCCCCCACGAGGAGGCCCTCACTGGCCTCCTTCGGCTGGCCCGAGGGGGTGGGTGGAAGGCAGAAGCACTGGCCTCTGGATAGGTCCTTAAACACCTGCACGTATCTTCCGGGACGTGGGGAACACGGACATGAAGTATAAAAACCGTGTGCGGAGCCGCATCTCCAACCTCAAGGACGCTAAGAACCCCGACCTGCGGCGGAACGTGTTATGCGGTGCCATAACACCCCAGCAGATCGCTGTGATGACGTCAGAGGTGAGTCCTGCGGGAGGGATGCGGGGGCCACCCCTGTGAGCAGTGGGTAAGTACACGGCTTCTTGCCCAGGAGATGGCCAGCGACGAGCTGAAGGAGATTCGGAAGGCGATGACCAAGGAGGCCATCCGAGAGCACCAGATGGCCCGCACGGGGGGCACGCAGACAGACCTCTTCACCTGTGGGAAGTGCAAGAAGAAGAGCTGTACTTACACGCAGGTGAGCTGTCGCTAGCCGTCCTCCCGGGGTCCCAGGGACCTGAGGGCAGCAAGAGGGGTGCCCGCACCTGCCCCCAGTTCTGTGGGGCGGGGACTGCACTTGGGTCCGGACACATGCACTGTGAATGTGTACTGACTGGGCCGGGGAGAGGGATGGCCACCTTTGGGACCTCCTCCTTGCCAGCACCCCTGGTCCCCAGTAAGCAGCGTCTCAGGTGGTGGTTCGCTCTGGGCGCTAACGTTGGGGGGCGCTGGCCTCATCCAGCACGGAGGGGCCGCGAGGAACGTTGCACTGGCAAGGGAGTGGGTGGGGTAGGCTGCCTGGCGGTGGCCACAGGACTGTGCTCAGGCCCGTGCGTGGAGGTGGACACTGATGTGGACCTCGGGACACGTCAGGGGTCCCTGGTAACGGGAGAAGGGTTGGGGTGGCCGGAGGGTTGGAGTTACTGGCGCAGCCTCAGCACAGGTCACCCACAGGGGCCTGGGTGCTGCCATACCGCCCCTACCCGAGGGCATGGGTAGCCTCCCCAAGTTGTCACTTGATGGAAGACTTGCTGCTTGGGGCCTCTTGCTGAGTGACTGATCCCTGGGCCTGGGGTGGGGGGCTCTCACAGGTGCAGACCCGCAGCTCTGATGAGCCCATGACCACCTTTGTCGTCTGTAATGAGTGTGGAAACCGCTGGAAGGTAGGTGGGTGAGCCTTCTCTGGACGCGGGTGTCTCCAGCCTGTGTGGGATCTGTGTGATGTGAAATGGGGGACAGCTATGCCCAGCCAGCCTCCCGGGACTTGAGACAAGGTGGGTGGAGATCCCAGCCCCGACTCTCGCCCTGCGGGGGTCACGGAGGCTGCGTGGTTGACGCCTCTCCCGTCTGCTGCAGTTCTGCTGAGCCCTCGTTGACATGTCTGAAGCCTTGGGCCGTGCCCAGCGTTGGCCATGGCCTTCCCCGCGTCCTCTGTCGACAGACATAGCTTCTGGAGACCTGCCCTGTGCCTACCTGGACTTCCTCAGAGGGCTGTGCACCCTGCCCCCCCCCCCACCCTGCCTGCAGTACACCTTTCTTCCTCTTTCCCCCAAATTATTAAATGTTTCTTTTTGCCATGGTGTTGTTCCTGGCCCTTGCTTCTGGTGGGCCACGCACGGTCTTGGGCTGTGACCTGGGCCGCCCTTGCCCCCCCACCACTGGGGACGGCCCTCCTCCCTGGGATCAGGTGACACTTAGGTTTGGCCCTAGTGGAACAGAGGTGGAGGGAAGAGCCCGCTGGCCTTCGGAGGGGCCTGGTGATCCCAGGAGGGACCCAGATTCCTGCCTGTGTGTGCCCATGGAGGAGGGACAGGTGCAGGGGCGCACAGCATAAGCATGTGCAGGTGGGAGGGGGCCTCAGGACACAGAGGATCCAGGGTCCCATGAGCCTCCCCAGCCGCTGTAGCTCAGGGCCCAGGGCTCGAGGGCAGGAGGCCAAGTGTGGGTCTCCAAGCCGTCCGTGATCGGCTGCTCCAATCCGATGGAGCGGATTGGGTGGACTCGGGGCCGGAGTCTCAGTTTCCTGGATCTGCTGCAGATGTGAAATGTTCTGCCTCCCAGAAATGTAGGGAACAGGTTGGCAAGCACGTGCCTTGCCCAACCCTAGCTTTGCGAGACGCTGTGGGGGTCGCCCTTGCCAGGGGGCATGGCACCGTCCCAAGGGCGAGGCTGAGCACAGCTGCCCACCGGGGCCAGGTGTCCTTGGAGCCCGCTGCTCCCTGCTCTGGGTTTGGGGCAATCCATTCTCTAATCTCCCACCCCCAAATGTGGAAAGAAAGGAGAGACTTTTGCTTTAAAAATATCTTCAATAAAAGATCCTATTTTGGATGGAGGAGGAATGGAGATAAATATGAAAACATCTTTTTCATTTTTTTTTTGATAAAATACAGTAAGGACATGTTTCCAGGTTTAAAATTAATGGAAATATAAAAAAGAAACTGGCTCCTGTTGCCTTGAGCCTAGTTCTGAGGTTCTGGGTCTGATCCGGGCGCAGACAGCTTGAATTAGAGGGTCTGTCTCCTCCCGTCACAACTAGACACACAGAGGCTTCTACTGCCCACCAAAGGCATTTCTCAAGGTCCCTGGCTGCTTGGGGAGGAGGCCTAAGTGAGGCCGGTGGGTCCACCAGACCCCGTGGGAGGTCTCCCTCTCCCCACGCAGGAGCCCCGTGGGGAGCTTTCTGGGGAGAGACTGCCTGCTGTCAAGAGGCCCTCTCGCCTCCCCTCAGCAGGACCTCCGGGTCCCAGGTCCCCGGGGGAGAGAGGGGCTCCTGTCTGGGACTGCCCTCAGGGGTGCCGGGCCCCGCTGGTGTGCCGGACATCCGCGGACGCACACTGGTGCCGGTAACCGAGTCTGTGCCCACCAGAGGGGTCCCACGTCTGTGCCGCTGTGGTGGGCAGCCTAGGCCTCGTTGGAGGACTGGGAGCTTCCCTGGAACAGCAGGGCACGGTAGGTGGGGGAGCTGAGGAAGCGCGGGTAGGAGTCCCGGTGCATGAGGGTGTAGATCTGCAGCTGCGCATCGTCGAATGTGTGCGCCGAAGGCTCCTGCATCTTCTTGTTAATGCCTTCCCGCACTCGGGAGTCCAGGCTCACCTGTGGGACAGGATGCCACCGTCAGGGGCTCAGGAGGCGCCCCCCCACCCCCGCCCCCGCCCCCAGCCCCGGTCCACAAGGCGGTGCACCTCCTTGGGGGACAGGATGGACACGTAGTCCTCATAGATGAGCCTGGCTTTCTCATCCACCACGTGCTGGTTGGCCTCGGCCTTGAGCTCCTCGCAGGCCAGCCAGAAGAGCATGTTCTCCTCGCTGTACTCGGTGCGCAGGAACTCCCGGAACACGCTTCGGCCCGCCGGGCTGTGCATCAGCTTGTCGAACGACTGCGCCCAGCTCCGCACCTCCTCCGGGCTTGGCGTGGCGCTGTGGGCATTCCCCGCCAGGCCAGGTCAGGCGCGCGCCCCCGCCCCCCGGACACGCGCGCGCGCACGGCTGGCCACACCTACCACGCCTCGCAGCTGGGGAGGGGCTGCAGCTTGTTCTCCCGGGAGGCCCGCCACGCTCGCCGCCGCTCTTCGTTCCTAACCGCAGAGGGAAAGGTGGCGCTGGCCTCCTTGGCACACGTGGTCTTGGCGCGCGCGCGCGCGCACACACACACACACAGATGTGTTCCACAGGCACGTGTGGCCTGGGGGCTCTCGGCCGGGTGTCAGCCCCCTGCAGGTAGGCAGCCCTGGCGTCTGCTCCCTTCACACCCTCCAGGGAAGGAGTGTCTGCACGGGCTGCCCTTCGCCCCTCCCTCCGGTCTCTCCCCTGGGGCCAAGGCAGTTTCACCGGTGCTGGGGAGACCTTTACCGTCTTGTAGCCTTTGGGACTTCACAGATTCCTGGTGTGCCCCTCCCTTCCTGGCCCGACCTCAGCCCCGACTCCTTTCTCCCAGAGGCCCCAGCTGATGCAGTAGGAAAGCCCCAGCCTGCAAGTGTGACTGCAGATTCTCCCCAGGGAGCCTTCTTCCCTCCCTTGGCTCCTCACTGCGTCAGTGCTGGCTCCCATATCCATGCCTCCAGCCAGATCTCTGTAGGGCCAGTGAAATGTCTACCGGACATCTCAAACCCAAACATCCAGACAGACCTGCCCTCTTCCCTTCCCCTGCCTGCTAGACCCCAAACTCTCCCTTGACCCCTGAAGCCCAATTGTCGGTGCGTCCTAATTCTTCATGGCCTCCCACCTCTGCCCTCAGGCTGCCCCTCTCCTCCCGCCTCGGGCCGGAATTGCTCACTGGTCAGCAGATCCCCCTTTGGGTCCACGGCGCTGGCCACTCAACAGCCACAAGCTGGAAGCCTGAATAGGACCAGGCCTCTGCAAGGCGTGAAAACTCCCAAGAGCTTCTCCACACTAGAGAAGCCCGTTAGCACGGGGAGGCCCCACAGCTGCCCTCTGGCATGGCCGCTCTGGAAGCCTGTCCCTGTCATCCCTGGGCCGAGTCTCTGCCCAGTGTCCCCCCGCCTAACAGTCTGTAGGACCTGCTTCTGTCTTGTTCTTCTGTAAGTGCCCAGGGCCAGCTTAGGCTGGATCACAGCGGCCTCATATAAGCATGTGCTGAGTAAGCGGACAAATGAGTGCGCACACATGTGGGTCGGCCAGGTGCCTGCACATGGACACACCCTCAGGCACACACCAGGCACGAAAGTCACACGTACAGAGGGGTCGGGGCAGCGGCGACGGGTCACCAGGGCCCAACAACCCCTGTAGAGAGCTATGGGCAGCAGAGGCGTCCTGCCTTCAGGTGACCCCTCAGAACCCATCCGAGGGGCCAGCGGCGGGACCCCGGGCCTTATGTCTGCTCAGCCCACCTTCCTTGCTCAGTCCCCTCCTGTATTACCCCCCCGCCCCCCCCCCCGCCCCCATCCCCACGTACCAGGAACAGCCGCAACAGCAACACCAGCACAAGCAGCAGGGGTTGCGGCTGGGGGCAGCCGGGGGGGCCGCGTCATGACTGGACATCGAGGGGGGCTGGTCTGCCTCCTCTGGCCCTATGTGCTGGCGAGATGGGGGCTTCCTCAGCTCCAGGCCAGAACCCAGGGCCCCGCACACACCTCTTCCCTGACTCCCCTCGGTGGTCGCCCTCCCGGCCTCCCAGGTGTTCAAGGGTCTCCCCCGCCCCCGATCCCACAAAGGGGGGCAGAGACAGGGGTGTAGGTGGTGCACCTGCTTCTCAGTCTCATGCGGGGTGGGCATGGGTGGGTGGTGGAGGCCGCCCCGGCTCCGTGGTGCTGGCTCCGGGACCCTCACCACAGCCTGAGAGTCTGAGAAGAGAGGTGGAGGTTCTCCCTGAGAACCTGAGACCACAGTCTCCACTGTCCCCTAGAAGGGGTCCTGAGAGTCTCTCCCTCCTTCCAGGAGCCCTGAGGGGAGCAGCGGCCCGCTTTAGACCACTCTGTTCAGGCTCCTACCTCTGCCCCCAGCCTACACCAGGGCTGTGAGCAGGGGCAGGGGCAGTGAGGGGGGGCCCCAGACGAGATCTCCACAGAAGGTTCCGGGACACCCCCATTTGCTCTGTCCCTGGGAAGCCGGAAGTCTGGGTTCCTCTTTCTTGGTTTCCGGCTCCTGGCCCCTCCCAAGGGGCTGGGGGCCCCCAAGAGTCTGGGGCTGTCAGGTTAACGCATAAGGGTAGCGGTCAGACATTCAGACCCCCTTCCTCAGCTCCCTCCGTTCTGGGTTTTCTGCAGGAGGACTGCTCCCCACTAGGAGTCCAGATTTGCCAGGTGGCCCCGGGGGGGGTTCCAACATGTCTGCAGCTGACTAGGCCTCCAGCGTGAAGGATCTGACTGGGGCAGGATTTTCTGAGGGTGTGGGAATGCAGCGGGGCAAGGGTGAGGAGGGCCTGGGGGCCTGTGGCTCCTTGGTCCTGGGCGCTGCCCCGGGCACCCCAACCCTAGCTGGCACCTTACCACACCCAGGGTCTCCTGGCCTCCCTTCCTCCTCCCCTGCCAGGCTGCCGAAGGCAACCGGGCCTGGTGTGCCGGTGGGGGAGGGGAGCGGGGGGGACAGCAATGGGCTGGGCTGTCAGAGATGCGGGGTCCCTGGAGGGGGTGAGGGCCAGCCTCCATCTCGGCGTCCACACCCGTGTTTCATGGGGAGGGCGCGCAGGGGGCACTGGGCACCAAAGCCTCAAGTCAGGGTTAGGAGTCTGATCCCCCCACCCCCACCCCAGGGGAGGCCAACCATAGATCCCAGCATCCATGCCAGGGTGGCCCATCAGTGCCCTTGGGGAGCAGTCTTAGATGCCTTTCCACCACTGCATTTGCCTGTGTCCTTCTTGGCCTAGGTGAGGACCCCCAGGGCCTGGGGTGCTCCCCTGCACAGCTGACAAGGGCCCCCCTGAGCCGTCCAGTCCCACCCCCACACCCCCATCTTGGTGGCCAGGAGCCTCATGACTTGCTTTCACTTTATTTTCTCTTTTAACTACCATCCTCCCTGCTGCCCCCCTCCCTCAGCTTGTGGTCTTTTTTTTCCTTGTTTGGCCCATCTTGGGGTCTCCCAGGGTAGGGGGAGGCGGACGCTCTAGGGTAGGCATCACAGCAGAATCAGGTCAGGCAGCTCTGGGAACAGAGACGCTAGGACTGCATGTGAGCGGCGATCTGAGGCGGCAGTGCCCGAGGTAGGCACTGCTTAGGGCCCCCTTTCCTCCCGGGTGCGGGGATGCCGAGGCCCTGCCCTGCCCCAGAACTAGGGTAAAGTCTAGGGTCCCACAGACTCCCAGCGAGCAGATGGGGAAGCAGCAGCCTCACAGCTTGCCTTTCCCTCAGGGGTCAAGCTTCTAGGGAAGGGAAGGGAAGAAGGGAAGGGAAGGGAAGGGGTGTGGCAACTTCTGAGGTCTGGTAGCCAGGCAGAAAACTGCTCTTCCTCCTCTGCGCCCCCACCCACCGTGAGTGGGGGCAGGGCTCTGTCCCCACTCCACTCCCTAGCACCCGAAGGCTTGGCTCTGAATTGGAGGAGGGGCCCTGTCCGAGGGTGCAGGCCCACGTGCTAGGGGCTCTGAGGCTGGAGGCTGACTTTGGGGTCAATGTCTTCTCTCCTAGCTGCAGGCCTGGGCCTGGCTCCCTGCACCTTCCTGAGGCTAACTGGGGCCACCTGTTTCCCCCCCCCCCTCCGCTCCCCCCCCCCCCCCCCCGAGGTCACATAAGGCCTGAACTAGGGTCCCTGCCCCTCCCTCATCCTGGCATTTTGCTGGCATTTCCCAGCCCCTTAGGCTCTGGCCCCCAAGTCTGGGATGGGAGGGGCTGGACAGGCAGCAAGCCTGGCCTCTGGGGACAGAGAGGCTCCCTTGGGAGCGGCTGCTACTCTGCTCCACAGAAGGAAAAAGAACGTCCCCGAGCCCGCCCAGTCCAAAAAAAGAATAAGAAAATGTGACAATCCCAGAAAAAAATGCCATAACCTTTGGGAGGAGGGTGGACAAAGGGGCTCCATTCCCTGCTTCTGATGGCACTCAGCACCTTTCCTAGGCTACCCCCGTTCAGCTGGTGGGGGAGCCCCTGCCTGGCTCCTCCAAGGCTGGCCAGGTCTTCCTAAGCCTGGTGACCCTTGCCCCCACTGCAGAGGTGGGGGCGACCCATTTCTCTTTCTCTTCCTCTCTCTGCTGGCAAGGTCTGGCCCGGTAGAGCTTGTCTCCTTCAGGGGCCCCTTCCTCCAGGCTCTGACGCCCCCACCCCTACCTCAAGGAACTCGCCATGGCGCCCCACTCACCATCGACCCAAAGGCGAGGTGGGGGCGGGAGAGGCCAGGTTCCCTCTGGGCCCCACCCTGGCTGCCGAAGGGGCGTGCACTGCAGCAGCCGGGACTCAAGTCAGACGGCAGGAGGTACTCCTGCGGCGTTCTGGAGGGAGGCCGGCGCCGGGAGCCCCAGATCAGCTGGGGCCGGGGGCGCAGTGCCTCCCCTGCGCCTCGCAGGGTGAGTGGCTGCCAGATCCAAGGGGGCAGGGGTGGGGACGGACAGGGTGTCCCGCCTCGGCCCCTCCCCAACAGGCTGGGCGGGGGGCGGGAGACGCGGAAACCTGGGTTCTTCCGGCCCCCCCCCCCCCCTTTGAGCAATCACTTCCCCAGGCTTTGAGCTGCAGAAAAAGGGGAACCGGTTTGCAGCGCCCCCTCCCCCACGCGCGGGGAACTGGCTCCCGTCCCGCCGCGGCCCAGGGTCCACGTGGACCCCGCGGCTGGAGTCCGTGGGGGTGCGGATCGGGGTGCCGGGTCCTGAGGCTCCCGCCCGGGACGGCCCCCGGGCCCCAGGTCGGGAGGGGCAGGGCCGCCGTCCTCGGCGCCGCGCGCGCGCACTCACCGGCCGCGCTCCCGAGCCGCTCGCGCCGCCGCCGCCGGCCCGCGCGCCCCGAGGTCCGGCCCGATAGTCGGGGAGGGGGCGCAGGGTGCAGTGCGCAGGCGCCTCGGCTGCACTTCCCCAAAGCGCGGGGCCGGGACTTCCTCGCGCGGGGAGGCGCCCGGCCCGCCCTGCCAGGCGCGCCCCGCCCCGCGCTCGGCTGGCCTTGCTCCCCACCCGCCCCCTCCCCACGTCCCGTTAGATTCGGCGGGGCACCCAGGTGCCCACCGTCGCTGAGGGTGGCCCGTGGAGACGAGGTGCTAATGATGGGGCCTCTGGACACAGGGCGGCCTGAGCTGGCACTGCAGTAGATGGGGGTGTGGTCGTGTCCTCCACTCTGTTCAGGGGGGCCAGTCCAGCTTTGCCATTCTTGTGGGTGCCCCTGAGACTCTGGTCCAGTGCCTGGGCACAAGAGCCCTTAAGACCCTGCGGTCCTATATGCTCCTTGCCAGGCTGGAAAGGACTGTATAGTGGTTCCTCCAGGCCCAGGCCTGGCCTCCCTGCGACTATGTGCTGTGGCCTGTAAAGTGGGGTTAAGAGCTCATCGGCACAGGGTTCTAGGGGCCTTCCCAAGAAAGGGGGCGTCCTGTTCCCCGGTGCTGGTGGATACTGGCGGTATGGGTTCCTACATCTGGAGTCACCAAATGTTCCTGTCTGTGGGGCCTGAGTCTTTTCCAACCCCTCCAGTTGCCCTGAGATGTCCTCAAGCTTAAAGCCACACCCTCCCTGTTGCAACGAATGCCCTGTCCCTTCTCTTTGGCTGACTCTCCTGATATTTTATGCTCTGTTACAGCTGTCAGTTAAATTTCTTATCCTGGCATGCTTTGGGCCAGTGCCAGAGCAGCCCTGACGCTGCTCTGGAAATGGGCTGCAGAGTGTCTGCGTCCCCCTGGCCTTGGACCATGTGCATCTCCTGTCCCCAGTGCAGGGACTCAGCTTGGTCAGTTCCTGATGCCCGGGTCCCGCTCACAAAATGCCTTCCAATTGCACAAGCCGATATGCACACGCTTTTCAGAACTCTTCTTCAAGATGTAAAGGGAAGTGGAGATTTTGTATGTGCTCTTCATTCGGCGATCATCTGGGTGCTCCCTGTGCGCCAGGCAGTGGCACCTAACAGTAAGTCAGATAGGCCAGCCCTGGAGCAGACAAGAAACAGACTGGCAGACTGGGTGAGAGGTGAGGAGGGCTAAGGAGAGCCATACAGCCGAGGAGGGGGGTGTCCTTCAGCAAAGGACGGTGTTGGCAGGACAGCAGTGCAGGGGCCTGGGAGAGTGGGGGCCGCGCTGGAGGAGAGGGTGGCACAAGGTCAGGGAGGCGAGAGGGGCCCTGGAGGCTGGGGTGCCTCTTGACGCTGTGTGCCCAGAGGCCTCGGCCGGCATGGCCACAGAGCTAGCTGGCTGACGGGCTGGCCAGGGGAGGCCAGAGGCCAGAAGCTTCTTATTTAACCTAGGTAACAGTCCTGAGAGGTAGGTCCTACAAGGACAGGTCAGCACCTGGTCAGTGTCACACAGCCACACCGATCCCACAGTGTTTGGTGTGGAGTGTCCACCCACCTCCTGAGAGATGTGTGGGGCAGCTGACCAAGTGTGGGGTCACACGCTTCTCCCTGCACTCATGCCACTCTACACCGTCTCTGCCCTCCCGGCCCTCCATACACTGTACCTCCTCTGGCCACTTGGCTGTGCACTCTTTTCCCCTTGCCCTGGCCTTTCTGGGTCTCCTGCACCTCCTCCGGTGAGCCTGTCTCAACAGAGAGTGCCCCATATTCCATGGGAGGGATCCAGATGGGCTGGGAAGGAACTGGTTCAAAGCCATGCAGCAGATAATGGTGGATATGGGACTTGAACCCAGCACTCGCTGTCCAGAGCATGAGCAGGATCCCAGCTCCAGGACCAACCTGATCCCTTACAGTCCCCAGGACATTGAGTCCTGGCCCACATGCTGCACTCTCCCATAGCAGAAGCCTCTTCTGGGCCCGGCAGAGATGTCCTCAGCCACTTTCCCTGGATTCCTCTGCAGAGCTAGGGCCCCTTCCCTGGTGCAGCGACCCCCCCCACCCCCCACCCCCCGCCCCGTGCCAGCTCGATGCAGAGCTACCTGTGAGGCCACCCTCTTGCTGGTCTTCTCAGGGCTTTGTGTGTCTATCTTGTGCCTCTGTCCTCTTGTGTTTGCCTGATGCAGAGTGACCATACCCTTATGGGGCACTCACTGTGTTCACTCACAGCCCGGTGAGACCCTCCAGATCTCTATTTTAAAGATAAAGAAATGGAGACTCAGACAAGTGACGAAATGAAATACGTGTTTACCAAGCAGAGGAAATCATCCTAGGTGATCAGCACATCCCCAAGGGACAGGATGCTTTGGTCCATATCACAAGGGGGCTTGGCCAGGGGAGTCAGGGCTGGCTGTCAGCCTCCTCGTTCGTGTCCGGGTGTAAGTGGCCACCACTCCTGGACAGAGATCTCTGTCCTCAGCCCAAGCCACCTTCTCTTCCCCTGTTTCTCCTTCCCCCTCTCTGCCTAAAGATCAGCCCCCACCCACAGCTGCCACACACAGCCCTCCCCTCCCTCCCAGAGCTGCCACAGAAGCCAGCTTCCACACACAGTTCTGGGCTTGGATCAAGGCCAGGGCAGCAACAGCCTAGAATGGGTGAAGGGTCAGGTGCAGGGGGAGAAGGGCTTGCTGAGGGCTCAGAGGGCCCGCATCCCCATGAGGCTAGGTCCCCGTCCTGAGCCGGGTCAGGGAGGGGCACTGACCACCACTGAGCAGGAGTCCTTGTTGGACCCTGCTCTGACCTCTGCGGGTAAAGCATGACCCGCCCCCCCCCCCCCCCCCCCCCCCAGGATCAGTTCTTTGCTGTGGGCCCACTCAGCGGGAGGCCCACTCAGACATGACCTGTCTGAAATCTTTCAGCCTCCACCTCTGGAGCCCGCTAGGGACCAGGAGGGAAGAAAAAGGAAAGGTGGCCAAGTTCCAGGCTCTACAAAGAGCTTGTGTCTGGAGAAGAGTAAGCTCTCTAAGGGGAGACATATCCAGAAACTTGGGAGACTCTTCAGAGTCCAGAGGGTTTGCAGGAAGTGGGTTTGTCAGAATGGGACACGGGGGGAGGGGGGGGTTCCTTCCCGTATGCGCGCGCCTGTGTGTGTGTGTGTGTGTGTGTGTGTGTGTGCGCGCGCGCGCGCGCGCGGCGTAAGGGGGATCGAGCAGAACTGAAGAGGTCATTCAGGATGGTAAGGTGGTTTTCTGTGGGGTAGTGCAGGCCTCCCTGAGGGGGTCTCCCCTTCCCCAGTCTCCGTCCTCTGGAGGACCTCCTGGGCACGGCTGGTTCCAAAGACCACCTTTGGCTTGTGCAGTCACTCTCCCTGCCCAGAAGGCCACCCTCCTCTCTGATCCCTGATGGGAATGACCTCCAACCCGGGGTCCCACTTGGGCCCCACTTTCTCCCTGAGGTTGCTCTTATTCTGGAGGTGTGACCGTTGCCCATCAGATTCTTACTCCTGTCCCCTCAGACTGGGGGCTCTCACAGACTTGCAGGGCACCAGGTTGCCGGATGGGGACAGCCCCAGGGCTTGAGGGATCATCAGTGTCCTCTGCTGATCTGACGCCTGGCCACTTGCACACTTCTACTTTGTTGGAGGGGCCCCACTCTGTGTCTCCCGATGTCTGTGACATCGGACGCAGAGAAGGCGGCATCCACACCCGCCCCCCCCCCCCCCCCCCCGCCTCCCTCCCCGGGGAACCTGGAGAGAGGGGGCTTAATGACCAGGCGGCGCTTGAACCGTGAGAACTTTATGTGGAAGGGTGGGGCCGCGTCAACGTGGGAAGACGCTGCCGTCAACTTTCTCCTCCAGGATGGTCTCCACGCGCCGCCTCTGTGGGCGAGAGCGGCTGGGGCCAGGTGTGCGGGGACGCGGGCCGGGATGCACCCCCCCCCCCCCCGCGCTCCACCCCCTCCCGGGCTTGTGGGCACCTCTTGACGATCCAGGGGGTCCGGGATCCGCGTGGGCTTCAGCTGCGGCGGTAGGAACAGCTCCAGCCGGATGGCGGCGCGCGCGGACTTCTGCTGCCAGGTGAGGAGCGAGATCTCCTCCGCCTGCGGGTCGCGGGGCGGGGGTTCGGGTCTCCAAGCCTCCGCGATGTTTTGCCCTAGCTCCGCCCGCCGCCTCCTGCAGGGCGCCCCCCACCCCCACCCCTTTCCTCGGGGCACACGGGCTGGTGTCCCCTCCCCGCCCCGCAACCCTCTCGCCTGCGCGCCCCTTCCTTCCGGCCCCGAGCCTCACCCGCATGCGGATGTAGCGCAGCCGCAAGGCGCGGATTCGTCCCCGGGCCTCGGCTGCCTTGAGGACGCCGAGGAGCCGGTCCTGGCGCACGCCGGGCGGCTCCGGTGACTGCGTCCACGCACGCGGGTCGGGCATACGGCTCCCCAGCTCCACTGACTCGCGCGGGAAGATAGAGGCGGCCGCGCCCGCGTCCTCAAGCTGGTCACCGAAGAGCAGGTGGCGGTGACGCTGCGCGGGGCTCATGGCCGCCAGCTCCTCCAGCGTCAGGGCCCACCCTGGCTTGGGGGGCTGCGCCGCGGGCGCCCCCCGGGCGCGTTCCTCAAGGGACCCCTTTCCGGTTCGCTCCCGCGGGCCCCGGAGCCCGGCCTCCTTCTCTGCTGGCGACTGCATGCTCGACCCGCTCTGCCGAGGGAAGAGTGAGTCCCACTGGCACCGGCCCGGCCCCCCCCCACCCCCCACCCCGTGCGCTCCCAGTTCTGGCCCTTCTAGATTCCCCGCAGCTGGCCTTAGGTCCTGCGTCTGCAGACTCAGCACCTCTGCGCAGGCCTAGCACCCGTCCTCCTTACCCCTGCTGTCAACCAGACATTTCTGATCCGCTGAGTTTCAGGAAATTCCCTTCCTGCCCACCGGCTGGTTCTCTGTCCACTGAGAAAATGCGGAGACCTGGGGCCCTACCCAGGGTAGAGAACATGTTAAGCTTGGCAGGCCCTTCCCCACAATTCTGGGACCCTCAGTGTGCCCCAGTCCCCCATGTCTGTGGTTGACGGTCAGTCGGCAAACCCCCAGTCTCCCCCCCGCTCCCGCACTGCAACCCCGGGAGGGGGGGGGGGGCGGGTTGCTCTACTCGGCCTTAGTGTTAGGGGCTGGAGATGAGAGTCGGTGGGCTTCCGTTTTGCCCTGGGCAGAGGACTCATGTCCTTCTGGGAGGTGTGTGTCTGTGGGAGGCCGAAAGCAACTTGGACAGTTGCTGCCCTGGACGTGTTTGGGGGGAACCCTGTCTTCCTAGCCTGTCCCCTGCTGGGTCTAGATGAAAGCAGAGCCCACGGAGGTGATAGGGCGGGGAGGGCCCACGAGAGAGGAGAGGGGAACGCCCAGGGGGCCTGGTTCAGCCCTGCAGGACTTCTTCCTTCCGAGCCCACAGCACCTCAGGCCCCGGACCCTGGGCCAGGTTCTGGCCCACTGTGGGCCGCAGGCACAGCCACACAACACGGCATTTGCCGGAGGCCATCACCCTCCCCCAACTCATTCTTGCTACATTGGTCGAGGGGCCGGCTCTTGTCCCCCATCCGTACACCCCATACTTTCCGCCTTCCGGGGTCTGAGCCTCCAACTGAGCCCTGACTCTCCTGGACTTGTTGACGCGGTTGCCTGGCAACCGGGAGTCCCGCCCTCCCCCTGCACGGCGGGGGCGGGCCTGCCCCTGGGGAGGGAGGGGCACCGGCAGAGTCAGCATCCAGGTGCTTGGAGGGCGCCCACATCCGACGGGCGAAATCCCTGCAGCAGACCCGAGGAGGTGACCGCCAGTTTTTCCAGCCCGGGTGCCCTTTCTTTCCTTTCTGGGAGCCCCAAACGTACTCTTCTGGGAGCTGTGGTCCCAGCTTCCAGGCTGGAGAAGTCTTTGGGGAGTGGCTTTGGGGGCAGAGGGCGTAGCAATGAGACCTTCCTGTCTGATACGCGTTCTCCGCTGCTGGACCCAAAAGGCCTCTCACCGCCACTGTCGTTCACAGGGAAGGGAAACTGGGGCAGAGCTCAGGAGGACACCTACCCTCTTCCAGGTCAAGTTTGGAGTCTCAGGGGTCCCGCAAGACCGGAGCCAGGTTTTCCCGAACTCTAAATTTCTGGGTCCTGGGTCCTATATTTCTGTAATGTATTTGTTAGTGTCATCATATTTCATAACTAACTCACTTCTCAATTTATTAATTCTATAACTCATGCATGCACTCATCAGTTTATTCTAGAATTCATTAATTGAGGGGCCCCTGGGTGGCTCAGTGGGTTAAGCATCTGACTTCACTCACAGTTGGTGAGTTTGAGCCCTGCATGGGGCTCTCTGCTGTCAGCACAGAGCCCACTTCGGATCCTCAGTCCCTGCTCTCTCTCTCTCTCTCTCTCTCTCTCAAAAAATAAATAAAAACATTAAAAAAAAAACCCTTTAGAACTCATTAATTCATGTGCTGGTGCTACATTAGGCCAAAATTGTTGCATTAAGTCCACAATTCGTTATGGTGCATGCACAACTCTCCCCTTCATTCACGGTTGTGTGCCAAGGATGATGATGCCTTTTTGGGGGTTCAGGACCTGCAGCCCTGAGGTGGGAACTGTCCTGGGGATGGGGTCTCAGCTGAGACCTGGCCTTTGTGCACGAGGGTGTTGACGGTTCACCTTGTTTTTGGGAGCTTCCTCTGGCTTCCTGGTGAAAGGGTAAACTATGACTTTGTGCCCCTGTACATCAGAGCCTGCACCAGCCCCAAGCTCCATGGAATGACTGTCCATCCTTCTGGCCCCCAAGGCTTTGCACAAGCTGTTCCTGGGGTGCTGCCCCTTCCTGCCCAGCACGTGCCTTTGGGGTGTGGTCTGGGCCTTGGGATTCAGCACCAGCCTTGGGGCTTGTTGAAGACACAGGCCTCTGGGATCCAGAAGCAGCAACGGCTTAGGGAGTCTGACGTAGCAGGCCACTTCCTCCAGGCAGTCCTCCCGGATACCCACAGTCAGGCAGGGGCTGCCTCAGGTTCAACTCTGTGCTCCCACCCTGGTGAGTGCTGTGAGACGGGGATCTTGGCTCTCCTCTCAGCTTCCCAGGTCTGGGCCAGGAGCATTCGCAGAAGGGGAGTTACTTGCTGGCTTCTGGCAGTGGAGGGGGGTTTATGGGGCCAGTGGGAGCTGCTCTCCTGCAAGAAGGGACTTGTAACTTTCCCTCTGTTTTTGTAGGACTGAAAACCTTTGATACCCCTCCTCCCTAATCCTTGGAGGGCTTGGTGCCTACACAGCTCATATTCCTGAAAGCAGCTTCTTCGGGCTCCTCCTCTGCACGCCCTGCAGTTTCCTGGGGAGGGGGGCGGGAAGGGGGGGTGGGACGGGGATCTCCAAGTGTCTAGGGCCCAGTAGCTGTGCGAGGCCACCAGGTAGGTGTCTCCCACCTATTTCTGTGCCCAGGACTCGTCTGTTTTTCAAGGGCTGATGGGAATGCTGGGATCTAAAAGCATTTTGACTGCTGCCAAAGCCTGAGAATAAAACTCCAAAAAAAATTAAGACACTTGTGAAGTGACTACAAAATTTAACATTATATTGAAAATGTACAGGTCAATTCTTTTGTTGCCATATATAAATATTATAAAGTTAAAATCACACAAAGTAATTTATTATGATGAAACTCACAACCGATAAAATCCTTCCATTTTGGTTTTTTCTTAGGGGCACCTGGGTGGCTCAGTAGGTTAAGCATCTGACTCTTGATCTTGGCTCAGGTCATGATCTCACAGTTTGAGGGTTCGAGTCCCACACTATCAGCGTGGAGCCTGCTTGGGATCCTCTCTCTCTCTCTCTCTCTCTCTGTCCCTCCCCTGCTTGTGCTCGTGTGCACATGCACGTTCTTTCTCTTTTAAAAAAATGGATGAATAAACTAAAAAAAAATGTCCTTGGAGGTGTCTGGGTGGCTCACTGGGTGGCTCAGTCTAAGCATCAGACTCTTGACTTCGGGTCAGGTCATGATCTCTGGGTTTGTGGGATTGAGCCCCGCGACGGGCTCCCCACTGAGCGTGGAACCTGTTTGAGATTCTCCTTCTCTCTCTGCTCCTTCCCTGCTTGGGTGTGCACTTTCTCAAAATAAATAAATAGATAAACTTGAAAGAAAGAGTCCTTTCACTTTTAATTTAATTTTTTTTAGGATTTATTTATTTTTGAGAGAGTATAAATGGGGAAGGGGCAGAAAGGGGCAGAAGATCTGAGGCAGGCTCTGTGCTGACAGCAGTGAGCCCTGCATGGGGCCTGAACTCACAAACCTTGAGACCTGATCTGAGCCAAAGTCTGATGCTCAACCAACTGAGCCACCCAGGAACCTGGGTCTTTCACTTAAAAAAAAAAAATTTTTTTTAACGTTTGTTCAGTTTTGAGAACAGACAGAGACAGTGCATGAGCAGGGAAGGGGCAGAGAGAGAGACAGAATCCGAAGCAGGCTCCAGGCTCTGAGCTGTCAGCACAGAGCTCGACGCGGGGCTCGAACTCACCAACCGTGAGATCGTGACCTGAACCAAAGTCGGATGCTCAACTGCTCCACCGACTGAGCCCCCCAGGTGCCCGGAGGGTCTTTCGCTTTTTAACAGCACAAATGACCTGGGAACTGAATTCCCCGAGGGCAGCTGTTCCCTGTTAGGCTCTGGTGACTTTGCTTGGATTCCTGTGCCGCGCCCAGGGGTAGCAAAGCACCCAGAGATGGACGGAAGCAGACGGCGAGCCTGCCCGAGGCCACGAGTAGCGGCGTTTCCCGGCTGTGACTCACTGGGCAAGAGTGAGGTGCATTCGCCCCACTTTGTGGGTGGAAATCTCTCTGGGACCAGGTCCTGCCACAAATTCCCATGACTCCTGAGTGCAGCCCAGGCAGCTACAACCATAATTTGTGGACATGCGTTCTGTGCCGTCATTCACGTAAGCCGCATGCCTTGGGCTGTCCCTGGTGCCCCTGTGTGTTTTGTTTTGCCTGCATATGATGTGAGTTTGAGTTGTCCTGCTTTAAAATTTTTTTTTTTAACGTTTATTTATTTTTGAGACAGAGACAGAGCATGAATGGGGGAGGGTCAGAGAGAGAGGGAGACACAGAATCTGAAACAGGCTCCAGGCTCCGAGTGGTCAGCACAGAGCCCGATGCGGGGCTTGAACTCACGGACCGCGAGATCATGACCTGAGCTGAAGTCAGACGCTTAACCGACTGAGCCACCCAGGCTCCCGTGAGTTGTCCTGCTTTGATACCAATGCTGTCTCACATAACGTGTCCCCTGCTGTCCCATGTGTGACACATGTGTTCTGTGTCTTACCCTGGCTGTGCAGGGGCTATTTCCTCGGTGCTGCCAGCTCCCTTTGTGGGAGCCCTTTAGGGTCCAAGGCTGGGCCGCTGTCACACCCAGGGAGTACAGTCAGCATTCCAGCCTGACCCCCCACGGGCCAGGTGACCAAGCCTGACCTTCGGCTGAGACCATCCCTGTGAGGGGCCAGGTATCTGCTTCCAGCCGTCCTTAGCGCTGGGTCCATTGGGTGCACTCTCACGGGATACCTTTCCAGGCCAGCCTCATGGCCCTCCCTTCCCCTAGTCTGTGCCGGAGCTGGGAGGCAGCTGGAGGCCGTTATGAAACGAGCTCTGCGGGCCGGTGAGCAGGCAGGTGGGCGCAGGCAGCGGGGGCAGGAGGGGCTGGGATTGGCTGCTCAGACCTCGGTCAGCCCGGCTGGGGGAGGCTGCGGGAGGCCAAGCCTGGCCTCCTTGGGTTCCTGCCCCTGCTGGGCTCCCGAGGTCAGCAGGATCATACTTCAAGCTTCACCTGGAGAGTGTGGTGCTCGTGTGTGGCCCCTGGGTGTCTGAAGGCCTTGATCTGTGTGTCCACCTGTTCTGTCCTGTCTGCTCATGTGCCTTGAGTGCACGTTGGCGTGGGTTCACGTGTGTGTGGTCCGTGTGTTTGTGCCTGCGGGTGTCTGTGCATTTCTGAGCATGAGCTTGTGTTTGTGTGTTCACTCGTGTGCCTGTTTGGGCATCTTTGTGTGTGTGCATGCAGGCACGTGAGCCTGTGTCCTGAGTGTCCCCGTGGGTGTGCCCCATGTCTCCACACGTGTCCCTGAGTCAGCCGCAGTGAAGATGCAGAGATAAGCCCTGGGGGACAGCTTAGGATGCTGAGTCCTGGGGCATCTGCCTGCCCTGTCCTCTCTGATTTGCCAGGTATCCTAGCGACGCTGCTGCCAGTCGCCTAGCAACCAGGTCCCCATCCTTGGAGACGGATGCTCCAAGCAGGGTCTGGGCTATGTGAGTAGAGCCTGTGCAGGAAGAATGACCCCATGATTGCAAGGCTGGTAGCTGATCTGAGAGATCTCCCACACGACATGTGACCCCAGGGCTGGGAAGGAGGCAGCCCCACTGGAGCCCTTTGGCTGCGTCGGTGTGGGGGCCCAGGCTGTGACGGAATGATGCTCAGATGTTGCCCTGGGACCCTGCTGTGGCGAGACGCCCTTGGGGTGTCTCAAAGCTGCAGGTGGATCTGGGTTTGAACCCTGTCTCTGCTACTTCGACAGGTGACTTCACACCTCTGAGGCTTAATGCTCCTGTCTGCATGAAGGTGATGCTGATGACAATGAGCCGGTATGATGGGGACGGATGAGCTCGCGTTCATGATGGACGTGCGGGGCACACAGCAGGGACACAGGGTCCACAGTAGAGTCTAGGCGTCTTGTTGTCTACAAGGCTCTGATCCGCTTGGGGCTGGCTGGGCGGGGGCACTGTGTATCCACCTACCTACCTATTGGCCTGCTGTGCCTCAGTTCCCCCGGAGCCCAGCTGAGGGTGCTGTTCTGGGCACAGAGTGCAGACCGAGGCTGGTCTGAGCCTGTCCGAGGCAGTGTCTCTGTGTGTGAGACAAGCCCCCATGTCTGTGTCCCAGTCTGTGTGTGCACCTACCTGTGTCTCCATCCCGTGTGTCCACTCTGTCTCTGTCCCGTGTCTCTGTGTCTGTCCCCCGTGCCCGTCCCCGAGTCCCCGTGCGTCCTTGTGTGTATGTCTGTGCCCCGGCTCAGTTCCTGTGTCCGTGTGTCGGAGCCCGTCTGTCATTCATCTCTAAGTGTGTGTCCTGGTCCTTTGGTCTCTCCCCATCCAGTGTGGGGCCTGGTGACCCCCGCCTTCCCTGCGGCCCCCTCCTCCACCCCGCGTGGCCCCTCCCCCTCTGGAGCAGCAGTCTCCTCCCCATCCCCCAGCTCCGCGCTAGGCTGCTGCGTCTGGTCTGGCAGCTACAGGGAAGGAGCAGCCGCCTGCCGCAGCCCTGTCCAGATCCGGCGCTGAGGGCCGTGGGAGCCCAGCCCTGCTCTGCCAGCGCTGACGGTTAGCATCCCCACAGTCTTGGCTCCCACGGAGGTTGCTAAGGTAAGGCCTAAGCTGCTGGGGGCCGGGTGTGGACAGACTGCAGCTCTCAGGCAGGACTGGGGAGGGGTGGGAGGGAGCTGAGTGCTCGATCAGCCTCGGTCCTGTGCTGCAGGTGTTTCTGGGTATGTCTCTGACCCTCTTGTGCCTGTGCGTGCACGAGGTCAGCTTTGGACACCTCTGTGTGTGATGTGTGCACACGGGTGGCCGTGTGTCCATGAGTCCCTGTGGGTGGACACATGTCCCGGAGTGTAACTACATCCACACGCCCCATGTGGGAGTCTACAGGTCTGACGAGACTTACATGCCTCTCTGCGTGTTCCCATCTGTGCATACGTGTCTGCTTGCCTCCATTGTTTCTGTGTGTGGATGTATGCCTCTGCGTCTGTGGCTGCCTGTGTGTATGTGTGGGGGGTCCACGTGCCTGTTGGGCCACACACACTGTGCTCGGAGGCCTCAGCCGGGTGGGTGTTGGGTGCTGTGCTCATGTGTCCCTGTCCTCTCCTAGGTACCAGGTTGCTTTGCACGCAGGGAGGTGGCATGGAGTCCCTCTTCCCTGCCCCATTTTGGGAGGTCCTCTACGGCAGCCACCTGCAGGGCAACCTGTCCCTCCTGAGCCCCAACCACAGCCTGCTGCCCCCCAACCTGCTGCTCAATGCCAGCCACGGCGCCTTCCTGCCCCTTGGGCTCAAGGTCACCATCGTAGGGCTTTACCTGGCCGTCTGCATTGGGGGACTGCTGGGAAATTGCCTCGTCATGTATGTCATCCTAAGGTAGGCTGGGGACCTGCCAAGGTTCCCTACTGGTGAGTCCCACGTTACTGCAGAGGGGAAACTGAGGCAGGGGGCTGTTTTGGGTGGGCCTGGCAGGTGGGGGGTTCCCACTTTTCCCATTCCATTTCTGGTCATCCTGTCAGGCAGGAGCAGGGTCAGGGTCAGTCCTGAGGTCCCGGATGCTCCGAGTCCTCAGGGTTGGGGCACCTGACTAGGGGGAGAGGGAGAGGAAAGGATCAGCCCTGCTCACCCCCGTCCTGATGAGGGCAGAGGGTGCATCCGTGCCCCAGACGGACTGTCACTCTGACTCCTGGCAGATAACGCTCCCTGACCTGAGCTGCGGGCCAGCTTCCTGGCTGAGCCGCGGCGTGAGGCTCTCCTGGACCTCACCGTGCCCCTAAGAGGCAGCTCTCGCCGGCCGGTTCCGGGGCCCGTGCCGGGGCAGGTGCCGAAGCCCTTGCCTTCAGCTCCAGCGTCGTGTTCGCTGCTGCCGTCTGGGCTGACTCCGGCATGTTTGTGCTCCGAATGGGAAAGCCCCTGTGGCCAAGAGGGGTGGCCGGGAGTGGGGTCGGGGTCCATCGTAGGGGAACAGTGTGGGGATGGTGTGGGGCGACAGCGTGAGGACGTGCGCATGTGTGTGTGTTCACGTGTGCTCACATGCCCGAGCGTGTACACAAGGCATGCGCGCACACAAAAGGTGAATGCACACGTGCAGGAGTGCACACAAGTGTGAGCCACACACATACATGTGTGCCTGTGTACACGTATGTGTGGGAGTGGGTGCACACGAGTCAGTGTGCCATACGTGTGCGTGCACGCGTGTGTGGTTTAAAGCGGGGTAGGCATGCACAGCGTATACACACGAGTGTGTGTGTGCACATACGAAGGCATGAGTGTGTGTACATGCACGGTTAGGGTTGTCCGTGCATGTGAACAGGTCCATGTATGTGAGCGTGTGCACGTGTCAACACTGGCGTGTGCACGTATGCGAGTGTGCGCACGTATGTGTGCGAGGTGCATGGTGCACGTGCTCACACCGGGGCCAGGAAGAGCAGCTGGCTGTGCCCAGTGCTGGACCCCGCGGCACTGGACTCACACACGTGCCCCTCTGTGGCTGGAGGGTGGGTTGTGGGTGACAAGTGCAGCAACCTGGGGTGGTCTTTGTCTTCTTAAGTCTTACTTATTTTGAGAGAGAGAGAGAGACAGACAGAGAGGAAGAGAGAATCCCAAGCAGGCCCTGGGCTATCGGCGCAGAGCCCGACCCAGGGCTCGAACTCACAAACTGTGAGATCACGACCTGAGCCGAAGTTGGAGGCTTCACCGACTGGGCCACCCGGGCGCCCCGGGGTGGTCTTATTCACTCTTGCTGTCGTCACTTCTCTGTGTGTCTCGTCCGCACTGTGGCATCAGGACTCTCAGAGCCACATCCTGATTAGAGCAGACAGGGAAGGTTGTCTTGCCCACAGCAGTCCCCAGAGACACTGGTGTGTGGGGCCTGGTCCGAGTATTAGCACAGTGTATTCTGAGCCTGTGGACTGGGGTGGACTGCCTCTGCAGTCCCGGACCCCGGCTCCAAGTCCTGCTCTTTAAAAAAAAATTTTTTTTAACGTGTATTCATCTTTGAGAGACAGAGAGAGACAGAGCGTGAGAGGGGGAGGGGCAGAGAGAGAGGGAGACACAGAATCGGAAGCAGGCTCCGGGCTCCGAGCTGTCGGCACAGAGCCCGACGCGGGGCTCGAACTCACGAACCTCGAGATTATGACCTGAGCCGAAATCCGACACTCAACCAGCTGAGCCACCCAGGCACCCCAAGTCCTGCTTTTTTAAAAGATACTTTATTTTTAGAGCAGTTTTAGATTCACAGCAAGATTGAGAGGAAGGTACAGTGATTGCCCATATGCCTCTGCCCCCCAACATGCATGGTCTCCCCAGTTAGCAACATCTCCGCCAGACTAGTACATTTTATAACGAGTTACAACTCAGTTTTACAATTGAACCTACGTTAACACATCATAATCACCCAAAGCCCATAGTTTACATTATGGTTCACTCTTGGTGTTGTACATCCTGTGGGTTTTGACATGTATCTACTATCATAATATTACACAGAACAGTTTCACTGCCCTAAAAATCTTCTGTGCTCTGCCTGTTCATCCCTCCACACCCCACAACCCCTGGAAACCACTGATATTTTTATTGTCTCCATAGTTTTGCCTTTTCTAGAGCGTTACGTAGCTGGGGTCATACAGCGTGTAGCCTTCTCATACTGGCTTCTTTCACTGAGGAATATGCACTTAAGTTCTTCCAGATCTTTTCATGTCTTTTTATCACTGAATCATATTCCATTTTCTGGATGGACCACGGTTTACGAATCCATCACCTGCTGAAGGGCATCTTGGTCACTTCCAAGTTTTGGCAATTGTGAAAAAAACTGCTATAAACATCTGTGTGCAGGTTTTTACGCAGATACAAGTTTTCAACAACTTTGGGTAAATATCAAGGCGTGTGATTGCTGGATCGTATGGTAAGAGTATGTTTAGTTTTGTAAGAGACCAACGAACTGTCTCCCAAAGTGGCTGCACCGTTTGGCATGCCCGCCGGCAACGAAAGAGAGCTCCCGCCGCCCCACACCCTCACCGGCGTGTGGTGTCAGTGTTCTGGAAATTGCTCGTTCTAAGAGGTGTGTAGCAGTATCTCGTTGCTGTTTTCACTGGTGAGGTGTCTGTTAAAGTCTTTGTCTGTTTTCTTATTGTCGAGTTTTAAGCCGCCTTGTGTATTCTGGACAGCAGCCTGTATCAAATGCATCTCTGGCAAATCTTTCCTCCTGTCTGTGGCTCGTCTTCTAGTTCTCTTGATCCTCTCTGCTTTTCTGCCAGCTCTTTTCAAGGCCACTTAGATCCTCTGAGCCTAAGGGTCCTCTTGCATAGAGTGGGGATCAAAATAGCATTTTTGAAATTAAAAAATATTTTAATGTTTATTTATTTTTGAGGGAGAGAGAATGTCAGAGCATGAGCAGGGGAGGGGCGGAGAGAGAGGGAGACACAGAATCCGAAGCGGGCTCCAGGCTTGAGCTGCCAGCACAGAGCCCGATGCGGGGCTCGAACCCACACACCGCGAGTTTATGACCTGAGCCGAAGTCGGACGCTCAACCGACTGAGCCACCCAGGCGCCCCTAGTCATTTTTTTTTTTTTTTTTTTTGAGAGACAGAGACAGAGCGTGAGTGAGAGAAGGGCAGAGAGAGAGGGAGACACAGAATCCGAAGCAGGCTCCAGGCTCTGAGATGTCAGCACAGAGCCTGACGCGGGGCTCGAACTCACGGACCGTGAGATCACGACCTGAGCTGAAGTCGGACGCTTAACTGACTGAGTCACCCAGGCGCCCGCATCTTTGAAATTTAAATGAGATAAAATCCATGTGAGAGCTTGGCTCAGGTGTCTGCCGCTGTGGGCATTGTTGCTGTTATTTGGTCATAATTGAGGTCTGTTTGTGCTTCTTTCTAATCCTTCTCTGAGAGGCAGAACCGAACCCAGATTCCCTTATGGAAGCTTAGTTTACAGGGAACATTGGTGTTCCTGGTGACGGCAACATCTTTGGTGTTGTGCGACCACCACCACCACGATCACCACCACCTTAATTAGCACCACTGCCACAACAGTCACCATCATCACCACCATCACCAGAATTCTCTCCACCACCATCCCCACCACAATCACCACCTCCATCGCCACCATCATAACATTGATTCATTCAACAAGCATTTATTTGCTATTTATTATTTTTTGATAGTTTTTAAAGTTGATTGATCTATTCTGAAAGAGACACAGACAGTACGAGTAGGGGAGGGGCAGAGAGAGAGGAGAGAGTCTCAAGCAGTCTCTGCACGGCCAGCGCAGGCTTGATGCGGGGCTTGAACCCATGAAGCCATGAGATCATGACCTGAGCCCAAACCAAGAGTTGGATGCTTAACCAACTGAGCCACCCAGGCACCCCTATTTATTATTTTTTAAAATATATATTTACTTTTGAGGGACAGAGACAGAGAGAGGGAGGGAGAGAGAACGAGTGGGGGAGGGGCAGAGAGAGGGGGACAGAGGGTCCCAAACAGGCTCTGTGCTGACAGCCTGATGTGGGGCTCAGACTCATGAACCACGAGATCGTGACCTGAGCCAGTCGGGCACTTAAGTGACTGAGCCACCTAGGTGCCCCACTCGACAGGTGTTTATTCCGTAACTATAAGGTCCCCAAGGCTGTGTCCCTTGGATACAGCCAGGTCTTGTTAGCACACCTCCCATTTCTGGTGCCGTTTCCTGTCTCTATGGCCGGACCACAACATGGGTCGGAAGGCCTCTGACGTGCTGTTACAGACTCTGGAGCCCTCAGGAACCTCTGGTGTGTCTAGGGCCAACATCGTAGTCCGTGGACTGTCTTCAGGAAGACTTGGAAGGCAGGGAGGGGGACTGGTCCTTTTTCTGAAGATTCCTGTCCCCTTGCTCCCACGTGGAGTCACAGGGGTGCTCTGCTGCCTGACATCCCAGCCTTCCCAAAGCGGACCGGTTTTGGGGTTCGGAAGCCTTCTGTGTGTGCCAGAAGCACAGTTTTGTGCCCCAAGTCCCTTGTGCCGGGCCGGGGGGCCTGCCTTCCAACAGGGGTCTCGGGGCGGGTGCTCCTGGTGGCGGCAACAAGAAAGGCCCCCAGCCAGAGGGACTGGGCCAGGTCTTCCCTCCCCCTGTGCTCTCCGCAGGCACACCAAGATGAAGACAGCCACCAACATTTACATCTTTAACCTGGCTCTGGCGGACACTTTGGTGCTGCTGACGCTGCCCTTCCAGGGCACAGATGTCCTCCTGGGCTTCTGGCCATTTGGAAATGCCCTGTGCAAGACAGTCATTGCCATCGACTATTACAACATGTTTACCAGCACCTTCACGCTGACCGCCATGAGCGTGGACCGCTATGTGGCCATCTGCCACCCCATCCGCGCTCTCGATGTCCGGACGTCCAGCAAGGCCCAGGCCGTCAACGTGGCCATCTGGGCTCTGGCGTCTGTCGTGGGTGTTCCTGTCGCCATCATGGGCTCGGCGCAGGTCGAGGACGAAGGTCAGTGGGTGGCCCCCCTCCCCCGTGCTGTCGTCCTCTGGCCCCAGAGGGCCCCGTGCCGGCTCGCTCACCCTGACCCTGTGTTTCTCCCTGCAGAGATTGAGTGTCTCGTGGAGATCCCCGCCCCACAGGACTACTGGGGCCCCGTGTTTGCCATCGGCATCTTCCTCTTCTCCTTCATCATCCCCGTGCTCATCATCTCCATCTGCTACAGCCTCATGATCCGGCGGCTGCGTGGCGTCCGCCTGCTGTCCGGCTCCCGGGAGAAGGACCGGAACTTGAGGCGCATCACGCGGCTGGTGCTGGTGGTGGTGGCGGTGTTCGTGGGCTGCTGGACGCCCGTCCAGGTCTTCGTGCTGGTCCAAGGGCTGGGCGTTCAGCCGGGCAGTGAGACCGCAGTGGCCATTCTGCGTTTCTGCACAGCCCTTGGCTACGTCAACAGCTGCCTCAACCCCATCCTCTACGCTTTCTTGGACGAGAATTTCAAGGCCTGCTTCCGAAAGTTCTGCTGTGCTCCTGCCCTGCGCCGGGAGATGCAGGTGTCTGACCGTGTGCGCAGCATTGCCAAGGATGTGGCCCTCGCCTGCAAGACCTCCGAGACAGTACCACGGCCCGCATGACTAGGCGTGGACCTGCCCATGGTGCCTGTCAGCCCACAGAGCCCGTCCACACCCAACACGGAGCTCACCCAGGTCACTGCTCTCTAGGCTGACGGCAACCTGAGCCCTGAGCGTCGCCGGACTCACAGACTTCACCGTGGCTTCAGAGGGCCCGGTGACATCATGGGACAGGTCAGACTACAGCTGCCCTCCTGGTTCAGGGTGGAGAGGGGACGCGAGGACCCAGCGGTGAGCGTGCGTGACCAGAGCGCACGCCAACTCTCCTACGCTCCTCGGGACCCTTCTGGCCTCTGCCCCGCCGCACCCTGTGCGCTCTTGGCGTGCACACACCTGGAGGCGTAACAGCAGCGTGCCCACCCCGTGCCCCTGTGCGGCGTGCCGTCTGCGTGGAGCGCTGCCCCGTCTCCTTGGGCTTGGAACTGACTGGAGGGCTGGCAAGGCGTCCGCGGGCAGCGGGGCTTGGAGCCGCTGGCACGGACTTGCCTGTGCCTCAGCTGCTCCCCTTCTCGTCCTCCACCTGCCTCTCAGAGGCTTTTCCCTCCAGAAGCGCCAAGAACTGTCAGCCTCAGATGTGCTGCCCGCGCGTGCGGAGGCGGCTCAGAAGGCCTGTGGGCTGCTTGATCACCTCAGGCCGCTGTTTCTTTTTTAAAATGTCTTCTTTAAAAATTGTGTTTCTCTTTTTAGAGAGAGAGAGAGAGAGGACACAAGGGGGGGAGAGGGGCAGAGGGGGAGAAAGAGAATCCCAAGCAGGCTCAGTGCAGAGCCCGACGTGGGGCTCAATCCCACGACCCCCGGACCATGACCCGAGCTGAAATCAAGAGTCGGATGCTCAACTAACTGAACCACCCAGGTGCCCCCACTCTGTCATTACTGAAACAGCCCTGTGTTCCTGGTCTTGGCTGCTTGGTGCTGGGGAGGGCTCTGCCATGCTCCGTCTGGGGGTCCGTGTGTCCTCCCCGGCTCTCTTGAAATCAGAGGTCAGCAGCTATGCAGCCGGCGGGACCCTGCGCCGTGTTTGGATCCTGGTGGCCGTGGAAGAGGAGTGGCAGTGGGGATGGGGTCTTCTTTGCGGCCCCCCCCCCCCCCAAGTGACTGATTCCTGCTTCATTTACAAGCCTCCCAGTGTCTGTGGGGCAGGTCTGAGCTTCCTGCTGCCGGGACTTACCCTACCTGGGGCCACATCGGGATGGCTTCACATGCAGAGCTGGTGTAAGGGGTGGGGCTCGACAGGGCCTGCTTGAGCCAAGTGTGAGGACTGTCCAGCTGTGGAAACACTGGAGGGGAGGGTGTCTCCCTGCTGTTGTCACCAGAGAAGCACCCTCCCTGGTCTGCAGATGTAACTGTGGTTTGGTGACTTTGCAAACACTCTTCCTGCAGAGAAACTATGGAATACTCCCAGCGCCGGACAGACTATTCTGCCTCCACCTGTGAGCTGAGCTGCAGACCTCAGCCAGGTGACCTTAAGCACCTGCAAAGAACACGAAGCACTGACTTTGGGCTGACTTCTCCTGCTTCAGGGAGCCCTGGCCCTGTGGGGTTGCTCCTGGAGAGGATGGGGCTGTGCTGGCTGCAGTGGGTGGGGGGGGGGGGGCTCTGGACACTGGGGCTGCCTCAGCTGGGGCACTGTCCTGCCAAGGCTGCAGGATTTGTGAATTTGTGCTGGTGTAACATGTATCTCCATGTATTTATGCATGCAACAAGCATGATTTCCCCTACATGTAACCAACCTTGATCATGCCTCTAGGCCCATGGAGGGCCGTAATAAACCCTTGCCTCCTGAGCAGGTGTTCTGGGCCCCTGTGGGGTGGGGCTGTTGGGGCTGTGAGTCCTTCCACTCCCTCTGTGCTCCTCACCTGGCCAGGCTCTGGCTTTGAGAAGGGATGTGACCAGTTAGTTCACGATGCCCTGGAGGTCTGTTGCCTTTCCCCCAGCACAAACCGTTTCTCCCTGAACGACTACTGTGCGTCCAGCCTGCCCCGGCTGCTAGAGGTTCCCTGCGGGTCCAGTGTGGGGGTGTGCTCTTCCCACCTGGGTCACAGGTTCAGCAGGCCCCCTGCCTGCCCCAGCCCTTCCCCCTCCCTTGAGCAGGTCTAAGGGGGGGGTCTTGATGGAAGATGAAAAGAACAGCCTCCCCTGGTGGCCCTGAGATGTGGATTCGCCCCCCTGGCCCCTGTGGGGACCCTGTTCTGCCCAGGTTGACTCTACTGGCCGAGGACCCTCTCAGAAAGAGGCCCTCAGAGTGGGTAGCAAGGGCGAGCTCAGGCCGAGGTGTTTGGGCACAGGCAGATGTGCCAATGTGTGGTTTGGTACAAGTTTTAATGACGGGCACTTTGCTTTTAAAACCAAAAGTAAGCGTCAAGGAAAAGTTTGGGAGTGACCGGCCATAGGGCGGAGGTGCGTGAAGAATGCTCAGGACAGTTGTGGTTCTGCTGATGGAGGAGCTCAAGGTGGGTCCGTGCAGGGCCGACCCCGCAGTGAGCACCCGCGCGGAGATGGGCCGTGAGGGGTCACACGAGGCGCGCCACGCAGGCGTGAGGGGCCTGTGAGGTAGCCCGCAGGACCGTGGGCGTAGGGTCCCAACCCAAGCTCTCCAGGACTGTGTCCGCCCCTGCCCAACGGCGTCCGCTGCCCACCTCCACCCGCACCGCGTCCCCACCTCCGTCCCCTCCCGCGTCGGCCGTGGCCCTGCCCCCCCACCTGCCCCCCTCGCCTCCGCCCCTACCAGCCCCCGGGGTTGGTCAAGTCTCCTGGTTCCTCCGAGCCTCAGTTTCCTCACCTCTGCAAAAGGGACGGCTGAACCTTCCTTGCGGGTTCGTGGGGGAAGGCCCAGGTTGTGGACCAGGCCGGGGCTGCGGGCAGGGGTCAGCGGCCGGGTTGCACCTGCTAGGGAGGCGGAGGGCTCGCCTGCCCTCTGGACTTTGCGCTGCGGAGCCGGCCCGCCCTAGCTGGGAGATTTGGAGAGCCGAGGGGAGCCCCGGGTCCTCCCCTGGACGACGAGCTCAGAGGTTGGGGACACTCCTTTCTCTCCCCCCACTCCACCTCAGGAAGTCACAGTGGAGGGTGTGGAGACAACCAGCGGGGGAGGCGGGCGGTTGGCATTTTCCTGGGGACCCAGCAACTCGCTTGGGTGGAACCTTGGTGAGGATTCACCTGTCCCCTCATCTCGGCTGGCCCATGGCCACCCCCTCCCCCGCCCCCGTCCTTGGGGTCTCCGGGGGCCTGGCGTGAGGACCCTCCCTCCCATCGGACGTGGGGATGGGGTGGGGCGGGGAACTGCGGGCTGCCTGGCTGATTCTGATTGGCCTTGGTCCCTGCCACGCCGCGGTCCGTCCTCCCAGTGTTGCTGGGGCCCGGGGGCGAAGGGGGCAGGGTCAAGTGTTGAGGAGTCTCTGAGCAGCGCCACGCCCCTCCCCGCCCCTCTGTTCCCACCGCTTGTCAGGAACGCACCCTCCAGCCTTTGTGACTGCTGTGCCCTGTTCACTCACTCATTTGCACCTCACACCCGCTCTCACCTCCGCGGTCTTAGAAGACGTGTCAAGAGCCTCAGCTCCTCTCCTCAAGAAGCTTGCACGGCAGGGCCAGTGCGGAGGCACTAATTGGGGCTGCTGCTGGCGGAGGTGTCTGCCCTGCAGTGACCAAACAGGTCCCAGAATCTTCCAGTGAGAGATGTGGGTGTTAGTGGTGGCTTAAAAAATGTCCACAGCCCCGAGTGTGGGCTGGGCTTAGTGGCTGACTTCTAATGATTAGAATGTGGCAAATGGCTTCCAAGATAGTCTTTTAAAATTTATTTTTATTTTTATTTATTTTTTAATTTTTAAAATGTTTTTTTTTTAATTTTTTTTTAACGTTTTATTTATTTTTGGAACAGAGAGAGACAGAGCATGAACGGGGCAGGGGCAGAGAGAGAGAGAGAGACACAGAATCGGAAGCAGGCTCCAGGCTCTGAGCCATCAGCCCAGAGCCCCACGCGGGGCTCGAACTCACGGACCGCGAGATCGTGACCTGAGCTGAAGTCGGACGCTTTAATCGACTGAGCCACCCAGGCGCCCCAATTTTTAAAATGTTTTTATTTATTTTTGAGAGAGTGAGCGAGCGAGTGAGTGAGAGAGTAGGGGAAAGGGGCAGAGGGAGAGAGAATCTTAGCCAGGCTCTGCGCTCAGCAGGGAGCCTAATGTGGGGCTTGGTCCCATGATCCTGGGATCATGACCGGAGCCGAAACCAAGAATCAGACACTCAACCGACTGAGCCACCCAGGTGCCCCCCAAGACAGTCTTAGATGGTGTTGAGGCCTCTTCCTGGCTCCCACTCTCCACTGGTTCACCCTGGGGGACCAGCAGCCACACGGGGGCAGTGTCCAAGCAGCCCTGGGGAGAGTCCATGTGGGGAGGACCTGAGGCCTCATGCGCCGGGCCATGTGAGGGGCTCCTTGGAAGCAGCGACCCAATGTGAGTCCAGCTTTCAGGTGACCAGAGCCTCACCCAACAGCCTGACTACAACCTCATGAGAGACTCTGAGCCAGAACTACTCCAAAACGTCTCTCAAATTCTTGAGCGACAGGAGCTATGAAATAATAAAATGTTGTCTTAAGCTGTTAGGATCAGGGGAAATTCATCATACGGCAGTAGATTCCGGTGTCGTCGGGGACGAGGCAGCACAGAGGTGGCTGTAAGTTGTTTCAGGCTGACAGAGAGGAGGGGAAAAGGATGTGGGTCTGAGCTTTAAGGACCACGTGACTGGAGAAGCTGGAGTATGTGAAGGGCGGCAGTCACGCCCCCTGGGGGGCACCTCATGGATGGTGAATGGTGGGTGTTGCATGCCAGCTGGACAGACAGCTCAGAGCTCTGTGCCATGAGGACTGAAGCCAGCCTGGGGCACCATGAGCTGAGGAGGGTCCTGGGAGATGCTAGATGATGCACAGAATGGCACAGCTAGAGCACCAAGCATGGAACCAGCTGGGAGCCGCGGGGCTAAGGGCGGGGGAGCCTGGCTGAGGCTTCAGGTCTCTGAATAGCCAGCAGCTAAGTGTCCCCACCCTGACCCCAGAGGTTCAGCACAGGGCTCCTGCTGGCTGAATCTAGGCCCCAGGCCACAACCCAGGGAGGAGGGGTCCGGATGTCAGCCCATCCAAGTACCAGATGCCCCCTCTAGACCGTGGGGGTCCAAAGGTCCTGGAAGAAGGGTCCTGGTGGCCACAGACTATGACATGGAGGGCACGAAAGGGGCATGGGCCACACAGCATGCAGGGTCAAGAGAGGACACCAAGTGGGCATAGGCCTCCTGGTGAAATGCCGCCCAAGTTTCAAGCTATGAGAATGCATTCCGTGGCCTTATTTGATAATTGAGTCTGTGGCCTTTGCAGTAACACCTGGCTTTCCTGCCCCAGGTGCTTGCACTTTTGCCATCTCAGCACAGTCTTGGGAGGAGCCAGCCCAAGGGTGCCGAGTGTGGAGTGCAGTGGTGGCCCCGGGATGCAATCACAGTGTGGGTTTCTTTCCCTCCAGATTATGATTGTCAGGGAAGACGGGGAAGGAGCCTCCGGGGACGTCGTCTGTCTGCCTCTCTGCAGGTGAGTAGAGTCAGGATGCCTGTTGTGCCCGGGGTCAGACAGGCAGGGTGGGGCCAGAACCTGACTCCCTGCAGCTGCCTGCCCAGGGGCTGTCCAGGTGGCAGAGATGTCGCGGTCGTCTCTGCAGGTCCGGTGGGCGGCCTTCACGGGTCTTCCTCTCTCTGTGTGGAGAAGGTGGCGATGGGACGTGAGCAGGTGAGCCTTTCCTCCAAAGGGAACAGCGCTTTTCCTAGCAGACACACGGGGGCTCTGCAGAGGGCGCTGAGGCCCCTGAGCACCGGAAGGTGCTGCGGAAGCTGTTTGGGAAGTTCTCATCCAGGAAGGCGTAGAGGAAAGGGTTGAGACAGGAGCTGGCATAGCTGAGGCTGGTGACGACGTAGGAGATGCCGCTGACCAGTGACGTCTGGGGCACGTCTGTGGTCAGGGCCACGACGGAGGCCAGGTGGAAGGGCGTCCAGCAGAGCAGGCCCACGGCCAGCACAGCCAGGACCAGGGTGGTCACCTTCCGCTTGGCTCTGCCCAGAGCTTTGGTTCTGGAGTGGAGCTGCAGGGCCCGCAGCCGACGCACCAGGTCCACGTAGAGCACGCAGAGGGTACACACGGGCACCACAAAGCCCAGGACTAGCATGTAGATGCGGCTGGCCTTGAACCAGGCCCTCTCAGGCCGCGGGAAGATCAGCCCGCAACTCGTGACCTGCAGCTGATTGCTGTAGACGCCAGCAAAGGAGGAGAAGGGCAGGACCATGATGGTGACACCGATCCAGACACAAAGGCTGGTGATCTTCGCTCCGCGGAGGGTGCGCTGGGGCACCCGGCGGCACTGTGTGGTGGCCAGCACCACCAGGTAGCGATCCACACTCGTGGTGGCCGGGAGGTAGATGCTGGAGAAGATGTTGTAGTGGTCCATGGCCAGCACCAGTTTGCAGAGCGGCTCCCCGAAGGGCCAGCGCTGCAGGAGGTGCTCCGTGATGCTGACAGGCAGCACCAGCGTGAAGAGGCCATCGGCGATGGCCAGGTTCAAGATGAACACGTTGCTCACCGTTTTCATCTTGGGCACCCTCCGAATCACGTAGATGACACTGTGTTACCTGCCAGCCCCATGGCACAGATCACAGAGTACACCGTTGGCAGGAGCACGTAGAAGGGTGGCAGCGGCTCGGGGAGGGTGACATTGTGCCCGGGTGCCGTTGTCCCAGGAGAAGTTGGCGCCCACCGCAGCCTGGAAGGGGAAGCCTCTGCTTTCAAGGGGATCCAGCCCAGCAGCCTGCATCCTGAGGTGGGACTGATAAGGATTCGCTCCCAGGGGCCGGTGGGAGGTGCTGTGGAGTTGGGAGTCTGGGCGGGGGGCCTCCTGGGGCTGGGTTCTGAGAAAGAGAAGAGAAACTCTGGGATCTGGCTGTTCGTTTGGAACAGCAGCTGCCTCAAGTTCTCTGGCAGAGGCTGTGGCCACTTTGCCAGGGTTAAGGACACACGGGGCCTCCCTCCATCCTCCCCTCCCTGTCCTGTCTGCCCCCCATGCACACTCTACATGGGGTCAAGGCAGTGCCTTTGCAAACACGCCTCCCAGACTCACCCTGCCCCCTTCAAATCCCAGGGTCCTGAAGCCAGAGCCCTCCCAGTCACAGCGCACACCCTTTCTGCCTGGCTACCTGCTCTTTTCCCCACTGACCTGTCCGATGACATGGAGCCAGAGGTTGGTGGCCTCCGTGGGCGTGCGGAGGAGGCCAGTTCAGGCTGTGGCAAGGGTGGAGGAGGGAGGTGTGGCCCCCATGGACGGGTGCTCATCAGGGTCCCAGTCAGCTCTTGATCTCCTGGGGGGCTTTCGGGACCTGCCTGGCCAACAGCCTCAGCGGGAGCTGCCTTCCCGACAAGGTCTCCAGCCTGGTGGCAGCGCCAATGAGCTGAGAAGGAGGGAGGCGGATCCCGCTGGTTGACGTGGAGCTCTGGCGGGGGAAGTGGGGGCAGGAACCGAGGTAGCACTTACTGTCGTCCCCGGGGTTGCTGCCACGCTCACTCGCCTGGTTGGAGTCTCCAGTGGGCGGCCCTGGTGTGCGTGTATGCGTGCGTGCGTGTGCATCTGTGCACATGTGTGCCTGTGTGTGGGGGCCTCGGGCAGGCCCAGGTTTGTTGGCCATGGCTGTGCGCGCCACTGAGCTCGTCCGTGCCTTTGTCTGTGGGTCCCTGTAGACCTGGGCACCCTTATCTGCATATGTGGGTGCCTTGGCAGGTCTTGTGCCTGACCCTGTGTGTGTGCCCGTGTGTATCGTGCATCTGTGTCTGTCCGTGTGCGGTTTCTGTCGTAAAGCTCTGTACTTGGGTCTGCGGGGCGGTCTACATAGGTTCCAGCCAGATTTAGGAATCTGGGGGGGGGGGGTCCTGTATGTCTTTGTATGGAAGCAGGATCTATTGCCTGCAGACAACCCAATTCTCTCTCTCTCTCTCTCTCTCTCTCTCTCTCTCTTGCCGAAAGAAGGACATGTACGTGTGCCAAAACCACACATGCGGTGGAAGTGTGCGGAGAGATTTGTTCTTGTCTAGCTCCTGGTCCCTCCCTGAGTGCCCACTGTCACTAGCCACTCTCAAAGACTTGCTCAGTCCCGATACCTTACAGCTGGGCTGTTTCAGCAATGCTGCAGCTACTGACGGTCCCCGGCACCGTCTCTGGGCAGGTCCTCAGCAGGGACTTCGGCGTCAAGGGCCCGTGTGTTTCCAGTCTAGGAGGACAAGGCTGCCTACCTCCTGCTGGGTGTCTCCCCACCTTCCTCGCTGTGCTTCCTTCACCAGAGCCGCAGTTCCTGTGTCCCCGCGGCCTGGGTCAGGACAGGAGCCGGGGCAGTTGCCCAAGTACCCTGAAGTCACCCGGCCCGAGGCCGGGGGCTGGGTGCACCAGCCTCTCCTCCCACGGGCCCAGAGGTGGGCATAGCCGGGTGGGGGTGCTGGGAGCCTCAGCTGGGGGCTCCGGCCACCCCTCTAGGGCTGAGCCTCCACCCCACGGGGCCCCCAGCAGGGTCTGCTCCATACCCTGGCAGCCCCAAGGACCCTCACCTCCATGCAGGAGCACGCAGGCATTTGTTTCTGGTGTGTGTAGGGCACTGTCGCTAGAACTCGCTTTGGAACAATTCACTGTCCCGTGTGAATACCCTCAGACTTCGTCGATGTGAACAAGGACATTCTCTCTGAGAAGCAGAGTGAAAGAGGCCGGAGAGAATGCTGTCCGCCTTGCTTCTGTGAACCAGGCTGGGCCCGGGCACCCTGGGAGGGAGGGAGTGGCTCTCTGGCCCGGGCAGGATGGTCTCTGGGCCGACGGTGAGCTCCAGGCTGAGAACCAGCAAAGCTGGGGGATGTGTGGTCAGGGACTGTGAGGAGAAGCCCTGGGGGTGGCTCCCTCTGAGGATGTGGGGCTGGGGCTGGACTTGGGGATGTTTCGGGTGGGCTGAGGTGCTGGTTCCTGGACGCCAGAAGACAGGAAGAGGAGAGGGTCAGGCTCGTGTCTGGCCACAGTGTCTGGCCATACTGGCCATGTCGGCAGGTGTGCGGGCCGTGCTGAGTGGCTGACCGCTCTGGGCCTGGCTGTGGGCCTTCCCTGGGAGGGATGCCGGGGTCCCCGTCCCTTGCTCATCTTAGGAGGGGTCTGTGGCTCTGTCTGCCCTCTGGCCAGCACGTAGCAGACTGGTGTCCTGTCTCGCCCTGAGCACGGGCCCTGGAGTGGGGTTCTTCACGGCAAGCCCTGCCCAGGTGGGACCCTTGTATCCCTCCTGCTTTGTCCCGGCTCAGCAAAGGACCAAGTGCCGTCCCAAACTTTCTCCGGAGCTGGTGATTCCAGGCAGGCCTTTTCCTGAGTGCTCGGGAGGGGCCACAGCCCAGTATCAGAAGTACAAGAACCCTCTCGTGGGCTTTCCCACTGTGTCTTTGGCTTCCTCTGAGGCAAACCGGACTCTGGGTTTCACCCCACCGGTGTCTGGCTGGGTCTGGGACTCTGAGCCCCTCTGAGACCTGGTCTCTGCCCTCCTAAGTCTGTCCTGGGTGCTGGCCTGGCTCCCCGCTGTCACCTCTGAAGTGGGATGGGGGGGTAGAAGATGGGAGGGTGGAGGGCCCAGAGGCAGCAGGGGCTGGGGGAGAATGGGGACACCAGGTGCGGGTGCTTAGCTAGCCCCTGGCACATTCAGGTGGGGGTCTCGGGACCCCAGGGAGCCAATGCCAGGCCTGCAGGCGCAGTGACTCTCCTAGATGCCCCTTCCTCCCACAGAAGCACCTCAGCTGAGGCCCCTGGCAACACCGTGGCCCCAGCCCTTGCCCCCTGGTCCTTTGTCCTGCCCTGTGGGTTGGGCACTGTGTGAACGTCACTCCGGGGAGATCGGTTCCATTTTCAGAAATGAGTGAGGTGAGATGCTGTCAGCCTGTGGAGAGATGCGGGCAGGGGGCCGTGGGGGAGGGAGCGTGATCTTGTGTGATGGTGAATTTGTGTTTGTGTGCTGCTGTGTGCACCGGTCTGCACGCTTGGGGGGAAGCAGGTCCAGAGAGCCCAGTGGGCCCTTGTCCCCCTCAGAGCAGGGCGGCGGGGGAGCACGGACAGTGTGGCTAGTGGGTAATGAGCGTTAGACCCTGAGACAATGTAGGCCGCGAGCGAGCTTAGCCGTGTCAGCTTTACTCTGTCATGATACGTGGGTGTGGCAGCCACCTTCCACCTATCCCTGACTGAAACGGGTGACTTGGGTCTTTACACACACACGCGCGTGCACACACACTTGTACAGGCATATGCAGACACGTACAGAGACACGTGGAGACATATAGACACACACTTATGCACACACACGCATGTGCACATGTGTGCACCGAGCACCCGTGTGCTCACCTGTGTTTCGGCAATGTCAGCTCCACCCAGGCAGGCCTGGTGGGGACGACAGGCACTCTGCCCTGCAGGTTGGGGTCCAGGCCTGCCTGCTCTCCTGCTCTCTCCTTCACCGGCTCACCAGGTGAGGAGGTGCCTGGGCCCCAGCTGCCTCTAAGAAGGTAACTGAGAAGCTGAGTTCCCTGGAAAAAGACACGGCCCGTCTTCCTAGGATGGGAACCAGGTCCTCACACTTCTCCGGGAGGCAGAGAGAGCCCTCTACGTGTAACCCTGAGGGGACGGGACTCTCCTCCCCTCCCTGCCACTGGGCGCCCAGCTGTCTCCCCGTCCTTTAACACCCAGTGAGCGCTGAGCTGTCCCCAGGGGGAGGTCATGGCCTGGGGGTTCTTGTGCCAGGTGCTTAGGGAGGCCTCTGGCTCAGGGCAGGTGGGAGAAACCCGGGGCAGCCAGACTGGGGTCCCACAGGGGCTCCAGCTTAGTCAACTTTCAGACACCCCAACTCTAGGCCCAGGGTCATTAGTTTGCTCCACGAGCATTTGACCAGGAATACAGCAGTGAGCAAAGAGGAAAGTCTTCCCGCTCTCACAGGGCTGATGCCGTAGCAGGGAAGCATCGAGCGCGGCGTGAGATGTGGTCCAAGACGAGGTGTGCTACGGGGGAGCAAAGCAGAGGGGCCTGCCGGCGATGCTGGCGCCCCGTCCATCTTTGAGAGGGTGGCCCTGCTGAGAAGGCTGGAGCCGCAAGAGTCTAAGGAGGTGGCAGAGCCTTGCAAGTGTGTGTGCTGAGGACAAAGGACAAGGGGAGGGAGGGGTCTCCGGGAGGGAGGGACCAGGGGCTTTGGCTGCCCGGACCAGGGTACTGGCTCTTGTCTCTGTGAAAACTTCGAGGAGGGGAGGATGGTCCTGCCACATCCTCAGGTGGAGAGGGTCTGTGGGGTGAGGGGGTGGAGGGGGCTGAGGGGGACGAGGGAGGGGTTGGTGCAGGAGCCCCGCCGGGGGTCTGTAGGGGCAGCCAGGTTGGAAGGGGGCGTATTGTCCAGAGTCCAGTTGGCTGTGGATGGCACCAGCCCCACCTGAGGTCTTTGGGAGGCAGGGTTTGGGGCAACCTGGGCCAGGGCCTGGGCTGCTTGCACAGCCTGCCTGCCCTGCATACGGCCCCTGCCCTGCCCACACGCACTCCCTCTTCCCTCTCCAGACACCAGCTGAGAAACTTCTAGGTGACTTAAACCCAGGCAGGAATGAGGCACGAGGGTTCCCCGAGGCAAGCCAGGCCCTTCTCAGCATGGGAGGGTCATTTGGCTGTATTACCAGACAGCCTACCCCTTCCTGTCCCCCAGAAACTTGGATGAGGAGGGCTTGGAGGCTGAAATGGAAATGGGGCGGCAGGTGTGGGCAACTTTGTAGTGGCGGCTCCCCTCCTTCCTGCTCAGGCTCCAGCAACCAGAAGTGGGCCCTACTGGGTGGGAAGGGGGGCTTCACCAAGCACGTGTCCCTGTCCTGAGTTGGGGGGCACGTCTCCCCGGGTGGTCCTGGTGCACTTGGAGTGAGAGGGGTGGAGGGGGGTCTCCTCTTGTCTCCAGCAGAGCTCCTGTGGTCGCTCGGAGAGCATGGGCAGGGCAGGGAGGGAGGGTGCAGGTGCCTATGTGTCTCAGGTGGGAGGGGTCACAGGCACATCTGCGTATGTAAAAACGCACGTGGGTGGTGGGAGATTGTGGATGTACCTGGACACCCTCTCCCTACGCCTGGAGTGGCCCAGCACCCTGGGCCAGAGATGGGACCCAGGAAGGAGCCATCCATGAGCCCGGCCTCCTTGTCAGTCCCCGAATTCATGCCGAAGGTCAGTAGACAGGCAAGGCTGATTCATCCTCGAATAAACTCCTGCAGAGCCATGACTCAGACCAGAAGGCCAGGCCAGGAGGTGGTTCTGGAGCTGGGCAGTGCTTGTCCTTCTGTGCAGGGCTCATGCCACACAGTTCAGCTTGTTTCTGGTCCCGGGGAACGTGGGCAGCCGGCCTTTTCCACAGGTGCAGCCGGGAATAGGATGCTCCAGAGGCCAGACCTGTTCACCTTGGACCCGGCTCTCAGACTGTGGGCAGATGAGGCAGGGGTGGGACAGTTGGTGGAGTAAGGCCAGGATGAGGTCGCCCTCGGGGCTCCTGGGCAGGGGAGGACAGGCTGAGCTGGCAGCAAGTAGGGCCAGAGTGACGGGTCCTGCCGGGCAAGGTTGCTTATTCCCTTCCCTACCTGCCTGGCACCGACCCCAAGGACAGAGGAGGGAGCCTGGCCTGCTGCATGAGCTTTGGCGACCCCAGGGCCCTGTACGAAGTATAGCACGCACACCTTCCCGCACTGCACACAGATCTCAGCACACACGCCCTCCTCCCCCGCACTTGCAGAAACTCCTGCTCAATTCCACACCCCTCCTGCCATCTTTACATCCAGATGGTGGCGTGGGGCTGTCCGGGATGGCCACTGAGACCGGGCACTGGCGAGGGGCCCTCTCTGGCTGCAGGGGTATCGGTGATGGGGGAAGGGCAGCCAGGGCAGGCGTGGGGCCCCCAGGTCAGGTGCTCGCTGCTCCATATACAGGTGCTGGTGAGCACACGTGTTTTCATGCCCCGTGTGTGCAGCATCTTGCTCGCACGTGTCATGCTGACACGCCCCGTGGTACTGGCTCACCCTTGGGTGACACGTGCGTGCACATGACTGGCTCTGCCTCGGGGCTGCACGTGGCACCAGCGCCCGTTCCTGCTTTCGAGTCTCGTCTACTCATCCCGGACACCTTCACCTGGAGCACCTTCTCTTTGGCCTCTGTGGTCGGTGACCAGGGTCCTGCTGTGGTGGGGACCGGCAGGCCCGGTGTCTGCAAGGCTCTGACACAGGGAGGGATTTTGGGTGCTCTGTGGGGGTTGGGGAGGGTCCGTGCCTGGGGCCGGGGGAGTGTGGGGAAGGAAGCAGGGCTTAGCTGGGGGGCATCGGGGCTGGCTCTGGCCCCTCCCTCCAGGTCCCCGTCCTCTGTGCAGGGCCTGGCCTTTTGCTCCACAAGCCAGTGATGGCTGCTGAACAAAGGGTGCCTCCAGGAGTAGAGGGAGGCAGCCCAGCCCAGGACCCACAGGCATGCCCCACACTGGGCTTCCTGCCGATGGGGCTGCCCTGGACTCCGCTCACCCTTTGGCTCACTTGAACCTCTGCTGGTCCCTGAAGCAGACGCTGATGTTGGCCTACTGTGTGTGCACCAGGCCCTAGAAATAATGCTAGGGACGGGGCTGGGCTGGGACCTGGCAGGATTGTGGTAGCACCTCTGTCCAGTGATTATAGGAGGGGCCTCTTGCTGCCACTCTGGCAGTGGTCAGGATAAGGGGCTGAGGCTGGGACCAACCCAGCTAAGAATGGCTGCTCTACCCAGCCTGGAGCCTTGGGGTAGGGCAGGGGTGGCCTCTGCTCCCAGAGTCTGGGGTGAGGGCTTCTGTCTGAGAGACTGAACTAGACAGACCTGCGAGCGATGCTTCATGTCTAAGGAGCCACTTGTCCTGGCTCTTCTGGTCCCGTGTCCTGCAGGATACACGTCTCTCCTCCCTGCCTGGCTCCTCGTGGAGCCCTGGGCTGGGTCTGCGACCATTCTGTCCCCACCAGAGTGCGCTCAACCCAGGGTTCCAGGGAGGGAGAGAGACAGCAGGTGGAGGGAGTTTTCCGCTGCGAGCCAGACCTGGTGGGAGTGTGTCACGGCAGAGCAGGCTGTCCGTGCAGGTGTGGCCGTGGTGTCCACGTATGTGAGCTGGGTGTGTGTGCAAGGGCATGCGGACAACTCTGGGCTGGTGCTGTGGCACAGGCGGGCTTGCTACGGGTCAGGCATGTGGCTTGGTCAGGGCTCAGAGTTCCTTGCCTGGGACTTCTGCCCCCGTCCAGCACCGAAGCATAGACCTGCGAGTGGGTGGGCCGGAGAGCCCTGCGCTGACCTGCTTGGCCTGGCCTGCTGGGCCCTGCAACAATCCGTGGGGAGAGTCTAGTTTCACGGGGCCCGTGGCCACCGTGGTTGTGGTTTCCCAGGGGAGGACGGAGGTTTGAATCCAGACTGGAAGTCCCCCCACCCCTTGCCCACCGTGATTTCTGTCTCAGGTGACCAGCAAGCTGTGCCATCAGCTGGGGATGGAGAAGGCGAGGAGGCCGTGTGTGCGCACAGTACGTTGCCCGTGCCGGAGTTCCTCCGTGCTGCAGTGGTGGAGTTGGCAAGGGTGACACCGTGTTCGTGGAGGAGGTCAGGTGCCAGGCTAGGCGAGGGCACCTTGGGAAGGGCTGACGTGGTTTGGCGGTCTGAGCGGTCTGGGAGGAAGATCAGAGTCAATGGGGTGTGTGGGCACAGAGTTCACGGCTTCCATCTTGGAATGGAAGAGGCAGGCCAGCCTGGGGATGGGGGTTGGAGGAGGCGAGGGGCAGGGGGGCCCAGTTTCATAGCAAAGACTCCAGGTCTCGGCTTAATGGTGGCCTCCTGCCCTGAGCAGCGTTGCCTTCTCGTACCCAGAGCCCCGCCAAGTGCTTCACTGGGGCTCCTTCTCTGTCTTCTCACTGGACTTGAGGACTGTGGTGTGGTCCGTGTGTCCTCAAGGCTGTGTCTAGAGCCCAGGACCTGGGTGTCCTTCCTCCCCAGGCCTCTTCTTGAAGCTCCAGGTCTTGAAGGAGATTCTGGGCCCCACACCCGCCCTGGGTGAGTCAGCAAGGGCCCAGCTCCCACTCACGTGTAGCCTCTCTAGTCTCCATGACAATCCTGTCCAAACAGGTCATACCTGGGTGTCCACCTTGACTGTACCCTCTCAAGAGCCCCCCACCTCCCCATCTGTGACCCTGCAGCCTCCGACATCCCCTTTGTGGGAAGGACCGTCCTGGTGCACCTGGGCCTCTCTGGGTTTTAGTACCGAACATCTGAACTCCAGGAAACGCCTTGGCTCTGGACAAACCATTTATCCATGGGGCCTGCCGGGGTGCATGTGGGAGGGCACTTCCCCCAGAGGGAAGGCTGCCTGCTGTAGCCCGTAAGGCCTGGACTCTGCCTGAAGACGATGTCTTGTCCCCTTTCCCAAGTCTCTTGGCCTGTCTCCTTCTGCTTTACCCGAGTGGCCACTATGGGCCGGGTGCTGCCAGACCTATCAGCCCTCGTGTTGTTTCTGCCCGTAAGGACCCAGGAGGCGGTACCAGTCTTGCCTTACTTTGTAGGTGAAAACAGCAGGCTCCGACGGGGCTTCTCCGGCATGAGCTTGTGATGCTAGAGCAACCGGACACACTTGGCTTCCGATGGAGCTGCTGCCGTCAGCGTCCTCCACGGGAGGACACTCAGGGGCTGGCCCCGGTGTCAGCTACCTGCTGCTCCCTCAAGAACCTGGCCCTCTGCGGGCAGGTTCCAGAGCAGCTGGAAACCCGGAGCCCCTGCGTCCTTCCCGGGGATCGAGGAGCGTAGCCGTGAGCAGAGTTCGCGCTCTCGCTGAGAGACCCTCAGAGCTGGTGGCTCTTGCCGCGGAGGTGGGTCCTGCCTGAGGTCTCTGTCCATATCCCCGCAGGGTGGTCTGGAGTGCTGGTCTAGAGCCGGGTCCGTCCTTGCCGTGTGAGCCTTGCTCTGCTCGCTGCCTGCACGGGCTGGGCCCACTGCCTGTGGACGCTGGAATGAACCTGCCGTCCTACCTGCCCACGCTGCTCTGGGCCTGGTCTGGGGTCTCAGCCTGGGGCTTGGGCGGCTCAGATGGACACTTGGAGTCAATACTGGCCTCACATCAGCTGTAAGTGGGACAGGAGGCTGTAAGGGGCTGTGAACTGCAGGGTGCAGGGGGGACAGGGGTTCCTGGAGGTGGTGTGTGGTGGGGATCATCAGGTTGTGCAGGGAACTGAGAAACCGGGTTAGCCACTGGCCCAAAGCACCTCGAACCCCCCGTCTTCCAAGAGGCTCTCCCAGACTAGTTTTGAACGGCCAAGGCAGTCATTTTCCTTAGGGTTGGGGTGTGTGAGCAGGATCCCCTCTGTCTCCCAGGCCCGGTGAGTTCTGCTCAATGCAGCCCAACCCTGACACCTAGTGGCCAGTTATGAGCACTGCTGCAGAGAGGACAGGACAGCTGGCTTGGGGAGGGCGGGGGCGGGGGGGGGGGGGGGGAGGTGGCCCTCCAGCCCAGGTCCCTTGGAACTTTCCTAAAGAATAACCTGGACACGCCGAAAGGAGGCCCCAGTGGTGGGACCCCGGGCTTTGGGACAGAACTGCACGTGGCTCATTCAACACATTTGTGAACTTCTGTGGCAGTTGCGGGGGTGGGGGGGGCGTGTTCCTGAGGATTCAGGGACACGTGTGGCTGACCTTCAAGTAGTTCCATTCTGGGGTTGATGTTCATCATGCTAGAGGCTCGTCTTTCTTTGATGGGCCAACACTGATCGAGTTATGGCAGGCTTCCTAGAGAGGTGGCCTCTTAGCTTCCAGGGGTGAGTAGGGTTACCTGGGGAGGGTGTAGGAGCATGAGAGGGAGCAAGCAAGGACAGAGGTGGGAAGGGGTGAGGCTGGAGGGCCGGCAGGGCCACAATGAGAAGAGACCTTAATGGGTCTCTATCTGGGGCAGTGCGGACTGCAGACAGTTTTAGGCAGAGGGGTGATGTGGCCGCGTTTGTGTTTCAAAACAATCATTCTGGCTGCTGGATGGAAGGTGGACAGGAGGGTTGGGGCTGGCAAAAGGTGGCCACTGGGAACTGGAGCCACTGAGATCCCAGTCTGGTGGGGGAGGGGGACACTGGCAGGTGGGTCCTGGGGACAGGCTGATTTGGAGGGGAGTTATGGGTACCAGCACCCTTGAAGACAGAGAGGTGGGGACACCTGATGTTGGGAGACCGGGGGCTGGAGTCTCAGTTGCTAGATAGATAGCAACTGATAGAACAGTTGCAGAGGGATCCACGGGGAGGGGCTTAACAGGTCTCAACTGCCCGGAGAGGCCTTAGCTAAGTCCCTGCCTGATGCTTCAGCCTGCTTTCTTCCCAGCGGGGCAGGGGCAGTGCAGATCTCTGATGGCAACACTGGTGGCCAAATCTTACATCCCAAGATAGCAGAGAAGAGGGTCCAGGGGTCTTTTGAGGGTGGGAAGGTGTCTGGGCAGCGGGAGGCTCCCTGGAGCCCAGGGGGACGATAGATGAGGCAGGCGCCGGGGGGCCTGAGCGGGGGCCTAGCAGCTTGAAAGGCTCCAGAGGTGCCCAGTGGGGCTTTGGGGACTTGACATTTCCACGTGATCTGTGTGAAAGCGTCGTCCCTGCGTTGGTGAGGAGCTCGTGTGATGGGCAAGAGATGTGCACGTGCACACACTGTGTGTTGCGTGTGCATGCGTGCGGTGTATACGCTGCGTGTTGAGTGTGCGTGTGTGTTTCGCGGACTGTGTGTTGCGTGCTCACACGTGCCGGGTGTCTGGGAGTTCTCCTTTCTGCCTCTGCTATTTTCTTCAGTCTTTCTCTACTTGGCAACCAGAGTGATTTTTCTAAAATCCAGTAGGGTCATGTCATTTTTGTCTCTAAAATCCTTTGAAAACTACTCATTAAAGATTTATGAGCGAAAGATGAGATCGTGTTTGGGATTTGCCTGAAGACAGTCCTGGGAGTGTGGACAGAGCGGATCTTTGACAGGGTGTGGTGGGAGGCACGCTAGTCCTGTGTTCTCTCCACTTCTGTGTGCACGTGAGGTGTCGTCGGGATGATTTGTGAGCCAAAAGACTTTGAAATGTCAGCAAAAGTTCTTGGGTGTCCTGTTGGCTCTACCTTACAGATTTTCTGTCTTTCATTATCTTTGAACTATTCATAGCTCTATAATCCCAGAAAATTGATAGTAGTGCAGACAGTTCTTTTTCACCGAAGTGCAGATTAGTTCTGTCGGTGGAAAGCACCTGAGGGTTGCTCTCTGAGTGGTGACCAGTCGTCACGTACTTACAGACTCATTTCAGGGTTCTTGATCGCCTATGTTTATGTTTGTGGTTTGGATTTTCCTTTGAACTGGGTCGTGACATTTTACTGGTGTCTTCATCAATGAGCGTTGTGGGTTGAGTCAGGTCCTTAAAAAGACATGTTGAAGTCCTAACCCCAGCACCTGTGAACGTGACCTTATTTGGAAGTAGGTATTTGCAGATGTGATTGGTTAAGATGAGGTCGTAGGGACAGGAGTGAAATCCTTATCAGAAGAGGAAAATTTGCATACAGACACAGAAGATACAGCCGGAGCGCTAGGTGATGTGCGATGGAGGTGGAGACTGGGACCCTGGAGACCACCAGAACCTGGGAGGGGTGAGAGAGGAAGCCCAGCTAGACATTGGGAGAGAGCGTGGCTCTGCTGACACCTTGGCTTTGGAGTTCTGCCTTCCGGAACTGTGAGAGAGTGAAGTTGTGCTGTTTTAAGTCACCCCATCTGTGGCGGGAAACGCATTCAGTGCTTTTATGCTGGCGGGGAGCCCCAAATAGAGGGGTCAGGCCTACGGGAAACGAGAGAGGCCGGAGGAGGGGTGGGTCATGGAGACTTTTGTACCTTTTCCTAAAGGCAGTGGGAAGCCTTTGAGAAAAAAAATGCAAAAGACAGAAAACAAATCATTCTCGAAATGTTAAAGAAAAAACTTTCAAAGGTAAAATCATGATCCTCACGTCAAAGATTTTATTTTCCTTTCATTAGTTCTAACTCCTGGGACTGAGAACAGGGTTCGAGGCTCTGCAGCCACAGTCACTTCTGCAGATGGTCCTGGCGGAGGTCAGCCCAGGGGCAGGCAGGGGTCATGTGGGCAACTGTTGGGTATCGAAGGTGGAGCGTTAGCACGTTTGTCTTGGATTGTCGACGCTTCGTCATTCAGTCCACAAATGGCAGTAGAAGTGGCTCTGGCAGTCCTGGCTCCAGACTGTGCGTGTTTGTGCGCACATGTGTTTGTAGACGCATCCCAACACGGACAGATCGCAAGGCGGGTACACCCTGGGACCCATGCCCTGGAGGGCGCGGTGCAGATTCTCTGCAGTGTAGACACATCAGGGGTGGCTATGCTCCACTATGCATCCTGCAAGGTGGATGTACAGGGTGTAGTGCAGGGAGGACCCTCTGTAGTGTAGACGTGCTGGCTGCGGTATAGATGCCCTGCAGTGTAGATCCTGTGGTAGAGAGTGGACGGTGTGGGCCGTCTGTGCACGCCCTGTTCCAAGGCACCTGGCTGGGCCTGTCCCCTGGGCACACAGGAGGCAGGGTGAGGATCGCTGCTGGGGCTGTGGGCCGAGAGTGGCTGGGCAGCCCATCAGATGGGGCCTGAGACTCAGCCCTAAACCCAGGTGGGGGTGCCCTAGGGGGGGTTGTGTCCTCTCTCACATCCTGTGGGGACCCCTGTCACTACCTGTCCTCATGGACCCCCAGCCTGAGTTCTGTCCGTCCCAGTGGATTCCTGGGGGCTTCTGGGGGGGGGGCGTTGTCAGACCACATTTCTCTCTGGGGTCATTGGTCTTGTCCACAGACATGTTGGAAAGGGCCCCAACACTTGCTTCAGTAGCTTCTGGGGATTGTATTAACTTTAGGACCCCACCCCACTGCCAAGGCAGGTCAGGGTGAGCCGGGCACCTGGGTTTTATTTCTTTATTTGTAATTGAAGTATGACAAACACACTGATTGATTCAGATCCAGTGTGTGTCCCCGTGGACCCTCACAGAGAGCCCTGGATCACACAGAATGTGGCCCCAGAGCAACACCCCAGGGTTTAACAGGGTCCTGGGGACCCACCTGGGTCCCCAGACTGTGTCTCCTCTCTCATCTGCCAGACGGTGGCAGAGTTCCCTCACATGTGCCCGCAGGGACAGCTTCCAGGGGCTCCTGGGGGAGGGGCCCGTCTGTGGGGTGCTGGGAGTCAGCGGAAGCTCCCATTAGACTCTCAGAGGGGCTAGCATCCAAAAGGAAGCCTGCCAACACATAAAATCACATGGGGAGGCCCCCGATCCCGTCCCCAGGGTCAGAGCCTTTGGGGCTGGCTACAGGATTGGGAATTCAAAAATGTATATATAAATATTTTAATACATTTTATTTTTCCTTTTTGGAGGAGGGGGAATAGGTTATACATGCAGATGATTCAAAAAGAAAAAGGCACAAGAGAGGGTCACCCTGAGGAGGGAACCTCTCCTGCCTTCTCAGCCACAGAGAGGCATCTGTTCTGCCATCAGTCTCTCACGGGGCCTCCAGGGCAGCCCCGTCCACGTGGCTCTGTGTCTGTGAGAGTCCCCGTGTGGCCCACGGTGCTGACTAGCCATTGTTGATGGACATTCAGGCTGTTTTTCACTTTTCCGTCATGGACAGTGATGCAGCGATGTCCCTGAACGTGTGCCTTTCCCGATAGTGAGCTTGTCTCAGGGTAGATCCCTAGGAATACGGGGTAGTTTTAACTTTGGAAGGTCTGTTGTCTCGTTGCCCCCCACAGAGCCTGCCCCCGCCCTGCAGCAGTGGGTGAGGTGTCGTCCCCATTCTCCCAACGCGTCTGTGCCAAGAAACCTTTGGATCTTTGCTAATCTAAGAGGGTCGACACGGTTTGAGATTGCGTTTCTCCTACCGGGAGCTAAGTTGAACAGCTTTCTATGTGTTTGAAAGTTTGTAACTTCTCCTTGTTCTATAAATTATTTATGTCCTTGACCCATTTTCTATTGGGTTGTTGGACTTTGTCTTACTGATTTGTACAGCCTTTTTATGCAGTAAGGCTTTATCCTTAAACACCTGCAAATATTTTTCTTCATTTGTTATTTGACTTTTATCTTTGTTTACAGTAGTTTTGCCTTGTAGAAATGTTTGCACTATGCGAGGTGAAATTCTTTTTATAGTTTGTGCTTTGTGAGCTCATAATATCGTCCCTATTCTAGTACTTCTATTGTTATATTTAAATGTTTGCCTCTTTGGTCCATTCGGATTTATTTTGGTATACAATCCAAATTAGAGATCTGTGTCAGTTAGGGTCCAGCTAGGAGACCCACGCTCCAGTTGGGAAACTGAGGAGAGCTGAAAAAGGGGACCGAGGTGTAGGCGGGAGGATTGCCCTGGGTAAGGTGGAGCCCACCCCTAGACCCGAGAGCACCTGGAGAAGGCTGCCTTACAGGAGCTGAGCCCTGTGGGTGAGAATAAGTGCCCGGGCTCCAATCTCCTGCGAGGGTCCTCAGGCAGCAGCCAAGAGGCAGGTGGCCAGCAGGTGCCCTGTGGCTCTGGGCAGGGGGACAGAGGAGGAGTGGGGGCTGGGCTAGATGCTGGGCACGTCCGGTACAAGGTGGTGAACCAGTTATAGAAGCAGCGCGGGACTTGGGAAGGGGCTCTTTGAGGAGCTCCCTGGGGGAGTTGGACAGAGCCCTTAGGCTGCGAGATGAGGTTGGGAGTTTGGAGGCTCTGGAGGCCAAGGAGAAAGACCTGCGTGGGGTGAGCTGACCATGAGCTGGTGGCCCTCAGGACAAAGCCACGATCTGCCTTTCCAGCCCTGGGCTGTCTCTGCTGAGCTCTTGGGACCTCTCCGGGGCAGTGGGGTGGGGGTGGGGCGGGGGATGATGCTGGGCCGTGCATGGAGCAGGGTCTGCGGGGGTGGACAGTGTGAGGGAGGCCACTGGTGTGTGCAGGGCCCCTGGCCTCCTCTCAGAGGAGGACCCACAGGACGCCCTGCCCTGCAGGCTGCCAGCACTCTGGGAAGGGGGATCCAAGGTCTGATTGGCTCTGCTAAGGGCAGTTGAATTTGGGGAACCCATAGGGGCCCAGGCAGGTGCAGTGTGGAATGGGCTGGCGGGGGGGCAGGGGGGCTGATCTGTTGCCTGTCTGACCCCGTAGCCCACCATCCTGGCTTGCTTGAACGGGGGGGCTTCCAGGACTCTCCGTTTTAAAATCAGGATGGCCTGGGAAAACGCTGGTCAGTTGGCCACACTGCTTATATGCCACACCCACCAGTGCACAAATGAGGTGTCCAGCCTGGTCCCGCAGGGCGCCGCTGGGCCTCGGGCCACCCGAGACCCCTGGTTCCCCTGTTCCTGGCAAAATCCTCGGTGCACCCCGAGTCTTGACCATCCTTCGATTTCCTTGGTGGCAGTGGCCCCATTGTGTGGGGGAAGAAAGCGAGGGTTTGTCATGGCTCTGTTTACCTGGAGTGAGGTCGTTTCTCCTTGTCTGTGCAAGGCTGGACTGCTCTGCATTTTCATGGTAAATTTGTTTTCCAAGCCGTTGTTGAAATTCTGGGGGCAGAGAAAATGCATTTGCTCCATCACCTTTCCGGATGTGACAAGTCCTATAAAATCTATTAAAGCCTTTAATGAAATCCCTGCTCAGAGGTGCTCCGTGAATGAATGTGGAATTGGAATTTAAATTAAAATGTTGTTTTTGTAGTCTTCAAGGCTTTGCCTGGGAAGAAATTAAAGGGACAGTTCACCTTTTTGTGATCATTCCCAGGCTCAGTGGGTGATTTTGCTTGGTGGCCCTCTGACTGGGTGCTGGGGGCCTTCCTCTGACCCTTGGGCCGGGTGAGGCATGGGATGGCACGGAGGCAGCAGCTGTCCCTACACCCAAGACCGTCCCCACCCCAGGCCCCACGGAGGACGCCATGTGGAGGGAAGGCAGGTGCAACTGTGGGCTGGGTAGCTGCTCGGGACTGGAGATAAATGTATTTACCTACAAGCAAAAGTTTTCTTGTTTTAAATTAAAAAAAATGTTTATATGAGAGAGAGAGAGAGAGAGAGAGAGAGAGAGAAAGAGAGAGAGACAGAATGTGAGCAGGGGAGGGGCAGAGAGAGAGGGAGACACAGAATCGGAAGCAGGCTCCAGGCTCCGAGCTGTCAGCACAGGGCCCGACGCGGGGCTCGAACACACGAGCCGTGAGATCATGACCTGAGCTAAAATAGGACACTCAACCCACTGAGGCACCCAGATGGCCCAAGCAAGTGCAGTTTTTGTGTTCAGAGCCCACACTCCGGGCGGACAGACGTGCCTGGAAGAGGCGTTAGTGGCCTAGAAAGGAAAGGGAGAGCGGGTATGGGGGTGTGTGGAAGGGCTGGGGCAGGGAATGGCACTTGGGAGCCCTGCGAGGAGGCAGTAGGGGGTGTGGGGGCGTGTGGCTGGGCTGGGGAGGAGATGCCCTCCTGGCAGGATTCCTCCCTTCCTCTTTGGGCATCTGAGTCCTGCCCCGTGGACTTCAAACACGCTCAGCAGTCTGTCACTAAGAAGCAAACCCAAGGCCTCTCTCCACCTCCTTCTCTTCACTGCCCTGGAGAGGCTGCTGCTCTGAGTCTTTTTCTAGCTCCTCCTCGTCTCTCCACCCTCCACGAGGCACCACTGCCTCGCGGAAGAGACAGGTACAAACACAAAGAGCTTGCTCAGCTGCTTTATGTGGGGTGTGCATAGATACAGCCATGTGAAATCACACTTAGGATACCAAAAAGGTGCTTATCTTTCCTATTTTTCAGGTTGGTAACATCATCCCATTCCTTCTGTGATGAGAAGGGGTTCTAAATAATGCACAACCTGGGGCGCCTGGGTGGCTCAGTCGGTCGAGCGACCGACTTCAGCTCAGGTCATGATCTCACGGTTTGTGGGTTCGTGAGTTCGAGCCCCACGTCGGGCTCTGTGCTGACAGCTCAGAGCCCGGAGCCTGCTTCAGATTCTGTGTCTCCCTCTCTCTCTGCCCCTCCCCCTCTCATGCTCTGTCTCTCTCTGTCTCAGAAATAAACATTAAAAAAAATTAAAAAATACACAACGCATGTTTAAAGTATGTAGCAGCAAAGTACTGCGAAGCGACGCTGCTACATGGAGGGGTGCTGGCTCCTAGAGCGAGGCCCAGGATCCCCTGTCGTGGGCGAGGGAACCGTGGGAGCGGGTGAGGGCAGCAAGCTGTGCAGATACAGGGGTTCAGGTGACAAGGGCCATAACCGAAGGAAAGAGAGGAGCCCCAGCTGGATGTCGACATTTGTAACATACGCAATGAGCAAGGGTTACTCCCGGAAACATGGAAATGTTTACAAATCAATAAGAAAATCACAACCAACAGAAACAAAGGGCAACAGGCGGTGTGCAGGAGTGGGGGTGGATAAATGGTTTTGAGGACCCTGAGTGCTGCCTCCCTCTCTCCCCAGACAAAGAAGTGGCCTTGTAGGTCCTGGGCTGCCTATGAGAAGCAGGACACCAGGATACTCACAACCCTGTCCTGGGGCAGGGGGCGGGGGCGGGGCAGCAGACAGCGAATTTCCTGAGGGTAAAGGGTGTGATGCATGGCTGTCTTGCATGGAGAATGTTCCAGGCCCAGAGGTTCTGCGGGAGCAAGACCCGGGAGAAGCCTCACCTGCCCTTGTGACAATCCTGGATTTCTGGGTCATTGGCTACCAAATTGGGAACCTGAGTGTGTGGTACGTCCTGCCTGTCCACGAAGCTGCCTCTACAGCCCCAAATTGTATGGAAGGACACCCAATCTCACTAGTCACCAAGAAAACGTAAGAGGTTAGCAATACCCAAAACTCAGGTACCGTAAGGGCAGGCAAATAGATGCGAAGCGGTGAACTTCATGCTGTGGCAAGAGAGCGACCAGCGCAAGCCCTGGAGAAAACTTATCCGAGGCATCGGGTCACCCACAGCAACCTGTGGTCATCAAGGCACCCTGGGTCATCTGGGGCATCCGGCAGCAAGGAGACAGAGGCATTGAAAATGTGCTTCTCATGACAAAATAGCGGGCCTGCAGACCCCTCAGCAGGAAAATACATAGGTGCTGTTTCTCTGCTCATCACAGTGTTGCACAGGGCTTAGAATCAGCAGGGCCAGCTCTGATACGCATCAGAAATAGCGTTGAGCCCTGAGAGGAAGCTGCAAAGGGTTTTGTTATTTGCGATCACGTTGATGCAATCTGCACAGAATACAAGTGCGTTGCTCTTGGGTGTGTTTGCAAATGGTAAGACTCTGAAAATGTGCAGAGATGACACAAACCGATTTCAGAGACGCTCTCTAGGGAGGGTGGTGAGGGCCCAAGCATTTCTCATCGTCCCTGTTTTTGAACACTTTCATGCTTAAAAACCAAGCCAAACCAAACAGATTATGGGAAATGAGATGAAAAGACAGCACGCCGAAGGGAGTTTACCCCCAGGTGGTGGAGGAAGGAGCAGGCGGTGTTGGGTCTGGACAGAGGGAGGACTTTGAGGGCCCCGGGCAGAATTTTGTAGCAGGAAGAGCTGAAGAGAAGAGGAAGAGTCCAGGGCAAAGGGATCTGGGGAAGGTTGGGTGGGCCAAGGGTGAGGCAGGTGCTCAGTTTCTGGCCTTAAGGCAGGCTGATGCCAAGCAGGTCCCACAGAGTCAGAATGACACTTGTGGGGCCCCGGGGAGCGGGTAGGGCTGTGCACCGGCATCACACCGCAGGATCTGGGCAGTAGAGGCAACGTGTGGCTCAGGGAGGGGCCAGTTTCTCTCCGTCCAGGCTTCAGGGGTCAGGTATAGGGTCAGGATAGAGCTGAGCTCGTGGGTATGGAAGAGAGAGGGCTGCAGGTTGAAAGAACGAGCCTCTTGCGCTGAGGCTAAGAGCGCACTTAATTACGCATCATACAGAGAACGTTTCATGCAGTAAACAGAGCATTAAAGGCTGGCTCAATCATGGAGCTGTTTCCTGTGGCTCAACAAGTTTATAATAAACACAGTTAAACTTTTATTTATGGCACAGCTGCTAATTGCATCATAAACATTTTTCATCAAGCAATTGCTGTTTACTCATTTGCCAATCAGCTCATTATCCAGCCACCTTTCTCGTGCTCCTGATACTTCCCAAATCCTGCCGTTTGCCATGCCTGCCCCTGCAGCCGTCCTCCAGCACCCTCCCCTGCCCCCGGGCTCCAAGGTGTGCCCACCCACTCCTGGCGGGGTCACTCCTCCTCTCCAGCCGGCCTCAGAGGGCCCTGCTCTGTCCTGCTCCCCTGCTCTAGAAGAGGCTGTGTGCCCCATGACCCGTCCCGCCTGCAGACGGCACTGCTGACCTGTCCTGCCTTCTCCTCCTTTCCTGGCTCCTGAACCTTGCAGCCCCCCAGGGCAGACCTCGCCTTGTCTCTCTCTCCTCACCTTTGTCACAGCCCCTCAGCTTGTTGGGACGTCTCTGGGCATCTCTCTACAAGACTGGGAGTTACATAAAACCGAAACTTGGGAGCCTGAGGCTCATTCCTGTCCCTAAGCAGGCCATGTCCCTAACACTCAGCTCCTGTTGGTGGTGTCGGTAACCCAGCATAGCTTCATCTCCCAGGAGGTGCCTCGTAGAGTGTTGAGGTTCCTCTCACATGTGTTCATACCTTCGTGCATTCATTCACTGAACCTTGACCGCTTCTTGTGTATGGGTGGGTGACTCCCACGGAGTCTCAGAAGTCCTTATCCCCTCCTTCCCATGTCCCCTCTGCAGGCTGGCCCCAGAGTGAGCCCATATCGGGCTGAAGCAAAGTGGAGCCCGAGCTGGTGGATCCTTTGGGTGGAAGAGACCTCCTGCCCAGCACTTGGACCCCGTGACACCTGCCCCACCGGGCAGCAGACCTGGAGCCTTGGTTTCTGACCTTTGTGAGGGTGACAGATTAATCTTCTGGGTGGCATTTGTGGAGTCCTCTCCAAGCCTCTCAGTACAGAGAAACTGGCTGAGCACTTCTTGTAGTCAGAGCCTCCCAAAATATTCTTCTGAGGGCTTCCCCTCCCTGCTGGCAGTCCAGCCACGTCACATGGCCCAGCTCGGAAGGAGGACATATTTGTACTGGAGCCTCGTGGGAGGAAAGGGAGAGAGACTACCCCATTCCACCAGCCCCTTCCTTTCTTAGATCAAACATTATTAGAACCCCTCTGATGGGTTTGAGTGTCCAGACGAAAGCCTGCTGGCAGAGAAGGATACCAGGGCCCCTCCCCACAGGGGCTCACTCCAAGGGGGAGGGGAAAGTCCAGATTCCACACGAGAACCTGGACACTGTGGGCAGAGCATGTGGGATAATGTGGGGAGCCCCGGGCTCATCAGAGTCAGGCTCCCTTCCCTCCCCACCCCGGCAGCCTGCAGGGAGCTGCAGCAGAGGCCAAGTGTTACCCAACTAGGGTCCTGGACCCAGTGACAGTAGAAACGAGTCTGGACCCCAAATTTAAAGGCACAGGCAAAGTTTTACTAGGGCAAGAGCTGCAGCTGCAGGGAGATGAAGTTGACAGACTGGCTCCCCAAGCTAGCCAAGGTGGGAGGGCATGGGGGCGGGAGGCCTCAGGAAAGTGGGGTGCAGGCACAGTGGACAGAACACACTTCTTCATACATGGTGGGTTTCATTTGCATGCTAAGTCTCTACCTCTGGGCAGGAGGGGAAAAGTCGGGGAAGATCAGATTTGGTGACCATCCTGTCTCAGATCATTTTGAACCAGTCAGGGCTTGCTCCTTGGTGCATGCTCTGCTCTGCAAGACAAATGATGATAGCCAGCAGGCAGGGCCCCGGGTGCCCCGGGGGTCCTTCCCAAGCCACCCCCTCCTCCAGTGTGAGCCAGGCTGCAGGGGCTGTGCAGGACACCTGGTCCACAGCGACACCTTGTGGCCATGACTGGAGCCACACAGCCCGCTCAGTAGTAGGACTGAGTCTCAACCGGGGGCAGGGCGGGAATGGTCCCTCTTTGGACTGGGTAAGTCCTCAGTGGTTTCAACTGAGTATACATGTTGGTGGAAGAGGCTTAAGAAGGAAATCACAGATTTTGTGCTTGGAGGGTCTGGATGCATTTAGCACACCAGCCAGAGAAACAAAAACCTTGTATCTTGAGCTGGTAAAGGGCCATTTATACCCACTCACCTTCCCGAGTGTTTCACAGCCCCTTCTCTTGGGATCCAGGGGAGTATCCGGCCGAGGCCTGCTTTTCAGATCTGGTCAGGTGGGAGAACAGATCTATCACAGCCACGTCAATATGCGACAGGTGGGCCCGGGAGCCCTTGTGCTCAGGCCTGGGCCTGATATGCAGGGACTGATATTTGTCAAGTATATCACCAGACCAGCAGGTTGGGCTATATGCAGCCCAGGGGCCTGGCAGGAAGCCTTGGACCCACTTGTGGGATCTGTGCGTGTCAGGGAGACTCTGGGCCCTGTCTTGTCTTGGGGTTGGACACTCCTTGGCTCTAAGTCTGGCCCCTCCTTCCTGTGCCCACCAGCCCAACTCCAAACCTGGCAGGGGACTCAGGCTAGGCCTGTGGTCAGGAGACAAAGAGCTGCCCTGGCTGAGGCCCTGGGCAGCTGAGGGGCTTCAGCACGGGCTGGGGGATGGGCTGGTGACTTCTTGGACAGCATCCTCTCCTTCCTTCATACCCCCCACCCCCAGACTTTGTTTTCGATCAGTTCAATTAGTACAACTTTAAAGCAATTAGAGAGAATTAACAGCCAGGCTGCTGTATGTACTCCTGGCCCCCACCTCCCGGGCTCTCCTAGAGAACCTGCACCAGCCTGACAGCGCCCCACCTTCTCTAGAAGGTCTGTGGTGGGGAGGGGGGGCAGCCTAGGGGAGACACCCAGAGACACGGGCTCTGAGACTAGAATGAAGCGGGGCAAGTAGGGTGACAAGGAAGGGAAACCCGATGGGGTCGCTTTCAGAGAAGATAGAGAACGCTGGTTAGAAGCTCAACCCCTGAGCCAGGGTGCTGGGTGCAAATTCAAAGCCCTGACCAGAGCCAGCCCCTCCCCTCTGCACCTCCCTTCCCTCCCCCACCTCTCTCCACCTCTTCCTCCTCCCTCCTCCTTCCTCCCCTCCCTTCCTCCCCCTCACTGACCTCCTTGACCTCTCTTGTGGGGGGGTGGGGGTGGGGGAGGAGGACGAAATCCTTGCCCTCAGGGTGTTGAGGGCATTGGGTGTTTGTGGCTTTTCTGCTCACACAGCTGCTGCCACTTTTGTGGCCTCAGAGGAGGAAAGGAGTCTGCACCAGTTTTCTGGGGAGGAGGAACATGCCAGCTCTGCCTCCACTCTCTGTCTTCCAGGGGCCCCCAGCCCGGTACCCCTTGCACCCCTTGGCCAGGTAGGGAGTTATGTCTCAGAAGGAAGCCTCTGTCTGCGGCTCTGGCCTCTGCACTCCGAATACCAGGGTGAGCGAGTGCCCAGCCCTGTGCCCCTGCAGGTGGCAAGCGCATTCTGAGTTAGCTCCTGAGCTGCATGGAGGAGGTGGCTCTTCTGTGCTGCAGAACCCTGGTCGGAGGCCTGGGCCCCTCTTCCAGAAGGATGGACGGAGGGGGAGCGGGGCAGGTGCAGGCCTGACTTTGCAGACAGAACCCTTTGTATGGGGACCCACCTACCCCTCCCCAAGCCTTCCGGCCCTGCCCCTCCCCACTCCCCCAGCCTCTCAAAGAAGGCCTGTTCTCTGAGCCTCCTCTGGGAGACCCCTCCCACCAGCCCAGCCTCCCAGAGATGTGTGTGGGCCTCAGCAGTGCCCTTCCTTCCTTTACCCATCCACACTGATCTGAAACTCTGAGCAGGCCCTGAGCCGAGTGCTGGGTAAGGCAGACCTACGCTGTCTCTCAGCCTCTCCCAGAGGAGTTGGGTGCTGGGCAGATGATGATACAATTACTGTGCAATTCCATCTGATAAGGCTGCTGGGAGGAGGGCCAGGGGCCAGGAGAGCTCCAAGGACACCCGGACCCAGACTGGAAGCTTCCCAGGAAGGGCTTAGCCTGAGGATCTGGGGAAGGAGGTGGGTGTGGTAAATCCCGGGAGGTGGGAGGGGGCAAACCCGAACGTGGCTGAGCTCAGGTGAGCGAGGCCTGAGGCCTGAAGGGGGTCTGGCTGGCAGGTGGAGGCCCAAAGGGGCGGGGCACAGGATTGGGCGGTGGGTCAGGTAGGTGCAGGGAGCTGCCAGGTGTGGTGCTGATGGCTGCACTCCAAATACCAGGGTGAGTGAGTGCAGGCCCCATCTGTTCTCCAGCCTGGGAAAGGGCATGCCTGACTCGGGACTGTCGTACTCTCGCGTGTCATAGGGCCAGACTAGGCAGGCCCACACAGCTCCCTGCAGATAGCCGAACTGGTCTGGGGAGGGCTCTGGGGGGTTTGCCCCTTGATGGGAGAAGGTGAAGGGATCCAGCCTGCCTCTGCTCGTTAGACCGACACCTGAGTCCAGTCACCGCTGTCTGGTTCTGGCTGCCCGAGGCCACACCTGCTGGTGGCCTTCAGTGGGCCTTGTTACCCTTGGCCCCAGCACATTCAGGTATCCATGCTCCCTGTCCCCACAGGTGCCACCAAACAGGTGAGTATACGGGGGAAGACCCCCAAGGAAGGGATACTGAGGCATTCTAGGGGGTGGGCTCCATACTTGCAGATGTCCAGGAAAATTCCGTTAGAAATGGTGGGACGACCCAGAAAGGTGCTGTGAACCATGAACTCGTGTCACCATCGGTTCAAAACAGGAAATGTTTTCGATGCCCCCTACCTGAAAGGGCATCATTTCAAATCCAGGGTAACTCTTTAAGTTAGAGACATTTTGCTTCATCGGAGTCTCCTTTCTGACCCTGTGTGCTCGTTCGTGGGGTTGCGGGCCTCCCAGCCCCCACTACACTGAGGGCTTCTGCACAGACACAGGATGAGACCAGAGGAAGGCGGAGGGGTCTCAAGTGATGCTTAATGGCCAGGACTGTCTCCCTGGTGCTCACTGTTCCCATTACAAGTTTTCACTTCCTGAAGCAATTTACAGCATAACGGCCCCACATTGCAGGATAAATGTGAAAAACGGCCTCAGGAGCAAGGAGATAAAGGCACTTTGGATGCTGCAGGCAGCTCGTGGTTGTGATCTGTGGACCCACCGCAGGCTCAGGCTTGAAGGAGGGTCCCAGGAGGCACTGACAGGTACTCTCTCCAGACCGGGTGCCTGGCTCACAAGGCCCCTTGCCCGATGGGAGCGCCCAAAGATGGGGCACAGGGAGAGGGTGGGGTGGGGGGCCCCAAGGGGGTGTGGTGCAGGGCAAGCCTCTGGAGGAAGGTTGCTTGAGTGGGTCCCTGAGATGTAGCCTCTTCCTTCGATGGCGGGCAATTGGAGAATGTCCTTGCTGTGGCCAGCACATAGAAAGGCCTGTGGGAGTGGGAGACCCAAGGGGCCTCGATCGGCAGGATGCACACTGCCAACCTCAAGGAAGGCCTCCGAGTCTGAGGAGAGGGATGTAAGGCAACATGAGGGGCTCTGGGTTGGGAGGGAGGTAGACCACAGTGAGGATGGGTAGGGAGGGCTACACCCTGGCCATGTCTGGAGCACACCCAACTAGATGGCAGCTGCTGGAGGGGGGGTTGGTCCCTGCGGGGTCCTCTGGCGGGTGAGGGGTTGGGCCTGTAGCTCTGATGCTTTCTCCAGCTCCCATCCCCTCTGTAGGGGCAGGAATGGTGTGTACACACAGATGGACTCATAGACATGCACGCGCACACACAGATGCACATATGTGCAAGCACGTAGGCATGCACATGCACACATGTACAGGTATACGTACAGACACACACAAATATGGACACATAGACCCATGCAAAAGACAGGTGCGCACACAAGCACACATGCATGTGCATGTAAACTTCTCCAAGATGTGCACACACTGACTTGTAACCACAGATGTGCTCGTAGTACACACATGTACACGCACACGTACACAGAACACACACACACAGCAGTCCCTCTGAGCAGCCCTGCTTCTGCTGCCAGCTGGCACTTCTCCCATCTGTGGGTTCTCACTTTGAGACAGCAGAGCTCATGGATGAGAATGTACTCTCTGGAGGCCTGGGTTTGAATTTTGACTCTCTTCTCTGAGCCTTAGTTTTCCTGTCTGTGGACTGGGGACACTGGCATCTCATGCACAGGTTGCTGGAGGGATTCGGTGTGCTAGCATGGCCCCAGGGGCTGGTGGTGGGCCATCAGTGATGTTAAGTCCTCTTGTAAGACCAGTGCCACTCTGGTGTCTGTGCTCTGGGACCAGGAGTCGGGTGGGTAGGCTCCTAAAGAAGAGGAGGGGCTCTGTTTATGGGAGTGGTTGGGGTTCATGGGATGCCAGGTGTCACTTCCCTGCAGTGGGTTGGTCGTACCGGGTTCGTCCTCACCTGGAGCGTGACACCTATGGGCCCCTCCTATGCTGTCCTCCTTGAAGCCAGACCCCTGTTGGGCCAACCCGCTATAGACCCTACGCATTCTGAGCGACTTTTGGAGAACTTCTGGTCAAAAGGCCAAGTGAATGGCAGAGTGGGATCAGGTGGTCCCAGTGAGCCGAAAACTTTTAGCTCTGAATCCTGGCTCAAGGACAAAATCTACTGACCCACGGAGATCTGACTGGGGTTGGGGGCTCCACCACTCTTAGGTGGGCTCTGGGAGCCTACCCATGAAGCCCCTGAGATGACTGATTCACTGCAGTTGATGGCCTGTCATCTTGCCCCTACAGGGTGGCCTGCGTGATGCCACCATGGTGTCAGGGCAGCAATCAGTGCTGGAGGATCCTGCCTCCTCCCACGGCTGACCTGGCAGCTGGTGTTCCCACCCAGCCTGCTGGGTCCACAGCCCCATGCACGGCAGCAAGGCAGCTGTCCACACCCTGGCCTGGCTTGGCCTGACTACTCTGTGACCCAGGGGCTCACAGTGGGTGGGACTTACTGATGTGGGGTGCTTTGGGGGGGGTACCCAGAGCAGTGCTCCCATTTCCGACCACAGGAACATGGTTTCAGCTTTTCCTGCCACTCTGGGCATGAACTAGCCTGCTGAGATGTGGGTGACCCCGAGCGTTTGTTTGAAGTTGGGAACAGGTTGTGAAGGGGCCACTTGGTTTGGGGCTACAGAGCTTCTAGTTTTGTGTTATGGCTACTTCATCCCTGTCCTCAGCTCCGCGAAGGGTGTAGACCCGGGTGGCCTCCAGCGAGCTGGAAGCAGGTGAGCTTTGTACTGCTCTTATTCTTGTCCTCGTGATTCATTCAGGAAACACAAAGTGCCCAAATGTGGAGGACGGCTGAGCACTGCTTTAAGTGTCAGGGTGCTGTGTGGGGAGTGGGCAGGCCCTTCCCTAGGGGTGTTGGAGGAAGGGCGGGCCCCACTTTGTTGTGGGAGGAGGAAGTGCCATGGAGAATGGGTAGGCTGAGACACACATCCAAGGTCACCGGAACTGGGACAGGTGTGAAAAGCCCGGGATGGCTGGGCGGGTGTCAGGGAGGCCTCGGTGAGGAGTGGAGGAGAGGCCTAAGGAGCCGGCTGTGGAGGGGGAGAGGATCAGCACACAGAGGGAGAGTGCCATGGCTGGAGTGAGGGGTGAGGGTCTCTGTGGGCAGCCACTGGAGGGCCTGAGCAGGACGTGATGTGCCCTGCCCTGGGAGGAGACCAGTTGGGCTGCTCAGTGTTTGATCGAGAGCACTCTGAGGTTCCAGGAGCACTAAACGTGCTCTTGTGGAGCTCGAGTCTCAGTGGGTGAGACAGCCCTACACGTAAACCTCAGGTTCATTCCATGGTCAGGGGTGGTACGTGTAGGAGCCGTAGGGTTGGGGCATCCGAGGCAACTTGGGTTGGCCAGAACCGGCCTTGCTGGATGGTTGGAGCACAGGAATGTGCAGGCAGGGGGCTGGTGTGGCTCCTGGGGTGGGCGAGCCCCACAGGTGACTGGGCCTGGGCTGAGGACAGTCCTGGAGTTGGCTTTGGCGCTGAACTGAGAAGAGGACACGGCAGCCTCTCCCCCGGAGGAGGTGCAGCTCTGAGCTCGGCTGCTGTGCCATCCAGTCCTGGCCCCTCTGTCCACAGGATGCTGGAGGGCTGCCAGGGGCTTCCAACCCATTGTCCCTCCAGGATGAAGTTGGAGATAGAGGCGGCAGTTATGACCCGAAAGCACCAGTCACACATAAGTCTCCTGCTGGTTTTCCATTTGCATTGGCTCCTGCCCGACACTGGAGAAGTCAGCTTTTTGCAAACGTCGATGATGAATGATCAGTCACACAAAGGGAAATGGCAGGAATGGTAGGTGTTTGCAGGCTGCCTTGTCAATTTGGAGCCTGATGTGGTGTCCAGAGTCTTCTTTCTTGGATTGAGAAGCAAGTGTCAGGTTATATGAGTCAGGGCCAGGTTGGTTGGGGAGAGCCCAGGACAAGCCAGCAGTGAAGGTGCTGGAGGGTCATGCCCCCAGCACCCAGACTGTGTGGGGGCATGTAGGCGTCCAGCCGTCTCAGCTGCTTCAAACTGGGTCTGACCCCAGGGCTCTGCATGGTGGCAGGATTCTGTGTCTATTCGCCATCCCCCACCCCCCCCACCAATGCCCTGTGGGTACACAACATGCACACGAGGGTCTGTCTCCTGCTCTTGTGCTGTCTGCTTCATGTGACGTTTGTGGAACATCAGTGAGTTTCCCAGCCTCCAAGTCTATCCTGGCTCATGGAGGGTGGGGTGCCATCCCCAGGCCTCCCTTGTGGCCTGATTCTGCGGACCCCAAAGAAGCACTTTATTTAACCTTTTTGAGTCTATAAAACAGGTAGAATCACTTACCTGAAACGCAGGGATGATTCACTACAATAACTGTGTAAGTGGTGCCTTCTAGGGGCTCACTGAATGGTCACTTCTCTTCCTCCTGCCACTGTCCTGACCTTCATTATTGTTCTATGCAAACTCAAGCCTGCAGTGTCTCCAAGGAGATTCCACAGCTGCCTGAATGGACAGGCCGTAGCTTCAAGTTCACACAATGACTGACATGCAGGGTCGGCTGCAGGGCCATGCTCCGAGTGTCCCGTTCCTCAGGCACAGGGCTCCCAGGCTCAGGGTGGGGGCTCACAGCCCCTCCTCCCATGATCCTGCTTATCCCTTCCAGAGTGCGAGCCTACAGCCACCCCAAGCACATGGATGTCTCCACAAGGTCAGCGGGTTCCCTTGAGGCTTCCCTCCTCCCCTGCCCTCCTCTCCAGCACCCTGCTTCTGTCTGGTCCTCTCAACCCTCCCTCCCCTTGTGCGCCCCCCCCCCCCCCACCGCGGGATTTGCATACAGGTGCGCCTGTCTGGTGCAGCTGAAGGGGTGGGGGCGGGGCTCAGTAGCCCACGCGGGGAGGGCCGCAGCAAGGGAGCACAGGTGGTGAGACAATGGCCACTAGCAAAGTGGGTTTATCCCCCTGCTGCCTCCTCAGAGCTGTGGCCTCACTCCCGGGCTGGTTGGGGAGGCAGGCTCTTGTGTCTGGAGCCTCTGGGGAGCCCTTGTTCTGCCATTAGCTCCCCCGGGAGCCTTGTCCTGCTTAGTGACTGTCTGAGCTCAGTTCCTTGTCTATAATTGGGTTGATGGGGGGCATGGGGAACGGCCTACAAAGGATGTGTGAGGAGTACCCTGTGGCCCAGATATGAGCTTTCACAAAGGACTCCCATGAAGACTTTCAGGGCTCCCTCCAAGTGGGGTGGTGCTCAGCCAGAATGGTGGGGCTTGGAAGGTCCATCAACAGACCTTGATGTCACTGTGTGTCTGAAGCATTGTTTTTGTTTTTTTAAATTAGTCTAGCAATTATCTAGTGAGTAGTCCAAATGTAAAAAGGGTTGAATTTTAAAATGTAAATGTTGGACCCACATCCCAATTTTTGTGATACTGCTTTGGCATTCTTGGCCTTCTGCCACCCTGGGAGCCTCACTGATCAGAAATGTCTCACTCTCCTGGTCTCATCAGGAACTGGTTGCCACCTTGGTGAAGGTTGGGGAAGCTTCCAGTTTCACAGTACCCTCTTTTGGGCCAGCTCTGGGCCCCCTTCCAGCAGCCTCTTTCATATCTCCTTCCCCCAGGCCTATGCTCCTGGGGTTAGGGTGGCCATGTTCTGTAGGCCTGTCCCTCTTTCCTTCCAGACTCAGGGATTCTGACATTTGTGTTGGGGTCAATGTTGTTATTCAGGTCTCTGGTCGCACATGGGGTTGCCTTGCCTGGATGTATTCAGGTGTGTGTGTGCGTGTGTGTGTGTGTGTGTGTGTGTGTGTGTGTGTGTGTTAGGGTCAGGTAGGTAGGGGGACACAGGGTTCTGGGCTCCAGGAGCATTGTGGATTATTTTCCTCATGGCCTCAACGGGGCATGTTCCCTGTGTCCAAACCTGGTTGTAGCCCTTCCCACATGTACTGATCTTCACCAGCAAACCTGATGATGCACCAATCTTCTATCCTTTATTCACAAACCCATCCCCCCAGCCATCTATCCATCCAACCAGCCAGACATCCAGCCAGACAGCCATCCATCCATCCATCCACCCACTGATCCCCTCCCCCCCACCTGTGCACTCACCCATCCATCCAACCAGCCACCCACCTATCCATTCACCTACCCACCCACCCATCTGTCTGCCCACCTAACCATCCCTCACCCACCCATCCATCCACCCATCCTCCACTCACCCGTCCATGTATCCACCCAGCCTCCCATCCATCCAGGTACTCATGGATGGAAGAGCTGGGGTGCAGAGGAGTCAGGGCTATTGATGGGCTCATTGTAACCTTATTCAGGAGGTTCAGGGCTCTGGTATGTGTGGTGGGGTGGGAGGGCTGCACAGAGTTTGGAAGGTTCCAAGCTGCTCTTACCCATGAAGGCTAGAATATCTAGAGCTTGAATTGGGTTGGGGTCCAGGGAAAGGTGAAGCCTTGGGACCCTGGGCAGAGCTGCTAGGTCTGCTAGGTCACATGGGCAGTCCTGGGCTGACCAGGCACAAAGCCCTGAGGCCTCTGTTCTCTGTGGTTGTCCTTGTGGATGTATCCTTCAGGCATCTGCCCCTTCAGCCATCCTTCCTGCTCCCCCCTGCCCTTCTGGCTTTGTTCATGTTCTCATCAGATGCCTCCCGCTCACTTCAGGACTGGGACTAGCAGCTGAGTCTCATCATCCCTCCCACCCCCATTCTACCTTTCATCCTATGGTGGGGCCCTTCCTCACCCAGAGGCTTTCACTAAGAACCCTTTCTCAGTGGGCTCCCACTTGAGGAAGCCACCACTGAAGCCTCTCTTTGCGGTACCGAAGCCCCAGCCCTTCGGGGCCACATCTACAAGTCAAGAACAACAATGTTGGCCCTGTAGGGGGTCCATGCACGCAGCTGCGTGACACCTAGCATAGATAGGATGTCTCCTGTTCTTCCTCCTCAGGGGCTAGACCTGTGGATCAGGTAACCAGTAAGCACACCCTGCTTAGCTCCCTTGGTGGGGCGAGTGTGTTTGTTGGGATGACAAGACAGCGTGCACCAGGCTCCGTCTGCCACTACTAGCTCCACGGAGAGCCCCAGCTGCCCTTTCCCTCTTCTGGGATCTGGGGCCCCGGCTGGGATGGGAGGCCCTAGTCACCTCCGGCCCTCACCCCAGGGCACTGTATGTGCGGCTGGGGACTGACAGTTCTGTCCCTTTACTCACCCAGGAATCTGTTCCTGTCACACCCAGAGTGTGGCATTGGCCCCAGGCTCTTGGTCTCCAATGCTGGGTGTGGCTGGAACCACCCCAGGGTCAGCGTGTCCTGGGCTCCAGCTTGGGTTTCTCACGACTGAGTCTTGGGAGGGAGTACTTCTCCTGAGGTGACTAGGCTGTTGTTCTCAGACCTCAGCCTGTGGCCAACCAGTACTCACTGGCTCCAAAATCCGTTCCTGCTTCTGTGGGGGTTGGACATTCAGGCAAGGATGTTTCTCCCCCAGGGCTCTGCTGGGGAGCTCCCCTCCCCATGAACCCCTCTTGACACTGTGGGCTGTGCTCTCGTGGCCGCTAATAGGCGGGCGCCACCAACCCAGCCTGCCATGGCAACCGCCCGCAGCCTCCCTCTCTGTCCAGGCTCTGGGCAGCTTTATCTCTGAGGCCATCTGTTCTGAGAGCAGAATTCCAGAGCCATTTAAACAGAGCCTGGATCAGGGCAAGGAGTGGAGCCCTCCACCCTCCCACGTGTGTGCACATGCGAGAAAACACACGCCTGCGCACACACTCAAGAACGCAACCACACACACTCACACCACATGCATGCACACGCACGCACACGCAGATGAGGCACGAGTCTCGCAGAGATGCAAAGATAGAATCCAGGCAGGCTTCCACCCGGCCCTCACTTGCTCCTGGGCCCTAGTGCCCTGTTTCCTTTCCTCACCTCTCTCCTTTCTCTCCTTTCCTTACCTCTCTGTCTGTCTGTGCATCCGAGCCCATCTGATTTCTGCCTCACCTCTCTGCCTTTGTCTCTCCTTCATACCCACAGCGGTCTCCTATTTTCCTTGTCTATATCCATCTCTGTGTCCCATCTCCTTGACCTGGTCTCCAGCCCCTTGCCTCTGGGGCTGTTCTCTGTCTCTCTCCCACCAGTCCAGCTGATCTCTTCCTCTTGCCTTCTCTGTCCTCACGAGGCTTCTGGTCCTGTTCCTGGTCCTGGGTGTGCCCAGAACAGTCAGGCAGAGCCAGCTGCTTGCTCATTCCCCAGGTCTGGACACTTCTGCTCTCCCTTTCCTCCCCTGCTCTGCCCCAGGATGGTCAGAGGTCGGGGGCTATCAGACACTGCTCTCAGCTTCCTGGGTTCCCCATGCCCTGGGGTAGTCTGCCCGTAGCTTCCTCTGTGACCCTTCACTGTCTGGGCATGCGGTACTCAGCCTCTCTGGGACCACCCCGGTTCTTTCTGAGGTCTGACCTGAGTGCTTGTGCTGTGGCAGTGCAGTGACCTTCCCTTCTGGGGCTGAGCACTTGGTAAATCTGCTGAGAGCTGCCCATAGACAAGCAGACAGGGGAACCAAAGGGGTAGACCTGGGGGGCTTCTTGGGCACATGTATTGGGCGGGGCTCTGTTGGAGCCCACTGGAAGCCTGAACTTCCAGGTGCAAGCCTGAACTTCCAATGGCCATGATCTGAAATGCCTTCCAGGGCACCTGGCTGGCTCAGTCGGTGGAGCATGTGACTCTTGATTCCAGGGTCATGAGTTCGAGCCCCATGCTGGGCGTGGGGCCTACTTAAAAACAAAAAAAGAAGAAAAATGAAATGCTTTCCCAGCCTGGGCATCTGTGGTCCTTGGAGACCATAACAGGCCCAACAGGGAAGGCCCTACTCTACCTATTCTTCAATCATGTAGTGCTGAACACTGGGGCCTGTTTAAGTCTCAACTAGGAATATACCTGTGGCTGGGCCTTCTAGGGGTCAGGGTGACTGTGCCCAATGCTGTCCTGGCTTCTGCTCAAAGGAATGGAGGTACCGCGACTGCACAAAGCCCCTGGGAGAGCCTGGGGTGGTGGCTGCATGCACAACTGGAGAAGTATCATACAGACAGAGCTCTCCCTGGGGGTCTGTAGGTCACACAGGCTCTTGTGAAGGCCCTGGGCACACTTTAAGCAGGGGTAGGGTGGGGCAGGTGGTGGATGGTGCATGGGGGGTGGAGGAACCTTGAGGACCACTCCCTGCAGCCCCTCAGGCCTTCAGAGAGTACATTCTTTGTCTCAGCTGACTCTGAGCTTGTCCAAGTGGTTTTGCCACGTGATGGATTATGAAGCTGTTTGGTTTTAGTAAAGAAAACAGCACCAGTGTTCCCAGACTCCCCCCTTTGTGACTTTAAATAACCATTCTTAATTAATTACATCCAAAGGATGCATTTTCCCAAAGTTAGGGAGTCCTAACCAGATGGCATCTGTGGTGCCAGGAAGGAGCCTTTCAGACTTTCAGGGAAGGGGTCTCCAAGGTTGAGAGGCCAGGGGGTGTGAGGGGATGACCACTAGCCAACACGTATGGGCCCCACCTGAGGACCCGCAGGGAAGGTGTCCCAATTGCTCTGGCTTTGCAGATGAGTAAACTGAGTCACGGAAGGGTTTGATAAGAGGTCACTTCTCTGCAAGCACATCATCACTGTAGATGAGAGACAGTGACCAACCTGGAGGGACTGCCCACCCTGCCCTGCAGCCTCTGCAGCCACTTCGGTAGCCTCCACTCCCACTTGCCTCTGCTCTGCCTCCCACCTGCCCGTTTCCCCCACCTGCCGCTGTTCTCCCTGCCTCCCCACACCTTCACCAGGCTCTCTCAGTACCACCTCTAACCAGATGACTCATCTTTTATTTCCAGACTGATCTTCGCCCTGAGCCTCAGACTAGAGCCCACATTCTGGGGAAAACAGAGCTGCCAATTCCCACAAACCTGCTCCCCCTGCCACAGCTCCCCTTCTTAGTAAGTCAGCTTTGCCCCCAACCAATGGCTCAGGCTACAGCCTGGAGTCCCACCTCACATCTAGACCCTCAGCAGCCTGACCTGGGGTACTCTTGCCCTTGGACCACCTGCCTGTCCATTTCCTGCCAGTTGACCTCACTGGAGCCCTCACTGCAGGTGTGGAGACATTCAACCAGTCACAGGGCTATGAGGGGATAGGGGGTCTGCCAGATCTGCCTCCCCCTGGCTCCAGGATAGTGAAGCCTGACCCCCCAACACCTATTCCTCCAGCTTGCAAGACAGCCTTGGAGTGCCCGGCACCCTTGCTGGCCTGAGCAGATGGTTTTCATCACCAATAGGCTTTATTTAAGGGTGAGTCTATGAAGACAGAGACTGGGAGTTCCTTTTCTCAGCCATATCACGTGAGAGGCCACTTTTGAGAGCTTCTGCTCTAGAGGAATGCTCTGGAAGACATGGGGCTTCATGTACCCCTCTTACCTTGCAGGGGTCCATGCCTGGGGCCCTTCATAGCCTGGAGAGCCCCACCCAGCCCTATCTTCAGGCCTGCTCCAGAGTCAGTGAATGTAGGACTCCTGTTATGGGCCTCAGCCTCCACACACTGTACCCAGGCCTCCACCTGTGGGAGGTAGACACCTGCACACAAGCAGGCCAGTACCTAGAGCTAAGGATGGGATGGGGCTTCCTAAGGAGGTGACATCTGAGTTGCCTCAGGGGTAAGTGGGAGCTTCCTCCCAGCATCAGGGAAATCTAGCAGAGGGGATGGCCAGGCTCTGAGTTGGGAGTGTCCAGCCAGGTCCGATCATTGTGCCAAAGGGTACTGGTAGGCAGTGACGGGTCATAGACATGGAAGGAGGCAAGAGGGGCCATGCCAGAAAGGCCTCCTCCACTCCCACCCTCCACCTCCACTCCCCCACCATCCCCACTCTTGGTCTGGGGAGCAGTTGAAGGTCCCAACCCAAGTTCCTCCCCTTGTCCCTGCAAGTTCCATACCTCCTAACTTTACATCTCTGAGGGAGTTGGTTCCTGGCCCTCCCATTCGCCTTCCTTCACCCCTCCCCACAAGCCTTTCCACGTGGGTGGTAAGTAGTCCATAGTTCAGGGGCACAGGGGCCTGTCCCCTTGGCTCCCATTGTGTTAGGGGGAGGCTATGACTCTGGGGAGTCTGGACCTGATCCCACCCCACCCCATCCAGCCTGGTCTTCCACCAGGTTTCTGGCCTGACTCCAGTCTGGGGTGCAGCAAAGAGAAAGGGAAAGTAGGAGGAGGAAGGGGAGGGGAGAAGGAGTGGAGAAAGAGTGTGGGGAGAGGGAAAGTGGGAAGAGCCCCTCCCCTCCCTCATTTGTTTGTCCCCTGGCGTGAGGGGGCTTCCTCTTTGCTTTTCCCCCACCTGCAGGCGGGGCTCATTGTCTGGGGTCTCCAGCCCATTGTGTGGGGAAGGGAGCCTCATTGGCAGGGCATCAATTTGTGATTATCTGCTCCCTGGCCCTGATTGGCTGCATGAGAAGGAGACTCCCCAGGGCCCTGTGACACAGAAGTTTGTGTAGCAACTTTTTCCAGCATGATGTGACCGTGTGTCCAAGCTTCAGAGTGGAGGTGTGCCCGCCCAGCCAGGATGATGCTCTGTGGGACCTTCCTGGGTGCGTACCTTTCTCCAGCCCTGCGCACCCCTCCCTGGGCCTGTTCACACATTTCTGCCTGGCTGCCAAAGGGACTAATTAGCTGTGTGTCCGTCAGCACTCTGTGCTCTTTTCTGGGCAGCTGAGGAGGTGATAGACATACGCTTGTTCCTGAGCGAGGCCAGGGTCCTTGGCCTGATGCCTCTCCTTTCAGCTGATTGTGTGGCTTGCAGACACCCCTGTTAAGGCTGCCCTGTTTGTGGGCTTGCCTTCAAAGGTTGAAGGTGAGAAGGACAGTGGGTGGGGGGAGGTGTATGTGTGCAGGTGTAGGGACCATGAGACTCTGGGAGAAGGTGGGGTGGAAAGAAGGCATGTGTGTATGCTGACCAATATGCACCTGAGACTAACTGTAGTAAAGGGGCTTTGGCTGGGACTGCTGCTGTTTGTGTTCCTAGCATGTGCAGAGTTGTCCTGTGTGTATGTGTGTGTGTGTGTGTGTATGCGTGTGTGTGTGAAACATTAACACAGTGTTAGAGCAAGAATTAGTGTGTGAGCCCCACAATATCCCCCCAAATTTGTATGTCTTCTTAGTATGTATGTTCACACAGTGTCAAAGGGTTCGTGTGTTTGATGTTCCAGCATAAAACCATCACACAATATGAGCCAGAGAGAGAGAGAGAGAGAGAGAGAGAGAGAGAGAGAGAGAGAGTGTGTGTGTGTGTGAAAGGCTCACAACCCAGCAAGTGTGAGACAGGCAGAGTCAGCCCAGGGTGTTGGTAAGAGAGGCTCTCGGTTTTGTTTGCTCCATCTGCCAGAGCCTGCCTGGGGCAGCGGCCCCCTCGCCCTCAGCTGTTCCTATACAATATTAATGCTGACCATCTCGGCTCCACACACAACGGCCCTAATTGTCGTCTGCAGCTTTAAGGCGGGCGCCCATCTGCAGGGAAGCTTTCAGAAGGAAACAAGAAAACTCTCACCCCCAGCTGGTCACCGGAGAAGGTGCCAATTACAGATGCAGAAAGTTTAGACCAAAATTACTTGAAAGAGTTTTTATGAAGCAAATGAACTGACACTTGGAATGTCTGTGTGCAGATTTGCACAAGTAATTACATTTTATTTGAAATGATCTTACCAGCTAAGCAATCATTAAGCCTGCTTCCCCCACCTCCCACAAAGCACTTCCTTAGCAAGCAGTCACAAGTTTGGTTTTGCAAATCTCCCCCTTTTCTCCCTGTGTGGAGTTAGGAGGACCCTCCAGTCGGACGGATGTTGTTCCCTGTGGATCTCCCAAACTTAAAAGTCCTACGCAACTTGCCGACAGATTTTTACCAAATAAAGCTTAAAGAACAATATACTCCATTCTTAGTTATGGAAAAGAAAATATGTTATGATTAAAAGAGTCCTGGCAGTTTTCCACCCTGTATAAGAAAGTTTTCAGTTATGCCTTGCTGTTGTCCCTTGCAAGCAGGGCCGGGGGACTTGGGTTAGACTTGCTTCTCCCAGCCCGAAGTCCCGACAAGACTTCAGTGTGCTGAGAACAAAGGGCCTGGCTCCAGGGGCGGGAGCGCTGTCCAAAGTGCTGATCAGACCGCAGGCGCGTCCGCACCCACCGCTCGGGCTGAAGGAAGAAGCCAAACCTTAGCAAGTTGCCGGCACAGTCCCTTCCCTGCTCCTTGCCTGTAACCCCTCTTTGTTCTCTAGATGGAGTCGGCTAAAGATTTTGAACCTTTCCTCATCAAAACCCATCTTCTGAAACGGCTCATTCAACTGTAACCTCCCGGGGCTTCTCTCCAGGTTCTTGGAACAGGCAGCGATTTGAAATTTCCAAGCACATTCAGAAATGCTCACCCGAGCAGCCTCAGGTGGAGTCCGAAGGGTCCATTCCCGGCCACCGGAGCTACACACCTCAGGAAGCCGTGGTTGCTCAATGGGGGAGGTGTGAAATGCTGAAAGGCAGAGGTTTGCACAAGTACAATTTATGTTACCTGGAAAAGAGTTATGCTGCACCGGGGCCTTTGGTTGCACATACTGATCTCTCCCCGTTGTTGATTCTGTTTGTTGTTGTTCTCTAAGTTTGACTGTCACATATCTGAATTAAATACTTTCATGAAACACTGGGTATTGTTGGGGAATACGGCTGATTCAGCACCGGCCCTCCCTTTGATTCTATCTTCCTCGCAGAACAATGGCGTGCAGGGCTGCCCGAGCCTGCAGCCTGCCGATAAGAGTTTAATAGAATTTCTGAATGCCAAAGGTTTGGGATGTAAAATATCCCAGCACTCACAGCGTGTCCAGAGGAGACAGAAAATGGCTTTTCAGGAGAGCTCTCAACTGAATATGTCCTTCTATGCTAATGGATGTGAGCTCACAAAAGAATAAAAACAATGGTAGGCAGTCATTGTAGGAGCCTCAAACTGTTCTCATTTGGCTAATTAATATTTCATCCTCAGTTTTACCAGTGAACGCTTGCGTTTATTTCCTTTTACTCAGTTTAAAAGATTGCCCCGAGTACATTATGCATTTTGTTTGTTGAGAATAATGTGTGTGTATATAAGAACTGAACATACTTGCTTTTAGTATGAAGCTCCTTGGTTTACGTGTAATGTGGCAACAACACTGCGTGTTAAAAATAATCGCTTGCGGAAGAGTTTCAGCTGATTTTTAGAACATGCTTTCTCTGAGGAAGCTAACTGTCTTCTCTCTAATTCATGCTTTTGGTAGCCTGAGCTTTTTAATGCTGATTAAGTTGCCGGGGTGGGGGTGGGGGTGGGGGTGGGGGTTGTGTTCCTGCATAACGAACCAGGAAATGATATTTACTACGTTGAAATCTCTGCCCTGAACTTCAGAGCCAAGGGCTGGCCTGCTTTTGCACTGGTCTGAGGCAGCGGCTCTTCACAGGCATCTAAAACCCAGCTTGTGTCCTGTCTCACGGTACAGTTTCTAACAAACTGATTATGATAATGAACGTTTGTTTGCCTGATTTATCAGGCAAGTTTGGAAGGAAGTTTGGATAGTAAGCAAGAATACCCTGGCTCTCACTGAGGTAGTTCCTGCATTTATCCTTGAAAGTGGAAAACAATTCGGCTGTTTGAGGAGTAGGTGGGCAGTTCCATTATGTGTGTGATGCCTTTTCCTCCTCTCGATTTTCATTGGATAGCTCCTTTCAGGCAGTTGAAAAAGACTCAAAAAGAGCAGAGAACTTGAGCTGTGTGTTTCCCTCTGGTTGGGATAAGCTTAGTGACTTTAGGGCATAGAGTACTTGTGCCCAAGATCTCATTAAGAGGATTTTATTATTTTAAAACTTAAACCAAAAACGGAATGTGTGATAAAAGAAAAAATATCTTTTCCTGATCTATTCTTTGTGTGTATGCCTTTATTTTTGGGTCTGTGGTCATAGGTACCTTTTACGAACTTCAAAAAAAAAAAAAAAAAACAAACACACACACACATATCCTTGTAAGTCACTGATACTTGAACATGCAGATGAACCACTTATGTAACCCTCCTGGTTCATCTGAGTAATAAATTCTGCAGTCCATTCTTTATGATGGTAGGTCATATTCCTAACCACCAATAAATATTGTAAAGTACTTTCGCTGCAGCCGTGCTAACCCAGGGCATCTGTCATTCTGGTTGCTGCTATTAGGAATTATTGGACTGAACCACTGCTGGAAACAGCACAGGGGGGTGAGTATGGCGGCTGTGACGCTCTCTGCCCTTTTGTGTGTTTTGCATAAAAAAACCCCAATCATGCTGCATATTAATTATGATTCAGTGTGGGCAAACACAGGCACCTTCTGTTGGCTGATGCTTGGAGCAGGAGACAGGGGCTCTGCCGGCCTGGGCACCTCTCACTCCCCAAGTCAGCAGACCCATCTTTCTGATGCTATACTGTAAATTTATTTCACCTCGGAGAGTAAACAGATATATTGGAGCCCCAAGGGTTCATGGGTAGCGTATTTACAAAGGAGCCTCTCCGCCAGCCCGTGCCACCGCTGCTAATGAGAGCGGTCATTAAGTAAATGAGACGTCGCCTTTAGCTGGCTTAGGAGTCGCACACTAAGGGGAGAAGATATTTAATTGAAACCCGCACACAGGCTTCCCCACATGTGACCGCTGTAAGGGAGGCAGCTGCCTCCCCTCTCCTCCCCCGTCCACCCTGCACCCCCCCATGTAAATTTCATGATTGCTTTCCGTGATGTCATTTTGAAGGAGGACAGACAATAGCTGTGGGGAAAGGTAAGTCCATGTTATGCTCTTTCGCTGACAAAGGCAGATATCCAAGCGCTTGGCTTTTCCCCTTGGACCGAGACAGGGAGAGGGCGCGCGAGCAGAGTTAATTTCTAAGATGAAGGCTTTCTTTGCAGGAAAAGCAGGTCTGGGGATGGCTTTTTAAAGCTGCTCTGTTGGACTGAGGCTTTCTTCTCCTACCGGGTCTGCCCGTGGCTGTTTTCCTTCTCTTTTTCTGTCTCTCCCTGGCTTGTTCACGCGCTCGGCCTCTCTGAGAGTCTAGTGGACACGTAGTGCGTCTGACAGAAAAGACATTGGGGGTATCGTGTACCAAGGCAAGAAACTTTATGTGCATTTCTGGAAGAGGAACCCAGCAGCTATGTGGTGGGGGGAAATGCTGCCTTGTTAAACAGAAGACTTCTCTGAAGTGGGGATCTCAGAGTTGGTACCTCGTGTGAGCCCCCACCCAAGACACCGAGGAGAGATGGTCATGTGAGCATTTTGTCTTTGCGTGTCATGTATTTCTAAACTTAAGGAGCAGCGTCTAGGGTGCATGTGTTTGTGGGGTAGGCGCACAGAACTCAATACTGGCTGTCCTTCTCATCTCCGTTTCCTGCCGTGAGGGGGGTCATGAGTGTGGTTGCTTATAATATTAGTGTAACTGAATTTGTGTATTTAAAACTGAAAATCAGGGTTGGCCAGGAAAGATGGTGTGAGCTTTGAACAACATAATGCCGTTGCCCGTGGGATGATGTGTTCTGGGGCGAGGGACTTTGTTTTGTCCGTTGGATTCATTTCCTTCTTTGTGAATCAGGAAATAAACAAGCCCATGGTGGCCCTAGTGTTGTGGTGGCGGGTCCTCACCACGAGGGTGCTACTTACTGTTTCTGAGTCACAGAGGGCTTTTCTGGCCTCAGTGCCTCCTTCGCATCAGTGGACATCATTGGCTGGTCAAGTTGGGCATGTAATTTCTGAAACAAAACATCTGAGAGGTGTGTCTGGTAGTGGGCCGTCAGGCTGTGTCACTATAGTGGTGATAATGATAGTGATTATTACTATTATCCTTTTGGGAGAGGGAGGTGAGGAATTTTGCCCCAGTGGTCTAAAAAACAAACCTTAAGGTTAGAGGAACCTGAGGGCATCTCTGAGCCTGGTGGCTGAGTGAACAAAAGGCAGGAACAGTGGTGGGACAAACCTCAAGGAGGTGAGCCTCAGTCCTGGCGAGCGGCTATGCTCGGACTCTGACTCTTGAGATGCTGGCAGAGCCCGCCCTGCCCTCACTCCAGCGCGGTGTGTGTGGGGGGTGTCCTTGCCTGGGGCTGGGTGGAAGCCGGGGAGAGGCCCAGGATCCTCACCACCAGGGCTTCCTTCCCATTGGTCCTTGGCTGTGATTATCACCTCCTTCCATATGGCCCTGTTAATTAATGGTAAACAAAATAGTAAGAGAGCAGAGATTGGAGTTTTGTGGTGCCAGCGGGGAGGGTGTCACCAACAGGGCAGGACTCTGCCTGTCTCCCCAGAGTTGTTCACTGTGCAGAGGAGGCTGATCGGGGTTTAGAGAGCAGTTTGTTTGCAAAGACGAGGTGGCAGTTTCATGACCCGTTGCGTGCCCTGGACCTGGAGACTGGAGGCCCCTATAAGTTCCCTCTCCACCCCCGGCGCCACCTGACCTCACAGGATGTTTAAGGATCCAGGGACCTGAGCAGGGGCCGTGGAGAGCTTGACGTGTGTGAGAATTTGACGTGGAGGCCTTTCCATCCTGGAACCACCTGGGCTCTAACTTCCTTGGACCACAGGGCCCAGATGTGGGCCTGGGAGCTCTCCAGGGCAGGGGAGCTGCTTCTGTGTAAAGTGTAACCCAGGGGGTCTGTGTGACCCTCAGGCATTGTCCGCAGGTCTGGAGGCAGCCCCAGATATTCAGAGCCAATGCTCTGGGCGCTCCTGGAAGATTCTGGTAAAGGCAGCTGTCACCCATTGCCCTGAGTCCTCCTGGTGCCAGAGGGGGAGAATCTGTGGGCAGAGCCTTTGGTGCTACAAAGTTGCTCTGTCCTGGAGCTGGGGCAGGGGTCTCGGCAGCTTTTACTGGAAAGCCCCGTCAATGCCCAGAGGCATCAGGGAGAGGCTGGCAGAGTGTGTTGCCATGGGAGCCCTCACTGGGCACTCGGACGCGCCCCAGGCAGCTGACCTATCCCCTGGCCCTGGCTGTGGGGGGCACTCTTCCTTGGTGCCGCCCAGAGCCCAGGCCCTCCTCTCTGGGCCCTCTTGTCCTCCTCTGGTCTGGGGTCACCAAATGTGTCCATGAGGACATGGGTGGCTCTGAGTGAGCATGTGGGGTGGGGCAGGGAGGGTCTGTGCTAACTCTGGTTGGTGGAGTTGGGAGTGTGTGCGGCTCAGAGCTGGGCCGATCGCTGTCCTGGGGGCACCCACCCTTGGGCAAAAGTTTGTGTGGACCAGCACTGGGCAGAGACAGCAGGACAAGCTTCCTGCAGACTGAAAATGTACTAGACATGTACCCCTGGGCCTCCCACAGCCACCCTGATGGCAGTGGGCAGGCTGGTGGGGCCGAGCTCCTCCCTGATGGACTCCACTCAAGAGGCATGTCTTCTGGGTGAAGAGTGAGCAGGTCATGGTGCTGCTTAACCCTGCCTGGGCTGGGGATGGTGAGACCAGAGTCGACCAGAACACCTTGGTCAGCTCTTGTCCTGGAGCAGACCGGGAGGCAGGAAGCTGGCCTGGCCGGCAGGACCGAGGTGTGTCTGTTGGGCAGGAGGGGACAGCCAGTAGTCACCTGATCCTGGGGCAGACAGGGCACTGGGCAGCCAGACTTGCACATTACTCAGGCATATTGGAAAGATAAACCCTGTGCCTGTCCTGGCCCTGGAAGACCCATTCCAGATCTCCCTTTTGTTCGCTTTTATCTTGTAGAGTACTGGACAGGAGAGCCCAGAGGGGGCCTGGCTGGGGGTGCCCTCCCTCTACTCCCCTCAGCTTCTAGATTCTCCCCCTCTGCTCTTTCCTTGTGAACTCACTCAGGAATAAGCCAGAATTTAGTTGTCTACAGACGTAATCTTAATGGGAATTTTGTGGTGTGACTTTTACACAAAAATGGTCTTCGGGGGGCGCCTGGGTGGCTCGGTCGGTTAAGCGTCCGACTTCGGCTCAGGTCATGATCTCACGGTCCGTGAGTTCGAGCCCCGCGTCAGGCTCTGTGCTGACAGCTTGGAGCCTGGAGCCTGTTTCAGATTCTGTGTCTCCCTCTCTCTCTCTGCCCCTCCCCTGTTCATGCTCTGTCTCTCTCTGTCTCAAAAATAAATAAACGTTAAAAAAATGGTCTTCGGGAGCCAGCAACATTTCGAGATTATCAGCCCCCAAAATGCTGTGTTTCCCAGAAGGAATGAGAACAGCTGCCACTGGTGGTGCCCCCAGGGTGGCTCTATGCTACTTGAAGACCACCCACCCCCCCAGGATGGCTCTGTGCTCCCTGAAGACCCCCCCACCCAGGATGGCTCTGTGCTCCCTGAAGACCCCCCCACCCAGGATGGCTCTGTGCTCCTTGAAGACCCCGCCCAGGATGGCTCTGTGCTCCCTGAATACCACCCCCCGCCCAGGGTGGCTCTGTGCTCCCTGAAGACCGCCCCCCCTATCCAGGATGGCTCTGTGCTCCCTCAAGACCCCAGGGCCTGTTCTTTCTTAGAAGCCCCTCTATAGGGGTAGCCTGCTACCCAGCCTAGAGTGCTTGCTGGAGTGGAATGTCTTGAGGTTCTCCACATATTTTCTGTCTTTTATGAACAGCTGAATTTCCCCAAATGTCGCCTAAAGAAAATCCTCAAAACAAAACGGGATAGACGTTTTTCACCTGACTTGAAATGCTTTTGCTCTCAGACTTCCATCAAGCTTGCTTCACAGGAGATAGATTACTGAATACTTACAATTGGTGTCCTCTTTATCTTCAGCATTACTGAAGCCGACCCTGTGTTGGTTTCGCACGTTTCCCCTTGCTTGGCTTATGCGGTTAGGAGCAAAGATGCTTTACTTATGAGAACAGGGGATTTACCCATTGTTTCTTCCTTCCTGCCTTTTACAGTGTGTACTTAAAAAACGCAATGTTATTTCAATCAAATGACGTGCAAGTAACTCAGAGGACAGTTCCAATGTGCCCCAGCCAGGCTGTGAATACACCTGCCTCTGTGGGGATTAGTCCAGGGGTTGGAGAGGTTGTCAAGCACTGACGAGCGTCCAGGGCCTTGTGGCCACCTTCTGGCCAGCCCTGGGGACCGGAAGGGGCGGTTTGCCCCGGGATCGCTCGGATTCGGTACACCAGGGGGTTGTGGCCTGCACGGAGGGTGCGTGTGGCAGGCCCTTGAAGGACGGGCTGGCTCGGTCTCCCTGCATCGCTCAGGGTGGTGGGCAAGGTGCGAGTGAGCGTGTGTGATTTGGATGTTGTGAGGAAAAGCGGACGCGCCATATGGTCTGAGTTGCTGACAGATTAGCCTGCCGGGCTTCCACCTCTCACCCTCACGCCTGGCTTCACACCTTGATCATGCTCGACATCAGTCTGAGGGTGCCGGCAAAAGCCATCTGGGTCCTCTCCCTTTTCCCCACTTTGTTGCCTAAAAACGACACGTGAGAGGAGTAGCACAAGGGAGAGGGTCCCTGGAGCCCCAGGGCTGCTCTGCCTCTGCCCTGGAGGGAGAGGGTCTCAGGTTCTCTCTGCTGGGCAGGACCTTAGCGCCCCACCAGGCTCTGGTGCCTGTTTTAGAAGGTCCTAGAGGGACTGTGGCTCTCCCAGACCTCAAACTGACAGCAGCAAATGCCTCTGGAGTGATGCCCTGGGTCGCAGTGCACCAGACCCGTAGTTCTGAGGGTCCCTGAGGCGCATCGCTGATTTCGAAGCCCTTCAGTCTTTACGGGACTTGTTGAATCCTGACATGAATCGGCATCAGCAGCCAACCTGTGTACATCCGAGTGGTTCCTAACTGGAAGGGCAGGCTGTTCTCCGAAAGGCCTTTCATAGACTCAGAGCTTCTCCTGGGATGTGAATAAGGAGCCTAGGGACAGGGGTCTTCTCAGTGCTGGTTTTTCTGGGGCAGTGACCGTCCTAGGGTCCCCTAGACTAGGTGGTTCAAAGCAGCCTGCTCACAGGACTGCTAACTGAACAATTAATTGGTTTGTTGATCACTGTTTTGCACATGGAACTGTGCAAAGTCAGAGTCTGGCATCCAAACTAGAGAGTGCCTCTTGTTAGTACTTTGTAATGGTCTGACTGTTTTGGAGAGATGGTTTAGATTTTTGTGTGATCTGTTTTATTTCCACAAAGCCGAGGCCCCAATCCCAGGAGCCCGATCCCAGCTGCGAGTGCTTCTTGAGGCCTCATTTTGCACCAAAGCAGATTAGCTGGGAGGGTTCTCCTCCCTGCAACACACACAAGCCAGCAGTTTCCACCATCTGTGAAGGGCCTAAAGCCTTCTCTCATCTAGTGGTTCTGATGCTTCCTAGAGAGGCCACTGAAGCAGTCAGAAAAGCCCACAGAGGCCCTGAAGTACTGAAGTTGGGGGTCTGAGTCCTCGGTGCATCAGCCCACAGGGAGAAGAAAGGTAGATTTGTTATTAGAACTTCATCCGGCGAAGCTTTGTAGCCCCCTGGAAGGCTGGAGCAGGTCATGAGGGATCAGCTGTCGGCTGCCGGGCCCTGGCTTTGCTTGTCTGGCTGCCAAACACACACGTTCGGCTTCTAAGTTCTGAACCTGTAGCTGGGTGTGGAGCTCCCTTCATGCCCCAGCATCTGGGCTCTCTCGCTCAGCTTGTGGGCTGCGTCTCTGGCATCTAGAGGCCCAAATGGACTCTGGTAATGAGTTAGAGCCCATTCTTGTGATGCAGGATGCATTCCTAGAGAGAGCACTCTGATGAGCACATGTGTTAGCACAGGGTGGGAGGTTCTCCCAGCCCTGTCCTGCTTTGCACCCTCCCAGTGAGGGCCCCCTTCCTGCCCAGAGTCACTCCCTGGCCAGTGGCTTATGGCCTGTGTGAAGTGTTTTTGTTTTCTCCAATTTCTATTGAGTGCTGGTTCTCTGGGTGCTGAGCACTGAACACTCAGATTGGGAAATTAGCATGTGCACTCCCCAATATTTCTAAGCCTAAAAGGCAGCCAGGTGGGCTGTTCCTGGGCAGTGCTAGGAGGATGACAGGTGGGTCTCCCCCCCGCCTGAAAATTGGGGGTGACTCTCAGCCCTGGAGCTGAGGCTACAATTAAACTCACCAGGGAAGAACTGCATCATGTCAGCCGCCTGGGGGCCCACCTTTCTGCCCCGAAACAGGAATGCTTCCATGTCCTACAGTTAGAGGGACTGGGGGTGGGAGAAGGAAAAAGGCACAGTTGTCGAAACTGCCTCCCCCACCCCCAGGGCTTTGAGGCCCCCTGAGCTGCCTGTGCCTGCCTACAGAATGTTCTTCCTGCCTGGATTTTCAGGTCAGCCGCCTGAGAGCCTTCTCCTGACTGAGGGGGACACAAGCCAGGGTGCAGACAGACCCTAAAGGAAGCTTCAAGCAGCTTACTTTTACTGCTTGTACGAGAGAGAGCCCATTCTAGTCAGGTCACCTTCAAACCCTAAATAAAGTGTGTTTTCAATGAGGACGGAAGTGACCATCCTTCCTCTCCCTGGGCTGGACAGTTCTGATTAAGAAAGGCGTTTCTGGGACTCATGGACAGGAGGCACAGGAGCAGAATTCCAGAGAAGGCCTCTCCTGACCCTGGGAGGCCAGTGTGTGCTCTGAAGACCCCAGAGACCTACAGGGAGGGTGCCCAGAAACTAGCCCTCTTGGTTCTCAACCTGGTGGATGAGGCCAGAGCCGTCCTGTTCCCTTCTCACAGCCTTTGTTTCCCCGTGTGCTCTCTAGGATTGAGGCAGGTCACTCTAGATGTAGCCAGTGTCTCTGATCTCAGCTCAGTGAGGCAGGCCCAGGGGTCAGCTTAGCCTTCCACACCCTCCTTTCTGAGCACCTGGCATGTCCCATGCTCTGGGCCTTGGAGAGCAGCAGCCACGGACACAGCAACGGGTGGTGGGGTCCTGGAGGCTGTGAGTGGGTGTCAGTGATAAAGTGGACCCCTTCCCTAGCTCCTCCTCTGGCCTGCAGCCAGGCTTGGTCAGTGGGGTTGGTCAGGAGGAGTGGGACGGAGGTCCCCACGCCAACGCCTTCGCAGACACACTAGCTACGTCCATTTCCCTTGGGCTCCTTCCTTGCTTCTCCTAGCCTCCTGTTCTCTGTTTTTCCTGTTGGCCTGGAGGGGTCTGGGATGTGGGAATGCAAGGGCTTTTGGAAGCCACCTGGCTCCTCATCTGGGGGCAGAGCGCATGTGAGTTTGCTGGCTGACTCACCAGCCCGGGTGGAGGTGGCGACTGGGGTCACCATTGAACCCCACTTGGGGTGGAAAGGTTCTTGAAATTCGTGTGGACCTGCATGGAGGACCCAGTTGTGTTGAGTGGTCTGCTCCTGTTGCCGTCATTCCTGGCACCTGCTTGGGTGTTGGAGGCCTGGCCCAGGTGACTCTGAGGTAGAAGCAGGTCGCCACTGTTGTGCCCCTCCTGGGACACTTGGGCACCCTGGGGCTGAGCACTCTCCCCTCGATCCTGATACCCTCCCTCCCCTGCTGGCGGGCTCACTGACAGGCCTCCTGGAGAGCTGTCCTGTGATTTCTTTCGGAAAGTCATTATTATGCCAAGCAGTTTAGCTGTTGTTTTTACAGCACTGGTAAGGTTAAAAGCAATAATAATAATAATATAGGAAAGACTCAGCCACAGTAACTGCCTGCAACATGCTATTTGCATTTTTAAGGAAACACTTCTTTGAGACAGCTTGGGTGAAAGGTCACTATTTGCATATAAATGGAAAAGAAAGTGTATGAAGCTGGAAGTTACATCTGTATTATTTTCCCAGCAGTGAGCTGCTGTTGGAGAGATTAAGGGACATGGCTTGGATTTGGCTTTTATAGAATAGAGAAAGTACCAGCAAGGCTGATTTAGAAGCAAAATAATGAGAGAAATGTGCAAAGCTATAGAACTGCCAACTCCCCTGCCCCCACCTCTCTCTTCCCTCATTTTCACCTAAACTCAGCAAAAGCAGGTCTGCTTTGCTCCACTCAGCAAGTCTCCATTTTACTTCTCTCTGAATTCCAGCTTAAAAAAAAAAAAAAAAAAAAAGAGCAAAACTTGCCCTCATTTTCCCCTTGGCCCTGATTGTGTTTCCTGCCAAAAGGTGGTCTAGTGGGTGGGATGCTAACACAGCCTCAAGACCTCCCAAACTCAGGACAGAGACCCCACTGCAGCAGAGCTGGCCCTTCCAGGGCCTGGAGCAGAGAAGGACCCCTGAGGAGTGGGGGCTGAGGACAGGTTGCTCAGGTCTGGGAGCTTCTGGGGGCTGCAGGAATATCTGGGGGGGGGGAATGAAAGGTCTCGAGGGTGCCCCACCTTTCCTTCAGCCCCTACCTGAAATGTTCAGGGCACAAGGTGCCCCTTCCATTAGGGTTTTCAGGGTTGTTAGACTCTCCCGAGGGCCTGCCCCGCCCTGTCCCGCTGTCCCTGGGCTCTCTAGAGGGAAGTGGGCAGGCTAAGACAGTTGGAGCTGTTCTTGGCCCAGGATGTTTTGGCCATTGTAGGCTTTAAGGAGCAGTACTGGAGACCAGAAGGTGGAGACATGAAGCTAGAGGGGCCTGAGGGCCCCTCTCCCAAGCTCTGGCTTCAACCCCTCCTCAAAGAGGCCTCCCCTGACCACCTGTTGGTGAAATCACACCCCACACCCCACATTTTTAAAATATATTTTGAAACAAGCTCAAGCTCATGGAAACGTTTCAAATGCAGGACAAAACCCGTTTTTCCTGAGGCACTTGAGAGTATATTTGCCAAGTCTATGTCCATGACCCACTTGTTTGGGTGTTTCCAACAAAGAAGAATTTCTCCTGCAGAATCATGGTCACCTGTATGGGCATCTGGTCCTCAGACAGTGTCCAAACTCCTCCAGATGCCTCAAAGGATGGGCTGAGAATCATGCTATGTGTTCAGTCTTCGTCATGACTTTTACCCTTCGGAAGAATGCTTGTCAGTTTTTTGTAGAATGCCTCTCGATTTGGGTTTGTTGGCTGCTCCCATGACTGGACTTGGCTTATGTGGAAACACCCAGGTGTGAGGCTCTTCTCCATGCACCTTGATGCTGTTACTTTGGTCACCAGGTTAGATGGCACCATTCCACCCTTTGCTGCTGCAATGACACTTTTTTCCCTTTACAATTCCTAGGTTTTGGGGAAGGTACTTGGAAACTATGGAAATACCTCACTCATCATCAAACTACCAATTTATTTATTTTTATTGATCCCTGTATTGACTCATTACTTATTTTATCCAATGGGCTATAATTGTTATTTCGATGCCTCTCCTTGTGGGCCAGTGAGACCACCCAAAGTGGCTTCAAGTCCTGATGCTTCCCCATTGCTTTCTGAATGCATCCTTGCTCACCCCAGGCTTCTGTTGTGCTTTCCTGTCCACAGCTTAGAACCCACCCCACAGCACCTTTTCGGGGGAGGGCTTGGTGCTGGGTGTGCTCCCAGCCTTTCAGTGGACATGTGTGTGCACGTACACACAGTTACACACGTGCATACTTGCACCTACATCTGGACTTACTTCTTTATTTTCTCTATATGTCGAAAAGCACAAGTTCACACTGATGCCCTCCAGTATGAATTCCCCCACAGGGTGTATTCTAGGTTTCTGCCCTTCTGTGTAACTTCTTGCCCCAACAGCAAGAAACCTGGTTTCCATTATCCTTTTTTTTTTAAATGAATATAATTTATTGTAAAATTGGCTTACATAAAATACCCAGTGCTCATCCCAACAAGTGCCCTCCTCAATGCTCATCACCCACTTCCCCCTCTCCCCCACCCCATCAACCCTCAGGTTGTTCTCTGTATTTAAGAGTCTCTTGTGGTTTGCCTCCCTCCCTCTCTGTTTGTATCTACTTTCCCCACCCCACCTTCCCTTCCCCCATGGTCTTCTGTTAAGTTTCTCAAGTTCCACATATGAGTGAAAACATATGCTCTTTCCTTTTCTGACTGACTTATTTCACTCATCACAATATCCCCCAGTTCCATCCATGTTGCTGCAAATGGCAGGATTTCATTCTTTCTCACTGCCAAGTAGTATTCCATTGTATATATAAACCACATCTTCTTTATCCATTAGTCAGTTGATGGACATTTGGGCTCTGTCCATAACTTGGCTGTTTCCATTGTCCTGAATATATATACTTATTTGATCAACACCCCTTCCCTCCTCTCGGGTGCTGCCCACTATGCCAAAGCCCCCTCCTCATCCACAGTTCATGGGACAGCCCTGTACTCCACTTCAGGCCAGACCTTCTAGGGGATGCTTTCTCCTCCTGCTTGGAGTCTGACACTAGGGGGACTCAAGGGCCTAGTCTGCCCAGGACTGTGGGTTCATGGGCTGTGCTGCAGGAGAAACCCAGTGTAATGTATATATAGCTTCAGGGCTGGATTCTTCTGCTACCTTCCCTTCGAGCAACTTTCTTACATTGAGCAGCATATATTTTTTTTTATCCATTTATTTTCACTGTTGGGCCAAGTAATATATACCAGGATTATTTCTCATACAAGTTTTTGTTTTTCTTTTTCTTGTAGATAATCATCCCCACCCCTCTCCCCCTGGCTTACTTAGTGTCCAGTGGGTGGCATGCTTTGGGGACTTATGTGTCTCTGGAAGTATTTTTATTCTACTATTTCCCTTGATTGATATATTGTCTGGGCATAGACAGCATACGGGTTGATTTTCAACCTTACAGTTTTGAAGTTCTTGCTTCCTCACTGAGAAACCTGATACCATTTTGACAATATCTTTCGTCTGTGACCTTTCCCCTGTGGAAGCTTGTAGGGCCCTCTCGGTACTCCTGGTAGTTCAGAATTTTACTGTGGCTCAGCTTGGTTGGAGCAGGTGTGTGTTCACTAACAGCTGGGTACTTAATGGGTCTTCCAATCTAAAAATATAATTTCCTTTAGTTCTGGGAAATTATTTTTTATTACTTAGTTCATACTTTTCTCTCCCATTTTTTTGGTTCTCTTTTTTCTGGACCTCTGGAGTCGGGTGGGAGGTCTCACCTAGTTTCCCTCCTTATTCCTGTCTCCTTATTTACTTTTCTAGTATACATCTTCACTTCTACCTGCTAGGTCTTGTACTGGATTCTTCATGTTGGGTTTACATTTTATTTCCAAATTGGGAAAGACAGACATGGTGCTGGGGAGCCTTCCCAAATAAATCCCATACCAGTCTCCAGCTTCTGCCACTGGCTGGGCCAGGCCACGTCTGCTCTGTCCAGCTGTCCTGGGCTCTGTTCTAGTTCCTGCTCTGCTGTCCATGCTGTGGAGGAGGGAGCCTTCTAAGACATGGGCCTGTTCATCCAGCACAGGTTCCTAGATGCACTGCACCCACCAAGGTTCTGGCCCATAGATGTGGGAAAGGTCCTAGGAACAAGGGTCTGGGATGGGGGTCTTAATCTGAACTTGGAGAGGTGCGAGATTGCCTTCTGCAGCCACTGGGAGCTGTGTGACAGGGGCCTTTGTGCCCTTTAAGGGCCTTGCCTTCCTGCCTCCGGAGGCATGGTTTGGACCTCAGGGCTTTGGGTTCAGAGATTCTCTGGGTCTAGAGGGTGGAATTCTGGGCTGTGCTCCCCCCAAATGTCTACAGTGACATGTGGTCAGTTTTGTGTGGGCCTTAAGTTATTTCTACAATTTTATCCTAACCTTTTTCTCCCTGCCTTTCTGGGCTTTGCCTTATGTCTGAGTGGCAGGCAAGGAGGCCTTGAAGCTGAGGGGATGGATGAAGATTGAGATGAAAAACAGAAAAGAATGTTTAAATGGCAAGATTTGTTTACACTCAATTCGAGGGCCCAGGTTTTCAATGGATATATTCAGTTCATGTCTTTGAAGTGATGTGAGGTAGAGAGGAGGAGGAATGCACACTGCCCAAGTTTCACCCTGCATAAGAAGCCAGGAAAGCTGAGGGGGCCTGCCCTGTCCAGGGCAGCAGCACCCCAGGCAGGGGCAGCTGGAGCATGCCCAGCAAGCACAGGCACGGGCAGGACAGGGGTCCCTGTGTTTGTTTAGTTACAGGCTGGGGTGGGTGAGAGATTGGCTGAGCGATAAAGCTGCCGACACATTCTGATGGCAGAGGGGTGTCCGTGCTGCACTCATGCTGACCTGGCTCATGATGCCTCCTGGTTGTCAGTGTTGACTAAGCTGCTGGGGTGGGGTCTCTGATGCATCCCCCTGCCCTCCATGGTCTCCAAGATAGGGAGTGGGTGGGGGGAGTCCAGGCCAGACCAGAACATGGGCTCGCAGAACCCAGGCTGGGAGAACCAAAGGCAACTCCCTCAGACCCCTGCCCTTTGCAAGAGCCTCTAGAGGTGGCTCCAGGGACCAGCCATATGCCTCCCGGCCAGGGGTCACACATCATAGCGGGAGGCAATCTATCTCTTGTAAGGCAGCGCTTGTTGTCTTATTGTTGTGAACATCCACTTGGTGGTCCTCCTAAAGCTACGCGGAACACACTGAATCCTTTGTGGATGGCCCCTGATGTGTGAGGCAGCCCTCACCCACCCCGCACCCAGTTTCTTCTGTGACCTGGTGTTCTGCAGGACTTGCTCTCCCTTGACGTCCTCAAGATTCACTCCCCTGGGCTAAGCAGGACATCGCAGAGGCCATCTGACATGTGCGGGCCTCTCCCCTCCTTAGAGCTGGTCGTTCTAGTCCCGCTGGTGAGCTCTGGTGAGTGAGAGCTCCAGTGTGTCATGAGATTCACACTTAGGCTCCTTCCTGTGTGTGTATGCCAGGAACTGTTAAAAAAACAGCACTCTTGCAGTATAATTTACATGTCATATAATTCACTCATTAGAAGAATACGGTTCAGTGGTCTTAGCATAGTGATAGCCATTCCGCTGTCCACATTTAATTTCAGAACACTTTTGTCAGCCCAGAATGAAACCCTGTTCCCATTAACAGCCGCTCCCCATTTGTACCCTTGGAAAGGTACAATCTCCTAATCTCCTGACCTGCTTTCTGTCTCTGTGGACTTCCCATTACCGGGAATTCTGCAGATTTTGTTCCATAGATATGGGACTGCACAACATGTGGTCTTTGTGTCTGATTTTGAGGTTCACCACATTCTACCACAGAGGAACATCTTAACCCTTTTTGTTGCCAAATATTAATAAGTGGCATTCTGTTCAGCAGTTGATGGACACACTCGGGTTGTTTCCATTTTTGGGTTAGTATGAATAAAGCTGTGATCAATAGTTGTGTACAAAACTTTGTGTGGATGTATGTTTTCATTTCTCCTGGATCTGTTTCTTGGAGTGGAATTGTTAGGTCATATGGTAACTCCGGTTAATATTTTGAAGATTTATTAGACTGTTTTCCAAAGTAATTGTGCCATTTTGTGTTTCCATTGGCAATGTATGAGGATTTCAGTTTCTCCATATTATCTCCAGTACTTGTTATGGTCTTTTTTTTTTAATTATAGCCATTTTAGTGGGTGTGAAGTGGTATCTCATTGTGGGTTTGATTAGCATTTCTCTAATGAGCAGCTACTGAGGATCTTTTCATGTGCATATTGGCCATTTATATGTTGTTTTTGGAAAAATGTCTATTCAGATAATTTGCCCATTTTTAAAGTGTGTTATTTGTCTTATTATGAAAATTTAAGAGCTCTTTATGTATTCTGAATGAAGTCTCTTATCAGATACATGATTATAGAGTCTATGGGTTGTCTTCTCACCTTATTGATGGTATTGTTTGACATGCAAAAGTTTAAACTTTGATGAAGTATGACTTACCCATTTTTTCTTTTATTGCATGCTTTTGTGTTGCATCTGAGAAACCACTGCCGAACCCAAAGTCAGGAAGATTTACTATAATGTTAGGCAAGAGTTTTAGCTTTTACATTTAGATCTAGATCTGTGACTCATTGTGTGTTAATTTTTGTGTATGGTGTGAGAGGGGTTCAATTTCATTGTTTTGGTTACTCTATGTTCCTTGAATTGCCATATGAATTTTCAATCAGTTTGTCAGTATTTGCCACCAAAACAAAACAGCTGGAGAGGTGAAAAATGGTCAGATTCTGGCAAGATTCAGTAAATAGCAGTGGCAGGATTTGGGACCCAGGATGATCCCCAGTGATTGTGCTCAAGGAGCTGATTACTGAGACTGGGGAAGGAAAAGCTTGAGTCCTGTGAGAAGGTGTTATGAGCAGGGATGGGGTTGGAAGAGGAGTCCATGGCATGGCAGATGGGCCAGTGAGTGGAGCAGCAAGAACCTTTACGGTGATGGAATAGAAGCTTGGGATACAGGGCGAAGTGGGGAGCACTCACGGGTCAAGGAGGGAGGGATGTGCAGGACAATGGGGATGTGGCATAGACATTAGTGGTGACCCTCCACTTGCTGTAGGTGGAGGACAATTGGAGTGGAGAGTGGGGAATAAATTCAGCAAATTTGAGTTCCTTAAGAAACGTGGTTGTGAAGGGGGTGGGGATGCAGAGGTAGTGGGGCTGGGGTGTGGAGTCCAGACAGATTATGTTCTTTAAACATGGATACCTCAAGCTTCTGAAAGGTTGAAAAGGCCCAGGAAGGGTCCAGGTTAGAGGGAGTGATCAAATATTCAAGAGGAATATGGGACATGGTTGATACTCTAGGGACCCTTTAATCAGTAGTGGGAAGGAGAGGATATCAAGCCCAGATGGAGAGATTGGCTCAGCTGGGATGCAAGGCCTCCCTTCCTATGTTGGGGATGGAGAGGGGACAGAGAAGGGCTGTCATGAGGGGCTGACATATCCCACTAAACAGTGAGAATCTCTGACGAGTTTGTGTCCGTGGGGGTGGGGGGACATGGGAGAGGCCAGATGTGGGTTGTCTCCATGTGAAGACACTTCCCTCTTTACCTGCTGGGTGAGGGGCAGGTAGGAACAGCTTCTGGCTCCAAAGGCTGCCTGTGGTTTACCAGACACAAAACCTAATGTGAAGACTCTGAACACATCTAGGCTTTTTGCAATTACCACTTGACCCTTTGCTCAGGCTTCTTGTCATCTGTTCTTATTTTGGGGTGGGTGAGGGAGGGTTTGAACTGAGGAAGGTGTCAGGCTGTCAGTGGTTTGGCAGGACTAGAGGGAGAGTAGTCCAGGAAGCCTCTAGGAGGACATACCCTCCCTCCAGGAGTCTGTGGGGTTGGAAGTGGGCACAGAACACCAGCGTCTGGAAGGAGAAGTGGATGCCATCTGTGGGTTCCTAGATGGGCCACCTGGGGGTGTCCCCAGCTGTGGGAAGGAGAATGTGCTCTGGCTCTAAGGTTTCCTGCTGCCTTTTCAGGGGCCTGGCTGGGCTGGCTGCAGGTCTGCAGTGTTCTGAGTTGGGGTGGGTGGGTGTCATTAGTAGAGGGATAGACCTGGCTGTCGCCTGGGTCATGGCTCTAGCCTAGTAGAAGGAGAGGACAACTGATGGGTCAAGAGATTTTCTTCCCTGAGGACCCAGATGTATCTGCTAACAGGCTGTGTTACTTTCCTGAGCTTATCTGTCTGCCAGAGTCCCATAAAAGTGAGTTTGGGGACTCTGTAGAGATAGATGTTGGGGCAATACAGAGCGGGCAGGGAGCACAGTGCCAGGTCCCAAAGATGGGTCCTGGCCAGTGACACTGTCCTTGCCACCTGCTCCTAATCGGCTTGTTTGTCATCTGTGTCTATGAGTAAGGTTTCAGAAGACCTCATTAGAGACCCAAGAACCCAAAGAAAGCACCCGTCTTGAGGAGAATGTCTTCCTCACTTGCAGTTCCTGGTAATAAAGGAGGTGATATTCTCATGCATTCACTACATGCCAGATGCCGAGGGGCCACTTTCTGCACGTGCTCTAAATCCCCTAACGCTTCTTCCCTCTGCTTCATGTGCAGGTGAAGAAGGTGGCTTGCAGGTCAGGTGTGGAGCAGGTCCCCGTCCATCCCCGCCGCCTTCTGAGTGTCCACTGGCAGCATGACTTCTAGAAGGGGCATCCTGATGGGACCCCTGTGTCTCTGTGCAGGGCCTTCCTCTGGCTTGGAGACTCTGCAGTTGTCTCGTGTGGGGGGTTCCATGTGCTGCTTCTGTGCAAGCTGGGGAGCTGGTTGTTCAGTGTGTCCAGACAGGAGGGGTCTTGTCTGTGGTAGGGCCCAACTACACACAGCCCCCAGCAGGGGACAAAGGGGACAAAGAGGGCCTGTGGCCGTTGCCCAGCAAAGGAGAAGCACTGCCATACTTTACGGGGCTTCTAATAGTGACAATAGTTTGCTGCCAAAAATTCCCCAGGAAAAGGAAGGAATTGCGTCAAGGTAAAGGTGGGTCCTGGTAAATGAAGTTCTGACCTTGGGGTGTGTACGTCTTGCTTTACTTGGCTCTGTGTCCTGTGGGTGTGGGCTAAATGCATCACTAGGATGCTGTTTGGCTCTCTTGCCCAGAGGAGGCAGGAGTGGATGTTTAGAGGTGGTGATGCTGGAGCAGATGTTCTGAAGACCCCTAGTACTTTGCCTGAGCTGATGCGTGGCTGCAGAGAATTCCATGGGTCTCTACTTCCAGACCCCCAGGGGCAGGTGAGAGTATCACAGAGAAAACTAGAGGCCCCTTCACAGAGACTTGCAGTTCATCTTGGCTGGGCTTCCCTGGGAAGCAGGAGAGACCTAGGGCAGAAAGAGCTTGGCCCTGCTCAGCTTCTCAGGTACCCTGCTGGGATATGAGGAGCAGAGAACAATCCTGCTTCTGCCAAGATCTTAGGATCTTATGTCCTTTCCTCCAGCTGTCAGTGAGACATGCCCCAGTTACCTCATATTTTTACATATGTTATCGTGACAAGAAATTCCACTTGAGCCTTGCAGATCAGCCCCGTGTGCAGGGTTCTGCAGTGTCTTCTCTCCTGGGAGGTATGTGTATAAAGTGAACCCCACCTACTTTGCGACCTGGGGTCTTCCAGCTTCCACTGCCACCAGAGATGCAACTAAAGTGTGACAGGTGATTCTTGATTGCCTCCTAAATTTCCTCTCTTCCACCCCCTGGGGATGCTTCCTCCTCCACCCTCACCTGTTTGTTTGCGGCATCCTCTTTGTGAGTTCAGGGCAATCCCCCCCCCCCCCCCCCCCCCCCCCCCCCGCCCAGCATAGGTTTGGGAATGTGAATACCCCGCGGGTGGCCTGGCCCCACTTCAGAGTGTGCTCATGACTGCTGGGCACCCTCCTGGCCCCAGGAAGAGCCTTACTGCTCACACTTCCCTGGTCAAGGCCAGTCCTCGCAGGGTCCCCTGCAGGTGACTCAAAGCTTAGTGAGGGGCAGGCACACAGTAGGTGCACACAGTAGGGGTCAAATCCTGGTGGTTTTACTCATTCCTTTGAAGACCTTGCATTAGGCTGTCTCCTTGACAACCAATCTGCTTCCCTCTGTGTCTGTGCTCCTTGAGGTCACAGGAGGCCCTTTAATGGGATGGAGACATTTTCAGACAAGAGGATGCTCTGGCTGGAGCCACAGGGCTGTCTGGGGCAGGAGTGGTGGAATTTTAGAAAAACAGCATTTGGAGTGCGCTCGTGAGGGGAGAAAAGATAACGGGCATGACAGCACTGTGCTGACCTACCTTCAGCAGAATCCAAACTTACTTCTAGAGAGAAGCAGAGAGCAGAATGCAGAAATACTCATTTCCTGTTTTTATTGTTGGTTACTTAATGACCTTCCTTTGAAAAGCTGCAGTTGTAGAAAGCTAGTTGTCATGGAAACAGGGAGTGCCATGCAGGGAATAGGCATTTCTTTGTCATGTCCAGCTGATGCCTTCAGCCTCTGCTTAGACACATGAATTTATGTGAGAAATTAAATGTCGACTGGAGACATTGCCCTGGAGAGAGGCAGAAAGGAGAGGAAAGATGGCGAGGACCAGGGCAGAGGGAAGGCAAAGCAGGCAAAGTGTTGGACTGGCACCAGCCCCCTGGTTGGAGTGGCTGCTCATGGAAACCACACCCACTGGAGGCAGGTTCCAGGAAGATGGTGCAGGAATGTAGGGTGCTAGGAGCCTCTGAGCATCCCAATCATAGACCAGTTTTCTTCAGAGAGCTCCTGTCCCTTGTCCCTGGAACAGCCACGGGGCCGTGACATTGTGTGTCTTTCTGATGGATTCCAGAAAAGAAGGTTTACATTAATGCTTTGGAAAAGAGTAGTCCAGGTTTTCCCTTTTCTCCCCTTGAGCTGGCACAGCTGCCTTCATTAGGTTTTCTTTTTCTGACCCTCAGAAAATGAGTTCCGGGGTGAGCTGCTGAGTCAGAGGTGGACACAAGGAGACAAAGCCAGCAACTGCAAGACCTCGAGGCTCCTCCTGGGCAGACGCAGCAAGGTGAGGCGCCTGGAGGGCAGCCCCTGCCCTGCCACACCTCCCCCCCACCCCCACCCCCAGGTCTGGGCAGGGGTCCTTCTCATTTCCAGGCATGGGCATGGAAGTGACTTTCAGTCTGGTCACATCAGTCTAGAGAGAGGGTAAGTGGGGGCTAGGACCATCAGTGATCTGGTCACTGTAAAATTAAAGGAAGAAAAATGACTCTGAACAGAGTAAAACTAAAATATGACAACAGACTGTCACTTCTGGCCAGGTCCCTGCTCTGGATCTGGTCATACCTGGGCTGCGTCCATAGCTGTTGCCCAGGTAGGCTGAGAATCCTTGGTAGACTTTCTCCTTGGTATGTTGATCATGTTTATTTCCATCTTCCCAAGTGGAGGTAGATGGTACATGCCCTTCTCATACCTTCCTAGAACTCAGTGATGGAGGTGACTCAGGGTCCCTGCCTCCCCAGGGATGCTCCCAACCCAGGGTATCCCATATGCCTACAGCCACACCAAGCCTCCAATTCCAGAACTTCCCATGACATACTCTGGATGAAGCTGGATTTCCAAGATCTGGTGACCCTCAGAGATGGAAGTAAAAGTGACAACAGGCTTGTGGGCATTCCTTCCCAGACCTCAGATTCTGGTCTCTCATTTTCCTGACATGGAGATGGTCCCCAACAAAGATCCAAGCCATGATGCAGGCCATGGCCACCCAGATGTGATGGCCCAGCGAGTAGTCTGGAAGGGCTACAAAGTTTTAGGTGGCTACTTCACTTGAGGGTGCTTGTAGTTTGCTCTTAAAACCCAACACTTTTGCTTTGAATGTGGTGACTAGAATATATGTTCTAATGGGTCTCTTGTAGCACCCTGTTAAGTACCTCCACTCCCGCTATTATTCCTGTAGGGTTATCACTGCTATGCTGAGCCATGTTGGAGCCTGAGGCAAAAGGAAAAGTCAGTAAATGCTGATCCTATCTTTCTTTACATTTTTAGTATTTTTTACATCATGTATTTTGATGTTTTGATGTTTTAAAGTATCACATTAAACTGTTACTTATCTTGTTTTTTTTTTTTCCACCTTAAATTTGCCTTCTTCATTTGCCCCTTTCCAGTGCTGAGCATTCAAACAGAGATATTGTGACTGACAAAGTTATTTGATGTGAGGCCAGGGGCTCTGGAAAACATGTATCTACAATTGTGGGATCTGTGTAAGGGACAGATAGGAAGGTTGCTGTCCCCCTGCGGCTCCAGCTGACAAGCGCAGAGGGTGTTAGGACTTGCTGTGAGCAGCCTGGTGGCCCCTGCTCAGGCTTTCCTGGCAACACTGGCTGTTTCACAACTGCCCCATTAGAGAGTCTTACTTCTAGTTTGGGCCTGAATTACTGTTCTGAGCAGAGAAGCTAAGATGCCGGACAAGGAGGGAGGATGTTCCTTTGACAGAGCGGATTTCCAGAAGGACTGTAGGGTGGTATGTGCTGACTGAGGAGGCTGGGGAGACCAAAGCATGGGAGCAGTGGAGGCCATGGGAGAGCAGAGTGCCACACAGCAAGTGGGGACTGGCTTTACATGGCTTTACATGGTGGGGGTGGGGTGGCGGAGCCTCAGTTCCTGGAGGGTGGTGGGAGCAGAGGAGTCCTGTGTGAGTGGGTGGGTACTCATGGCTTGGTTTGCTGTGTGCCTCTGGCTTCAGCACCAGGCATGTGGACAGCTCAGAGATGGGCTGTGAAGGGGCTGTTAGAAAAGATTAGGTGGTTGTGGGTTTGGGGAAGGTGCTGGGCGTTGAGCTCTTTATTTTTATTTTTTAACTTAAGGAGAAAAGGAATAGGTGTTGATGGTAGGTACTTAAACTTCCTCCTGACCTTCAAGAATGAAACATTTGGGCCCCAATCACATAATATTGAATGGAGGACTCCAGGTATGAATCCAGGAGAAGGTTGATTGCATGGACGGTTAGCAGCCCTTCCTCCTGACAAGGGAGGGAGGTGCCACTGGGCATGGCCTTTCTGGCCTGCTTCACTGGATGTTACTAGATTCCTACACTTGGGTAGGTAGATATTCCATTTGTGTTGGAGCTTTTTCTTTTTTTAATGTTTACTTATTTATATTTGAGAGAGAGAAAGAGCAAGAGAGCACAAGCAGGGGTGGGGCAAAGAGAGGGAGGCAGAGAATCCAAAGCAGTCTCCGAGCTCTGAGCTGTCAGCACAGACTCCAACACAGGGCTCGAACCCACAAACTGCGAGATCACGACCTGAGCAGAAATTGGACGCTTAACCAGCTGAGCCACCTAGAAGCCCCTATGTTGGAGTTTTAAACAGTTGGACCCAGACATGGCTGCTTTATCAGAGTGTCTACTATATTACTATAATTTTCTAAAAATTTATTTATTTAGTTATTTTTAATTTCCAGTACAGTTAACATACGGTGTTATATTTAAGGTGTACAATGCAGTGATTCAACAATTCTATGTGGTACTCAGTGCTCATCATGATAAGTGTACTTTTAATCTTCTTCACCTATTTCACCCATTCTCCCCCTCCCCCCAATGCACCTCCCCTTTGGTAACTACCAGTTTGTTCTCCATAGTTAAGAGTCTATTTTTTGTTTCTTTGTCTGCATATAATTAAAAAATTTTTAAATGCTTATTTATTTTTGAGAGACAGAGAGAGACAGAGTGCAAGTGGGGGAGGGGCAGAGAGAGAGGAGGACTCAGAATCCGAAGCAGGGTTCAGGCTCTGAGCTGTCAGCACAGATCCCGACAAGGGGCTTGAACTCACGAACCATGAGATCATGACCTGAGTTGAAGTAGGATGCTTAACCAAGTGAACCACTCAGGCACCCCTGTTTGCATACAATTTTTAATTTGGGGTTGGAGTGAGCCACAATTCCCTGCCCAGAGATGTTAGGAGAACCCCTCCCAAGACATGTGCTAGATAATGCTCCATGGGTTATCCTTTCTACAAACCAAGGCAAAGTCTGCTCTATTCAGCTGCCAGTAGGTCGAACAATGGGTGGATGTCAGGAGAATTTCAGACATGCATTTGGACACCCCCAAAGAGGCGACAGAACTATAATTTCAAGGAACCAAGGGTGCTGTGGTAGCCATGGTGGGGAGCAGGGGTGTGGGCATGTGATTTAGCCTCACATATCAGAGAATGGAAAGCAGAATGTGTGCAGAGGGTTCCTGAGGTAGTAGAACCTATACACCTTTGAAGAAGAAAGCTGCTCTTCGGGCTGACTCTTGATCTGTCATACAGGTATGTGCTCAAAAGAACAGGAAGCCAGGAAGATTGTGCAGGTAGGCAGCAGCATATGGGACTGGCACTGGGGGTTCTGGAGGATTCTATTGGAAAGCTTGATGGGGAGAAGGAGCAAGGAAGACACTTTAATGCTGCTCCCAAATCCTTCGGTGAAGCTTCATCTCAGTGTTAGGTACATGGATCTGCTGGAAGGGCTTCACAGTGGTGATGTGTGAGTTGGGTTGACATTGCCCTTGGCTGTGCACAATTGAGAGAATAAAACAGCCCATATTGCCCCCCCTTCCCTCCCCTGGAGAAAGGGGACACTGGCAGATGCTGTTGGAGCCAATATGGTAGGTGACAGCCAGTTCCCTGACACGCCCCTGTTATGTCCCTCTGCCCTCCGCATCCCATGTCACCCCTTCCTTCCAGGCAGGTTTGCCTGTGGTCTCCTGGGAGTCAGTGAGTGCTCCCCTCTCTTTGTCTAGGTCTTCCAGCAGGGAAAACACCAAAATCCTCCCACAGAGACACTATAATCCATATAATCTTGTGGATTTAAAAAATTGTCCCAAGTCCAGTCTAATTTTCCAGCTTTGCTAGCTGTTGGAACACATTCTAAACAAAATGAACACTAACCTGTCTCTCCCTCCAGGCCAGGGGTGGGATGAATGTCCCCAGTGGTCTCAGGGGGTCTGGACCCCACCCAGCTTCAGGGTCTGGTCCCTATTTAGCCCCTTCCAACTGCTCCTGGCCACATTTTGCAGTTCCGGGATCTCAGACATGTTTCCAACTATTGTCGTTCATCTTTTCACCTGTCTGTCTGTCCTTACATAATATGTGCCGAACAGTGAATGAAGCCATGGTACCTGGCTCTGTATAGGAGAGGCAATGGCCTTGAAAGCATGAATGAATGAGCTTATTTCAGACTGAAGTGAGGGCCATGAGGGAAACGACAAGGCACAGAATGGAGAGTGAGGGGGAAAGGGTGGGAAAATGGAGGTGCAGGCCTGACTGTTGAGAGGCCACCCAGGGATGCTTCCTGCTTCCCAAGACTGGAGTACCTCCCACCCTGAAGCTATCATCCCTAAGACCCTCAGGTCTTCACTGATTCATTGAGCCTCCTCACTCCCACCCAGGCTCCCAAGTCTAAGCAGTTCCCTCCCTCTTGAGCTCTACTCTGCCACCTGGGTGCTGAGGCTGGCTCTCCTCCTACAGGGGCTGGGGGTGGGGGGGGTGCGGCAGGAAAGCTTCAGCATGAATTCTGTTCTTTGGCCCTTAGCCATCCATGCAGAAGGGCAGGGATATGGCATAGGGTGGAGAGGAAGGAGGCTGGAGTTGTGAATGCCTGGGAAGAGCCAAGAAGAACTGAGAGAGAGAGAAAGAGAAGAAGAGAGGGAGAGGAAGGATGTAAGAGAGAGAAGAGGGAGGGGCACCCCTTCAAGACCACCACGGATGCTCCTGAATGTGGGGGTGAGGGTGGGGCAGACCTGATCTCTGAGGGTAAAGGAGAAGATCGGCACGAAGTCTGTTAAGCATCATTGCACACCTCGTGAACAGTCTATGACTGGATGTTCTTGGACATTGAGAGTCTGCTCTCTCTGCTTTGTGACTGGCTGTGCGTCTGGGTTCTGAGTGCATTTCTGACAACCACAGCCTAAGAATCCAGACAAACCCATGGGTTTCAAGGCTGCATAATTACTGCATTTGCTTTTTTGGTTCCCAAGTTGATAAATGTCCAACTTAAGGAACTCAGTTTTGGCAATGCAGATAGGTCTTAAAAGGGGCTGGTCTTTGTAGCATGGTGTTGTGAGAACCATTGGTATTTAAAAAGAGCATACCTGATTAATCTTGACTTTACAAAAAAATACATTACAGAACAAAATAGTAACACCTTCTTGAATGAGACCCATTATATGGTACTAACAAAGCAAGTTAAAAGGAAGGGTGAAGAGACAATTCTCTTTGGTTAATGGATGTGGCAAAACAGGATGTATTTGCATTTGTAAATTATTCTCCTCCCATAGTTTTCCTATTGAAGATGGAACTACTGAAATATTTATTAGAGTGGAATGATGGTTTAAGGGGCACAGGGAAGCTGTTAGACATGCTCCTGGTGGCAGAATGAAGTTGGCTTATGGAAACAGCGCAGACAATGTTCTTGAGAGAGATCACTGCCCCACAGTGAGAGTGGGGATTGAGGTTGGCTTGGCTGTGACAAGGGGACCTTCTCACCCTCCAGGTGAGAGGCCATTCAGTTATTTCTGGGCTGTACAAAAATAGGGACTTGATTGGCTTGTGCTTGGAACAAATGGTTTTTAAAAATAAATCAGTGAACCACTGGGAAGTGTCTCATTGTCTTTGCACCAGTGAGTGGCCTGTCTTTGTGTGACGAGGGACAGAGGGCCCTGGGGGGCTGCCAGTAAGCCAAGCAGCACAAGCCTTGGCGGTGCTGGGCTGTATGGGCATCAGTTCTCCGTCTACAACACAGGGCGTGAGGCCAGAGGAGAACCCACCTCTGAAGTGCTTTCAGTTCTCCAGGAAGGAAAACAACGTACGTAAATCGTAAATCAAGTGGAGCTGGTTTTATCACAGCTTTGCCCAGATGCTTCCGAGGCAGCCACCACTGCTAGTTTCAAACGGCTCAGAAATCAAAGTCTCCCTGCTTCGTTGTTGATGTCCCACGTCATCGGGTCTCACAGATTCATCCTCATATTAAAGAGCTAACCCATTTTTCTTCCTGTGGTTGAGTTTTTTTCCCCCTTTTAAAATCAAAGCTACATGCACCGAAGAGAACTTCTCACTTATTGACCGTTTGATGCAGATAAATTGCAAATGGAAAGGTGCTCAGCAAAATGAATGCCACAGCTGTTAGCTTCATCAATGGGAGCTCGCAGTTTGCAAGCAGCGCCCATTACGCATCCCTGCAACTCTCTCTATTCTCTGCTCTTTGAATAATTTATCTGCAGGAAATCCAAATTGCCAAGGCACGCTTTAACCTAGCAGAATGATTGCCAATTTCCTTGGGAAAACTGACAAAAAAAAAAAAAAAAAAAGAGCTGTAGATTGCATTTCAGCTGAAAGCAGGCGCCCGGCAATCAGACGCATTAGCTCCATTGTGCGGCCTACATCGGAAGGCATTGCGCTCGGGCTCAGTGCAGATGACATTTGAAGGCTCATAAATGTAATGAAGTCCCTTTGACACCTGCTCCTCTCTTCACTTTAAATATGAGTCATTGGTCCACGGGGAACCTCTGCTTTAAAAATAGAGATTATAGTAATTGTCTTCCAAGCTTTTGGAAGGCTGTAATAAACGCAGAGCTCATGGCACCGTGGCTCTGCAGCCTGGGGTCGACAGGTTGCATAAATTACCCCAGGTTTTGATTTTTCTTCCTTAACAAATCACATAAATCACTGCATGTTAGTGCCACCGGGCGGGGGGGAGGTTCACTTTGCGAATTTTGTCTTACCTCTTGGGGGGATTCCTTCTCTTCCTTGGAGGGTGGTACCTCAGCACTTGTCCCTTGCAGGTCTTTAGGCCCTACAGCCCCACTTTTGTAGCCCTTCCTTGCTTTCTCCTGCTTCTCTTCCCACTGTCTGGCTTTCCCTTTGACGACCTCGGCTGCGGCCTGGGACAGGTGGCGAGCCCTGTGGGCCCTGGCTCTCCTGGAGCCTCCTGGGGCTCCTGGGGTGCCTGGGGTTCATCCTGCCAGGCGGAGGTCCCTCCCCACCGGGCCTCTCTCCCTTGGAGACAAGGAATGTTTCAGGGGTCCACCCATCTCCTACCTCTTCATTACATATCTGCCCAGATTTGTCTAGGTGACATAGGTCCAAGATCCTAGGTGATGACCTGTAGCCCCTGGGGGCGTCCCCCACCTCAAGCCTCTCTGTGACCTTTGTCCCCAGGCTTCACCCTCCTGTAGGCTCTCCCTCGACTCCCTCATGGGACTACACAGGCAGTGTTCCCCTTGGAAGTTAGCAGGGGGCAGGGAATGTGGGGTATACTGATGGGTTCGTGTGGGGTGGCCAGAGGATATGAGGGGTTCTCCACTGTGTGGGGTGCCCCATGCCCCTTGGGAAGCTCTACTCACCCTCTCCTGGGAGAAGGGACATCCCTGGGAGGGTGGACTGTGGGTCCTGTCCAGATGGCCCCTTGGCCTGCATTCCTGTTTTTAACCGGCTTTCACCTGAGACTGGTTCCCACCTCTAAAGCTGGGCTATATGGTACAGTGGCCACGGGCACTTAGCATGTGGCCGGGGACACTGAGATGTGCTGTGAATCCAGGAGACATGCCGGGTTTCTCAGAGTTAGCATAAAACAGAATCCAATTCATAATTTTTTATACTGATTACTGTTGAAATGATGTTTTGGATAGGTTAGGCTAAGTAAAGTTTACTATTAAAATCTGCTTCATGTTTCCTTTTACATTTATAACATGACTATTAGAACATTTACAGTGGTGTCATAACTTGCATTTCATTTCCCCAGGGTGGTGGTGCCTTGGCGGCCCCTGTACCTCTCAGAGCACACGCTCATGGAGTGTAGGAGCACACACTCATCGAGCATAGGAGCACACACTCATTGAGTGTCCCGTCTCACGTTAGGGAAGGTCTGCTCAGGCTGCCTGTCCTTGGGCTCTCCCTGGGACGGCACAGTAAAAATCGAAGTCATTCATTTCTGGACACTTTGTGGAGGCCTGTTCTAGTCCCAGCCACCTGTTTCTAAGAGGATGATCCCAGTGTGGTAAGGCACTCACTCCTGTGGGAAGCCGGGCTCTGGGGCCCAGTGGGTGACCTGCCATGGTGCCTTAGCACCTGCCACCCCCCGTGAGTGCTGGGTGGAACCCTCAGCCTTGCCAGGAGGCCATATTCTATGAGACCCTAACATTTGTGAAGAGCTGGTGGGTGGGGTAGGGCTCCTGCCTGAGGTTCCTGCTCGGGTGTGTGTGGGGCAGTGGGAGGGCTGGGAGCAGGAGGCAAGGGACACCCCCCACCCCCCGCCCTTGACTGGTGGTCTCTGTCCTGAAGCACCTCCCCTGTACCTGTTGCTCCTGGTCTCAGGCCTCCCCCTCCTCGGAGCTCACTCCTTGTCTTTCTGTGTCACAGATTCACCTTCACCAGTAAAACTTGAGCCAGAAAACGGCTGGAGGTCCAGTGTGGCCCTCGAGGGGTGGTTCTGTGCTGGGTTTCGGTTAACATCACAGTTGTTTTTGCTTGCAGATGAGCTTAGAACATGAGGATAAGCGGGCTCGTACGCGATCCAAGGCCCTCCGAGGTGAGTGCCGTCCCCTCCCAGCTGGGTCTGGCTGTGAGTCCCAGGCCCTAAAGCAGTAAATGTCACTTTCCTCAGGAAAACAGAACCCCACAGTGATGACCAGGCCCTGGGATGCTCCTCCCCTTATGCTGGGCAGTTGGGGTCCATGGGTCTGGTGGCTTCAGGCCTCTTCAGCTTCAAGGTGCCTAGGAGGGCTGCTGTGGGGCCCAGACAAAGCTGCCTGGGGTGGAGGTGAGGAGGCAGGCAGTCCCACAGAGTGGGGAAAGCAGAGCTCGCCCAGCAGACCTTTCTGTTTGGAACTGAGATGCTGCCAGGCTCCCGTCACCAGCCTCCTTGCCTCCCAGGACATCAGTCTTGGTGCTGGATGGCCATGGGCAGTTGTCAGATTTAACTGGCAGTGGGGTGGGGAGACAGGGAGCCAAGGCCCTGCTGAACCCTTGGCCAGCCTCACCTCCCTGACTCCATGAGCACACACGGGCCAGGGCTGCGTGTCCCCGTGCGTGGGTGGCCTTCACGGAGGGTCTAGAACACTGAGCTTCTCAGGTGAGCTGCCCAGTTGGACCCTGGTGCATGTTGCCCCCGGTGGCCTACATCATTGAGGGACCAGCCGCTCAGCCCATCTGTTCTCTCTGTCCAGCTTTATCTGCTGGGTCAAGTTTCCTGCTGGAAGCTGACTTCTAGCTGCAATTAGAGAAAGGGAAACCATCCTGGCCCCGAGGGCCCAGAGAGCCTGTATTAGGTGGGGCGTCTGACCCAGTCTGCAAAACTACCAGCCTCTCGTGGGGAGAGTCTGGCACAGCATCAGGTTAGAGGTGGCAGCTCGCTCTACTGGACCCTGCAGGACATACCAGGAGGTCAGGAAAGGACGGGGTTCCATTCTCACTGGGATTGCCTCCGCTTTTTATTCCATTTGTGCCATGAGGGCGATGTGCCTTTTCAATTCGGACTCCCACATGTGTTTCCCTGTTTCTCTCTTTCTCTCACCCAGTGCCCCCAGAGCCCACAGGTGCCGACCTCAGGTAAGAAAGGCTTTCTGCTAGCTCCCAGCATTGCGCATGCCTGTGACCCCGAACACCCAAAATGTCCCACACTGGGCACTTTGGACTGACCAAGCACACCCCTGGACCCCTTTCCTCCTCGCCATGAGTCCAGCTGTCTTCACCTTTCTCGGCCCTCCCTCCACCTCTGTCCTGGCCCTACCATGCAGCCAGCCTCGACACAGGGGCACAGATACGCTCGCATCTGGTCACCACCAGGCCCTGGTAGTCCCCATGGTCCCCAGCCAGCAACAAGGTGCTGTGTTAGTGGGCTCTCACAAATGCTTCTGTGTCTGGTGGTTTGGCCAGAGTTGAGGAAGCTGGCTGTCCAGGTCCCAAGTTTTCCGCTGACTCTAGATGCAGACAGTGTTTTTGTGTGTTGGTGATCTTGTAATGGCTTAGCCCTGTGACTTTCCAGATTCTAGGTCACGTCTCACAAGGCATGAGCACCCTGAGGAGGAAGGGAGGACAGCCTACTGCGGAGATTTGCTGGGTCAGGGCAGAGGGGCCAGGCTCTCCTCCCCAGAGGTCGACTTGCCCTCACCTGCTTGCTTCTGTCCTGGGCTCGGCTCCTGGGGCTGTGGGGGGTGGGGGTGGGGGAGGCCAGAGAGAAAGCCGCCCCAGTGCTTGTGTGTAAGGACTGCTCCCCCAGCACAACCCACACATCCTTTGGACTTGCGACTCTGTGGGCCTGGGCTCTTCTGGTGCCAGCCCTCAGTGCTGTTTTGCTCAGACAGCGCTGATGACGTCCTGCAACCAACCAAGAAAATCAGCCCCTAGTTCTCCCCACCTTTTCTGAGGAGGGGTAGTGTCAATGTGTTCTGGCTCAAACATGAGAGAAGAAAGGGAAGTGATGTTGTTGAGGGTCCCAGTGTGTCAGGTGGGCACCAGGGGCCCCATTTAATTTTCACAAATTTCGTGTAAGTCGAAGCCAGGCTTGGACTGCAGCTGAGGTCACCTGCCAGAGGCTCATCCTTGGAGGAAGGAAGGGCTCCAAGCCCACCCTCTTTCCAATAGCAGCTCTGGTGCTGAGCACACCACAGAGCCCCCAGTGCCCCCTGCACCCTGAGACGGTGGGCAAGGACTGTATCGGCTTGGTGCTCCGTCCATGCTCAAGGGCCACGGGTGACAACCACACCCCAGGGGGGGTTTCTGTGATCTTCCAGACTCCCAGCTGGGGACAAACAGAACAGTCTAGTTCCTGAGGGTCAGTGATGTTCCTTCCCTGCTCTCTCTGCCACCAGCCTGGAACAGTTCTTCCTACGTAACTGCATCAATCCAGGGCATCAGCGCTTCTCAGTTCTTAGGGGGAAAGAGTCTCACTAAACTGCACAAGCCTGGGGCCAGGACTGTCATCGTCGTCTTCTTCTTCTATTTCTTCTTCTAAATTTATTTTGATTAAAAAATTTTTTTTCAATGCTTATTTATTTTTGAGAGACAGAGAGAGACAGAGCATGAGCAGGGGAGGGGAGGAGACAGAGGGAGACACAGAATCCGAAGCAAGCTCCAGGCTCTGAGCTGTCAGCACAGATCCCGACTGGGGGGCTTGAATCTCACCAACTGTGAGATCGTGATCTGAGCCGAAGTCAGACGCTCAACTTACTGAGCCACCCAGGCACCCCAGGACTGTCTTATTCTTCACCAGACCTGTTGATGAGTGGCTTTTGCCAGCCAGGGAAAGGAGAGGACCCCAGAGTGTCCCAGCATCCCTCTAACTGTTGAGGCTATAAGTTGGTAACAGAAAGGAAGGGGCACAAAGGGAGGCCACACACTCAGAGCCCAGGTGTGTGGCGATCTCTGCTATAGCTGCACAGCATAGTGTTGCTCTTAGGACACGGTTCCCAGTGCTATTATTGTCCTGTTTGTGAAGTGGGGAAACCGAGGCTCAGAGGGCTAAAGTTTGTCCAACCACAAGAGCAGAATCACACACTCCACTGCTCAAAGCCCTAGCCTCGGTCACAGGGTGGGAGGGTGAGGGTGGAAAGGCAGCCAGACCAGGCCGATGGAAGCTGCACAGAACACGCTTTCCCTGAGCACAGGGTTAGCTCGCTGGAGGGGAGGTGCCCTCTCTGATGGGTGGACCAGTGGATGGATGCTCAAAGGGGCAGGGGCACATGGTGAGAGCTGGTTTCCAGGAGGAGGTACCACTTCCCCTGGGCCGTGTGACGTTCAGTGGGGACATCTTCAGGACAGTGAAGGGGAGGAGGCTGGGCATAGCACCTGAGGAAGCTCTGGGGTTTGGTAATAGCAGTTAATTTTGGCAACAGATGAAGTTATGGCGGCAGTTGGAAAGGCAGATCCAAAGGGCTGGGTATTCTCTCATAATTCTGCAATAGCAGAACCAAAAATGACTCTGAAAATAGATTTGTTTTGAAATATTCTCAGAGAGGACCCAGCCAGTGCATGGGAGAGGGTTGCGTGAACACCTTCATTTTTTATGTGGTCTCAACCTATTTACTTGGTGATAGTGAGACCCTTATATTTTTTAGTGGGGAAACTGACTAACGCATTGATGTCTGCTAGCAGCAAGGTCTTCGGCAATTCTTCCGGTTTTGGGGAATGGCTGCTTGGAGTGAAATGGAGAGGTCTATGCCAAAAAACTGCCCATGTCCTGCCGGGAAGGTGCCAGTCACTCCTGTGTTCACAACCGTACACCGGCCGTGAGCTACACGTGGGGTTGTGATCTGTGGTGCCCTCGTGGCTCTCACCCCTTTATTTGCACGTCAGCCGCCCTAGGCACCTTTGTGCCACAAGAATGGGCAAACGCTGCAAGCCAGGACTTCTTCCCCCTCTGGCACGGCAGCGGCTGTGCTGCCTAAGCAGAAGAGACCCCCGTCCTGGTGAGGTGTACACGAAAGACGCCAGCACAGGGAGAGAACTCACTGGGACCTGGAAGAGAAACGTTGTGATGTTAGATGAAGTCATGCAGCATCACTGGAAGGGGGGCTGCGTTAGGGTGAAGCTCCACCTGGGAGCCTCGCCACACGGATGAGGGAATGATGCCTCCCAGAACTTGCTGCCATCCCCTGCTCCGGTCTGTCTCTTCCCCAGCTCACGCAGAGCTCCCAGGAAGCTGCTTGTTCTCGGAGCAGTGGCATGGCGGCTGTTGTGATGAGAGCAGAGCAGAAGGTTGGCAAGGAGTGGGTGAGGCTCTCATCGCCTTCTCCTGCCTCTGGAGCCCACTTTGCTGCTCCATGCCCTGAAGTTAACACCGAGCGCCCAAGAGAGAGCAAATGGATCTGGTGTTTTTCCCCTTCACGTTAGTGAAGAACCAATAGACACTTCATTTGTGTCTTGGTCTGGGCCCATCTGCCGTCACACAACTTCAGAGTGACTCTGCTAGAGGCGACGGCTAGTGTGAAGTTGGGGCACCCAACTCCTCTGCAGACGGAAGCGGTTGGACCCCTTCTGGAGCCGCCTCCAGGTTCCAGGAGAGTTGCCCATCTGTCACCACTGCACCCTGGTTCCCACCCAGCCCACCTGACCTCAGCTGAGGGCCTCCTGTGAGCCAGTGGTCAGCTCCTGCCTATGGGACAGATGGGAGTGGGGGCGGAGTTCTCCACCTGTCTCCAGGGGGCTGGAGGGAGGCCAATCCCTTGGAGGAACGGGAGCTGAGTGTGGGGCTCCAGCTGGGATCTGGCTCCTCCTGGCCTCGGCCTCGGCCTCGACTTCCCTTGACACCTGTTGTCTATGTTCAGACACCTCAGAGCGGTGGCCCGGACCCTGCTCAGTGCTGACTGTGAGTAGGCAGTCTGTAAGCCTTCCTGACCATCTCTCCGTCTCTGCCACACTCAGGGAGCCTGGGGGGTTCAGGGACAGGGTTTGGCTGGGTCTTCCTCATCCCACATGCTGGGAAGAGGCTCCAGATGCCTGGAGCTGGTGCTGCTTCCACACTCTGGCCCTGAGCACCCTCTGGGCCTCAGCGACGCCACGCTGGGGAAGCTTGTAGGGGAAGCTGTGTGAACTGGGAGGCATAGGCTGCTGGCGTTGCAGCCCCTGGGCTTTGGTCAGGTCTCACGTTGCCCTTGTTGGACATTCCCTTGGCTGCTGCGTGGGGGGCAGGGGCGTGGGGGTTCCAGCCTCTCCTCCCAGAGTGGCCCTCACCTGCTCCACACACGTGGGCTCCCAGCCTATCCTGCTCCGTTTAGGCTAGAGGCCAGGACTCTTCTGAACTGGCGGGTGGAGGTGTGGCTTGGAGCTGGTGACGTGTTTGGGGGCAGTGCCAGTGGCCTGCAGGCCTCCACGGCAGCTGTCACATAATTGCCTGATTAACTCAGTGATTAATCGGCTAATTGGGACCTCAGCTTCAAATCCCCAATAACAAGGACCTTTTGTGAAAAGTCTCAAAGCTAGCTCTTGAGAGAGTGAAAGCAAGCATGGGGCATAGATTTTAGAATAGACAGGCTGGGGGCAGCGCTAAGTCCTGTCTGTCTGGAAAGGAAATCCACGACGAAATGTGGCACGTCTTCCCTCCCTGTCTCCCATTCTCTCCCCACTTCCTCCCTTTCCTCCTTTCCCCTTCTTCCCTTTCTCCTTTCCTTTCTGACTTTTAAACCCATGAAAACCAGCACTGAGATCAGCCATGGTGGCCATGGGCTGCAGGGAGGGCCTCAGGGACACTGTTGCTTCCCCTTGCTACCCCGAGGGCTGTTGGTGAGCTCAGGGTGGGTGGGGCTCTGTCTCCACAGACTGTTCTGTTTCTCCCCGACCGGTTGATAAGTGTGGCCTGCGTGGCTACTTGGGCCCACAGTGCTCTGCAGTCAGGTCCGTGATCAATCAAATTAGAAACTATCAGGTGTGTCTAGACAGAAGTCTAGGGCCCTGCCCCTTCTGGGGCCCACCCCGTCCTTCCCTCGCCGGATCTGGGAGAGCCTGATCTGCGGTGGGGAGCTCTGACCCCGTGATGCCAATCCTAGATCTAAAACCTAAAAACAAGGTCTTCCTGTCTTGGGCACCTGGGGACGGCCCCTCCCGGGAGGAGCTCAGGTGCCCCTCCTCTGGGTGATCTTCCATGCTGTCTCTGTTTCTCCGGGCATCAATTGGCCATTCCGGACAATGAGGTGATGGCAGCTTCTTGCACTCTGTGGCTTGTGGATGTGCTCAGCGGCCCACAGGACCGTGGCCTCGCATGGAGCTGACTCTAGAAGTGGGTTGGGTGGCGTACCCTGTGCCCACGATCAGAAGTTTCCAGAGCTTTCTGGGGTTTGGTTCAGTGGGGAGACAGATGACAGTGGAGAGTGGGGAACTCCTGGGGGCCGCACCTTTAACCGCATTTCCTGGCTCCTGGGGGGGAAGCACGAGGCCCAGCGGCACCCCCACCCACATCTTATGGCAGTCTCTGGGTCACCAGCCTTCCTAGACTCACCTTCCTGCACCAGGCTGCAGGTTCTGGAGGAGGGTCGCAGCTGGGGGCCTGTAGCTTGGGCCAGGCCTGGATATTTACATAGAGCCGTTCCTGCCTGGAGGTACTTGCTTACTTTGCCAGGCCAAGGGCATGCCTGGCAGGGGCTGCAGGCCTCACAGCACCAGCGATGGCCATGGAGAAGCCCAGTGTTTCTGCTCTGCCCTTGGGCCAGCCTCAGGTGCTGGTTCTGGGGGCTCCACAGAGGGTCCTGTGTCCCAGCTGCTTGGAAGCCTGCAGTTCGCCTGCAGTGGGAAAGACTTATCCACAGAAAAAAGAAGCCATCTAGGAGGCGCCGATGTTGGAAGTCTTGGTCTCGTACATACAGATCTTTAATTAAACACACTCATAAAATTGTAATGAACCATTCGTTTATTTAAATGGGGTGAGTTATTTCATTAATTTTTAGCAAACTTCAAGCAGCCATTCTGAGACGCACTGTTTGGAGACAATCTTCTGCTCCTCAGGGTGAGGGCCTGGGGTGGGCGGGTCCTTCCACTGAGTGACCAGTCCTGCTTGTCTCCCCCCAGCTGCCCCACCCCAGGGTGCACCGGCTCAGGACACATCCGGGGCAAGTACTCCAGGCACCGCAGGTAAGGTAAGGGGGTTCCTGGGAGAGATGTTGGGCTGCTGGGGAGCTGGAACCCCACTCCTGGCCCTTTTGTAGATCTAGAACCTTCCATTTCCACCTGCGGCTGCTGAGGCCCGTGTGGTCATGCCATATCATGCCGCAGTCTCTCTGTTGGGGGCTGTAAGGCTGGATGAGTCCATGGGGGAGAGCTCAGAGCAGACCTCGTACACACTGGTGACCCAAATGACCTGGTTGTCACTGTTGTCATCCTGGGGTGTCAGCTTGACTTCAGTGGGTGAGGGTGTGCAGGGTCTGGAGGTGGAGAAGGAAGGGCCCCGGGGACCCTGCTGACCTGCTTGGTGGGAGGAAGCGGGCTGTGTCCGACAGAGGGTGTGAAGCAGAGCTGCCTGGGGCCAGTCCCCTCCCCCTCCCAACAGGGGGTGCCGTTGGGATGGGACTGCTGAGGTTAGGTCTCATGAGAGAAGCAGGAAATAATCTAAGTTTTTAATGTGGACAATTAATGTAAAATTTTAAACACATCAGCCTGCCAGTCTTGAATGTGGGGCTTCTGGCTTGGGTTGGTGATGAGACGCAAAGACAAACTTTCACAACAGGGAAAGGGGCTGCGGAGGGTGAGGGGAGGAGCCGGAGGGAGGACCCCCCAGGGGGTGTTGACAAGGTGGCCCTTGGCCTGGTCTCCTTCCTCCCAGTTTGCAGAGCTGCCCTCTGGCCAAGAAGAGGAAGCTGGAGGGTGCCCAGCCAGAGCACCTGGTGTCCAAGCGGAAGTCCCACCCCCTGAAGCTGGCTCTGGACGAGGGCTACAGTGTGGACACCGACGGCAGTGAGGATGCTGAGGTGAAGGACGCCTCTGTTTCGGATGAATCGGAAGGAACTCTGGAGGAGGACGAGGCTGAAATGTCAGGACAGGAGGAGATTCATCGTCCTGAACCAGCTGAAGGTGCTTTGTGGCTCTTTCTCCCCTGAAATAAAGGGCGCTTAGTGTGGCCCTGGAGAATCACAGCCTGTGAGTGGGGAGGGGGCCCACTCTGAGTTAGTGAAAGGGCTGCCGAGGAAGCCATTCCTGAGAACAAGCGAGGTCTTGTCCTGACATTTGTTGGGGCTTCCTGGAGAGGGGCCGGTACAGGGTGCTTGGGGGGTCTGTGGGCGCATCTCTGTGCGAACACTGTGTGTATGATTGTGGATGTGTGCCTATGTGCATATGAGAGATGGATGGACAGATGGACATGGGCTGTGCGTCTGTGCTTGGGGGAGGGTCTCATGTACAGCAGAGGGGGATAGACCCCACTCCGCTTGGCGCTGGGAAAGAATAGCCTGGGGGTGGGAGTGAGGGGTCTGCTTGGCATCAGATGAGACTCTGTGGGGGTGCCCAGGGAAGCCTGGAGCGGCAGGGGGAAATGAAGGGATTCCTTGTTTCACTTTCTTCCCTGTGGGGCTCAGCAGCACCAGCCTCGTTGGGGCACCCAGACTTTGGCAAATGCTGGTGTAAAAGTGTCCATGTCCCCCAAGAACGTTGGCAGACTACAGAACCCTGGGGGTGGGACTGAGACCTGAGGTCCAAATCCCCCAGCACCCCCCACCCCAAAGCTGCCTGTGTCTTCTGAACCTGCAGGGTCTGAGATGGAGCTTTATTTTGTTTTGGAGCCAACTCAGGGAGAGTCCTTACACTCACCTCCCTCCCGAGTCTTCGGTTGTGTCTCAAGCGGTGTGTGGCCCCAAGGGCTCTAGGTAGAAAGGACTAGCTTGCCTGCTTTCTTACAGAGGAGTGAGTTTGGGGTCTGGGCACCGGCCCTGGCTGGGCTCCTCTGGGAATGGTCAGACGGCAGGGCTGGCTCCTGCACCCTGGACACTCCTGCCGACTGTCCTCCAGGGCCTGTGTGTGGCGAACACCTGCTACGTCATAGCCATGGCAGTTAAGAGGTTCAACTCTGAGTCTTTTGAAAACATAAATTCATTTAGTACTTGCTAATTATGGAGCAATTAAAAAACCCCGATGGGTGCTTTAAGCTCCATCTTATGAGATGCAGGTTTACTTGATTTGAGAAAGTAAACATCGAGGGGAGGACCATTAGTAAAACATATCGGAGTGTTCCTCAGCTTCAAAGACAGCAGTGACGACTCCATCTAGGACCAAAAATAAGTTCACCGTGTCTCCAGGTCCAGGCAGAGGGGCTGGCAGAAATGACCACAGCCCCAGGCTGTGCTGGGACAGCCTGCCTCTTGTGCTCTTCACACTTGTTTCCGATTTTGTGCAGGAAGGAGCCCTGTCAAGCCCCACTTCGGATCCAACCCCGTCAGCAGCCCCACGGGCCCCACCAAGGGCAGCTACAGCAGTTATCAGGAGATCATCGCCACTTCTCTCCTAAATTTGGGCCAGATTGCCGTAGAGACGTTAGTTGGGGAGGATTTGGGTCAGGTGGCCAAGCCGGGCCCCGGTGTTGTGCACCTGGTGCAGGAGGAGGCCGAAGAAGGGGCCACCAGTGATGAGGGAGAGAAGGACGTGTTCATCCGGCCAGAGGATACAGAGGAAGTCATGGAAGTCGCCAGGGAACGCTCCCAGGAGCTGGGTCCCCAGTCTGGGGAGGGCATGGTCAGCGAGGAGTCAAGCAAGATGAAAGTCAACCTGGGTAATGAGGAGGAGGAGGAGGAGGAAGAGGAGGAGGAGGAGGAGGAAGAGGAGGAGGAGGAAGAGGAGGAGGAGGAAGAGGAGGAGGAGGAAGAGGAGGAGGAGGAAGAGGAGGAGGAGGAGGAAGAGGAGGAGGAGGAAGAGGAGGAGGAGGAAGAGGAGGAGGAGGAAGAGGAGGAAGAAGTAGCCGCTCCCGATGTGATCTGTCAGGAGGATGCCCCCCATGCCCCCACCCAGAAGGCCCCGGAACCCCGGCACCCAGCATCTCCCAGCCCCAAGCCCGAGTACTCTGTCATCGTGGAGGTGCGCTCTGATGATGGCAAGGACGAAGACTCGCGCTCCCAGAAGTCTGCAGTCACTGATGAGTCAGAGATGTATGACATGATGACACGTGGGAACCTGGGCCTCCTGGAGCAGGCCATTGCCCTGAAGGCTGAGCAGGTGCAAGCCGTCTGCGAGCCAGGCTGCCCACCCACCGAGCAGGGCCAGCCGGGCCCTGGTGAACCGGGCAAGGTGGTGAGGCCTCTGGATGCCGCACGGAAGAACTACTGCAGCAAAGGTAGGGCTGGAGGCCCGGGCCTGCACACCCATCCTTAACGCCTCCGTCCAGGGTTGTCCCCAGCAGGCATGGATGCGGGCTGGGTGAGAGGCATGCTCACACTTCTCACAGAGGGCGATCCAGAGACAGACACAGGGCTCCAGGTGGGAGGAGGAGCGTGGGAGGGACAGTGAGCTGGCCCCAGCACCTCAGGCACAGCCCGGGGGGCCCAGCTGGGTCATGGAGAGACACAGGCAGACCCTGGGGGGACACACCTGGGTCATGAAGAGACTCGAGTGAGCCCTGGGGAGCCCCCGCTGGAAGACAGGTGGGGACACAGGGCCCAGATTTTCTGGGAATCCTCACGTGAGACAGGCCTGGGGCAGATACTGAGGGACACAGCTCTCAAGGGGACACCCTTCAGGGTGGCACAGGTGTGGGGGAAAGCTGCTTGGAGCCCAGATTCAGGCCAGCACAAGTCTTGAGGGAACACAGACACAAGGAGACCTAGGTAAATGTGATACAAATTTAGGGACAGGGTGTTGAGGCCTGTGTAGGGTATCAGCCTGAGGGTGGTGGGCTTGGGGACCACAGATCAGGGCGGATATTGGTGGGACACTATTGGGGAGTGGCATGGCTGGGGGACACAGGCAGAGTGACAGCCCCGGGTGCAGGTGTTTTGGTGACGCAGGCCTATGGGACATTGGGGGGGACCCAGATGCAGGGTGCCTTGCCTTCAGGGGTAGAGTTGAGGGCACAGGCCCAGGGGACAGAGCCTCAGGGTGAGGCAAACAGTGGCGCTGGAAGCACCCGGCAGTGGGCGAGATGCGACTGATGTCGAGGCACCGCCACAGCGTGAGCCCGGCTAGAGCCCGTGTGGCAGCGGTAGCAGCTCAGGAGGCAGGCTCCGGGGATCATTTGTGATGACCCTGCCTGCTAGGTTGGTGAAGGTCCAGCTTCCTGCCTGTTTGAATGTGAAGAGGAAGAGCCAGGGGTCCTGCACTTTAGAACCTGCTCGGGTTTCTGCCTCAGCCGGGGTGGGCATTCTGAGTGTGGTTGTGTGAGTTCTGTGTTCTCCCCAGGGGAACCGCTCCATCTAGGAACTTCTCTGGGACACCGGCTGTGCTCTGGGGATCATCTGTGTCCTGGCAGGTGTTCCCTTCTGGCCCCCACACTCAACAGTGACCTCTCTGGGCTTGCAGAGCCTAGGTGAGGTCAGCAACTGAGCTTTGAGTTTAAGTTTCTGCCCAGGCATTTATATTAGTCCTGTGGCTTTGGGCAAGTTAACTTCTTTGTCCTCGTCACTTTGTCAAATCCAAAGGACATATCCTGGCAGGGACCTCGTCACATCTTTCACCTCTCTGTGCAGAGGCTGGACCTCAAGGCATGGGGGCTCTTGGAGGCATGGCCCCACCCTGAGTGGGACTCACACAAGTCAGTAGGAGCAGGGAAAGAGGGCACCGGCTGCTACCTGGGTTGTCCTCTTTAAAATGCTGCACAACTTACTACATGTTTGGGCAGTTTACAAACTTACAGTTTGGGCAGCTTCTGGGCTTTTCCATGAGGACAGTTGATGTGGACCAGTTTCTTCAGAACTAGCTAGCCATCCCCTGGTCCCTCTCAGGCTCTCGGGCAGTCTGGCCACTCTCCTCTCTGGACAGCCAGAATGAAGAGTCACGGCTGTTCTGTCCTCCTCCCCACTTGGCTTTCTGGCTACCCTCTAACCGATGCCTCTTGTGTGTTTAGATCCCTCCAGAGCTGAGAAGCGCGAGATCAAGTGTCCAACACCAGGCTGTGATGGCACTGGCCATGTGACAGGGTTGTACCCTCACCACCGCAGCCTATCTGGTTGCCCCCACAAGGACAGGATTCCCCCGGAGAGTGAGTAGCTATGCACAGCTCAAGCCATCTCTGGTGTTTGGATGATGTAGCGTTCCCCCCCCCCCCCCCGCCCCCATCCCAGGGCCCTGTCCCTTTGGATTGGCACTGTCCAGGTGCCCAAACTTGAGTCCTACATGGTCGGGGATATGGAGTGTGCCCATTTACCTACCTTGAGACGGCAGCCAGGCCCCAGGAGGGCCTGCCACAAACACAGGCACTCGGGAGGGAGGAGGAGCCAGCAAGCCAGGGAAGAGCCAGCCATCTGTGCTCTGAGGGCCATGAGGAGAAAGCCTAAGCTTTTTCACTCCTAAGCTAGAGGCAGTAATTGTGAACATTCATTTCAAAGGGTGACTCACAGAACAACCAGGGGGTTTGAAGGCGAGGGAAGCAGGGGCCACAGTGGGAGGGAGTGTGCCTCGACTGGGCTGAGGCTTGGCAGCCACTCTGGGTTGCTGCTCTAAGTTGCCGCCCTGCAGAGTTGGAGACTTCAGATGGGGCTCCTCCATGTTCCTTGGTGGGGCTCACCATCTCCCTCTCCCTGGTTCTCTTCCAGTCTTGGCTATGCACGAGAATGTGCTCAAGTGCCCCACTCCTGGTTGTACAGGTCAAGGCCACGTGAACAGTAACCGCAACACGCACAGAAGGTACTCGGGCTGTGCTGGGAGTGGCGAGGGCTGTGTGGTGGGGTGGGCGGGGCCGTGGGCTGAGCCCTGGCCTGGGACGGGTGCAAGGTTGGAGCAGGCCTCTTGGTGGAGGGTCAGTGTGGCACCCAGAGGCATGGTCGCTGTGGTGGGGTCCTGAGAGACCAGAGGGCGGCTGCAGGGATGGGTATGTGCTCTTCAGAGAGGCCTACTGCCTGTCGGGAAAGCCAGGTGGAGGCTGTGAGACGTTTGGGAAGCTTCTGCACTCTAGCTTTTGCTCGTGGTGGGCCTTGGCTGGCCAGGACCGAGCTCTGGGCTACACTGTGGCTTCTGAGACCCAGGTAGAAGTGAGACTCCCATGATGCACTCAGGGTTTAGCTGTTTGCTGTCTTCCACAGTGAGAGGTGACCACACCCCCCCACCCTTGCCTGGAGCGCCTTGGGCAGCAGGGTTGTGATGGGATGTGCTCTCACAAAGGAGGCCAGAGCTTTTGAGGTCACTTCATTGAGAAGAGGCTAAATTCCTGAGCGCTTTTGTGACTAGTCACCTCTCCAGCAGCCATGGTCAGCTCTGTCCTGACAGATGAAGTTGCTTCCCTGATGTCCCAGGTTGGGTGCTTCCCTAGGAAGGGCTGGGGCCTCTTGCTGTGGCCGTGGTACAGTCTGTAACCTCTAGGGTTAGCACCCAAGTTGTGTGGCCCATGGGGCCCTGGGCTTCCCTGAGTTGAGCCAGAGACGTGTTGGCATGTCGGGGGAGAGCAGGGAGGTGAGAGGCAGGCCCATTGCCCAGACCTGCCTAGAGGAGGTGCCTTTGCCCAGAGCCCTGAAGGCTTTTAGGATATACTTTGTCTGTGTGCATCATTGCTT